>NC_139351.1:13621129-14273629 GCF_055883805.1 Amblyomma maculatum | reverse complement strand
TTCGGCCCGGATATGCTGCTCTCCAGTATGGGTGCGGAGTGGCCCACTTAAGCGATCTTGCTTTAGCGTGTGGGCGGAAGGGAAAACGAGCAGACCGGCAAGCAAGGGGAGGCCGGTAAATAATGCAGGGGCCCCTTTTCTGCTACGAGGCCATTGATTGGTACGTTTAGGATAGCGGAACTGCTCTTCACTACTTTAGCGATGTACTACGCACCCCGATGGTGACGCCAGGGACAAGTAATGTTCTGGTGCAAGGCTGGGAAGGTAACGATACCTTGCAGCAGAGGTGCTGTCTCGGCAGGTTGGTCAAGTAAGTGCGGAAATTCGTATAATATACTGACAGGGAACGTTTAGGCTGGCGGCACTGCTGTTCGCTGCGTTAGCAATGAACTACCTCCGCGATGGCGACACCAAGAGCCAAAGACATTCTAATTCAAGTTCGTGATAGGATCCGTCGCAGCGGATGTTCTGTTCCAGTTGGTCGGTTATTCTAGATATCCTTCAGGTAAGCCATTAACTGGCGCGTTGAAGCTGAAAGAACTACTCTTCGCCGCATTTGCAATGCATCGCTTCATGTGCAGCCTTAATGGCGTTATGACAGAACAACGCCCCGGAGAAAATCTATGAAGTGAATCCTAGAAGAACCGGTTCCACTTGGACTGGCTCGTTCACTAGCGTAATAAGAGACGGTAATGGTGTCAAAAAGAGTATTTAAGTGCCGTTTGTATACTCCTCAAGAATTTTATATATGAATTAATTGCCAATTATTATTTGTAATTAACAGCAAGCGTTCTGCATGCTGCTGTCATGCTGCTGGTGTGAAATAGTATCGTGCTTGCTCGCACCAGCAGGTTTCATAAGCATGCCAGCTTAGAGCAATTGTCCTTCTTACCACATGTCATTGCTCTGTAGCGCACAAAGAAAACGCTGCAATTAAGGTTGAAAATAGAAAACGATTACTATATCCCCAGAAGCTAAAAGGCATATATACACCGCTCAACTGCAGAACCAAACGATGCCGGATCCAATAGCGGCTTCTCTTTGATGGAGGAGCGTCCAAGGCGTCCCGTGTGATGCACGATGCCATTGCGCGTCCACGAAAACTTAAGTGGTCTAAATTTCAAAACCCTCCATTGCGGCATCCTCCATAATCTGAGTCGCATTTCGAACGTTAAATACAAAAACTGAAGCCAGAAAACGATGATCCGTTCAAGTTGAAATTATCTTGCTTCGCAGACCAGAAAAAAAAAAAAAAGATAACGTGGCGGATATAAGACATCGATATGAAGAAAGTACAATACATATTCCAGTTTTTCTGCACGCTTTTACCTTCCGTGTCATGTCCGTCTTTTTGGCATCCAATGAAACTTCAAACCCAGTGCGATAGAAAGCTGGAATAACCTCCCCGAACTCATTGTCAGTGACGCTAATCCTTCTAGATTCAGAAAGCTCCTAATCGACTATCTCAATGAAAAATAATCTTCCTGTACCTCATGTCAGCTACCAAGCCCTGCAAACTGACCAGCCGGTTTTACTTCCATAGCTGTAATCTGATTTTGTTTTATATTTTTGCCACTCTGCCATGACTTGATTATCTGAACTTGTTACTTTTGTCTTTTTTCACCTTGTTTTACCTGCTGCTTCATTTTCTGTTTTTATCTCGTTATTTTCTATATTTTTTCTATATTTCTATATTACTTTTATATGTATGTTCATGTATGATTGCTGAACAACCCTGTATCACCCCCCACACACACACACACCACCACCACCACCCCTTATGTAATGTCCCGAACGGGACCTTTAAGGGTTAATAAATGATGATGTGATGATGCTGATGATGATTAGTATTATTGGCGGACGCATATTGACGGTGGTGAAGCGCATAGGGCACTTGTGTGCTGTGCGATATAAGTGTGTTTCAAAGGAGCGCAGGCGACTGAAATTGGTCTGGAGTCCTTTACTATTACGCCTATTTCTTCTTTAAGTTCTTCCTTCAGCCACTTTATACTACGGAGCATATGAAGTGTTCACTGAGAAGCTGAACAGTTAATTCATATTTCCTTACGCAACAGAGGTGGGTCGGAAGTATTATTTGGGGAGCGCGATGGAGGGCGATTGCTTGATCCGCAACGTGGTTGTGTCCACCTACAATGACGACCAAGAGCGCATCTTTCAGTGGCAACATCGGATTTGGAGTGCATTTCGATAAATGCGTCCAGAAGACGTCGACTTTGGCAGGGGTGCGTTCCACGTAGGTAACACGGGGGTGGTAACTAAAGCTATACTGCTCATATCCTGTCGGTCTCTACGGCGTACCGCGAGCTCTGCCTCGAGACGCAGTGCTGGGAAGGAAAGAGCGTGGTACTGCAAACAAGCGGAGCGCTCATCGTGCGAGACGGTTTCCTTAAAGAGCACGCTTTCCGCTACGCTCTTTTGCCCCAGTCACGCTCTCCTGACTCGAGAG
The DNA here is from genome assembly GCF_055883805.1 of Amblyomma maculatum. NCBI lineage: Eukaryota > Metazoa > Arthropoda > Arachnida > Ixodida > Ixodidae > Amblyomma > Amblyomma maculatum. Next base: position 14,271,162 of record NC_139351.1, on the reverse strand, counting down.
CCTCCGCTGACGCACCTCACCCCTCTCCCTAGAGTGAGCATCCGCTTCACGAGTACACGCAGTCGAGAGTGCAGCAGGGCTCTGACACAATCCAAGCCAAGACACGCCAGTCAGTGCCGCGGGGGCGTCTGAAAGATACAAGAAGGGCTTCGTGACCCCTCCTCCCGTCCTCTTTTTGATCCCCTACTCTCTCTACGCAACACGAATGGACGCAGTTAGTAGCCCGTGGCGATGATGACGAAGATGAGAGGAAGGGGGAAAAGAAGCACCCGCGGGCCCAAGCGCCTAAACTGTGCGCGCGCATTCATATGCAGAACGGAGTCAGCGGTGCGCTGAGCGTAATTGCCGCCTTCCGGCCGAAACGCTACGGTTCCATTTCTTTATTCTTCCTTTATTCTGCTCGTCATTTACAGTGCCTTCTTGTTTCCTTCGTTTCGTTCGTTTCCTCAATCTTTCTCGCCAGTCTGCCAGAGCCACTTCTAGAAGACACCATCGGCCGACAGCCTGTCTTGTTTTGTTTCTTTTCAGCTTCCGTCCTGCTTTTGCTAGTTTGTTCTCTCTTCTCCTCCCCTCTCTCTCTCCGGGCGTTCTTCTGAGCGCGGACCTTTAAATCGCGTTTTCCTTTGTCTACGCCGAGTCTCCCGTTCTGGCCAATCCCCCCCTCCTGGGACACCACAGCGACGCCTCGAACTCCATCGTCGTGTCTCCCGGCTCAAGTGGCCCGTCGAACACAATTGGTGTGCCGAAAGGGGAAGCCATGCGTGCGTTCGGGCAGACGTTAAGCAAAGGGGTGACGCTGTCGCGACAAAGACTGTCTCCTGTTCACTGATGCGAGCGGGTAAGTAGAGAAAGTAGGCCCAGCAACGCGTACGTCCGCTTCCCTCAACGAAACACGCAGCTCGGCAGCAGCCTGACTCGGCGGTGGTCCCGTCAGTCATCATCTCACGCTCTGCTGAGACGAAGTGGCGACGCCATGGTGATGTCTCGAGCATAGCACGGATGCGCGACCACGGTCCTGGAGGTCTTCTATAGGATCTACAGGACCCAATTTCCATTCTATTATTCTTTTCACCTTTCTTCATTTGCCCAAATGACAGCCACGCCTCCGATGCCACCAACATTGACCGCTCAGTGCAGTGGTCACAAAGAAAGAACTCGACTCGAAGCAAACGAGTCATTGTATTTATTGAACCAAGACCTATCACCGAATCTTCCCCCTTTTAATTATGACCTTTCTCTTCAAGTCCAATCTCCGCAAACTTTTTCTTGTTACAAAGATCGATACAAGCGTGTTCGTATACTGATAGTCGTAAATACGACTGTAGAGACTTTACGATGACTGTTGGTTAAGTACTGTTGCATTCGAGCAATACATGTCTACCAGCAGGTGCGAAGACAGCGAAAATTTACAAAAAGAAACAACGCAAACCTCAAGTAACAAATACACATGTGAACTATGCAAAGAATATTCTCCAAACGTGCGGTCACCTGCAAACTGAAATGGGCAAGCAGCAAGAATACTTGCGGTACGTCGAGCAAACGAATGGAAGCTTTGTATCGGAAGTCTGCTAGAGAACCGTTACATCGTACATGCATCGATTAGCACGTATATGTTACGCCTAATAATAACCCGCATCGTCACTCGACATTGCTAACGGAATTCTCCGAGATCTCTGAACGGATTACCATGTGTCTGATTCCAAGCGCTTGGAACTTGGAGGTGCAAACACTGTAATTTCAAACCAGACTACTAGTTTACAGTAAGTTTACTTTGAACAATAGTAGGCTGGAGGCATTCGTATACTATACTTCGGATTCCATTTGACTTTTTTCTTTTTCTTTTCAGAGGGGGGGGGGGGGGGGGCAAGGGGGGGAAGTGGTTGGATACGTATACAACTGAATGCTGCTTGGAAAAATACAACCACCTCAATGTTCTCTGCGAGGACGTAATATAGGTGGCACGAAAGCGAACTGAAGATATCACCCTGGACATCCTAGGTGACTACTTTCCGCTCTGTGCGTCGGGCTTGAAGAGCGTAGCATTGCAGTTTCCTCGATAACATATGCATGTCTATGCTGCTCGCCTGGTGTCTGTTTTCATGCTATAATTTACGATATGTAGAGTATAGAATAGCGACACGAGCGCTTTGATCATAGCGAAACTTCCCGTGACTCGCGTATATTACAGCTAAGAAGCCATGGCTAAAAGATTCATGAGGGAAGTAAAGAAATGTGTAGCTACAAACTGTGAGAGTTCTAAAAGTAAAAAGAAAAACAACACAAAGAAAAACTGTTTATTCAGGTGTGGAAAAAAAAGTGCGTAAATAAAGCAATGACGGGATACTACGCAGTAATTGCTCCAAGGCTTCATAGGCAATGAAGCTGGCTCTCACCAGACACTGTTTCCTGTCTATAAAACAGTCATTAAACTAATCAGGACCTCTCTTATGATATCTCTCTCTCTCTCTCTCTCTACTGCAAGCCGTCTTCCGCAAACTAAATAATTCTCTCAGGGGAATAGCAGCCTCAACTATCGCCTTAAAATATTTCAGACGCATTCATCATAGCGGAGACGCACCCCGTATTATCTGATGCTTTCTGTGCGCTTTAGCACTGTCAGGGTTGAAGCTGCGCGCGTGCAGGAGGCATCATAGTAAACGGTATCTGCGTGTCTACGCGAACATATGAATGCATCTGCTATGCTTAAATTAGGCAGTTAACGAATAGCTGAATTACCAATACTCTTTAGCGCTGTGTTTGACCTTCATTCAACTGCTAAGGTCACTTTCATGCGCTAAGCAGCAGGCACATGCGTGAGGAGTAAAGGACTCCAAATATGATGCAATAAAATACGTTCGGCACTTGCCCGTCACCGGCCACCACGGGCTAATTCATTTCTCAAAACTGGCCACCGTGCACCAGACGTTTCGGTCTTCGTTCTGCGCACGTATCGCCCACTCTGCACCCCGCGGAAAGCCGCGTCGCAAAAGCGCACGGCGGCCGGCGGAAACAAAAACGACACAGGCCTACCACCTCCATGTGCACCACGCACCGACTGCGAACATGCGCACACATATACACGAAAACGCACAGTGCTTCCGAGAATTCGGTCGGAGCCAGCAACAGGGGGCTGCGCAGCGAATTACCGTCGTTACACGCACACTCCGCCGGCCGAGCAAACAAGAGGCGCGCAGGGCGCACCTCAATCAACCTGGCCAGCCGCTGTTGGTACGGCCAGCGGTATAGGGCCACACATTGTAGTGCCAAAAGCGCAACCTTTTCTTTGCGTCTTCTATCTCCCGACGATGACTATACAGCAGCCGCCGCCTCGGTATGTACTTGGCGGGCAAACAGAGCTGTCCGATTGGCGTTCGCGGCGCTGATGCGGCACCGCGCGCGCAACAAAAGAACAAACCGGGGTGCACACATCCAGGTGGCAGGCGCGTACTCTCGGAAGACAAGGCTTTGGTGCAAGACAAAGCGGCCAAGACCGAAAGCCACGGCGGAGGCAATCGCGCATGAGCGATTATGAATTCCTCGGGCCGCCAACACCGCCTTGCCTCCTCTTCGGCCGCGGTGCGAGTATAATTCGGAACGCCTCGCCTTGGCTGCTCCGGTTCTGCGGTGCAACGGCCGCGACTGTTTGCTCTGGAAGGCCGAGAGGAATACGAGGGCGGTAAGGACGATGGCTGCTCCCTTGAAAGGGCATGCCACTGCTCGCAGAACCCTTGCAGGGAAGCGCCGCAGTGCCATAGTGGCTACGCCTGCCGAGGCCGAAGAAGCGGGTCCGGGTACCTGTCGAGAAGGTGGTATTTCGTTGGAGGCGAAATTGGGAAAGACATCTGTGTACCATATGGATGTCAGTTCGCATAAACAATAGGTAATCCAAATTAAAATCCGGTCATCTACTCCGGTGTCTCCAATAGCCCATGCGCAGCTCTTGAACACTGTAGCCCGTACGCGCACTCTCAACACGAATCACCGTAAAAGGGGGTAAAAAAAAGGGAGTAACATGTATACAAAACATGCCAAGCTTTTGCTATTGCCAAGAAATTTCATTTCATTTATATTTCCTTAAAGACCCCGTTCTGGGATAGTCGAACTTAGAATAGATGGTGGGGTTAACGTAGATGCCTATAACATATTATCATAATGCCAAGTACGAAGTGGCTTTGTATAGGAAGGTGGGGGTTGGGAAAGTGATGGCTGAAATTGTATAAAATAAAAAATAAAAAAAGCGTTCCAGTGACTTGCTGTTTTTGGAGGAAAAATGACTTCGAAAAGCAGTCGGTCCTGCAAAGCACGCTTGCCGGCACGCAGTAACCGTCAGAGATTTCCCCGTGAAAAATAACACAGCAAAACCGGTGACTGCCGTTCCTAAATGGCTATGAACGGCATGCATTGCTTTGTTTGCAAGAGAGGCCTCTTGATTCGTTTTTTTTTTTTTTTTTTTTTTTTTTTATGCGCCACTCGCACAATGACGCTCCAAGGTCAGATTCTCGCGAGGTTGGCGTACCACATCATCGGTGCCGGCTGTTCCGGAAAAGTCAATGAAGAAACAAAAGTTTCAGGCGGAGGTCAGTCGAGGAGTACGCTTCAGAGGAAGAGGCTCCTCAAGAATGGAAATAAAAAATAATTATACAGTGCGCCCAGTGAAGCGCGTCCGCGCGACGGACGAGTGATGAGCGATTTGTGCTTCCCACGAGATGTGAGATTGAACGGCGCGAACGCAGGGCGGACGTGAGAGACCGTTGCGTCTCTTCACAGGCAGCGACGAAGAACTCCATGCACCGGGACAGCAGCGCAGTTGGCTTGTGTACACACAGAAGAATCGTCTCCTTCGGGGTCAACCTCATCAGAGAGGACAATTCGGCAGAATTTAGAAAGGCGTCCGTGCTGCTCTGCGCGTTCTCTCATTGGTTACCACAGTTCTTCGCCTCTAGCCGCTGCATCCGCTACTTATCTCCGTCCTGTCGTGGTCCCGTTTTCTTGCCGTTTTTACTATTACGTCTTGGTTGAGTTGATTTATATCACAGTGTACACACGGCACCCTCAGTCCTCCTTTGTACGCACTGCATCTCAAAAATGATTCAATGAGTTTTCCAGCAAGAAACGATGTACCAGGCACATTCTTAGGCGGCCTGATTTACGTGACAGTCGTTTACGACGCCTGGGCGAAGATTCTCATCTCTACATTTCTTTTGAAAAAGTGGTTGGCGGCTTGGTTAGCACTCCATCTCACTAAGACATCCCCTGAAAGTGCCGCACGAGGTACCGGTACTGCATATTTAAGACATACGAGGGAGGACTGAGGAAGGAAAAGTTGGACGCAAAAAAAGCCAGTCGATTGCTGCCGCTTCTCGACTGCAAGCTCTTGCGCTCTCTCTATCTCTCCCTTCAGTTGGGCATCTCCCTCTCACGCACACCCTCTGGGGCAGTACGCTTCTGTTGCTGGCGGCTGGCAACAAATCCTCGCACATGACAAGTCGTTCAGGCGCGACGAGGAGACGACGCTGCAGCGAGCTGCTCGCGACGTTTTGGCTCGTTGTGGGCGCTGCTCTCCCCTGTTTTTTCGCACGCCCGGCGGCAGCGGCGAAACGTCTACGCGATGGAATGCCGCTGCGGCGCCGCGCGTTTTATTTGCGCCTTCTTCCGACACAACCCCAGCGTGAGTGCGTATGTACACACTGTGCATCCTTACAGTTGGTCCGATGCTGTGGCTGCGGCCGCCGCGTCTCTCCCCGTGGTCATTAATCATCCTCATCTTTGGCCCCTTCCTCGGATTTCTTTGTTTCTTGACTCGTTCATCCCCTCACCCGTCCTTATCCCTACACCAGCCTGCGGCTTCAGTCTGCGTTAACGTGCCTTCCACCTTCGCCTCGGCCTTGCCTGTCCATCTCCTTTCCAGCTTTCGGCGGTTCCTCCCTCGTCGTTCTCTTCCCCGTTATATTTTTACATTACTTCTCCTCCTTCCTTGCCCATCAGCCGCGCTTCCCAGCACGTCAAGAATCGCGGTTGACGACGTTTCAGGCTGCGGCGCGTCTTCTTTCGCTTGTGCGTTTGTTGTCCATTGTCTCGTTCGGTGCCTCACAGTTGAGGCCAACACAGGAAAAGCGGAAGGCTGCGGAATTCCCGAGAAAACATGTGTCGCGTTTTTCTTTTCTTTTTGCAGTCTTGTCCTTTAAAAGGTCCATCTCGCTTCCTCTGCCCTCTTCTTCGGGGACCGTCTTCGGCCGACATCAACTCAGCCTCAAAACGCTTCACCTCCCACACATTTACCCTTTTTAGTGCCACTGTGCTTATACTCTCCCACAGTCATCTCCATTGACTGTACGCTCTTTTCACAAGTGCGGACAGGTCTCTTCACGGACTTCGGCTGACTGGTCTTCGGGGACAAGCGCACTCCACGGAGGCGCCCAGCGGGAGATCATTAGCCGGGACGTGAACAGCGCCATTCAGGAAAAAAACAAAACGAAAAGAAGCACGATGCGTGCCTAATGAAGTGACGAATGTCAACAAACAGCTGTTGCTAAGTTGGCTGGCTTTGGCGACACACGAGCAGCCGTTATTCCGTGGGAATACCGGGGACCTCTAGCTTCTGCATGGGCATTGACCTCTTCCGAGTTCTGGCACTCTTCCTACAGCTGTGGTGGCCCAGAACCGAAAACTTGGAAAAATAGTTCTCAGTCTTCTCACCGTCTCAAGTGGCCGATGAACGGTTCCTCTCCTCCGCTCCGTGGCCACTCCTAGGTCCAGCCGAGCCATAGTGACAATCTGATGAGATCTGGCGCTGAATTGTCCATCGCACACACAGTAGAGATCACGATAAGACGTCCACGCCGGGCGGCCGGTGTGTCACTGATCAAGGCTGCTAAGTACAAGGACGCGGGAGCGAGTTCCGGCAGCTGCGCCCTCATTTGATAGAAGCGAGAAGCAAATGCCTGTTTGTTGCCCTGGTACCATGCATGTTATATAAAAGACCCCAAGCGGTCGCAATTAACTGTTGGCCTTTCACGACCGCCATAAAATTTATATGATACATATGGTGTAGACATGGCCTAGTTACAACGAACCTGACAGGAATTTGGAGTCCTGGGTATAGCGCTTTTTTTTTTTAATACCTTCTTTCGCTTTTTAAAAGTGTTTCATTTTTTTTTTATCTCGAGCTTCTGCTCTCTTTTATTTATTTTTAATTTGTTTTAAGCCTGACAAAGCTTTTGCTGGTCCAGGCTCCCTCTCCTTTTTTTTATGTTTTTTTTTTTTTTCTCCGTTCGAGAGGACGAATAAAATGGGGTATAGTGCTCTAGATCTAGAGCACTATATCCTGGGAGGCTTTAATGATCAGCCAGAACAAATAAGTCCAAACAAAAATCATTCATCTGGCCCTGGACACCGCTGGATCTCAAGGGATTCCAGCCTGCTGAAAGGGCCGGGAGGAATCTTTTCCTTGATGGGTGTTAATAAAGTTATTCATAATCATCATCGGCGCATAACATTGCCATGGAAGTTTTGGTTTGGTTTGTGGGGTTTAACGTCCCAAAGCAACTCAGGCTATGAGTTGCTTTGGGACGTTAAACCCCATAAACGAAATCAAATCTTCCATGTTTATGTTCCATGGACATGGAAGTAGGACACGCAGACGCGGGCGTTTCTTCGCGGCCTATCATGGGGTTAGCCAGTTTTCGTGAAGATCTTCTGGGGCAGAAGAAAAACGTTTCGCTAGGTCCCTCCCCAAGTCCTTTCGAACAGGTTTCTACCGAATCTTCCTAACACCCCCCCTCCCTCCCGCTCCCCGGATCATCGAGAAGCACATAGTTCCATACGGCTGCGCCAGAAGAAGCAGAAACAGCTCCCAACCTGGAACCAAAGTTCTGAATGAAGGCTTATCATGACAAGTTTGAACTACTCGGACGTAGTAGCGATGGCGGAGATATTTTAACTAATGTACATATACGAAATAAACCTATCAAAAATAGCACAAAAGGTGCACACCTCGCATAGCAGACCCTCATTTATTGACGTCTCATAAGAAGGGAGGATCTCACCCGTGTGTATACCTCTGCGTGGAAGGCGAAGAGGCTCTCACGGCCAACTTTCGGTAATCAAGAAAAAGTATAGCCTCAGGCAGAGTGGGTCAGAAAAATAATTCAAGTTACTGATATTCTAGTTGAAATTAAGAAGAAATGGGCATGGGCAGGACATGTAGTGCGAAGAGAGGATAACCGATGGTCGCTGAGGGTAACAAACTTGATTTCAAGGGAAGGAAAGCGTAGCAGGAGGCGGCAGAAAGTTATGTGGGCGGTGTTACGACCGTGCATCATCCGCACTTGCGCGCTCTATTGTTCGCCTGTGGGCATGGATAAGTGCTGTGGATATGTGGTGTTGGTACAATGGCTCTAAGTGAGCCTGTTTCCATGAATCCTTTTTTTGTAAGCCTGTTTTGCTTTGTGGACACCCTGCAAATGCCAAATTGACCCTGTCAAGAGAACGTCTAGAAAAACACAAAGAAATGTCCCCCTGCGGGAAATAGCCGGAAGTGCTTTCGTTCAATTGTTCACCCTTCCCGTCGAGAAGCGCTATGGTCAAGTAAGGAATGCCTATTGTCCAAAGGAGACGACAGAGTGACACGTCCGCTGACGTACAGGACAAGAAAGGAGCAAGGTGATTACGGCCATTAGAGGATTTCCTGGGAATGCAGGAAAGATTTGCAATTGTTGGAAAGGGACAATGCTGGGAGCATTATGCGGCGCGCACGTGCACTTGGGTTTCTGAGAAGTAAATCCACTTGCCGGAACCAGCCTATCGATTCTTGGCTGAAGAATAGAAATGTACCTCCTCGCCGTTCCCAAGCTTTTCCCGCCAACAAGTGACCAGGCCCAACGAAACAATGCCGGGCCAGTCAGTGCTTCAGACCATCAGTGCAGTGATGTGTTCGATTGGATGCCGATATCTGAGGGGCGTGCCCTGGATTTGGTTGGTCAGCATCTTCAGAGAGGGGCTGGACATAGGGGGTTTTAAGGACACTGCAGAGCACGAAATGACGCTCTGAGCCCTGGGTAAACGGCTCATCCAAAAGCTTCTCGCTATGAACTCTTAACGCTTGCCCTTTTGCTGATGTACCCTTCTTTTTCATGTAAATAATCATGTAAATAAGTTTTCTCAAAGTGCCATTAAACCTGTTGTACATATTTCACCAACTTCGAAGATTCAATCCTTCTTCAACCCGGAGTCTCTGCACGCTACCAAGTGAAGGCCGGGTCGACATAGCCCCAGCGTCACGACAACTGGTGACCAGCGTTGGGATCTGAATCTACAAGCCACAACATCTGGTGATTGGAGGTGGATCTGAAGCTACAAGCCACAACATCTTGTGATCGGAGGTGGCATCCCAAGCAACAAGCAGGAGCAACAATCGGCCAACAAGAGAGCAGCTCGGAACATCGATCGCATGTGTGGGTGAGTGCTTGGCTTTTCTTCTGATGTGGACCAGGTTCTAGAACAGGGTTAGATTTTAGAACTGGTAAAAAGAGTGTGGAAACGCCTTTAGGTTTGGTAGTTTGCACAGTTGTTTTGGAAGTAGCCGACACTCGGAGCGATCATGGACCTACAAAAGCTGCAGAAACCGGAACTGTTGCAATTGTGTGAAGAATTGGGAATTGATACAAGTGGTTTGGCACGAAAACCCTTGATTATAAAGGCAATCACTGATTTGGGAGCCGATGATGAGGAGCTTAGTGAAGCATGGAACCTCATCGGACAAAAAAAGGAGGAGCAGCTCAGACAGCAGAAAGAGCGGGAAAAAGAGGAAAAGAGGCGTGAGCGTGAACTTGAGAGGGAAAAAGAGGAAAAGGAGCGTGAGCTTGAGAGGGAAAAAGAGGAAAAGAAGCGTGAAATTGAAAGAGAAGCAAAAAGGCTGGAGCTAGAAATTGAGCTCCGGAAATTAGAACTAGAGTTGAGCAAGAGGTCGGGCAATTGTCCCCAGCTAGCGGTACCTCTTCTCAACAAGGAGGCAGATTTCAAGATGTCAAAGTACATGCAGCCATATGTGATATCAGGGGATATCGGTCTGTATCTGGCTAACTTTGAGCGAACTTGCGAAAAACTGTCCTTCCAGCGAGACACGTGGTCTCAGAGATTATTGACGGTTCTGCCCGGCGAGGCAGCGGAGGTTGTCGCGCGGCTAAGCAAGGAGGACGCGGACAACTACGAGAAGGTCAAAGCTTGCCTTCTGAAAAAGTATAGGCTTAGCGCCGAGGCGTTCAGACAACGTTTTCGGAACGCTACTAAGTCCAGGGACGAGAGTTACCCTGAATTCCTGTACAATTTAAGAGTCAATTCGGGCGAGTGGCTAAAGAGCACTGATTCCTACAGTGATAGGGACGCTGTAGTCGAGCGAATTCTTTTGGAGCAGTTTTATAACTGCCTCCCAGAAAAAGAAAGAAATTGGTTACAGGACCGAGGCGACATTAAGTCGGCAACTGAAGCTGCCGAACTCATTGAGGAGTATGCTTCGCGCCGACAATTCAGCAACCCAACAGTGGATAGGCCCCGCAATCCCAAGTTGAGTGTGAATAACCGTCAGAAAAGGCACTTTGCTAGATTTGCAAACGAAGAAAGGAAGGCTTCTTCAGGCAAACGCCCTAGAAAGGACGGCAGTGAGAAAAGTGGGGAAGTGACCAACGCGCAGAACACAAAGAACAAGCTTGGGGCTAGGAAGCCGCTCACATGCTTTAGGTGTAATGAGCAGGGTCACATTGCCGTCAACTGCCGGAAAGAAAAGATTGCTTTCTCGTATGTCAGTGACTGCGATGAAAATATGCAGCTTTTGGAACCCTACCTGCATGACCTCGTAGTCAACGGGAAGCCTTGCAAGGTACTGCGCGATTCGGCCGCAGCGATGGATGTTGTCCATCCGGCGTATGTGTCGCCTTCCGACTATACAGGACAGTGTGCATGGATCCGCCAGGTAGTGGAGGAACAGAGTGTGTGCTTGCCAGTCGCGAACGTGGTCATCGAGGGCCCTTTCGGCGAGTTAACAACCGAGGCTGCCGTTTCAGGAAAGCTTCCTAAATGCTATCCGTATTTGTTTTCCAACAAATCGGACATGCTACTGCGAAAGAGGGGCATCCTTTTCGGAGACAGAGTTGTGCAAGCCTTAACACGTTCAAAGGCGTGAGAACTAGCTACACTGCTCATTCCAGAAAAAGCCACAGCGGAGGAAACGGCAGTTAAAACAGTGGTCGGTGCGGAAGATAGCAGGTCAGAAAACTTTGAGAGTGAGGCATCTCAAATAAGTCAACTTGAAAGTGAGCTTGATGAGACGCGGAATGAGGACGTTCTTGAGAATAACCTCTTGCCGCCAGTGTCTAGTAATCTCACGAGACTTTTAAGTGGAACCCGAGAGGACTTAGCTATGGAGCAAGCCGTGGTAAATCTAACGTTAAACCTTCCCGAGGAGATGGGGGACAACTTGATTTGCCCCAGCGGAAAAGGAAGCAACGCTCAGGAGCTTCTCAAAAAGACGGAGCAGAGAGGAGAACTAAAGAAATCCCAGCTGTCCGATCTGGGCGAGATAATAACAGAGTTTGAGGCCTGCTTCGTGGACAGGCCAGGCAGGACTGATTTGACTGAGCACGATATTGAGCTGACTTCAGACGTGCCAGTGCGATCAAGGTGCTACCGATTCTCTCCAAGGCAAAGAGAAATTCTGGATAGGGAAGTAACTCGCATGCTGGAATTGGGAGTAATAAAACCCTCGGAAAGCGATTATGCTTCGCCTATGATCTTAGTAGAAGCTCCAGGTAAAGACCCTAGGCCTGTGGTAGACTACCGTAATCTAAATTCTCTCATCAGGGATCAAGTGTATCCTATTCCGAATATTGAGGAGAGAGTAGAACAGGTCAGTAGAGCGGCATATGTGACTACAGTGGACCTTACTCGAGGATACTGGCAAGTACCGCTCACTGAACGCGCCAGCAGATACGCGGCTTTCGTCACTCCGACGGGCAGCTACCAGCCAACAATGATGAGTTTCGGGCTCAAAAATGCTCCATTTTGTTTTTCCCGACTCATGGATAGGGTTTTAAAGGGGTGTGAAACATTCGCGGTGCCCTATTTAGATGACATTGCGGTTTTTTCCGACTCATGGGCGGACCATATGGTACATCTAAGAGCTGTACTGAGCCTTTTGCGTCAAGCTGGACTAACCGTAAAGGCCGAGAAATGTTGCCTGGCAAGGGCGACCGTGGACGACTTGGGTCACAATGTAGGTCAAGGTTTCAGGAAACCCAGCGAGATTAAGATTTCTGCGGTAGCAGACTACCCGCGGCCGAGCACGAAGACGGAAATTCGAGCATTCCTGGGTCTGACTGGGTACTACAATCACTACATCCCTAACTATTCAGCTTTGGCCAGCCCTCTGACCGACGCTCTCCGCAAGACAGAACCGACAAATGTAGTCTGGGACGAACAAAAGGAAGCCTCCTTCGTAAACCTGAAGGCTGTGCTGATTAGCCGTCCGGTATTGCGAGCTCCAGACTATGACCGAGAATTCACGGTCCAGTGTGATGCCAGGAATCGAGGGCTAGGTGCTGTTCTCTGCCAGAGAGATGACGACGGTAATGAGCACCCCGTGCTCTACCTGAGCAGAAAACTGAGTTCTAGAGAGAGAGCTAATTGCGCGTCAGAGAAAGAGTGCGCTTGCATTGTATGGGCCATTCAAAAATTGCAGTGCTATCTTGGAGGGGCCAAATTCACCGTAGAGATGGACCATTGTCCCCTGGCTTGGCTGCAAACTGCGACATCGAAGAACAGTCGCCTTCTTAGGTGGAGCTTGATTTTACAGCAGTACAATTTTGAAATAAGATACAAAAAGGGGAAGTTAAATGGGAATGCGGACGCGCTTAGCCGCTCTTTCTAAGCGGTCCGAGATGTTCCTCACCATGTATCCAAATTGATAATCAGGGCCGGCTTGCACGATAAAGTTCCAGCTAAGTCCAGACTTAAATGGTGTCTTTAGAATGACCAAGCTTATTTAAGACGGCTCGTGTTCCGAACGTCGAACGCTTCGGGTTCATGTTCACCAGAGTGGCTTCCTAGAACGGCCTCAGCAACCACCTGGGGCATTTTTCCTCGTAACACAATCTTATGCCGCAAAAAGCAATGGCACGGATTTTACACAACGCAAAATTGACGGAATGTTTACATCTTAAAGCAGGGACAGTGCCAGCGCATCCCTGTATTTCCCTAATTTCTCTACTTAGACACCTGGCGTCCTTGTGTCTTAACCAAGACAGCACTAAAGTCGTAATCATACAAGCGACTTATTCAAGTCAGGACTGAAGCCCAGTCTTTACCCCAGTCTTAAGCCGCCATGCTAGTTGCCTATTCTTTAGACTCCAGTTAAGTCTGGACTTAGCTAAGACAGTCTTAAGATTGTTTTGTGCAAGCGGGCCCAGGTTTTTTTTTTTTCGTGCGCTTGTATATGTGTGACTATGTAAAGCAGCACGTTTGGTTTTCTAGGAATACGTGGGTCCTGAACGTCTTGAGAGTGGGTTTTTCTCGAACAACAATGGCAGTTTTCTTTTAACCTGGTCTCTTCAGACGGGAGCCGAGTGCTTGCTTCGACATGTGGTTGAGTTTCAGACAGCTCGAGCAATTTGGCCTACGACAATCAAGACAACGCGACAAGCAACAGCGAGCTTCAAGCGTTCATGTGCAGGCCATTAAGTCGTCTCTTCATGCAGCAGCTGCGACTGCTGCCCTCCGAGACTCTTCTGGCGGGGGAGGAGGCTGTTACGACCGTGCATCATCCGCACTTGCGCGCTCTATTGTTCGCCTGTGGGCATGGATAAGTGCTGTGGATATGTGGTGTTGGTACAATGGCTCTAAGTGAGCCTGTTTCCAGGAATCCTGTTTTGTAAGCCTGTTTTGCTTTGTGGACACCCTGCAAATGCCAAATTGACCCTGTCAAGAGAACGTCTAGAAAAACACAAAGAAATGTCCCCCTGCGGGAAATAGCCGGAAGTGCTTTCGTTCAATTGTTCACCCTTCCCGTCGAGAAGCGCTATGGTCAAGTAAGGAATGCCTATTGTCCAAAGGAGACGACAGAGTGACACGTCCGCTGACGTACAGGACAAGAAAGGAGCAAGGTGATTACGGCCATTAGAGGATTCTCTGGAAATGCAGGAAAGATTTGCAATTGTTGGAAAGGGACAATGCTGGGAGCATTATGCGGCGCGCACGTGCACTTGGGTTTCTGAGAAGTAAATCCACTTGCCGGAACCAGCCTATCGATTCTTGGCTGAAGAATAGAAATGTACCTCCTCGCCGTTCCCAAGCTTTTCCCGCCAACAAGTGACCAGGCCCAACGAAACAATGCCGGGCCAGTCAGTGCTTCAGACCATCAGTGCAGTGATGTGTTCGATTGGATGCCGATATCTGAGGGGCGTGCCCTGGATTTGGTTGGTCAGCATCTTCAGAGAGGGGCTGGACATAGGGGGTTTTAAGGACACTGCAGAGCACGAAATGACGCTCTGAGCCCTGGGTAAACGGCTCATCCAAAAGCTTCTCGCTATGAACTCTTAACGCTTGCCCTTTTGCTGATGTACCCTTCTTTTTCATGTAAATAATCATGTAAATAAGTTTTCTCAAAGTGCCATTAAACATGTTGTACATATTTCACCAACTTCGAAGATTCAATCCTTCTTCAACCCGGAGTCTCTGCACGCTACCAAGTGAAGGCCGGGTCGACATAGCCCCAGCGTCACGACAGCGGATGAGATTAAGAAGTTCGCAGGGGTCAAGTGGATGCAGCTAGCACAGAACCGGGTTAAGTGGAGAAATATGGGAGAGGCCTTCGCCCTGCAGTGGGTAGAGTGAGGCTGATGATGACGATGATGATGATGATGATGATGATGATGATGACGATGGTAGCCTCAGGCTCTGAATAAACCAGAACTCTAGTCTGTGTCCCCCTCTATTCGATGCGCACTGTTATGAGCCGTTAATTTTGTGTTATGTACCAGCTGACTACTGCCTCAAGTCGTATTTTATTGTCAAAGCTCTAATCCGGGGGAGCTCAGTAAAACCGTGCAATGCTCGCATGTGCTGCTTCCAAAGTAAAAAAAAAAAATAAGGAAAACGTAGGATTCGATGCGGTGGGGTTAAAATTAGGTACCATTGTACGTTCAGTGCCAAGCGGCTTCACCACTGAGCCACCACGGCGGCTGTTTCGTCTGGTTATAGCTTGTACGCCGGGGTGGTACAGTGGTTAGGGCGTTGACTCCTGTGCCCAGGGATGCGGGATCGAATCCCGGCCGCGGCAACCACTTTTCGATGGAGGCGAAAAGCAAGGCCCCCGTGAGCGGTGCGATGTCACTGCATGTTGAAAAACACCAGGTGGTCGAAATTTCCTAAGCCCTCCGCTACGCTACGGGTCTCTCATAACCTGCGTTGTATTCGGACATCGCCCTTCTCTTCCACGTGGCGACGCACAGTTGATTTTGTGGTATAGGCGTCACGCTTTCGAATCGACGGGTGACTAAGTTTTTTTGTTTGTTTTTCGCAGCCATAAATACCCTCTTTGCGCCGCACAAACGCCACACGCAACCGGAGAGACAGCCGGAGAATGATTTATTACTGAGAACAGTAATTAAACGTTATTGTTCAAAGGATACAGCCTGTCCGCCTCCGCCTAGAAGGCGGACTAGAGCCCATGGACCCTGGCGGCTTGTTCGGCCAGTTGGACTAAACCTGTAGTCGAATCTTAGGGTTCGAGCTTAGCAGCAGAGTTTCCCAAAATTCATCTGTTTTTGTCTGTTCATCTTCTGGACAGGTATAAGATCTGCCCTATGTGGACGTGGTTTAAATCCGATAACTGTTCCGATCATCACAGGTTAAGGTTAGCCGGATCCGGAAAAGTTCTTGCTTGCTCCTGGCAGGTATTCTTCCCAGTTTAGCTCACAGTGATTTCTTTATAACTTACAAGCTTGTCCCTGCTCAGAGTGTATTGAGGTCGGGCCAGCCCCTATACTCGTCGTAAGGTGAGGCCGCGGGCGAGCTCTTGGGTTCTCTCATTCCCTTGGACTGGGAGTGGGCTGGTGCCTGCTTTAGCACTTTAGCTGGATAATTCTTTCATCATGGCATGTTTCTAGTATCCATTTTGCTTGCAGAAAGACGCTTCCTTTGAGAAAGGTTCTAATTAATCACTTATGATTGTATAGCACCCATCGTCGCTACACCACCGTTTCGATGATGTAGTGGCCACTGCCTAGATAAGCTCGCACCACTTGCGGGCGCATTTAGACAGTTGCTCATGGGTGTTTCTAAAACGAGGAGCCTTATTATGGCATGCTTGCAAGGGTGAATTTTTAACCACGCAGAGTAGGAGGTGGTACAAGTACTGCGATACAAAAAAAAAAAGGAACATTCAGTTAATTCTTATCCTTCCTTCAGTTCGTCGTTACCTAATGGGCTCACAACTTAAATTCGTCAGCTAGGCAGTCGAACAGAAAGAATCAAGTGGAATTTGACGGTTATCATATATGGCATTACATCCACTACGCTCACTCCAGTCACTATGAAAAAGGCAACCTCATTGGTCTCTTACATTCGACATAGCCGCAGCGAAAAAACACAATCACAGAAGGAAGACACGTACACAAGGACCAACGCTGCCCTTCCGTGTCTTCCTTCTGTGATTGTGTTTTTTCGCTGCGGCTATGTCGAATGTAAGCTACCAAATCGCCCAAAAGCTTGTTTTACTGACTCATTGGTCTCGCGTCTTATCTTCAAACATAATTAGGAATCTAACCCACTTTTCTTTTTTAATAGCGCGGCATGAATAAAATATTTTAGCAAGAAAAAAAGGCAGAACGGAAGAGGTATTTATCAGTTATGCTACCATATACATGCAGTTAAGCCTCAGACGATAAGTTTGGAACTTTCATTGCGAAAGCAATACTACTCGCACTTTCAAGCCTTCGCGTGATCCGGCCGCAATTACGTCTCAACCACGTGACGCTGTGACGTCACACCCCACGTGACACACGGGCTGGCAGGAGCTGCCAACTTGGGTCTCTCGTTTCACATGGGACGGTTATGTCAGAATCAGCCTGCTAGTACCCTGGCATTCACGTTACCCCTATAGGCCACTAAGGCACGTTCATATGGGTTGATTAAAGCGGGGATTTATATGTGGGCTCAGGAATAAGAAAAAGAGAAGAAGAACGCTCGGTCACCAGCAGCTAATGCTTTCGCTCAATATTTGGTTTAGCAGCGTTGAACCCTTGCAATTTTTTCTAGCTTCCTGCACAAACAGCACCAAATCGTCAGGTATTAATCCTGTGCCTAGTATGTATGCCTGGGTATACAGTATATAGTAGTATTAGGTGCGAAAAATTGCATCTCTAGTTCTGTCACTTGTGAGCAAGAGTCTGGACGATGCCGTTGGTTTTAAATTTTATCCGAAGAGCCTGCGAAGTTCGCTGAATTTTCTGTTGTGCCAGTCGCTCTCTCGCACAAAGTGTACGATGCGAGGTAGCTGCTTCGAGAGATCAGTGTGCACATATGGGACCCGTTAACGGGGATTACCAAACTCGTGGAACCGCCGACGCTCGACGTAGGCTCGGTGGCTGCTGTCGCCTCGAGAGAGCTCGCAACGTTCCGTCCTTGCCTTGCCTTCTGGCCACAGATGTCTTTGCGGCGCGCAGCTCTGTACAGTGCTCACAGTGTTTAAGTGCATGCAGTTGTCGTCCTCTCGTTTTGTTATGTGCGCATCCTTCGCGCCTTACATGTGCACAACTGAATTTGAAGGACCAAGTATACGATGGTTGACTTGTACGCGATGCGGCGCCACACGGTTTCTTCGGCTTCAGGTGTTCAGAAAAGGCGCCTGGTTAAGCGGGAGTTTCCATTGAGCGCTGAACCCCTTAACGACAGTTTTTTTTTTTTTTTTTGTAAATAATGTTAAACGATTGTTCCCACAGCATACGTTTGTCTTGTATGCACGTATGCGGAAGGGAAAATGTAGTTAAATGCAGGATTAGAATGCAGTCGTTTCACTTCTTTTCGTATATTTGCTTGGTATCTGATTGGTCGATATCATTTCTGCAGTCTTTGATTTGCTGATGGAGGTCTTACTTTCCTTTCCCTAAGCATCGATCGGTGAGAAGTGTCGTCGGTTTTCTTATAGAGTGTTGTACCCACCAAGTGCGGAGACAGAGGGCTTAAAAGTAAGCGCTCTTGGTTGCTGATTTTGACTAATCAACGGTTGTCATGTTGCAAATAGTCCTCCTTGCTTGTTTCTTCTTGTTTTATTTACGTTGTAAATAGCCTTTCTTACCTCTCCTCGAGTCCAAACCACCAATGCATCTAGAACCCTTGTTCTATCATCAAGTGTTCCCCAACATCACCACCTGAAGGGAAAACTCAAATGATCCCGTCGACGGTCCATTGCTCGTCTTTATCCGTACTGCTCCCAGAGCTGTTCTGTGCTGTTTTTGTTTGGTCAAAAGTAATCAGTGGCAGCTGGCGTCCCTAAAAAACCAAAAGCCTCGAAAAATGAAGCCAGACATTCTTCGTTATACGGATTTAGCGCTTAAAGGGAGTGCGGTAAATGCTTCTTTACACACACACACACGCACACACGCACACACACACACACAAACACACCAGGCAATATATATATATATATATATATATATATATATATATATATATATATATATATTTAAATATATATATGTATATATATATATATATATATATATATATATATATATATATATATATATATATATATATATATATATATATATATATATATATATATATATATATATATATATATATATATATATATTAGCGATATCAAACATTTTCAAGGCAACTGATTAAAAGTAGTATTAAAAGCGCTAGTCCTGTGTGTTCCTTTTTTCTGTGTCCTCATTTTAAGCGCTAGTCAACTTCAAATGTTCAAAGAGTCACATTGAAAAACTTAAAATATATTTATTTGTTTTAATATGTTTTAAGTTTTTCAATGTGACTCTTTGAACATACTATATATATATATATATATATGCTTGGTTCTATGTTGCAAATTGCACACGGGGCGATAAGCTTCATGGAGCTCTTGCCAAGTGCACACGTTAACGACGAGTGAAAATTCGTTGTGGACGTCTCATTGCTCTACCACTGACTGCCGACGAAAGCACAATGGAAGCGTCGACGCCAATTGCATATAGTCCAGTGGCGAAAGGTATTCAGCTTGCAAAGCTTTTCTGCACAAAGAACTGCAACCTGTTAAACGCGGACCAGGACCGCACTCAGGTTTGCCTAGATGGTACTCTCATCGGTCATGCAAAAAAAAAGTTGGCTGAAGGCTTAGCTTGGTTAAGCCTTCGCAAAGGATTGCAAAAGCAATACCTTTGGCTGCGCCTTGTTCGGCGGCTACGTCTCGACTACTGCGAGGAGCCGAGCCACAGCCCCATGCATCCTCCTAGCGTGACGTCACAAACAGCGAGCGCCCTCTCTCGGCTGCGACACAGCGCCGTGTATGGACTCGCCGCCACCATCCGATGGCGCGAGCTCTCGGTCCGGCGTGACGTCACATGGTCACGTGAAAGGTCATGTATGGAGGCGCCACGATACGCCAAAGGCTCGAAGTGCTAGCAGTATTGCTTTCGCAATAAAAAGGACTGAGGTTACTATTGCGACACTCTGTACCGTACCAACACCGTTTATCCTAGAAAAAAAAAAAACGAACAGTGAGTGCAACAATTCCAGCAAAACCAAGAGTAGCAGCTATAGTTTCGTATAAGATCGGAAAAACCTATATTCTTCCGCTTTACCCGAGCCGTGTGTCGTTGTTCTTTAAGAATTTCCACAGACAATGTGAGCGGGCCCGCGGAGCCTAACAGTCTCCTTTGCAACGTATCCTTCAGCTATCGGTCCGTTTCTCTTCCTCACAGGTCACCCGCACATGTCCGACTCCTTCCCTTGCCAGCGGTTCCTCCCTTTTTGCTTCTTTCCTTCCTTCACTCAGGTTTCTCGTCTCCACGCTTGGTCAGCCCTATGGAACAGCGCAGCCAAATTAATTTGCGCCCACGGAGCGCCGGCCCAGTCCCCCTTTCCTATACGTTTCACCGGCGCTCACCGCAAAAAGGACGCCCGCAGGCAACAACAACTTGGGAGGAACCAGCCCGGAACCTCGCTACCATACACAAACACATCAAAACACACGGACGTATAGGCGAGAGCCGTGCGCCGAACGGCGTCCTTTTCTGTTTCGAGGGGCGCGCCACACAGGGTTACGCTACAGGAGGAACAATGCAGCCGTTAACTTCCTCCACGCAAGGTCCACCGCCGTCTTCCGTCGGCGCGATAACAATTAAACTCGAAACGTTCTGCTTGGCTGGCGATGGAACGAGCGGTGCCGAGTAGCCTTGTGTATCGCGTACGGTCCGGCTGCCAAGAAGACGCCTTTGGGGACACGCGCTCACCCGACAGTCTCGAAAGGCCTTTGCATATCGCATCCGACCGGATCCTCGAGTGACAATACTGCGTGTTATAACAGGCAATAACGCTTGTTTCGTAACGAATTGAGGCCCCAACATCGATGCCGTGCTTGTGAATGATACAGCGAAACAACAGGGTGTGTTATAACCAGCTGTACATATATTTCACAACAAAGGCACCGGCAGCGTTGCCGTCACCGCCGTTGTTTCTACCGTGTGAATGGTATAACGGACGGAGAAGGTGTAATTGCTACGATAGTGCCCTCTGAAATGCAGTAGAGGTTGATCGAAATCTAACTTAACCTACACAGCGAAGGAAACCAAGGAACAATGCGCCTGGTATACCCGTTTGTATGCTGCTTGAGCGGCCTTCCACTTTGCGACCCTGTTTCACCTTGCGTTCATCTCGACTCATAGTTTGTGGCGGCGTTCAGCTTGACTTCAGCTTTGATGTGGAATTTATATATTTAATAAAGAATAAGTTTGATTCTGAGTTTGATTACCTTCCCGTCCTGCTACAACGCGCTCTCCTACCATGTGCATTCTTCAAGGGTGCGGAAACTACTGCGAAGGCGAAGTTTTATTATTGGCAGACGATGAAGCTCACAATACTGAAAAATTTTCACTGCGCACGTCTCTTGAGGGCCGTCTTAATTGCCCGGCTTCATTCCGGTGTCACTATCGTCCCTTTTGGCTTAGATTTATTTGCACCAAATTAACTGCCCCATCACACACTTACTCCCAAGACCGAAAAAACAAAATCTTGCGCTTAAACGCTTGATGACACTTTGCTTCAAAACCACCTATAGCTTCCACTCTTTAGTGAGGGTGACGCAGAAAATTTTCAGGTATTCTTTACGATGCTATTTGGCTGCATGCACGTATACCCACATGTTTTGAACCAATTCTGAAAAATAGTTTCTGAAAGTACTTTAACAATATAGCCACAGGTCCCCCTTGACAAGCTTGTAGTTTTAGCAACTTAAATGTTTAAAAACCCACCGACTTTCTATGTCAGTCGCTATTGTGAGAGCGGGGCGACACACATAAGATGCAAAGATAACTCAACTTATAAGCTTTGCCGTGTATCGGAAGCTTAAATAGTTTCTATCGATATGTTCATGAAAAGGTACCTTCAAGTACTGCACAATTAACCTCATAGTTATATTCAAAAATTCACCCTATTACATTTCCATGGGAGTCATAACTGATCGGCGCTAGTGAACGACAAATTTTACTGAAAAAGCACTAACACGCTCACCACCACCGACCAAAAACTTTGGCCGCTCTTGCTTATGATGCAAATCCAAACGCAAATCCAAATCCTTCATTTAGTATTTTGTACAAAAAATACTTGGACAGGAACAAAAAGCTACTGTGCTAGCAGCTTGGCGGGGTTCCTGCCCCTATTATGGGTTCCTGCCCCTAATCAGGGCAATGGGTTATGCCATTGCCCTGATTGGCTAAGCTGTTCCGTGAGGTCACAACCATGTGGTCCTGCGGGGGTAATTCAAACTCAGTCTGTTATAGCTATCTCCAACGTGCGGGCCTTCCCGACCGGTCTTTCAGGTTCGCCAGCCACGAGAGAGACTGGTGGAGCTGATCAGTGACTCAGGCTTTCACATTAAAGAAAGAAACTATCGGGGCAAATTGCAAACTGCAAGGTTGGAAACCGGGTACTTAATTAGATTCAGTAGCCGAACGTCTTTACCACTGAGACACCGCGGCGGATGCTTTGGCTCGTATACATGCATGTTTAAGTAGGACTAACCATCCGTCATTTGACGGGGTGGTTCCCAGAGGGCTCCGCAAGTAGGGTTAATCTGCAGGGGTTGCAATGGGTTGCAATGGTATCCATCCGGAAGTTGATGCAGGCGCAATCACTGTTCCTGAAGCTCTGGGGTTTAGAGATAACAGTGGCCGGGTGAATAAACCGGCGGTGGAAACTAGCAAAAAACGGCTGGAAGATCGGTGGCTTAAAAGCAGAGAAGTGACATAATGTTAGTAATCTAGGAGCAAAATTTAATAAATAGAATGATGGTTTAGTTAACCATGCATTCTAAATCAATAATTAAGATATATGGAGAAAAATGATCATGATAGCTACTGCTACCACCCCGTTTCAAAGGGGACGCTCCTATGTTCCATCCATCCATCCATCTTAGGTTAATAATTTCCAGTGACTCCGTGGCCTCCAAAATCTGGCGCGCCGTTGCACCAGAGCTGATCGCGGAGGCCACGCGGTTAACCATCCGCCATTAGATGCGGCGGCGGCTCCCAGATGGCGTCACACGTACAAGACAATTTGTAAGTATATTCGTAATAGAATCTTGCAATATAATAATAATAATAATAATAATAATAATAATAATAATAATAATAATAATAATAATAATAATAATAATAATAATAATAATAATAATAATAATAATAATCAATCAATCAATCAATCAATCAATCTTTATTTAATGTGCGCAGGAACAACCATGTGGTCTTTGTGCTGCAGCACAAATAAAAAGAAAAGAAACAAAAATGAAAAAGCACAAACATGTTTACACACACAAAGAGAACACAAAGAAAGAAATAAATAATACATGAAATGAAACAGACGAAAAGTATCACGGAAAGTGAGCAAACAATGAGTAGCATCACTTATATACACAGTGAGAGAATTTTTTAGCACACCAGGAAATAAAGAAAAAAAAAACGAACGGTAGATAGAAGACAAAAAAAAAACAACAACAACAAATAACTGACATTGATTATAGTAATACAGAAATATACATAAAATAAACAACCCTTCCAGGCGCAACAAGTGCATGGTACTTAAAACACAGGCTAGAAATACAGAATAATACAATAAAGAAGTAAAATTGAACAAGGGGCAGTAAGATTCGAATATAAAGTTTAAAGTTGAAATATAAGTAAGAAACGGATAAAAAGTAGTTCACGATACAGACAGCATTGAACAGGAGAAAAAGCAAGAAGTGAAGTAAATACAATTTAAGGCTAGAAAGTGGGAGTTTTAAGTGATAAAGTACTATTTAGAATACAACGCTACGAACATCCAATGTAAATGAACAGAGCGAGTTTTGGAAGATGTCAAGGTGAGGACAAAAAGAGTTAAATAACCACTGCATCCTGTCCAGAGGGGAGTGGGAATGAAGAGGAGAAACCTGAAATGGTCTGAATTCTCTCATGCTCTTTCGCGGAACGCGCAGTAGGATGTACTCTAAGAGCTGAGGGCACATAATGTGGCCATGAAGGAGTTTGTACAGAAATATGATATCAAGTCTGATACGACGGCAGTGAAGGGTAGGAAGATTCAGTTGGGCGCTCCTGGTGGAGCGAGAGGGGGAAGTTGCGCAAGGAAAGCGATAATGAAATATCCGTAAAAATTTTTTTTGTACTCTGTCAACCTTGTCCAAGTTCGATTTGCAAGTGCCATTCCAAACAACCGACGCATACTCCAAGACCGGCAGGCATATGGACAGGTACAGTTTTAGGAACGGAAGTGGAGTATGGAACTCTCTCGAAAGTCTGCAAACGAATCCGAGTGTGCGCATAGCCCGCTGAGCAATGCGGTTAATGTGAGAGGAGAAGCTGAGGGTGCGGTCAAAAAGTACACCAAGGTCATTAATTTCATCAACCCTATCCAACAGCACGGAATTCACAGAATAATGGTAGAGAAAGCTATGTGTTTTACGAGTAAAGGACACAACCCTAGTTTTGGAAGAATTGAGGGTAAGTCGATTCATCGCACACCAATCAGAAAAAGCAGATATGTCCGATTGCAACAACACGCAATCTTGAAAAGAATGTATTACCTTGAATATTTTTATATCATCAGCATAAAGAAGAAACGAGGAGTTCTTTATCGCCGCGGAAACATCATTAATAAAAACGGAGAAGAGAAGCGGGCCTAGTACTGAACCTTGAGGAACTCCACTCGTTGCAGGGTAAACGAAAGAAGTCTGTCCATTGACACTGACAAAGCAGAAGCGATCAAGGAGATAGTTGCGTAGGAGGGCTACGAGTGAGACTTCAACGCCAGAGAGTAGAAGTTTTTCAAGAAGTAGTGAGTGAGTAACAACGTCGAAAGCTTTGCTCATATCACAGTACACAGTATCAACCTGACCCCTCTGAAGGACAGCTGCAGAGGCATACGTCATAAACGTGACAAGGTTGGTAGAAGTAGAGCGGCCCGACATGAAGCCATGTTGATTCGGTACTATGATATGTTTGAGATGGAAGGAAAGTACGCTGTGCAAAGCTAATTCGAACAGCTTAGAGGTTGCACATAGAAGAGAAATCGGACGATAATTGGAAACATCAGATTTGTTTCCAGACTTGAAGACAGGAAACACGCGTGCCATTTTCCACACGCGAGGAAAGGCAGCATTTTTTAAACAGTTATTAAATATGGCAGTCAGTACTGGTACGAAGATATAACTGAAGGCTTTTATTATGGCAGCTGGAATGCCATCAGGTCCAGGAGACAAAGATGGTCTCAGACGCTTAAGACTCTCAGTTATCAACTCCTCGTCAAAGAGAATGGAATTAGATAGTGCACCAGATGGGAGGCAAACGGAATCACAATGTGGATGTTTGTAAACGGAGGAAAAATGTTGTGCAAAACTGTCGGCAACATCCCGAATTTCCGAACCCTGAGAGTCAACTAAGCTGATATTTAAATCTGATTTAATGGAACGCTTGCGAACGTAACGCCAGAACTGACTAGGACGATTTGAGGCATTCCTCTCTAAAGACTCAAGATAGGAGTCGTAGTCCCGCTTGTATAAGCGTTTGCAAAGAGAACGCACACGGCGAAACTCATCTGCCCAATTGTGAAACCCAGGGCGTTTCGCTTTACGATGGGCCCGTTCCTTGAGCTTTAACGCCGTTATTAGTTCCCTTGAAAACCAGGAAGGGAACTTCCTATGCGTAGGAGTATACAAAGGTATGTAC
The DNA here is from genome assembly GCF_055883805.1 of Amblyomma maculatum. Lineage (NCBI taxonomy): Eukaryota > Metazoa > Arthropoda > Arachnida > Ixodida > Ixodidae > Amblyomma > Amblyomma maculatum. Next base: position 14,245,678 of record NC_139351.1, on the reverse strand, counting down.
CGACGCATACCATCAAGAACTATTTCTGTAAAGCGACTGACTTGTCTATCTGAATCATTAATGTCATTTAAAAGGGACCAGTCGACGGAAGAGAAGAAATTGAAAAGACCGACATAATCACCACGTGCATACGCGAAACGGGGCGAATTCCCCACCCGATCTGAATTAGTAGAAGGTGAGGCAGAGAGAGCAGTAGTAACTAGAAGCGGAGGGTGAAATTTGTCACAGCGAGTCAGCGGTATGTCTGAACTCGAGACTCGAACACTTTCAAAATTCGATAGACAGATGTCAAGAATATTACCGCAACAGTTTGCAATGAAATTGTGTTGCTGCAAAGAGTTAAAGGCTATAAAATCAAGTAGAGCGTTACACTTACTTAATATGTAATGATTGTTGTGAGAAGAAATAAGTGAGTTCCAGTTGATACCAGGAGTATTAAAATCACCTAAAATAAGAAGTTTGTGTTTGCTATGACGGGTTATAACATGTTCGATTGAGAGCAGAACATCATCATAGGCTGAAGGAGGTAGATTCGGAGGAATGTAGAAAGCTGCAAGTAAAAGTTTTTCATATCGATTTAAAGTGAGCTCCAGCCACACACATTCTTCAACAGTTTCCAGATCGGAACGTCGAACACACTTCACAAAACTGTCAATAGCAATGAGCACTCCACCTCCTCTTGATTTGGGACCTGTTTCAGGGCGGTCGCTACGAAAAACAGAGTAATTATTTGGAAAGAAATCATTGGAAGGAATATCACTTGACAGCCAGGTTTCGGTAACCACAACAGCGGTATAACAAGAGGACAAGACGCTAGAAAAAAATTCTGATCCCTTAGTCCGAAGACCTCGGGCGTTTTGATAATAGATATCCAAATTAGGGGCCACTGCAATTTTGCGTCAGTTCAGAGGGATGAAGCATATCGTCGTAAAGCTTCCCACGAAAGTCCTTGTATATGCAGCCCATCGGCCACATCGAAGGCTCAACAAGCTTACTGTAGGATTCTTCATCAATTTCAATATGGAAGGACGAGTAGGAGTCGTACCTTGTTTTCAGCTGCCGGCAGGAAATGGGAGTAATATTCACTGATTTTAGATGGTTGGTAAGGTCTACCGATGTAGTATCGGGACTGAGTTTAGAGACGAAAATAGTCTTCGGACGCTTCTTTTGGTAAATGGCAACGTTCAGGACAGATGAGCTGGATGCGCCAGTAATGGCTCGACTTCGGTGCTTCTTCATCGCACTGGGTAAGTCAACCGCACGGCGAGGAGCAGAGGCAGAAGATGAACAGGTAATATCTCCAGTAGTCATCCCTCGATGAAGAGCGGCGGAGTAGTCCACAGATGGCAGCTCCTCACGGGTAGGATTGCCCACGGAGACAACGAGAGGACGCTCGACGAGAGGACGCTCACACTGCGAAGCAGCGCACCGCACAAGCTCCTGGCGTAGGCCGTGAACATCGGCACGTAGAGAGGCGATAACCTCGGCTTGTTGTACGAAAGCCCGCGAGTTCTCTACACGAAGGCGCTCGTTCTCTTCCCGTAGCTGGGCAACCTCATCGCTCAGAAAAGAGATTCCCTCAAGCGCGTCGAGGAGGAGAGCCCGTAGCGAGGCAAACTCACCGCCATGTTCGCCGGTCGCGGCTGAAGGGGAAAAAACGGTCGGGTGGCTGGGCAGGAGCGGGGCACCAGGGACTCTAGCACCACCGTCGCTAAGCCTAACACCGTCAGACGACGACGACGCACACAAATTACACAAGAATGGCCGAGAGCCGGACTTCAGAAGTTGCAGCTCGTCATCCGCCCAGGTGACGCACTTCGTGTGAACACGTTTCGCACAGTCGGCACATCGTAAAAACTGCTGCTTGCCAAAAAACGGGCGGGAGCACAGCGCACATGCGTCCTTACTGGGCGCCATCTTGGAAAAAAAAAATAATAATAATAATAATAATAAAAAATAATAATAATAATAATAATAATAATAATAATAATAATAATAATAATAATAATAATAATAATAATAATAATAATAATAATAATAATAATGTTTATTTTCTGTCAAAGAGATGGAGGAAGCTGTTGGTAAAAGCTGCCCAAGAACGTGCAGTTCTTCGCAGTTCTCTCGTATATAAAGGGTGACGTCCAAGAAAACTCTACTAGTATTCTCTGAAAGCGTCGTTGCTGCTACGCGATCGTCCTTGACGTGATCCCACCGTACGTTAAAGTAAGCTGTAATGTTTTCGTGAACGCCACAAGTAAAACGCTTTATTTAGATGGCGAAAAAAGAAAAACAAGCGAAATGCCCAGAACGCGCCATCTGCATGCGACGTTTTAGCGCGAAGCTGCGGTACCGCCGGGCTCTAGCTAAACAAACCCTTCCTGCCCATTACGTTAACACCGAGTCATGTGTCCAACTATATAATCGCGCCCTCCGCGCAGCTCCTTTCCTTTGTTCTCAGCGAGTTGACAGTAGTTATCAGCCTGGGAAAACCAACAAGTTCGTGGAAGCCGACACGCTCCGCTGAACGACGATTTGACCTCGCGGACTTCTATGCACGTCAGCTTCGTTTTCCGCGCGATGAAGTGCATGGTACCAGGGCCAACCTGCAACGCTTGCGGGGAGGTTGCGTGTTCGCTAATTGTTCGTAATACGTACAAACCGTGTCCAAACCGCCTTACAATTGCCACTAGCGAGAAAGTTATTGCGGTACCTCGCCTTTCAACCCAGCCTGTCGCGATGACTTGCCAGAAGAACGAGGAGTAAAGGCGTGGGAAAGAAGTGTGCCCACTGTTCTTGAAAAGAATAGGCTCAAGAAAAAAGTTATTGGTCGGTGTATATATAGTCTTTCTTTAATAGTCTCTCGCTTGCATATGCCGTGTACGCTATATGCTTATTATAGACACACATGAGCGAGTGACTTCGCACTTTGACAAACAGCGGCCGAGCCATCATTTCCTTCCGAATAAAGGCTTTACTCACTCATTTACAACAGCAACCACCTCTCGGCCAATACCTGACTGGCCTCAAGACCGCATGTTAACTCGTTCTCGGTGCAGATTGCAGTGCACGGAGAGGCAATTAAGTCGTGGTACACGCATTCGTGTCTCAGCGCATGCGCATTGGGAACATACCTGCAGCTCGGCATGCTTTCGTACAAGATGCCATTCGCGGTCGTTTGTGCGGTGTATCGGCTTGGTTGCTTCATGTCACGCGCTCGGTAATCACCGGAGGTCATCACCGAGACATGACAAAAGAGGAGGGGTGGTGGTTCGATGCCCGGCGTAGCCGGTAAGCAAACGTGGAGAATGAGACGAAGACGCGTTGACATGAAACAACAATAAGAAGAGGTTTATAGGCTCAGAACGAGGAATGCGCAAAACATTTAGAGAGCAGCAATTACATTCTAAAAGGCAACGACATGAGTGAAGAAACAATCTAATTAAATACTTCGAATTACGTATACAGGGTCATGCTTTTCTGGGATGGAAGTAGCAATTCAAGTAACAGTAAGGGAAAGATAGTTCAGAGCAGTTTCGAACATACAATTGACCGGGGAGCGCGGCGGCAGTCCATCACTGGGACGACGCTGACGGGCGGCACTCGAAGGCGACGGTCCTTCCGGTGCAGCTTGCGGTTTGAGGATGCGGTGCCGGCGACGGCGCTCGGGTACCCCCCGGGAGCACGAGGCAGCTCGGGTTTCCTTCTTCGGGAGTGAACTGGGCGGACTGACTTTGGGGCCTCGGCGGCTCCTTTTTAAACCCTTGTCGACGATGCTTTGTGCGCAAGGTCGGGGTCCGAAACAAAACACACACATAGAGCGCACAAAGTAGTTCCCTCACGGAGGAAGGCGCAAACATAACGCACAGCAAAAACAACAGTCACGCACGTCCCTAACTTCGGTTCTTCTGGGGGTCACATTGCCAGGGAAAAAAGAATATACGGACAAAGGAAGCTCTATACTTTGGACGTAGTAGGGCTGACTTTGAGTGGGGAACGTACGACACAGGCAGCATGTGGTCTTCTGCTCGAGCATGGAGAGAGTTGTAGCTAACACAGGGAAAGCTATACTGTTCCGAGGCAGCGTGCACGTACGCGTTCTTGCGCGCCCGACCGATGGTCACATATACAGGTTCCGTGAACATATGGGGTTTACAGAACAACAATTCCGCGTGTGTATAAATGCGACAAGGGCAAATTAATGGATGCCGCCTATTCTGTGACAGTTCATTTCAGTGCAAAAGAGCCATCTCGAATCGTGAAACGCACGTTAAACACTGCAATAATAGATAATTTGGTCAAATACGTGCGCATGTTAGTATCTACGTGCACGGGATTGCCAGTTTCACGCTGAGCACGAGCAATGGGAGGTGTGCGCACCACTTGGGCGCGCAGCTAAAATTGCACGTGCGTTGTGGAAGCGGGCATACGGCTTCGCATGTATACAGGTATTCCGTTAAATCTAAATGCAAACCGACATTAAAAAAAAAAACTTTTTTTTTATTCGAAACGTAATGCTGCAGGTTTATTTGTGCACTCTACCGCACTTTGACAATTAGTCTGTAATATTTATTGAACGATGCATAAAGTAAATGCAATGAGATCACCCTTCCATCTACATTTGACTACATGCGCGACGGCCTCTTCTTTTGCTTCTTCTGTACCTCTCCACCTTACGGCCAAAAAACAAATTGCAGAGACGGTCAGGATAAGGCGAAAGCTTGGTGAGCCTCTGCTCGAACTTGATATTTGCGTAGTTTAGTACATTTTCAACGCGCAGAAGAGAAAAGGCCGTTGCCGGGTAAGTTAGTTAAAGATATGGGAGACTGTAATCCTCACTTATGCTAAATATCTCTTATTTTTAACATGGTACCTAAAGATGCATCCGACGTACCCAGTCAATTCTCAGAAGGGTTGTTGTTGCGACTGTAGAAAGAAAAAAGAAAATGCACGAGCTTGCTCTGGCTCTGTAGCTGAGCCACCTCCGCTGCCTCGTGCAGACAGAAGAGAAAACAGAGAACAAAAAAAAGAAAATGAAGAGGGGGAGAAAGATGCGCGTCGCAACAACTTATACTTAAAAAACATAAAATAAAATAATAAAAAAATTTCTTTGCTACCCAATTCTTGGCCGATCCCCCTCTGTGGGTATGTGCCATAAGTTTTTTTGGACAACAACAACAACAACTACAACCGACGTCCTCCACCGAAGAGGTGCTGCTCCTGGCCCTACGGGGCTGGGACCGTTATGTCACTACCGCTTGCGGTGTAGGCTAGCCGTCAAGTTCATTTCTAATGAATTAAGATAATGTTACCGTTCTACCATTACTCCGGTACCGTCGATGGCACCGGGCATTGCGTATACCGGCCGGCCAGTTTTCCTAGCATGAATCAACCCCCCCCCCCCCCTCCCCTCAGTTCAGTTCAGGCGTTCAGTCGTGTCCGACTCTTCGTGACCCTATGGACCATGTCACGCCACGCTTTCCGGTCTCTCACTATCTTCTTAACATCACATAGCTTCATCTGCAATGCCTCGAGAATGCCATCTAACCATCGCGTTCGCTGCCTACCCCTTCTCCGGCGACCCTCAACCTTTCCCAACATCAAATCTTCCTCCAGCGACTCCTCTCTTCTCATCAGATGACCAAAGTAGCTGAGCTTTAACTTTAGAATTTGACCCTCCAATGAGCAGTCAGGGTTTACGGTCGACAATATCGACTGATTTGATCTTCTGGCAGTCCAAGGAACTCTTAAGAGTCTTCGCCAGCACCACAATTCAAACGCGTCAATTCTTCGGCGGTCAGCCTTTTTCACAGTCCAACTCTCGCGTCCATACATCACAACAGGAAAGACCATAGCACGGGTTATACGGATCTTGGTTGGCAGACTAATGTCTCTGCTCTTTACTAGGCGGTCAAGGCTAACCATTGCTCTCTTTCCCAGAAGCAGGCGTCTCCTAATTTCATGGCTGCAGTCTCCTTCCGAGGTAATCTTGGCGCCCAAGAACAGAAAATCTGTCACAGCTTCCACTTCTTGTCCATTGATGCTCCAGGACTTGATAGGGCAAGACGCCATGATCTTCGTCTTTTTAATGTTCAGTTTAAGCCCAAACTTCTCACTCTCTTCTTGTACGCGCATCAGAAGTCTCTTGAGTTCCACTTCACTTTCTGCCATTAAAGTGGTATCATCCGCATATCTAAGGTTGTTGATACGTTTTCCAGCAATCTTCACTCCAGCTGAAGACTCGTCCAGACCGGCCTTTCTCATGATGCACTCTGCATATAGGTTAAATAGGCAGGGCGACAGTATGCAGCCTTGCCTCACCCCTTTCTCAATCGGAAACCAATCAGTAAGACCATGCCCAGTTCTGACCGTGGCCTCTTGCCCTTCATAAAGGTTCCTGAGGAGACAGATGCGGTGAATAGGAACTCGCATCTCTTGGAGAGCTTCCCACAATCTGCTGTGATCTACGCAGTCAAACGCTTTCGCATAATCAATAAAGCAGAAGTAAATGGGTTTCTGGAACTCTATTGCTTTTTCCATGATCCAGCGAAGGTTGGCAATTTGGTCTCTAGTTCCTCTGCCCTTGCGAAACCCAGCTTGCACGTCCGGAAGCTCCCGATCCACATACTGCTGCAGCCTACCTTGCAGGATTTTTAACATCACCTTGCTAGCATGCGAAATAAGCGCGATCGTGCGGTAGTTGGAACAATCTTTGGCACTGCCTTTCTTTGGAATGGGGATGTAAACTGACCTCCTCCAATCCTGTGGCCACTGCAGGGTTGTCCAAATCTTTTGACATAATGTATGCAGTGTGTTAACAGCGTCGTGGTTGAGGTTTTGAAGCAACTCAGCTGGAATACCATCAATTCCGCTAGCTTTGTTCTTAGCAAGGCTGGCTAAGGCCCATTCAACTTCACTCTTCAGGATGCCCGGCTCGAGATCAGTAATCACAACCGTCTCATGTTGGGTTTGCACATCCGGGTCCTTCTTGTACAGTTCTTCTGCGTATTCCTGCCACCTCTTCTTTATCTCTGAGGCTTCAGTGAGGTCCTTGCCTCGTTTGTCCTTTATCACGCCCAGCTTAGCACAGACGCTTCCTTTGATATCTTTGATTGTCTTATACAGAGCTCTTGTGTTCCTTAATTGGCTGTTGTCCTCAACTGCTTGACACTGTATGTTCAGGAAGGCATTCTTATCTCTCCTTCCTATTTTCTGAAAATCCGCATTGAGAACCTTGTATCTTTCTCTTTCCCCCATACCTTTTGCCATCCTCCTTTCCTCAGCTATTTGCAAAGCCTCTTCAGATAACCAGTTTGCTTTTTTGCATTTCTTTTGCTTTGGAACTACCTTAGTAGCAACTTCTTGTATTATATCACGAACATCAGTCCACATCTCTTCGGGCTCTTTGTCTTCTAGATCTAATTCTTGGAATCGATTCCTCACTTCCACAGCATATTCTAATGGAATCTGATCCAGATCATACCTGAAAGGCATTCTAGTTTTCTGCGTTTTCCTCAATCGAAGCTTAATTTTGGCAACAAGAAGCTGATGATCGGTGCCACAATCGGCCCCAGGCCTTGTTTTTACTGCTTGTATAGCGCTTCTCCATCTCTGCCGGCAAATAATACAATCGATCTGATTCCTGTACAGACCGTCCGGTGAAATCCATGTGTACAGGCGCCTCTTGTGCTGTTGAAAATGAGTATTCGCTATGGTCAGGTTGTTTTCTTGACAGAACTCTACTAGCCTCTGCCCAGCTTCATTTGGCTCACCAAGACCGAACTTGCCTGTAATTCCGGATATTTCTTCACTCCCGACCTTAGCATTCCAGTCTCCTATGAGAAAAACGACGTCTGATGATGGGGTGCGGTCTAAAAGGCATTGTAGGTCCGCATAAAATCTCTCAACGTCAGCTTCTTCAGCAGCAGTGGTCGGCGCATAGACTTGGATAACTGTTATGTTGAAAGGGTGACCTTGGATCCGAAGTGAAATCATTCGGTCGTTTTTGGGGTTGTACCCTAGCACTGCTTTGCCCATTCTTCTGTTTACTATGTTAAGATCTAGACTAATTCGAGACCTATACTATCCTGTAGTCAGTGGTCACTGCATCGCAATTTTCCCATTACTTCGACATCCTGCATAATGCCGGGGTTAGAACACAGTATGAAGTCAATTTCATTTTTGTGTTGTGTTGTGTTGGTTTTTTTGGCACATAGGCAACTAAGGCCATAATTCGCCAAACACTAGGTTGTTGAGCTTCTTTATGAGTGAAAATGAAAAGTGTTTAGAAAATTATAGCTGATTTACAATCCCTAACTCTTTAAAAAAACTAAAAACAGATGAAATATCAACAAGTGGGTTGTCTCCTAATAGTAAACAGGGGTGGAATGGGATGCGTTCATAGAATGGAGTAAAATATTTTTTCCTTAACCGTTCAAGTTCTGTGCACGAGATTAAAATGTGGTTCACGGTGAAGTCACCTCCACATTTTTCGCATAATGGTTTTTGCTGTTTTCTCAGTAAGAAATTGTGTGTCAAGTGTGTATGTCCAATCCGAAGACGGCACAAAATCACCTCACTGAAGCGTTCCTTCTGTGTACATGATTCCTATTCTCCTACTATGGGTTTTACTGTGTGTAGCTTATTTTGCTCTTCATTATTCCATTTTTTTCTGCCATTTATCTATCAGGCTTCTTTTTACTAACCTGATACAATCCTTGTAGGGGATCGGTATTTTCTTTATTTCCTTATTTCGAGCTTGTGTAGCACAGGAGTCGGCTATTTCATTACCATCTATCCAGACATGGCTAGGAACCCAGCAAAATATTTTTAGTCTCCCCGTCAGGGCTTTCCAATGTCCACTTCCGGTTCTTCCGTTTGTTGAAGAAGGTATTCATGGTTCTTAAGTTATTGCGCTCAGCAAACTCAATTGGTAACAATTCTCCCTGATATTCCTAGAACCATATCTCTTATTAATTCAGAAATTCAGTGCCATATTTCTTGTTATTTTACACATAGACTATTAAAGCTTCCTCCTTTCCCTTACGGCGCGGTTCAGGTGTCCACAGGACATGTGTGACAGATACTGCGCCTTTCCTAGCAAAAGACTGGTCGGCGTTAGCTGGGACAGCTCATTCTGACTTCAATTGCATGGAAGAGGTAACTGCTGTCCCGCATGATGCTGCCAACTGTTGCCTTTGCTGGTGCTGGTAAGGCGGCAGAGACGCGTGAGCCCAGTGTGAACGCAAACAGATGGGAAGATAATGAAATAGTGAGCGGGCCAGTGTCGTACGAACACATTTCTATCGTTAGTAGCATTACTGTCGTTTCTGGCAATTTTTTTACATTCTGCAAAAAACAAACTGCAGCCCTTCACTGCAGCCCCTCTTTCTTTCTCTCCGCTTTCGTTCCCACCATCCTCCCTTTCCTTACGGCGCGGCTCAGGTGTCCATAGGACACGAGTGACAGATACTGCCTTTCTTGCGAACCAATTATTAATTATTATTATTCGTAGTAGTAGTAGCAGAAAAAAAGCGTCTGCAGCTGCGATTTAAAAATTGATCGACGAACTAGCTTCATCGAAAAAACATTCTGAGAGCACCATGAAATCTACACTGCAGAAGTGCGAAAGGCTGAGCGTTGCTGGTGTACACGGTGCATCACGTTAGCTCTCATTATCATTGTAAACTATATGCATCCTCATTATCATTGCTACTGTCATCATTGTAATTATCACTAATTGCAGCGTCATTGTCCTGTTATCGCTACTATCATCCTCATGGTAGACAAGGAGCATTGCGATCATGCATTTCACGACCACGGGCGTGGCGCTATTGGTTAAAACGCTCGGCTGAGGATCCGAGGAATGCAGGTTCGATTCCCAGTGGATATAGCATTTTTATTTTTGTAATGCGTCATCAGGATGACTGGAAAGTGACTCATCAGCACACAGATCCCATGCACAAATCCCGCGTACGTCTCGCGCTCAACTCTTGAGCACGGGATTTCGCCTTAAAATTACAACGCTTGCCTTCGCCTTGAGGATAGCACACTGGGCGCCTAGCACATTTCGCACGACATTTTCATTCCACGAATTTCTGGCAGTGCGTGAATTTACCTATAATTGGTTCACAGGAAGGCAAAGGCGCAGTATCTGTCACACTTGTTTTGTAAACAACTGAACAGAGCCACGATGGAAGGAAGCTGGGATTAAATGTGGAAAGAGAGAAAGAGGAGCCGTAGTGCAAGGCTACGGAGTAATTTATGGGGCAGGGGCAGGTAGGTCTCCGCCGCTTGCGGCGGTCTAGCCTGCCACCGAATTTTTATCTGTTGTAGGCCGTCATTGCACCCGCCACAGCTTCGCTGGACGACGGCTGTTGTTGCGGCGCGCGTCTTTCTTTCCCTCTTCCTTTTCTTTCTTCTCTATTTTCTCTTCTGTCTGCACGAGGCAGCGGAGGTTGCCCCGCCGGGGTGGTGCAGTGGTAAGACGCCCGACTACTGTGCCGGAGTACCCGGGCTCGAACCCGACCTCGGCGGCTGCGTTTCGATGGAGGCGAAACGAAGAGGCGTCGTGTGCAGTGCGATGTCAGCGCACGTTAAAGATCCCCAGGTGGTCGAAATTACTCCGTAGCCCTCCACTACGGCTCCTCTTTCTCTCTTTCCACTTTCACTCCCATCTTCCTTCCCTTACGGCGCGGTTGCGGCGTCCACAGAAATCAAGTGAGACAGTTACCGTGCTTTTCCCTTCCTATAAATAAATCAGTAGAAAAAATAAATCAGTAGTACACAGAAAACAAGTGAGACAGTTACTGCGCCTTTCCTTTCCTATAAAAAAATTTAAAGAAAAAGGCAGCGGAGGTGACTCAGCTACAGAGCCAGTAGCAGGCCCGTGCTTATTTTTTTTTTTTTCCTTCTACAGCCACAACAACAACAACAACAGCCAGGTCACAGCCAGGCAGCGGAGGTGGCTCAGCTACAGAGCCAGTAGCAGGTCCGTGCATTTTCTGTTCCTTCTTCCTACAGCCACAACAACAACAGCCACCTGGGGACCTTTAACGTGCGCTGACATCGTACAGCAGGGGGTTTGAGATAGTTGGTGGTTGCTCTTGGCCCTACGGGGCTGGGACTGGTAGGAAGTTGTTGTCATGACGTTATGTTGTTATGTTTTTATGAAGTTATGACGGTCATAAAAATAAATTGGTTCACAGGAAGGGAAAGGCGCAGTAACTGTCACACTTGCTCCTGACGGTCGCGCAGGCGGCCGCTTTTCGGAAGTGGTGCCAGAACACATGGGAGCGGGCGACGCTGCCGGTTCTGTCCGTCCCGATTCTCGGAAAAGTCGCGCTTCGACCGTGCCGCGGAGGAGGCAAACGAGAGCAGTTGAAAAGCACAGCGCAAAACGCAGTGGTTGTGGGTTCGGCGCAAACTGCTCTGTCTCGGTTTGAGGGGAAAAGGCGCGGAGGCCATGAATCCCGAAACGCGGCGAAACACGGGCTGGGGAGAACGCGCTGCAGAGGGAGTCGCTGTTGACAGTCTTCTCAGGAAGACGCCTGTACGTCCCTTTGAATCCGTCGCCCGCGCGCAACCGACCAAGGGCAGCGATCGGAATGTTCGGGCCTCAGGTTTGCGTGTGTGTGTTTATACGTGTGTGTTTTCGGAAGTGTAACAGTCGACGCCGTTTGTCTTTGCGACTGCTTGGCGCCTCTTGCTTGAAAGGAGGAAAGACTTCGGGAGAGAGTGTAAATCGCAGATGTACGTGTGTGTTTGCGTGCGCAACCACTCGCTGCTGAGTGCGTGTTTTGTGTTTGTTTTACTTGACATGTGTAGGAGAGGGGTATTGTGGGACAGTGATTGGCCATGCTCGTTTTGAAACATTGCATGTTATTGGACACAGAGTGACTAGTCGTTGATTGGTCAACGGACTAGCTCGAATTTTGGTAACGCTAAGGAAGCGAGCGTTGAGCCAGTTGGGCTCGGAGGAGAGTTGGGTCTGGACAAGAGTCGAGGGCAGATGGGTTGTTCGAGGAGGGAAGCTAGGCTGACGGACGTCTTAAGGGACTCCGGCCTAAAATAGCAGAAGGCCAAAGCCTGATTTTGCTAGCCTCTGACCTCCGATCGTTCACCCATCTGTAGTTAGCCCTATATGTTTTTGATGTCGCATCTGACGACGTTGATGTAAATAAGTTGTAAAAAGTGTACATAATGGTGTACAGTCTGAGAAGGGAAGTTCTCATCTCCGCACCGCAATGTGTCGCTGAGCCACGGACACTGCGGCGGTCATCAACGCCACTCTGTACGAGCGAAGGCAGAAGAAGAAAACAGCAAGAAATACCTGCCGTACAGGGAAGCCCATCCATTCCCACGCCTTTCGCACTTGAAAATAACTGACGTGTTCTCTTATCTCGGGAGAAAACAACTGCATTTCTCGCAATAATAAGCAATATTAATATCAGTCAGCTACTCGATTCAAGTCGGCAGCGCAAGTGCATTTTCAAGTCATCCAAGAGTTCGACCGCAGCGTTCCGGTTGGCGTACGTGCATCACGTAACCTCCACAGCGCTTCTAACCGCCTTTGTGGCTGTAAATTTTCTGGAACTCGGCACAAGCGCAATATTCGGTATGTATGCCGATGACATTACTGTCTGGACTGAGGCAGCGGATTACGTAAACAAATATTCTATGCAGACTGAACTTCAGGCGGCCCTTCTTTGCTTGAAGATATACTAAACAAAATTGGGCTCGAACTCGCTGCACATAAAACAGAATTGATTAGTATCGACGGAAAACATAAACCCAACCCCAGTATGTAGATCCATCCTTCACCTCGGAGGCAACATCATCACCTCCTAAAATGGGCAAATCCGCATTCTTGGCCTGCCCATCTCAAGCTGCACCAGTCCCCAGAAATGGGTTCATCAGCTACAATGCCTTTGGCCAGCACTGCTACACACTATTCGTCGTCGCCTGTCTAATCGGCACGGCGGTGCGCGGCAACATGCCTGCCGTGCGATGGCCCGAGCAGCGGCGGTCGGAAAAATCCTCTATGGCACACTCGTCCTCCAACTGTCGAAGACTGACTTCGCTAAGGTCGAACGCCTTCATCGCGCAACACTACGCACTATTACCGGTCTACCTAAGTACACTCCTATAGCCGAACTTGAGCGTTTGGCCGCTCTTCCACCGCTCACTACCATCGTTACCGAGTCACAGACGCGTCATCGAATACGTCTAGAGAACACTGCCCAGGGGCGTCGCCTGCTGGCCTGGGATGAACAGCGTAACGACAAAACACCAGCCCTATATGCATCTCTTCCCCCTTGGGAGATGCCAGTAGTCACACGCCTTCATCGCCGACCTATAAACCGCGATTTTGTCACTCCCCGGGAGCTCCTCGCTGCCCATCACCGACAAGAGTGAATCCCTGATACGACTGGTACACCGGCGCTTCGATTACAAGCGAATTTGCATCTATGGGCAGGGTATGCGATGGCAACCCTTCCCTTTCAGGCGCTTATGCCTGCCACCTACCTCAAGGTATCGCTCTTCATGCTGAACTCCTCGCGATTTGGGGAGCCTTGTCAGGAGTGCCTTGTACCGAAACTGGTTCAATACGTATTCTTACTGTTTCTATGAAGCTTACAAGGAAATGGCTTTTCCGGGTTCACAAGATGCAACTGCTACGGCCATAAAGCGCCTCCTTAAACGCCACCAACACGCGACCATGCAGAACTGTCGTTATTCAGTGGACCCCAGGTCACTGGGACGAATCAAGGGGCAGTGCGGCGGCACACGCCGCGGCTGCCTTGGCAGGTGGGATGTCCACATTTACTTCCTCACCCCCCTTGCTTCATCCTTACTCGACCTTGGGCGGGGAACACACCCCTTCTCTTGCCCTTATGCACTATACTCGGACCAGTCTTCATAACCTCAGTCAGCATCGCATGCAGGTGGCCACACCAGACCTACCTTTTATACAGAAAACCCACCTCACCCGAAGTCAAGAAGTCTTTTTGAATAAGCTCATCGCTCATGCGGCTTACACTCCACTTATTATAGCCTTCTGGCGTCAGTGTACAGAGGAAATGATTACGTGCCCCACTGTACGCCTCTAACACGCGGCGGCATATTTCATCTACTCTGGGATTGCCCCGCTTTTTCTACTGGACGCTCCGAGATCAAACCCTACCGCCTGAACTATACCGTTCCCTTCTAAAAACTGATGCTAACACACAGATGATATTTGCCAAATATAGCTCTCTTAGTGGCCTGGTTAGAGCAATCGACCTGTCTACTCAAAATTCTGTCTACTCCCCTTTACCCTCATCCATGATTAGCCTTCCCATTCAATAAAGGACAATCAATCAATCAATCAATTGGCTACGCGTTCCCCGATATTACTTGCTATTTATGGCTAATCGCAGCCGGTAGGCCGAGGAACCGGAGCAGGCTTCCGCTCTTATCGTTGTCGGTGAGCCATTTAAAGAAGTACTCTTCCCTTGTATTTAGTCTCACTTCCCGCAGATTCTGTGTCCTTGATGCCCTTGTCCCGGCACAAGTCCACAGCAGGTGGCTAACATCCACTTCTTCAGCTCGTGTGGAACACTTCGGGCATGTGGTGGGTCCGATGTCTGCTTGAGATTCCCATCGGCATGTTACCGACGGGTTAAGGGCCGCCCCAGCTTTTATCCTTCTAAGGGAAACCTCCTCCAATCTCGTTAAGTTATGAGGGAAGGGAATGTGCACGGGGAAATGAGGGCACGTGTACGTTTCCTTAAACAGGATGCTAAGATGGGAACAGCGGAGCGGGCATCAAAAGGGAGCCTGGTGGGGGGCGCATTAGTGTTTGGAACTTCGTGTGTGAGGTGGTGAACTTTTCTCTGCTCAGCGTTGTCAGTATCGTCATGTGTCCAATGTATCTGGATGCGTATCTTTGTTTTTTATTGAGTGCGTGGATTTCCTGGGTTACACATAGCGTATTTGTCACTTTTTTAAGTTGTTTTATGGCGGCTAAGGAGTCTATATAGATGTGGGCTTCTGTTATGAAATCTATTTTATGTATGGTCTCCATAGCATCGCGGATTGCCTAGAGTTCCATCACAAGCGAGTCCGGGTATTCTGAGACATATTCTTTATGTACTACCTTTAGTTCACTGTGTGTTGGACTAGTAGCTGCTGTTCTACCGCCATTTTCTATAATTGATGCGTCCGTATATGCAATGCAAGTAATTGGCAGTGCATCAACCAGAGGTCGAGATGCCAGCTTTTCCTAGCGACGAAGCCGAGTGGTCTTGTTTGTCGTAACAGTCGTGAATTCCCACGAAGAGCGGTCAGCCATTGGTGGTGTTTGAACTGTTACTTCGTTGTACAAGGATGTTATGGGCATAACGTACTTTCGCTGCATATTCCTTGTTGCCTCTCGTTGTTCAATTAATTCTGTCAACGTATTTATTTGTGTAAATTCTTGGAGAATAGGGAGAGGGTAAGTTTTGGTAAGGCCGTGATAGTGCGCACTGCGTTTCTATTTATTGTTTCCAATTTCGCCCACTGCCGCCACGTGAGTCCTTGGAATTGTGCCTGGTATAGTATTTTCAGCTGTAACGCCGATTGTACAAGACGTCTTGCAATTTCTTCTCGAGCTCCTCCTCCCCTAGACGAAATGCGTTCTATTAGGTTGAAGGAAGTCGCAGCTACTTTTTTCACCTTATGAAGCCATTGTGTTCCTTTACCGGATTTGTGCCATTCTAGGCCAAGAACTCTCAACTCGTCCACCTCTTCCAATGCCTGATTTTTAATCTTTAGGGTGACTCTTTGCGTTGCCAATTGTTTTCTTCCATTCTTGTTTGCAACATGAATACTTGACACCGGCACACTTGTCAATAGGCCCCTGAAGCGATGAACTGTCGGTCTAAGAGAAAATGCTTTTAAACCAGGTATTGTTTTAACAACACTTAGGGCATTGTTCGAGCGCTTCGGGAACGCTTTTTCTAGCCTGCACTGTATAAAAATCTATTTTAAAATCCACTCCTTGTTTTAAAATCTATTCGTTGACAGTCCACACTGCAGCACGTCTGGTAGCACGCAAGGGAGCCTCGCTGCAGTCTGTCGTGTCCAAGGGCAACGCTGTAGTTGTATGTAGGACATAGTGTACAGCTAGGAAATAAGCATTAGTTGCGCCGCTAAGATAATAAAAAAATTACAAGGAACTTTAGCGACTAAAGTTGTGAAAGGCGAAAGCCTAAGTCACTTCTTGTCTAGCGTTCCTGCCATCTGCAATCCCGCACTTGAACGCGCTCCAAGGAACCCCACGCGACAGGAGCGATGGCGTACCATCCAAACGCACACTTGTAAGAGAAAGTGCGACAAATACTGTGCCTTTCCCCCAGAAGTCTCATCTTGTCTAGCAATCCTGCCATCTGCAATGAACGCGCGCCAAGGAACGCCACGCGACAGGAGCGATGGTGTACCGTCCGAACGCACTCTTTTCGGAAAGTGTGACAGATACAGTGCCTTTCCTCCAGCGTTATTCCTGCCATCTGCAGCGCCACACTTGAACGCGCGCCAAGGAACGCCACGCGACAGGAGCGACAGTGTACCGGCCGAACGCACTCTTTTCGGAGCAAGTGTAGGTTAGGTTAGGTGCCTTTCCTCCAGAAGTATCTTGTCTAGCATTCCTGCCATCTGCAATCCCCCACTTGAACGCGTGCCAAGGAACGCCGCCATGCGACAGGAGCGATGGTCTACCGTTCGAACGCACTCTTTTCGGAGAAAGTGTGACAGGTACTGTGCCTTTCCTCCAGAAGTCTCTTGTCTAGCGTTCCTGCCATCTGCAATCCTACACTTCAACGCGTGCCAAGGAACGCCGCCATGCGACAGAAGCGATGGTCTACCGTCCGAACGCACTCTTTTCGGAGAAAGTGTGACAGGTACTGTGCCTTTCCTCCAGAAGTCTCTTGTCTAGCGTTCCTGCCATCTGCAATCCTACACTTGAACGCGTTCCAAAGAACGCCGCCATGCGACAGGAGCGATGGTCTACTGTCCGAACGCACTCTTTTCGGAGAAAGTGTGACAGGTACTGTGCCTTTCCTCCAGAAGTCTCTTGTCTAGCGTTCCTGCCATCTGCAATCCTACACTTGAACGCGTGCCAAGGAACGCCGCCATGCGACAGGAGCGATGGTGTACCGTCCGAACGCACTCTTTTCGGAAAGTGTGACAGATACAGTGCCTTTCCTCCAGCGTTATTCCTGCCATCTGCAGCGCCACACTTGAACGCGCGCCAAGAACCGCCACGCGACAGGAGCGACGGTGTACCGGCCGAACGCACTCTTTTCGGAGAAAGTGTAGGTTAGGTTAGGTTAGGTGCCTTTCCTCCAGAAGTCTCTTGTCTAGCATTCCTGCCATCTGCAATCCCCCACTTGAACGCGTGCCAAGGAACGCCGCCATGCGACAGGAGCGATGGTCCACCCTCCGAACGCACTCTTTTCGGAGAAAGTGTGACAGGTACTGTGCCTTTCCTCCAGAAGTCTCTTGTCTAGCGTTCCTGCCATCTGCAATCCTACACTTGAACGCGTGCCAAGGAACGCCGCCATGCGACAGGAGCGATGGTCTACCGTCCGAACGCACTCTTTTCGGAGAAAGTGTGACAGGTACTGTGCCTTTCCTCCAGAAGTCTCTTCTCTAGCATTCCTGCCATCTGCAATCCCCCACTTGAACGCGTGCCAAGGAACGCCGCCATGCGACATAAGCGATGGTCTACCGTCCGAACGCACTCTTTTCGGAGAGTGTGACAGGTACTGTGCCTTTCCTCCAGAAGTCTCTTGTCTAGCGTTCCTGCCATCTGCAATCCCGCACTTGAACGCGCTCCAAGGAACCCCACGCGACAGGAGCGATGGCGTACCATCCAAACGCACACTTGTAAGAGAAAGTGTGACAAATACTGTGCCTTTCCCCCAGAAGTCTCATCTTGTCTAGCAATCCTGCCATCTGCAATGAACGCGCGCCAAGGAACGCCACGCGACAGGAGCGATGGTGTACCGTCCGAACGCACTCTTTTCGGAAAGTGTGACAGATACAGTGCCTTTCCTCCAGCGTTATTCCTGCCATCTGCAGCGCCACACTTGAACGCGCGCCAAGGAACGCCACGCGACAGGAGCGACGGTGTACCGGCCGAACGCACTCTTTTCGGAGAAAGTGTAGGTTAGGTTAGGTTAGGTTAGGTTAGGTTAGGTGCCTTTCCTCCAGAAGTCTCTTGTCTAGCATTCCTGCCATCTGCAATCCCCCACTTGAACGCGTGCCAAGGAACGCCGCCATGCGACAGGAGCGATGGTCTACCGTTCGAACGCACTCTTTTCGGAGAAAGTGTGACAGGTACTGTGCCTTTCCTCCAGAAGTCTCTTGTCTAGCGTTCCTGCCATCTGCAATCCTACACTTCAACGCGTGCCAAGGAACGCCGCCATGCGACAGGAGCGATGGTCTACCGTCCGAACGCACTCTTTTCGGAGAAAGTGTGACAGGTACTGTGCCTTTCCTCCAGAAGTCTCTTGTCTAGCGTTCCTGCCATCTGCAATCCTACACTTGAACGCGTGCCAAGGAACGCCGCCATGCGACAGGAGCGATGGTGTACCGTCCGAACGCACTCTTTTCGGAAAGTGTGACAGATACAGCCTTTCCTCCAGCGTTATTCCTGCCATCTGCAGCGCCACACTTGAACACGCGCCAAGAACCGCCACGCGACAGGAGCGACGGTGTACCGGCCGAACGCACTCTTTTCGGAGAAAGTGTAGGTTAGGTTAGCTTAGGTTAGGTGCCTTTCCCCCAGAAGTCTCTTGTCTAGCATTTCTGCCATCTGCAATCCCCCACTTGAACGCGTGCCAAGGAACGCCGCCATGCGACAGGAGCGATGGTCCACCGTCCGAACGCACTCTTTTCGGAGAAAGTGTGACAGGTACTGTGCCTTTCCTCCAGAAGTCTCTTGTCTAGCGTTCCTGCCATCTGCAATCCTACACTTGAACGCGTGCCAAGGAACGCCGCCATGCGACAGGAGCGATGGTCTACCGTCCGAACGCACTCTTTTCGGAGAAAGTGTGACAGGTACTGTGCCTTTCCTCCAGAAGTCTCTTCTCTAGCATTCCTGCTATCTGCAATCCCCCACTTGAACGCGTGCCAAGGAACGCCGCCATGCGACATAAGCGATGGTCTACCGTCCGAACGCACTCTTTTCGGAGAAAGTGTGACAGGTACTGTACCTTTCCTCCAGAAGTCTCTTGTCTAGCGTTCCTGCCATCTGCAATCCTACACTTGAACGCGTTCCAAGGAACGCCGCCATGCGACAGGAGCGATGGTCCACCGTCCGAACGCACTCTTTTCGGAGAAAGTGTGACAGGTACTGTGCCTTTCCTCCAGAAGTCTCTTGTCTAGCGTTCCTGCCATCTGCAATCCTACACTTGAACGCGTGCCAAGGAACGCCGCCATGCGACAGGAGCGATCTATATTCAAACCCATTCGCAGCACGAATAAAACAACGACAGGAAGAAAACACACACGACAGGACGAATGCTGCACTGGACAACCATTAAGCCATGCTGTTTTAAGTAGCTGACCACCTTTCGTTGCTGAGGCAAGCGCATAGAACAGTGACTCACGTCGTTTGCCACAGCTCGGGCTCCATCCCAAACGGCTCTGTCCTTGTCTCGCTCCATGTGGAGCGGCGAGATTGTTCCGCGATTACAAAAAATTGGCAACACAAAGTACAGAGTTCTTGTGGAATCGAGTTCGAGTTTCCCTACCGAAAAGGAGGAGCAACCACACTGCACCCAGCAAGGTCGACGTCGTGGATGACATCGAGCTCTCGGATGAAATTCGCGGCATCCTTGAAAAAGGGCTAAAATTCTGCTTTGTACCCGCTGCAAGGAAGCCGGAACTTCTGGCCATGGCTCGACACATAGCAGGAAAAGCAAAGGAGCGAGACAAGGACAGAGCCGTTTGGGATGGAAGCTGTGGCAAACAACGTGAGTCACTGTTCTATGCGCTTGCCTCAGCAACGAAAGGTGGTCAGCTACTTAAAACAGCATGGCTTAATGGTTGTCCAGTGCAGCATTCGTCCTGTCGTGTGTGTTTTCTTCCTGTCGTTGTTTTATTCGTGCTGCGAATGGGTTTGAATATAGATCATTACCAACTGGCCCAAACATCGGTGTTATTGCGACAGGAGCGATGGTGTACCGTTCGACCGCACTCTTTTCGGAGAAAGTGGGACAGATACTGTGCCTTTCTTCCAGAAGACTCTTGTCTAGTGTTCCTGCCATCTGCAATCTCACACTTTAACGCGCGCCAAAGAACGCCACGCGACAGGAGCGCTGGCGTACCATCCAAACGCACACTTGTCCGAGAAAAAGTGACAGATACTGCTCCTTTCCTCCAGAAATCTCACCTTCTCTAGCGTTCCTGCCATCTGCAGTCCCACACGTTTGAACGCGCGGCAAGAAACGCCACGCGACAGTTAAAGTTAAGTTAAATTGGTTCACAGGAAGGGAAAGGCGCAGTAACTGTCACACTTGCTCTGTGGACACCCGAACCGCGCCGTAAGGGAAGGGAGGAAGGTGGGAATGAAAGTGGAAAGAGAGAAAGAGGAGCCGTAGTGGAGGGCTACGGAGTAATTTCGACCACCTGGGGATCTTTAACGTGCGCTGACATCGCACAGCACACGACGCCTCTTCGTTTCGCCTCCATCGAAACGGAGCCGCCGAGGTCGGGTTCGAACCCGGGAACTCCGGCACAGTAGTCGGGCGTCTTACCACCGCACCACCCCGGCGGGGCAACCACGCGACAGCCACCGCAAAATTCGGTGGCAGGCTAGCCCCCGGTGCCCCACCGCCAGAAGCGTTGACCTACCAGTCCCAGCCTCGTAGGGCCAGGAACAGCCGCTTTCACAGAGGTTCAAGTGTGGCATTGTAGATTGCAGGGACGCATCCCGCCTCGGCCAATCAGAACGCCTCAAAAGCGGGTCACACTTTGTCCACGACAGCATGAGCCATTAAAGGCTATCGCTTTAAAAATGAATAAACGAAAGGCTGCGGTGGGATGATTGACGCAGGTATATTCTAGGCAATATAGCGCAAGTATCGCAAGACCGACAAGAGACGCCGTCCGCTTCAGCGGGAGGCGCCGTGGTACCGTAGGAACGCAACCAGAAGAGTGCGATCAGTTCTGCTCTCACTCAAAAATGCGACGCTGAGTGGCGTCACCCACTTGACGCGGCATATGTAAACGATAGCTCATCATCTTATCGAGATGCGCTAGAAAATACGATGCGCTACCGTTGCATTCATATAAACGCGTCTATAGTCACAATTCGTCACTCAAGCCGGTGGCTGTCAGGTAACAAAACGGTACCTACCTTATATGCCTTGAAGGCAGTCGACTGCTATGGCCACGGACCAGGGATCGTATGCGCTGTTAAAGGGCAAGGATCGAGGCAGTCCAGCGTACAACGCAACTTATGTCTTTACCAGACGTTCTACATTGAGTCAAAAATTAGGAAAGCCCTCACGGTCGCACCGATACCTAAGAATATGCACCACAAAACGACCAGGAAAGACGCCAGCACAGAGCCAAGCAATTGGTAGCAAAACTGAGCAGAATGAGCAGAAACTCACAAATTCACACAAGATATATTCAACTGTTTCTTCACAACCACAATTTTCACAGGCAGGGCTGTCGGTCATTCCAATCCGGAAATTATATTTGAGAAAGCAACATCAAGCCATAAACGGCACAGCGACGTTGCATCTCGAGGCGCATCTGATATGGGGAAGGCGCAGTCCAGGGCCCAATACCCTGAGGCTGCAGTTCAAAAACTCCCCCGTATTCCAAGCGTGATTTCCATACCCAAAGAGCGAAGCACGCATGCTGCGTCAACCCTCGATATGGGGATTCGAACTTTAACGTCTTCGTGGGCAGAAGGGGCAGCCTGGTCCACTCGGTGGTTTGCATTGATAATGCAGTGCCCTGGCAGCCCCTGACAAAAAAAAATATTCAAAGAGTACTGCAGAGTCTGCATTGGAGCAATGCGAAAACCCGGATGCGGCTGTTGGCTGCTTCTGGTTGCTTCTAGTTGCTTAATTCACTTTTTGTTTACCCATTTTATAGTCTTTAGTACTTTCAAATTACGCGCCAATCCCTTCTTATGCCCTTTTTTCGGCTCTACTTCCGGTTGCGCGACGTCACATTCTTGACGTCATATCCACTACGGCACCCCTTTCTTTCTCTTTCCGCTTTCACTTCCATCTTCCTCCCGCTTCCCTTACGCGCGGTTCAGGTGTCCACAAAACAAGTGTGACAGCTTTCCTTTCCTGTGAGCCAGTTATTCTAATTAATTACCTAATTACTTACTGGCCTAATTATAATTTCGGTAACAACATCACGGTACCCTCTATCCATTGACACCACCAATTAACCTCTACCAGTTCTCAATTACTCACAACTGCTGCGGACACGTTCTGCGGATAAGGCCTGCGGACACGTTCTGCAGACACGGCCTGCGGACACGATCGGCAGACACGGCTTGCGGACACGGTCTGCGGACAGAAATCTGTGAACATAGCGAAGTGATGCTTTCGCATTTAGTTTAGCGATTTAGTTTAGCGGACTTTGCGGTGATTGCGTGAATAGCGAAATAGCGGCTCGAAAATGCGCATGCGCTGAACACTAACAGCAAAATAGCGCTAGCGCATGCACGCAATTTTGAGAACTTAGCGCGCATCTTTTGCGCATTTAGCGTGAAAACATGGCGGCGTTCTTCGATCGGGCAGCCGTCCGCTTCAGACGAACAACGAGTCGTTGCAGCTCCGGTTGGCACGTTTACGAGCAGCTACTGGTACTGCCTTCTTTCGCTTTCACTAATCTTGCTTCGACGGTGCAGGGCGTAAAGAAGCTTTTTTGTTGAGATTCGGTCTGAAATCTGATGCTCCTAGGCCTAATTGGGTCGACTACGACGATGCCACCGCTTTGAATTCAGCGAATTGGTTTCCAGCCTCGTTTGGGCGGTTACTATATTTTACTACTTATAATTTACGAAAAAGTATTGAGCTGGCTGTGAAGTTTGCACTGCACCTTTTAAATGTTAAAAGCCTCACTTCAAAGGGGCATGTATGCGGGGTTCTCGTAGCATACGTCCATCAATCCTCAGAGCAGAAGAGAGCAGACGAGAAGCGTCATAATCAAAATACCCAGCGCAAGAGTCGGAGCGCGGTTTAAAAGAAATATGCATGTGCGTTTCACTGCTCATTACGACATTGCACTGGAAGTGCGGAACCTGAATCTAGCTGTTTCGAGCATCGGAACAGCTGTTGTTTAACTACCGTGGTCCGCGTATGGCTGGTTTTCATTTGCTATCAGTTTTTGACTCAAAGCGTACACGACAGTAAAAAGAAAAAAAAAAAAAGAAACCTTTTTTTTTTTTTTTTTAATAATTGTGTGAATACTCACTGTTGCGAATTCCTCCGTCCGCGAACTGTGATTGTTGCTTCCGTCAGCCAGCTGTGATTGTTGACATGACTAAAAATGTGCAGAAAACTCCCAACAATGCAGCTGATAGTTTGAGCCATGACTTTGGACATCACTGATGAATGCAGACCGAAAATAGGTTCCAAATAACACCAGCTGTTGCGATACGCAAGCCGTCTTAGTGCAATACAAAGTGCCTGTCGGCCAGGAACCTTAACGCCTTTGGCACTGGTGAAAGTTCTGGCACAGCAAGCCAGTTGTAAAGTTGCTGAAATTCTCTTTTCAAACCGGAACGGATACCTGAACAGTGCAGAGTCCACAGCAGATATTCAGTTGACCATATTCTCCGAGCGGCATGCGGCATATCGTCAGCCCACTTCTGCTTTGCTGGGAGATTTGCAAACTGTCGGCTTCAAACCAGTCAGGTTGGTTGGTTGGTTCACAGGAAAGGAAAGGCGCAGTATCTGTCACACTTGCTCTGTAGACACCTGAACCGCGCCGTAAGGGAAGGGAGGAAGGTGGGAGTGAAAGTGGAAAGAGAGAAAGGGGAGCCGTAGCTACGGAGTAATTTCGTCTACCTGGGGATCTTTAACGTGCGCTGACATCGCACAGCACACGGACGCCTCTTCGTTTCGCCTCCATCGAAACGCAGCCGCCGAGGTCGGGTTCGAACCCGGGTACTCCGGCACAGTAGTCGGGCGTCTTACCACTGCGCCACCCCGGCGGGATGAGCGAGCTTGTGAGCATGCACTCCTAGATACAGTTCTTCATACTCCCCCCATGTCAACATCGATGGATATCGTAAATCATTCAAGACTCTCAACGGTATAGTTGAAAGACGCCTGAAAAATATGCAGTTCTGAGGCCAAGCGCCGTGCTGGAAGGAAGTAGACGTGTGCTTTGGAAGCAGGCGTGTGAAACGTTGAGAAGCAGAACGTCTGTGGCGCCTGTAGAAGCAGACGTTCGTCTGCTTCTAAACATTCCGCGCGTCTGCTTCCAAAGCAGACGGCGAACCTTTCCAAGTTCGTCTGCTTCCACAGGCGCCACAGACGCTCGTCTGCTTCTAAACGTTTCGCTACAGTGGCTAGACACTGTATTTTCGCTTTGCTCGCGACTTCAAAGTGGCTCCCTGCAGCTCAACCTACGTCTTGTCAGGGAATACTTTGTTTACCAGGCGGCGCTAGCAAGCACCTCGAATATATCCTTAATCGCTGATATACCTCATGCAAAATAGTTTCTGTACCACTTACTAAACGATATACTAAAACTCGCTCTGAAGGGGAGTCTTTTGCGGCACGCTAACTTTATTTCCGTTAGCACCGCTATTTACGCTAACGCTAAACTAAAGCTCTCATGACGTTTTGATACTGGGGGCGAAATGAAGAGACGTACATCTGCTGTGGGTTTTTCGCAAGGCAGCGCGGAGCGATCGGACGCGTGGCGTATACCGGCTCCGTCGATTTTCGGCTGGAACCGCAGAAATATTGATCTGACTCCTGCAAAACTTCTGCATCTGGATCCGTGAAGGCAGTACGATCCTGGAGACACCGATCATATCCAGGTACGCTCAATTTTCGGCCATTTAGAGCAACTCTGCGCATAACCACGTAGCGGATGAGCTAAGCCTAACGGCTGCGGCTCCCCGCTGTTATGGTTGCGGAGACGCCCGCTAGCCATCCAATCAACATATATGGCTCAGCACGAACAACGCGGCTACGACCCCACGACTCTGTCGTGGCCGTCTGTCCCTATAAGCCAGCCAGAGGACGGCCAATCCACCATTTCGGCGGAACAAGCTGCCCTTTTTCAAGTCGTCGAGAACCGCGCCTTCGCCGGCAAAACGCACGAGGAGAAGACTCCTCTGAACAAGGCAGACACGGGAGACGCTCGCGCTCCGTCTTCGAAAGGTCCACAGAATTCATCCCCACTCTCCAAGTGGACACCGAAACCAACCGTCAGGATGAATTCTGACGACTACGTGATCGTGATCAAGCCACGTACTACGGTCGCCCTCAAGACAGCGTTTCAACAGGGTGAGCTCGGCGCTGCCGTTTCCCAACACATCGGTAGGCAACACATGAACTCCATCACAATTTCTCCCAATTGGGAACAAAACATCATCGTCTGTGGCTCGCAGAACGCCGAGGTAGTTCAGAAATTACTCACGGACTTCGAAGTTAACACCAACAAAGGACCGCTCCCGCTTCACGGACACCTCGAGCTCACCGGTGATGTGTGTCGCGGAGTGATTACTGTGCACTACCTAGAAACCAGTGACTCTTTGAAACAGTGGCGTGGTGGAAAACTCGTCCATGTGCGCAAGCTGGGGAACTCCAACGTAGCTGTGCTCACTTTCGCGGAACGTAACGTTCCGCGGCACGTACACTGCGACGCAGAACTGACTCCCGTAAGGGGATAGAAGAAAGCTGTACCAGCGTGCTACCGTTGTGGCACCCTGGGACACCGGGCAGACAACTGTCCCCCTCCAGTGAACGAAAGATGCGGACTTTGTGGCCAAAACGTGAGGGCTGGTACTCAGGGGATGGCCCCCATGAATGCAATCCAGTGTGTACAATCTGCTGGGGACCGCACCTCACAAGTTCCCGCGAATGCACGGGGAAATTCATCAGGCCTCGATCAACAGCCAAGGCCCAGGACATCGGGCCCCCCCGCAAAACAGAAACGCCAACAGGAGACTCAAAGCCGCGGCGGAACACCTCCAAAGGACAAGAACGGGATCAACGCCACCACCCGGAGACGCGGAGTTCCCATCTCTAAAGCCTCCTCCTGGCGGTGCCGCATGCAAACAATCTAAGGTAGGCAGCTGGGCGAGGGTCGCCTCGTCTTCTTCCCCTCCCCCTCCTCCCCTCACCGGCAGCGCCTAGACGCAGGAACTTAAACGCCAGCTCGCCCTTTTGCGAGCTTAAAACGAAAAACTAGCCAGCGAGCTTAACGCGGCTGAGAAGCAAAATCACTACTCCACCCTCGTCTAGCGACGAGGAACAAAACATAAACAGACAGGGAGATTCCTAATAATATGGAGAGTCGCTTCGGAACCCTGCAGACCCGGGTCACCGCGATTGAAACGCAGTTGGCTAACCTTCCCAAAATTATCCATGACAATCGCGCGTCAGATGGACAGTGTCATCACACAGGTGACACAAGCTGTAACTCATATTATCCAAAAATGGATACAGGAAAATCCTCGCGTCCTTAAACGCGTGGGTGCAATGAGGGACGTTAACCGCCCTTCAATATTTAGCAGTGTCATTACCGATGAGTCTGACCTTTCTAAAGACTCCTGCATGTCTGCGCTGGGCACTAGCGGACTGGGAGATCTTATCGTAATCCCGCCCTCCGTATCCGACCATGGCCCCCAACTTTAAGTCGAGAGCCAGGGCCCGTATTCCGAGTTTGCGTCATTATCGAAGTGTCACTATCTCACGTGACCTCGAGTCATCTGTTTGGTCGAAACGCCGGAACCGGGTGTTGCCACTGCGGAACCGGAAGAGGTGGCAACATCATGTTCCGGCGTTTCCACCAATCAGATGACTCGAGGTCGGGGAGATAGCGGCACTTTCGATAACGACGCAAACTCGGAATACAGGCCCTGAACAACTAGCTCAACCGCTTACAATAACGGAGTGGAATTGCAGAGGCCTCAAGAACAGCAAGAAGCGGGATGAACTCCGCCTCTACCTTGAGACCTCTGAATTCCTCGTTGCCGCGGTTGCCCTTCAGGAACCCGGAGCAGGCGTCAAGCTCACAAACTACACTACATTTCAACACAACCCGCAGACATGCATACTTGTTCACAGGCAATATACTGCACAGGAAGTCACACTCCCCACAACACCACCATTCGCGTACACGATGTTGTCGGTACTGCCCCTAAGGTGGTCTGACCCACCTGTACAGATTCTAAACATTTATTGTCCCCCGAAACTTAAAAAGGTTACGTTAAGCGAACTTTTCACGCAAGCTATGCAGGTAGTGGGAAAGGACCCACTTCTAATTGTCGGTGATTTTAATGCTCAGAGCAGGTTCTGGGGGTACCCCCGGGAGAACACATGTGCGGAGGAAGCTTGCGGAACTTCTCTCTACACTCGGACTCACCCTCCGCACTGACCCCACCAACCCAACACGTGTAGGAAATTCGATTCAACGCGACACTTGCCCGGACCTCACATTTACAAGCAACATACGCCATGCCGACTGGCTGAACACAGAGGAAACTCTTGGTAGCGACCACTCTATAATCTACACAACCATCTACACGCGTCCACTGAAACGCCCACAAACACAAGCTTGTGTCCCGAACTGGACAAAATTCCGCACCTCTCTGTCTATGGTAGACCCCCTCCAGTCGGGATATGACACCTGGTACAAATCACTCACGTCTGCACTGAAACAACACGAAAGGCAGATACAGCTCACGGAAACGCAAACGGACGTAGACAACCACCTCCCACATCTTTGGAAGGCCCGCCGCAGCCGCACTAAAAGATGGAAAAAACAAACATAACAAACGACTCAAAGAGCGCATCCTCGAACTCACACATCAAGCCGCGGAATATGCTGATCAGCTAGCCGACACTAACTGGGTAGACAGGTGCAGCACGGCTGCGCGCCAGATGTCTGGTCGTAATACGTGGCGCCTATTCCGCGCGCTCATCGATCCAACACAAACACGCACGGAAACCCAACGCCACTTACATAAAGTCATGCACAGCTTTACAGGAGTAGCTAGCGCACACGCTCAGGGACCGATACCTGTGCCCCACCAAGGACCCCCGGGCGGTTGCCTAGTCGTTTGCAGGCAAATAGAACATGGAGCTGGACACTCCGTTCCAGCTCCACGACCTCCGGGCGGCCTTAAGCAAGATTAAGTGTGGCCCTGACCCGGGCGCGACAAGGTTACGGTCAAGTTTTTGGCCAACCTTCCCGATGCAGCATATGTCGTGCTTCTAAAATACATCAATAGTATTTGGGACGGAGACACTCCTCTCCCTCTCGATTGGAAGTCGGCTATCGTGACCTTTATCCCAAAAACCGGCAAACCTATTGATGTGGAGAACCTTCGCCCCATCTCTCTTACGTCTTGTGTCGGCAAGCTAATGGAGACAATGGTGCATGACAGACTGTCCGAATTTATCGAAACACTGCACATTTTCGCGGACACCATGTTCGGTTTCTGCCCTCAAAAATCAGCACAGGATATACTCCTTCTGCTCCATCACGACATCTTAGATCCTGTTGAATGTCCCCATAATGACAAGGTGGTCCTGGCCTTGCACCTTAAAGGTGCATTCGACAATGTGAAGCACATCTTCGATCACTTCAGTCACACCAACTGTGGTCACAAAACTTTCAATTACATAAAACAATTCCTTGTAGACCACCAAGCCTGCATACGTCTACAAGATGCGGAACACGGGCCATACACTATCGGCTCGAGGGGAACACCTCAAGGCGCTGTCTTGTCTCCCCTCGATCCTATTCAATTTAGCCATGCTTCATCTTCCCTCCAAATTGGCTTCTCTTCCCGGGATACATCACGCACTCTACGCGGATGATATCATAATCTGGGCCACGCAAGGTAACCTGGGCCACATGTGTGCTTTTATCATCTGTTTCAGCTTGATACGCCACGTCAGCAGCCACTGGCAGCTAAGACTGCGATAGTCGATCTGCGGCGCAAGTGTATAAAAGCAGAGTGCGATAATAAACGGGGGGTCATTTTTCGTCGCTTGGGAACACGATGTCTGGACTGCTTTCTCGGACAGCGCTCCGGCGCGTGTGCGGCTACGCCACCCTGCCTGGGCTAACACGACATGGTGTCAGAAGTGGCCGTCTACGACATGATATCAGATGGTCAAGAATCTTCCCACTGAGCGAGGCACCTTCCATCCACGATGTCGAAGACGCCTTCAATGCGGCTGCATGGACTGTAGCAACCGCCACCGCCGGACTTTGACCGCACGTCAGAGTGACCAGCGTGGATCGAACACTTCGACGACTTCCGATAGCAACGGGACTCAACGAATGCTCCGGGGAGGCTCAGGTACGCACGCTGTTGTACACAATGGGGAGGCAAGCTCGTGACATATTCAGGACGTTTTCACTATCTGACGAAGACGCCAAGAACTATGAAACCGTAAAGAAAAAGTTCGACGGGCACTTTGTAAAAGAGAGGAACATCGTGTACGAAAGCGCCTGTTTTCACAGACGCGTACAAATGCCAGGAGAGTCGGTAGACCAGTTCGTCACTGCGCTACACGGCTTGGCGGAACGTTGCGACTACGGTGAACTAATAGAACGGATGATCCGAGACAGACCGGTTGTCGGGCTCCGCGACGCAAAGCTCTCGGAAGCTTTGCAAATGGATTCTCAGCTCACGCTGGCTTCGGCGCTGTCGAAGGCTCGCTTAAAGGAAAGCGTCCAACAGCAGCAAAGTACTCTACGAGGACAACACAGCCAGCAGTCATCGGAAATTCGTGACCAGGACCCTAATGTGGACGCGGTGGTTCAACAGAGGCACAAGGGACGTCTGCACGTGCACCCGCAGCATGGGCAACGAACGCCGGAGGTGCGGTGCCCTTTCTGCAGTGGCGACGCCCACCCCAGGACAGTGTGCCCAGCCAGAGCTGCCAAGTGTCTCCACTGTGGCAAGAAGGGACATTTCGCAAAGGCCTGCTTGAAGAAAGCAACGGCTTCCGCTCAACGAAAGGTACGCGTTTCAGCGGTCAACCAGGAAACTGGAGAGACTTTCGTGGGATCAATAGATGCATGCAGAAAAGCGCGATTTGTTCAGGTGCGCATTAATTCTGTGCCCATTTTTGCAAAGGTTGACTCAGGTGCTGAAGTGTCAGTATTACCAGCAACGTTCCGGGATTAGCGTCCCGACTGGTAAAAACCGATGAAATCTTGCTAGGTGCTGGAGGCAGTAAGCTTAACGTACTAGGCAAATTCGTAGCAGAGATCGCATGGAAAGAGAAAACAGTGTATCAAACTCAAACATGCTACGTTGTCAGTCCGTTACGCGACGTGCTCCTAGGATTACCTGCACTTGAGGTCTTAGGTATCGTGAAATTTGCAGACGCGGTCGAGTCAGGAAACCTGCAGTACGAGACTCGTTTTCCAGAAATGTTCCGCAATCTAGGTACGATGCCAGGGCAGTATACCATCAGGCTACAAGCTGGCGCTATCCCGCATGCCATAAGCACTCCACGCAGGGTACCAATTCCCCTGAGGGAGTCTCTGAAGCGCGAAATAGATAAAATGGAGCGTTTAGGCATAATCAGAAAAGTGGATGGCCCCACCGAATGGTGCGCCGGAATAGTTCCGGTAGTGAAGCCTTCAGGAGACCTGAGAGTTTGCGTAGACCTCACTAAATTGAACAAATGCGTAGTTCGAGAGCGATTTACGTTACCAACTGTGGATCAGTCGAGAGCGAAATGGTTTTCAAAGCTCGATGCCAACTCAGGCTTCCACCAGGTGCGACTCAGTAAAGACTCAGAAGAGCTAACCCCGTTCTTAACACCCTTCGGTAGATACTGTTTCACGCGACTATACCCTTTGGAATTAACGCCGCTCCGGAGTACTTCGAAAAGAGAATGTCTGAGATACTAGGTGGCCTGCAGGGGGTCGTTAATGTCATGGACGATGTCCTAGTGTTTGGCGAAAGCAAAGCTCAACACGACGAGGGCTTAAGTAACGTGGTCACACGCCTAGCAAGGGCAAATGTGACATTAAACAAAGAGAAATGCTTATTCAGGGTTAGGCAAGTGCGTTTTTTTTTTTTTTTTGGGTCACATTCTGAATGAAGAATGCATTCATCCTGATCCAGCGAAGGTCAGTGCTATCAAAGATTTGAGAGCACCCAGAAACGTTACTGAGCTTAGAAGCATTTTGGGCATGGCGAATCATTTGGGCCGCTTCCTGCCACATTTAGCCCAAGTGACTGCTCTCATGCGTGTTCTTTTGCACAAGGATAGGGACTGGGTCTGGGACAGCAATCAGGAAAAAGCGTTCCAAGAACTCAAAGAGCTCATTTGTTCAGCGCAATGCATGGCTTTGTACGACGCTTCGCTACAAACCACTCTTTCAGCTGATGCATCGTCTTTCGGTCTGGGAGCAGTTTTGTTTCAAATGCAAAAAGACGGGCAACGTAGACCAGTTGCATTCGCTTCTCGTCCGCTCACCATAACCGAACAACGGTACTCCCAGATCGAAAAGGAAGCGCTGGCGTTGACGTGGGCAGCGGAAAGGTTTGAGTATATACGTGGTCTGGAAGTTGTTTTTGAAACTGACCACAAGCCCTTGGTGTCGCTGTTGGGTCACATGGCAATCGATGCTATGCCGCCAAGAATTCAACGTTTTCGTCTGCGCCTGATGCGATACAGTTTTTCTGTATTATATGTACCAGGCAAATCGCTAACCACTGCCGATAATCTTTCACGTTCGCCGTTAGCCCGTACGAAAGTGGAAAGCTGTTTAACTGTCTCAGAGGTAACCGCTTACTCGAAAGCTTGTTTACTGGGTTTAGAAACAGGCGACGATTTCTTGAAAAGAGTAAAAGAAGGTCAGGCAAAAGACGAAGTGTGTCGAAGCTTGCGCACACTGTGTGCAAAAACGGGTGGCCCAGGAAACAAAATGTTTCCTGTTATCTTCTGCCATACTGGCAGGAACGTGCATGCATTACTTTGGTGAACGGGTTTCTGCTCAAAGCTATGAGGCTTATCATTCCTCAGACCCTTCGCAAGGAAGCGCTAAGCAAACTGCATGACGGTCACCAAGGCATCTCGCGATGCCGCAGTGTGGCTAAAGGTTCTGTCTGGTGGCCGGGACTTAGCACTGAGATTGCGTCTTTCGTGAAACAGTGCAACGTTTGCGCGATGCATGCGCCAGAGCAGATCGAACCGATGATTGCATCGCCAACGCTCTCTTTTCCTTGGGAGAGAGTAGGGGTCGATCTGTTTCAAATTCAGGGACGGCAATATCTTGTCGTAGTAGACTATCTTTCGCGATACCCAGAGATCGCCATTCTTCCGTCAACAAAGTCTGCTACCGTGATAAGCCGAATGAAAAGCATTTTTGCGGGACATGGCATTTCCGAGTCTGTGGTGACCGACAATGGTCCCCAATTTGTCAGTGCCGAGTTCGAGAAATTTGCAAAACTGTATGGCTTCCGTCATGTCACCTCGAGTCCGAGGCACCCCCAGGGAAACGGGGAAGTCGAACGTATGGTAAAGACGGTTAAGAATCTCATTCTAAAATCGGACGACCCTTACTTAGCCTTGCTGGCTTATAGGGCCACGCCTGGTGTTTTGAACGTCAGCCCAGCGGAGATACTTACGGGTAGGAGGCTTAGGACGAGAGTCCCAATGCTGCCTTCGCACCGCAATCCGGGACAATGCTGTCTGCAAGAAGCGGCAGCCAAGGACCGTGAAGTCGGAAAGGAGCAAAGTCGCCACTTCGACCGACGTCACCGGTCTAAAAATCTCCCAAAGCTGGAAGCAGGTGATGTGGTGTGGGTGACTGATCTCCGTACCAAAGGCACAGTGCTCGGAGCAGCACCACAGCCGCGTTCATACCGTGTTCAAACGGAAAACGGGGTTGAAGTCCGTCGAAACAGGAGAATGATTAACCGTCTCCCAAAAGACCGGGTAGATAGCGGGAACTACGAGTTTCCGGATAGTCAGGAACAGCCCAGCAGGGCCGGATTGGTAACTGGAGTAGACAACCAATTTGGCGAAGCTCCGGAAGCTTTGGTGCCTCTAACTCAGACGGAGACCGACGGTAGCAATTCTCAAGCTAGGATTGTAACTACGACCAGATTTGGCAGAGTTGTTCGCAAACCCATAAGGCTGGGCGTGGACGACTGATGCTTGGAGTGACTGTGTTCTGTCTTGTTTTCTTGGGTGTGTTCCAATGTCATTTTGAAATGTATGCATGTAAAGTTAATAGTGCTTGAAAAGGGGGATGTGCTGTTATCATCTGTTTCAGCTTGACGCGCCACGCCACGTCAGCCGCCACTGGCAGCTGCGACTGCGATAGTGGATCTGCGGCGCAAGTGTATAAAAGCGGAGTGCGATAATAAACGGGGGGTCATTTTCCGTCGCTTAGAAGCACGGTGTCTGGACTGCTTTCTCGGACAGCGCTCCGGCGCCTGTGCGGCTACGCCCCCCTGCCAGGGCTAACACGACAACATGGAGTCCTGCCTGCAGACAGCGGCGACCGTAGTCGATGACTACGCGACCTACTGCGGACTCCAGTGCGCCCTAGCTAAATCTGAATGTGTGCACGTACGTCCCTCCCCTCGAGACACAACTCAGCTTCGCATCAGTCTCCCCTCAGGACCGATACGGGAGGCCAAAGAGATCCGCGTCCTTGGCCTCTCCATACACCATCAACGCAGGGTTGACACCACTCTGGCCAAACTTCGCATAGTGGGAGACCAGGTGGGCCGTATGGTCCGCTGGATCTCCGACAAGCGAGGCGAATTACGGCAAGAACGCACTGCGGCTTGCCCATGCTTTTGTAACGAGCAGAATCCTCTACTCGACCCCCTACTTGTACCTGCGTAAACACGATGATGATCAGTTGGAGGCCATCGACCGGAAAGTCATCAAGCGGGTTCTCGACCTTCCGGTCAGCACGTCCAACCAGAGGCTTCTGGCTCTGGGCGTGGTGAACACCTTCCGGGAGCTACGAGAAGCCCACTTACTAAGCCAATACACGCGTCTTAAACAGACCACGTCCTGTCGCCGCCTCTTGGACCGACTACACATCAAACACAATTACCACATTGAGGAAACGGTGAGAGTGCCAGAACTCTGGAGACGCGCCCTCCGGGTTCGACCCCATCCCCACAACATGTCCAAAGAAGACCATAACGGTCGTAGCCAGGCGCGCGCGGAAGCGCAGGAGCGATACTATGGTCACCATGCAACACGTATATGATGTGGATGTTGCCGGCCCTTACCATGGGGGGTGGTATACGGCTGCAGTCGTACACAACACAAACACTGTTAACGGGCTAAATTTCAAAGTCTACAGCACAACTCACGCGGAGGAGATTACTATCGCTCTGGCCCTCCATATTCCCAAATCGAAACACATCGTCACCGACTCGCGAGGGACCTATCAGAACTATAGGCTGGGATGGGCTCCCCCATTTGCCCAGCGTATACTGCAGTCTAGCTGCCGATACATACACCCAACTCCGCATAACCTCATTTGGGCACCCAGTCACCAGGGACTCAAGGGAAACGAACAGGCCGATCAGGCCGCCCGCGCACTCTCTCCCCGGGCATTCTCCATTCCTTCGAAGCCCACTCCCAATCAGGCAATCTGGCCCTTACATTCAAAGACGTCACCGATTACTACAAGGAGGAGCATAGGCGCTACCCGGCCCCTTGTAAGGGATTGGATCGCGCTGACGAGCGCCTCCTCAACAAAAATTTTACCAATACTGTACAGTGCCCAGCGGTGCTTAAACATTTCAACCCGTCCTTTGATGGTGCGTGCCAGTACTGTGGGGAGGTGGCTGACACTTTCCACATGGTCTGGACGTGCCAGTTGTGGGATTCGGGCTGGCTGCGGCTGCCCTTTGCGCGGCCGCCGCCCGCTTCCCAGTTCTCCCCGTTCCCTTTCTCCAGCCTGAGGCGGCGGAGAGGGGCTCGGACGACTTGTCACTGTCGTTCGGGCCACAGCTCCGCCCTGGCGTCCCAGTGGCTGTTCTCATTGGCGCCTTTTGGCGGGAACACGGCACCGCTTCGAGGGCCGCGCTTGCGCGACCCTCCAAGCGGAGCTCAGAGAGAGACCCCTCTAAGGCATCGCAAGGTGCGTACGCTACTGTTCTTGTCTGCCGGCCTCTGTCCGCGCAGACCAGTGTGTACTCGAGTTCGTCTGCTCCGGGTCGTACCTGAGAGCGAAGCTCGAGCCTGTCGATCGTGATCAAACGATCCGCGACAGGCGTACCTTACGGTGGTTGCCCACTCTCTCTCAAAGGAACCCTCTGGTCACTGCGAGAGAGAGATCACAGCACGCCCTTGCGTGCTTGCGGCTCGCACTCCGTGTTACTTCGTGCGCGCAGGGGAGCTTGCTCCTCGCGCGCTCCCGGGACACGGTGACTGCGTATGTGTGTGTATGTGCGTTTGTATATATGTGTATGTGTGCGTGTGTATGTGTGTGTGCCGCTGGAGGATGGCGTTTCAATAAACGTCTCCTTTGTGAACTTGGAGGTTTGTGTCCTTGCAGCGAAGTGCTCTCCTCCCTGTGGAGGTTGAGTGCGCGCTGCGGTGTTTCAGTGTTGGCGTGGGGCGGCTGATCGAGGCTTCGGCTCGCGCGACGCTCGAACCCGCGGTGGTTGGTGGCCTATGTACAAGTAGAAACCACACAGTCAAGCCCATCCATTCCCCCCAACCCTAATCCAACTAGAGAGGACTGGGAGGCTGCCCTGTTCGGCTGTAAAGACCTCAAGGCTTTGAAAAGGCCTTGGTTCAACGGACGCGGGCAGCGTTGCTTGCCAATGGGGTCCCGGAATATGGTCTCCATCTACTATTGTGAGGGGAGGATACCGATACGTCTCTAACCCAAGTACCTCTCTGTAACAATTTAATTGTTAATAAATGTTTTAACCACCACCACCACCGTGTGCTGTGTGATCTCAGCGCTTTGTTTGTTGCGACTGTAGTAAGAAGGAAAAGAAAATGCACGGGCCTGCTACTGGCTCAGTAGCTGAGCCACCTCCGCTGCCTCGTGTGGACATATATTATGGTGAGGCTACCCAAAAAAAACATAAAATAATGTGCCTCTGCCCGTGCCACTAGGTATAACGGGCTGCCTCGTGTGGACAGAAGAGTCAATAGACAAGGAAGAAAAAAGAGACTGAGAGAAAGACGCGCGTCGGTAACAGCCGTCGTCCACCACCGACGCGGTGGCGGGTGCAATGTCTGCCTACAACAGATAAACGTTCGGTGGCAGGCTAGCCCCCGCCGCAAGCGGCGTTGGCCTACCAGTCCCAGCCCGTGAGGCCAGGAATAACCACCCTTCACCACCTCCCCCACCCCACCGATATCAGCGTCGTTGTTGTTGTGGCTGTAGGAAAAAGGAAAAGAAAATGCACGGGCCTGCTACTGGCTCGGTAGCTGAGCCACCTCCGCTGCCTCGTGCGGACAGGAGAGAAAATAGAGAAGAAAGAAAAAGAAGAGGGAGGAAAGACGCGCGCCGCAACAACAGCCATCGTCCACCACCGAAGAGGTGGCGGGTACAATGACGGCTTACAACAGATAAAAATTCGGTGGCTGGCTAGCCCCCGCCGCAAGCGGCGTTGACCTCCCGTCCCAGCCCGTAGGGCCAGGAACAGGGACATCAGCGCACGTTAAAGATCCCCAGGTGGCTCAAATTACTACGCAGCCCTCCACTACGGCTCCTCTTTCTCTCCTTTCACTTTCACTCCCACCTTCCTTCGCCAACAGCTCGGTTCAGGTGTCCACAGAAACAAGTGGGACAGATACTGCGCGTTTCTCTTCCTGTGAACAAATGAATAACGCGATAGCGTTAAGGGCCCCGTGCCGCAGAAAAGTCGGTGTCATCGTCGGCGGCCGCCGTCCCGCGTCGTCCGGCGTTGGCCGTGAGCGAAAATTCCAGAAGCATTATTAAATTAAAACGTGTAGAAAAAATCGCCGTCCTGAGGAATCGAACGTGGGCCTCCGGGGTGCGAGACGAGCACGCTAACCACTCCGCCACGCCAGCTAAATGTTTTGAAATGTACAAAGGCGTGTCTATTGATTGCGGTGTTGTCTCAGAAATGTCCTTAGTGAAGTGTATTGTGGCGTATAATCATAATTATGAGCATGCAAATGACAGAATTACAGAACACGCAGTTAAGCGAGTGGCAAATTACTTTTCCTCTGTACTTCCTCTTCGCTTGGCGTGCATGTAGCGCCATCATGCGTATGGCTGATAGACAGAGCATGGCCTCCGAGATCTTCATCGCGCCGGCTTCGATCAGCAACGATGTTGTCGACGAACTACTACTACAACTTGAGGCCCGCGCGTTTCGGCAAGGTGGCTGGCAGCGCTTCTACGTCCCGGAAGGATTAATAAACAAAAATGAGTATAGCAAAAAGTGCGACAAGCAAATAAGTAGACGGTGCGAACGGGGCGCGATAACGCTATCGCGTTCCATTCTTAAAGGCGAAGCTTAAGCGTGCTCCAATTTTTATTATTACCTTTTGATATGGTGCCGTGATACAGCTGGCAGGTCTCTGCAACGAGTTGTTTATGTGACGCGCGGCGTCGGACGTAATCGAGTTCAGCGCCCGCAAATGTAGCCAGACCCCACCGTTCCCAATCCTTCATTGCCCACCCTTCTAGGAAGGCCTGGGAGGCGGCGCTGCTCAGCTGCCATGCCTATTGAGGGGCTTTAGCCATGACCTGTACCATAGCCTCCTTTCCTATACAGTCCCAGCGGACCTTGGTCGCCAGGGCGCGAGCGGCGTTAGACGCCGTTGGGTCTCCGGAATAGGAGCTCCACCTAGATTTGAGGGCCTGGGCCAATAGGGCCTCGGTTCAAACACCTCCTTGTACAAAGAAATAAATAAATGTTTGTCATCACCACCGAACAAGTGGAAATATAAAAAATATCTTGTCGCGTTAAATTTTACCACTGATTCATGCATTGTTTATCAAAGCAGAAATTATTACATGTATTGCATCAGTGCTTGTCTGATGGGAGCAGGTTCACAGGCATGCACACAGTGACGTTCCCTCTCTGCAAAATGAATTCATTACGAACGCGTAGCCATAATAACCACAACAAGATAATATCCTAAGAAAAGCACGCAGCAGCAGTACAAGGACGCAATATATAACTCCTGTTAAAACAGGGTCGTTCTCGCATCTCCACGGTTACTGCCGGCGCTGAAATGAGCTGGCGCACGAGGTTTATGATAGTCATTTCCCTGAAACTAGCAGGTATAATCTCTTCTCTCAGAAAAAATATCAACTCATAAGAAGAACGGCACCTAGGCCATGATATGTAGAAAAGCATCGTCTGTTCTTCTGCAAATCAACCACAGGGTCATTAGCTCTATATTTCTCTGAAGACTGCTTTGACAAGACAGTTCACACCCGCAACGAAGCAGCGGGGTTTCAAGGTCTGTCGGTATTCGTACACGAGCTGCGCAGCAATAGTCCGCACTGCACCACACCGATGCGTTCCGAAGGCCATAAATGACGGCCGTCGTAGTGGCG
Source organism: Amblyomma maculatum (assembly GCF_055883805.1). Taxonomy (NCBI): domain Eukaryota; kingdom Metazoa; phylum Arthropoda; class Arachnida; order Ixodida; family Ixodidae; genus Amblyomma; species Amblyomma maculatum. The sequence goes on along the minus strand of NC_139351.1, from coordinate 14,206,921 downwards.
CCACCTGTCGGCAAAAGTGAAACTGCTCTCTGTTGATGTTTACAATGCAGATGAGGTCTCTGAATTCTGTCATTTATGGCCTTGGAACGAATCTGTGTGTGCAGTGCGTACTGTTGCTGCGCGGCTCGTGTACGAACGCCGGCAGACCTTGAAACACCGCTGCGCTTTAGTGCGAATGTGCACTGTCCTGTCGAAGCCTTCCCCTCTAGGCCTCAGGTCATCTTTATGAATAAAGATTTATGAATGATTGAATAGAATACAGATAATCCATCGCCATTTGTTTAGGCCAAGCGATGACATGCCGGCTTTCTTCGTGTTCCAGGAATATAAATTTGTATATAGGTTCCATATGGGGGAGCATGGTCTTGTGGAAGTGGTGAATGCGAAAGGCTAAAGGCGCGATGAGCTTCTGCAACTGGCGAATGCAGTGCTTGGCCTAATTACTGCAAGAGCTGCTTGATGAGTGCGGACCCTTGTTAGGTGCCAAATATGTGTTCTCCTTGCGTCAGTTTCCGTCGCCGAAGAGAATGGGTCCTTGCGGAGGCCTGGCGGCTGGGGCGAACCAAGCCTTGGTTCTGGGGAATTCGCCCTTTGTATCGAAAGAGAGAAAAAGTCAGTGACAAAGTAGACAAATGGGCGGTGAGTAAAAAGCAAAACTTGGGAACGGTCCCCATCCGTCCGTTCTTGTAAACCAATTTACATTTTACATTTATTGCATGCTAAATGAGAAACGAAATCGTGTGACACAACGCTGAAAGCTGCTCGAAGAACAGCTGCGTCATAATTTTGATTAAAATCACGTGCGTATTTTAAGTGATAGTTCATACAGCTCATTAATCTGTCGAAAAACCATCGGCGTAGTACTAGTACATAGTAGTAGTAATAGTGGTCGGCCCCGCGTGTCGGAAATAATAGGGAACTGCGTAAAAAAATCGTATCGTGGTAATTTGTGGTTGATAATTGATTGGTGTGTGATATAGGCGACGACGAGTTAATGAAATCATTATGAAATAATCAAAGCAATGAAAAATAAAAATACGAATTAAAAAATGTCAAAATGCTAATAAAAAGCTAATGTTTTATGATGCTAATGAAGAAAATTTAAAACCTGCAGCTTGTCAATTATTTAATTTGCAATAATTAATAATGAATAATTAGAAAGATTGGGTGATAAAAGGGGTCAAATGTCCAGAATGAAACGCCAGTGCTTCATGATGCTAATTAAATAAAATTTAGTGTGTGTAATTTGTCAAATAAATAATTGAAAAATATGAAGATGCGTTTAGAGTTGCCAGTTCGCTCTTGCTTAAAATCAATGGAAAGCCAATGTTTGCTGATGCCAAGTATCGTGGTACAAAAATAGGAAATAAATAAATTAAATGTGAAAACGATCACCTGTCTGTGTGAAACGCTATCTATCATCCCGCGGAGCTTGTGTCCCCTTAATCTTTTTGAAGGCGGAATCCTTGCAAGACTATGCTGGCGCCAAACGTGTCCGCAAATACTGAAATTAACGTGTGACGCATGATATGACGTCATCAGATGGCGGAACTAGTATTGATATGTTTGAATGTGTGTGACATATGGTACATAATGGTATGTCATGGTTGTTGTGAGTCACTGTAGTTTGTCATAAGTCAAAAACGTGGTTAAGGTATTAAGTCATAAAAAAGTAATGAGTTGTAGACACGTTGTGAATCACAAAAATTGCGGTCATGGGTCCCAAAGATGGGTCAGAAAAGTTCTGAGTCATGGGTCCCAAATTCCACGTTTTCGAGGCAGTATCCCATGACAAGGTCACGTGACAGTGAAATTACATGAAAATGTGGCTCGTGGCTATGAGAGTATCACGTGACAAGCCGTAAACTGCGTGAACAGTAAACTAGCTCATGTTTTCACCTATAGAAAAATACTAAACTGTAGTCACTCATACCAGTGAACCCAGCCCTTGCTGCAGTGTTGCCGAGTTAACGGATTTCCTGCTAAATTTAGCTGGTTTTTACACACTATAGCGAGAAAAAATGTTGCAGTGCGGGAGCGGGATTTTTAGCGGTTTTTAGGTCTTGGCGTTTTTTCTGGCTGTTCTCGGTGGTTCTACAATTTTTTCTTGAAATAGTCCATGTTTTTTAATCTTATACTCATTTCTTTAAGGAAACGTTGCTAAGAGTGCATGGATGTAAAAATTGCGAGGAGGAGGAGGAGGAGGAGGAGGATGAGGACGAGGAGGAAAGGCAGGGAGGTTAACCTGTAAAAGCAACCGGTTTGCTACCCTGCACTATTTGGAAGTACGTGCAATAGCAATACGCCTTGATTTATGCGGCGTTTTCTTTTTATACATTTGTCTAATCTGATGCTATCGAGCATGCAGGACCGGCGGACTATAGGACATGTCAAGTACGCGAAGAAGTTTGTGAAAGAGTGGCTGTATGATCCTAAGTTTCAAGACTGGGTACTGGAAGTTCTTTGAACGTTCTTTGTGTCGTCGGTGCATGCCTCTCATGTAATTCACGGGTTTGTCACGAGAACCAAAAAAATGGGTGCCATTGAACTGCAATAGAAGAAACCCACTCTCTTCAGCTGAAACAATCGTAGGAGCCCAGCTGTATTCTGGGACGAAGTAAAAAAAATGTTAGGAATGCTTCCAACGAAAATCCTGGGCAAGTACACGCTCTCCATGATGATGCTGTTCTGGTCGAAGGCAGAATTCGGGCGCACGTTCAATCCTCCGTACAGTATAAAATATAAACAGGAATCCTAATGTGAAGAGAGATCACGAATCCCGTCAAAACTATCCGAGCCGGACTCATGAAGGCAGAGTCAAGCGTGCCAAACTGCGAACTGCTCGCAAATGTAATCCTAAAGATTGGTATTATACGAAGGTGTACGCTGTGAGAACCTGTAGCACACAGAGTAAAGTGACCATATTTCTCAGACCCCAAAGCGGGACATGGGAGGACGACAGCGGGGGAAGGGGGGGGGGGGGGGGGGGGGGGTATGAAATGCAGGGCATCTTGTTTAGTCGTGCTCTTTTTTATTTATATATATACCACGAAGCGGTTCTCTTCATTCAGCTTTGCCTAGACGGCATACCTAATACTTCTCGCTTGAATGGATCTTCCTCAGCAGCTCTTCATTTTTGCAGATGTGTGCGTGGTATTGTTCACACGTCATGTGCACATTCACTTTAAGTAGCAACATTGCTTTAAGTGTTGTCACTTGAAGCTGCGTCTTCTCTGCAGACCACAACTTGTTCATCATAGAAAACACTCTTTCCACTGGTGCATTTGTACCGGGCAAGCACATGCAGTACTCAACAATTGCCCTCATGTTCTCGCAAGGCACATCGTTGGTCTCGAAGTGCTGGAGCACCTCCATCCAACGTTACCCAACTAGTTTCTTCTGCCTCTTCCATTGATCCAGTTTTTCAGGTGTGACGTAACGTGAAATATTGCAAGCTTCATCGAATAAACAACTCTCGTCAAGGTGGACGTCACTGAACTGTGAAGTTATGAGTTGCTGACTGCTCTGCACATTATCCCAAAGTGGTGCTGACTCCAGAGACGCCCATGGGAAACTGCTAACCTCATCAAATTATGTGCATCATCGCTCTAGGTATGACGCGCAGGTCTGGTAGAACCTTTTTGCCCCTTCTGCTACCGATCCTCTTGAAACTTCTCCAGATTCCTCAAGTGTCGTTATCCTAGAACGCACACTTAATGGCAAAAATGTCTGCTGAAGTCTGTCTTCAACTTTGGTCTGCAGTTGTTTCAGAGCTTTGTGGACTTCGATGGCAGTCCTCGAGTCACCTTCAATTTGTAACACAGTTGCTTGAAACATGGCCGCTTGGCTATGTAGAAAGAATAGCCAGAGCTCTCCACAAGGATTTCCAAAAAATGTCTTAATCAAAGAGGGGCATTTTTCTGCCGACAAAAAGAACGACTTTAAAGCCGGGAAAAGCTTCAGCACTCTCTCAACAGCTGGCATTAATGCCAACCACCTTGTTTTGCTGTAGCCCAGAAGCCGCTGGTACTCAACAGACGCGAAGTCACAAAACTCCTTGAATGACTCCACCCGCACTGTGTAAATATAAAAGTATGAATAGAGTTTGACGATCACGGCTTCAATGTCAAGCGGCAGACAATCGGCAGCAGTCTGGATGGTGTTGTGCACAATATGTGCTGCACAGCCAATCCCAATGATCTTTTGCGGTACCTAAAGAATCTCGCATTCTTAAGAACACATTGTTTTTTCCATTGCGCGCGGCGCCGCCGAAGTTGCAGTTTGTATTGTCAGCGCTGAAAGCAACCAGCTTTGATGCGATGTTGTTGTCTTCCAGTGCTTTTAGGATGTACTGGCTCACCATCGTCGAGGTCTCACCTGGCAAGGTGCCAATCTCCAGCAGCTTCGTTTGCACACCAGCAGTAGAGGTGAAGTAGCGGACCATTATTGGAAATATTTTCAAGTCCTTATGATTCGACGCGTCACAGAAAACAGAGATGAATTTTGCATCGTGGAGCTCAGCCTTCAACTCTTCCACGGCAGAAGGAGCAAGTACATTTAAGGCAATCGCTTCGGCTTTCGTGCGTGCGCAGGCAAACCTCTCATCGAAAAGCTTCTGAAGAAGTGTTGATGTGCAATCCATTGAACGAAAGCTTTGGTTGTGGGCGATCGTATGATATGCAAACACGCCTTCGGAAGCAGCGAGCTTCAGCTCCTTATCACCAGCACGTTCTTGTTTGAAAAACTTGGTTAGGGTGCTGGAAGACGCAGCAGCTGAGATATTCCGCTTGTGCTTTTCGGTGCCTATATGTTCTAAAATGTCAGAACGCCCACTGTGGGCGATCGAAAAGTCTGCCCCACATTTTTCGCAGCGGACATCGTGCTCCGACTTCGTTTTCTTCAAGAACGGAAACTCTTTACCTAGTTCTCCGCTGAACTTGCACTTCCTTTTAGGCATTGCGGTCGGCGCAATAAAGCAGCAACACTTCACCAAAAAAGAAAACAAACAAACAAAACAAACGTAAGCACGCTGCGTGAACCAACGTTGGCGTGAACAACAGGGCGAACGTTCTGGACCTGGCTTTGACTACGGCCTACGGCTTGCTAGCTAGCCAACAAAAAGTTAATCTGGCTAGATCTAGCTAGATCGAGAAAAAACGCGAATCGCGCGTGCAGCTGCGCCGTACAGTTCCTAGAAAAGTCTTTCCGGGGACATACAGCTTGTTCATTCCAGCGCCTCCGTTCATTCGTGATTGCGCTAATTTCGGCTGGTTCGATAGAGCCAGGTAGGCGAAGCGGGTGTCGCGAGTGTAGCCAAAGCGGGACAAAATAACGCCGTCCCACAAGCATGCTGGTGGGACAGCGGGACCACACCCGCAAAAGCGGGACATGTCCCGCCTAAATCGGGACGTATGGTCACTTTATTTATTTATTTATATTTATATTTATATTTATTTATATTTATTTATATGATACTGCAGGCGAAAAGCCCAGGCAGGAGGGGCATACAAGATGTAGAGAACGATGAAATACAAGCACAAGATACATAAACTGAATCAATGGTACGTGATCAGGGCACACAAAAAAGAAAAAAAAAACAAAAAAAAAAAAAACAAATTGATGAATTGATGCGGTGCTACAAAAACAAAATACATAAGGATAACATCAACCATTTGATTGCAGCACACTGTCAATGGAGTCAAGCGAGTGAAGGCAATACGCAGGTAAATCATTCCAGTCATGAACAGTCCGGGGAAAGAGCGAAAATTTGAATAAGTTTGTCCTAGCAAAATAAGGTGTAAGAGAAAGGGGATGGGTATGGCGGGTTATGCGCGTTGCAAGAGGGGATAGATACGGGTAAGGATCAAGAGCAAGTTTGCGGTTTATTAATAAAAATAAAAATTTCAGACGCAAAAACTTGCGTCTGGACTGTAGAATTCTGATACCATCACCATGCATAAGTTTTGAAACAGAGTCAGTGCGACTGTACTTTGAGAAGATAAAACGAACTGATCTTCGCTGAATTTTTTCAAGCGCATCTATGTTTAACTTTGTATGTGGGTCCCAGATGACGCATGCGTACTCGAGTTTGGATCTTATTAAGGCTGTATAAGCTAGTTTTTTAATCTGTGAAGGGGCATCTTTAAGCTTATGTCGCAGTAAACAAAGCCTGCGAAACGCGGATGAGCAGATGTCGCTAATATGGGAATTCCACTTCCAGTTGTTCGTTAGCGTCACACCCAGATACTTAAATTTAGTGACCTCAGTTAAAAGCATGCCCTCTATAGAATAAGAAAATATAAACGGTTTTTTCTTGTTGGTAACGCGAAGTAGGACAGATTTTTCGGTGTTAATTTTCATTCCCCACTCATTACACCAGGTTACAATATTGGTAAGATTAGAGCTTAGGGCATGTTGGTCAGAGATACTCTGTACCTCGTTGAAAAGGATGCAATCATCTGGCTAGATCACAGAGTGATCGGCACAGAACACAGAGTGATCGGCACACCATAATGAAACAGACGGCGTCTTAATGTGAGTGAGCGTGTCTGCAGTCAGAAGTTTGTAATCACGAAAGAAAAGTGATTTTTGCAACTTTAAGCCCGCAGAAGGCAGGCGGGATATTTCTGAAAAAAAAAAAAAAAATGAAAGTATCCGTAGTTCGGACTGAGGGAAGTAGGTGATTTCTATTACATTTGTGATATTGTTATGAGCGAGGTTTTCCCGTATGAAAAGCGTCGGAAGCTTGAGTCCGCTTGCTAGAGCCTCCATGCAGCACGAGCTGACCGTTCATCCTCTTCCCTTTTTTACGATCGTCCCTTTCTCGTCGTCGTCTCAATCTGGGCGTCACAATATTATTTACCTTGTTTAAACACTGGTCATAATAATAAAATGTGTAAAGTTAACCACTTTTATTGAAAATATTTAATATAATGGTCTTATAGTGTTTTGGGGCTTCCTTCTGCAGATTTTATATTTTTGAATTGCCAACACTGCCTTACTGCAATGCTGACTGCACCAGACCCATCCTCTTCCAGCCATCTCGACGGCGTTTACGTCAAAGAGAGAATATCTGCCACATTTCTTCGTGGACACCTCAATCGCACTGCAATGAAGAAGGTGAGTGTTATAGAGTTTCTAAATACTACCTAGATGGAAAGCTGGCGCCACCGTACGATGCATGTTTTCTAAAGGGCACTTTATCCATTGCCCCAGCGCGGTGGTGCATGGTTAATGGCGATTTCCACTGGTCGATCGGAGCTGGGCGCCCGAGCCGACCTAAAGCGCTACAGAGCGAATCAGCCTTGGTCGACCAGCGGAACGTGTAGAACGCGCGGCGGAAGTAAAGCTGAGCCGGTTTCGGAAGTTGTAGCCGCATCCCAGCGCCAAAATATTTGCGGTTGATAAATAGGCAGGACTGCAGCCCTCAACAACTTTCTCGTTTTTTTAACGCTGCAGACGTTTTTCGATAGACGCACTTCGACATATTCGCGCAAAAAACGGTGACATCCAGCGTCCTCTGCCGATGTCGCTGAAACGGTCAAAAACAGCCAAAAGAATCCAGCAGCATCCGGAAGTGACCGCGTCAGCGACTAGGACTTCCGGCGAGATCCGACTTCGGTCGGCGGATCGAGCTGGAGCGTCCCGAGCTGCCCCAAACGACCAGCGGAATACGCGCAACCTATCTTGGTCGACCAGTGGAAATCGAAATCGTCGTCCCGGAGCAAGAAAACGTGCTCCGTAGCGACCAGTGGAAATCGCCATAAGATGCCGACTACTCTGCCGGGAGTACCCAGGTTCGATTCCGACCGCCAGCGGCTGCGTTCTATGGTGGCGAAACAGAGAGGTGTCCGTGTGCTGTGCGATGGCAGTACACATTAAAGATCCCCGGGAGGTCGAAATTACTACGGCTCCTCTTTCTCTCTTTCCACTTTCACTCCAACCTTCCTCCCTTCCTTTAGCGAGAAATGCAATACGTAGAACAGTGAACAGGTCACATTTAAAGCCTTATCTTCCGGGCATGCTTTGGGAGTCCATTTTGGATGAAGTGCAGTTAAGAACGTTGAGTGCAGTGCCACCAGCTTTCCCTCTAGACAACGCGTTGCCTCTCAGTAGTATTTAGAAACTAAGAAGAAAGAGAGAAGAGGTGCCGTTATGAAGGGCTGAGGAATAATTTTGACCACCTGAAGATCTCTTCATTCGCTGACATCACACAGCCCACGCAGGCCTTTGCTTTTCGCCTCCAGCAAAACGTGGCCGCCGCGGTCGGGTTTCAACATGGCACATCGATTCAGTAGGCTAACCTTCTGAGCGCTTTTCTGCCCCGCAGACTAGCTCGATTTTACCAATTTCCGTGCTCAAAGCCAAGTGAAATTGTGTTGCAAAGGCTAGAATGACAGGCAACGTTTCTGGGCTAACATTTCGCACCTGTAGACAGCCACCGAGCTGCTACTGCAGAGCAAAACGTCAGCGCCAACAACGTCAAACGTCAGCCAAAGCCAACAGCGCGAGAAGCTGACAGAATGCGGTTGTCGCGCCGCCAAGTGGAAGTCAGGTGCTTGATGAGAGAAAAGACACTTCCTGGAAGGCGCCGACGCCGCTGCTCACACGGGGTGCAGTGCTGGATGGGATGCTATCACCTTTTTTTTTTTTTTTCACAAAGGCCACTGACCAGTTGACAAGCCTGTCTAATGCCTCGCCTTGTCGGCACCCCTCCCTCCATCCTTCCTTTTCAAACGGAAGAAGGCTGCTGCAAACCATACGTGTCCAGAAAAATGAAGAAGGTCTGCCCCGGGGGCTGATTCCCGCCTTCGAAACCAGCTTAGCCGCAAACTGAAGAAAGCAATAGGCTGTAGCAGAGTCACGGAGCCTCCCCCCCCCTCTTCACCTTTTTCTTTTTAAGTCTTCTCAGAGCTAGAGAGCGAAGAAAAATATTTAAGAAAAAAAAAAGGTGGAAAGGATGGGTGCGCTTTGTTCCCTCCTGGTTTGGGGCTTCAGTCGTCTTCTGCCTGAAACCGGAGACTTGTTGGGACTGTTGGCCTACACAGCGACGCCGGGAGAAAAATCGGGCGAACTCACAACCTGCCGGCGCGACCACACACACAAAACTGTGGCTGCGGTACCGCGTCTACCGGAGCGGGCGCAAGACGTCGAGGGAAAGAGGTCCAAGTAAGGAGAAGAGAGGAGGATTAGCTTTAGCCACGGCCTTAGAAAAATAAAGCGAGAGAGAAACTGTGAAAGAGAGCGGTAGAGTGCCTGCCAATACTACACCCTTCCCTGCGTACCTCACCAGCTGGTCTTCGCGACGACGCATGTGGGTTTTTGAGTTTCGCCTTGCCTCCTCCGTTTCTTTCTTCCCTTTTTAAGCCGTGGCCTCTCTCTCGTTTTATGACTCCCGCCCCTACATGCTTTCTGCACTGCAGCGGCTGCGGTGCCTTCAAGTTCCTCCCCTCTCCAGAGACGCAAATCGAGGAAGAGAGAAACAAACGCACGCGCACTGTGCCGGTCAGCACGCACTAGCACGCACGCACGGCCGCTCGCAAAAAAGCGGCGACGCTTTTCCCCTCACTCTTCCCCACCAACAACACCCCAGGCCGCGGCGGGCCGGTCCCGTCTAGCGACCCCCCTTCCTCCTCCCCCCACCCCCTCTGAAAGCTTTCCCGCGACGGAGTCAGCTCATTCAGGCCTCCGACGTCGCCGGAGGTGCACGCGAGGGGTACGGTCTTCGGCGGGTGGCTCTTTTGCACACGTGGTGTAGTTTACGGAGACGCCGCTCGTTCGTTCGGCGTCTTCCTTATCGCTGGCTCGTTCTAGTCCGGACGCTCTGGTTTTCTCGTGGGATCCGATTGATCATTTCACTGGCACGAGCAACTGACCGAACACGGACGCAGAAAGAAGCCAAGCGGCCCCGTCGCTTCCCTGGATTTTGCATCGGTTTACGGACGCTGTTCGACCTCGTTAGCCACTCTTGTCAACATATTCGGCGGAAGTGCTGAACTTGCACCACGCTCGAATGAATTGACTTCGGCCTTTTCGTGCGCAGAACAGGTGTATTGTTGCGCCCGTGCAGGAGGGTCGTGCCTTGTGCCGCCGTTCGTTCCGCTGTCAACAAAAGTTCAGCACTTTACTGTGAGCGAGTCACGATGGCACCTTCGACGCGGACGGCAGTGCTGTCATCGGTGCGGCTAGCTGCACTACAGTTGATCTTCTTCGCACTGCACGAAGGTGAGTCTGTTTTGTTCGTCTCCGATCTGCGATCGCGGATCCGTAGTTTCAATCAGAAGCTTCGACCGGCACTTCTTGCAGAGCGCATTCCGTGCGGTGCTATGGGACAGCATAGAAGCCACGGGAGCACTGTTGTCGCACATCATCAGATTCTCATGTTTTGGTTGCGACGTTAAGTTAAAAATTCCCATCCACTAACAGTTGCACAGCGGCGCTGTGCTATCCCATTGTCACACATTGTGATAGTGAAGTGTCCCTATCGATTTTTTCTTCCTTGGTGGGAACTTCGAAACAGTACGGAGTACTGCGAGCAGCAGATTGTTTTTTGTTGATAATTGTCATATGTACTATCAAAGCACCAGTCCGGCAGCGATATATCGCCATACAACAGATTCTGATGGCTCGGAAACGGAAGGCTGTGAGCGGATAACACTGGCCTGCGGCCTTGAAGGAACGTTGTCAGCATTGTTATTTACAAGCAAATCAGGCCGCAGATATGCTTGATGGCTCAAATTACTAAGCCGCGTCCTCGGGTGGCAGCCAAGCATCGAGATTTCCTGAAGCAAAGTCATAACACGAATTCGCAGTAGCGCGAAACGATGGCTTTCGGGTAAAAAATTCTCGTTAAAAAAAATTGTTGGAGATAAACGCCAATCAAGATTCCAGTGCGAAAGCACTGGAATCTGGCATGGGTTTTCTTTATCGGTTTAGCATTGCAAAACTGAAAAATCTGAGTCTACTCAGCAAATTCCATCCGACAAATATGTGGGGGACACCTTACGCTTTACCGTGCTACACGGCCTGCCATAAAACACCGGAGAGCTGACCAGCTCAAGCTGATCGACAGAGCGCGCAAGGCGACAAAGGCTAGTGTGCTGAGGGCCCCACCCACGGGAACTCCTTCTGCCTAAAGTTTTTTTTTTTTTTTTTACTCATGAGCCGAGTGAAGGCTTTCGCCTTAATAGTTAACGAACCGCCTCTTCGGAAGCTGGCCAAATGAACGGCGACAGCGTTTGTAAGACGCTCACATGAGCTAGTTGCATGGTTCATTTGAAGCGCACGAGTAGAACTGTGCGAAAGTCGGGTGCGCATTGTTTGTGCCTGTGTTACTTCAGTCCCGTCTTTCGCGCAGTTCTACTTGTTCACAGCGCTTGTAATGCAAATGTGTCACCTCGCAAGAGTTCCATGGGCAGCAGCGGAATGATAAGTAAATACATTGGTGTAAAGGAAAGGCGCAGTATTTGCCACAATCTTTTCCGTGGACGCCTGAACCGCACCTAGTGGGAAGGGATGAGGGTGGGAGTGAAAACGGAATGGAGGGATTTCGACCACCAGTGTAAACCTGGGAATCGTGCACCAATGCCTCACAAAGACGCCTAGTCGCATATAGCCGGGCATCTTAGCCACAGCGACGGGGCTCGGAACGGTGCGAAATTTGAAAAATAGGCCCGTCCGTAATGCCAAACAAGTTTTTTCTGCAACTCACTGCCTTCCCTCAGAACATTTCCCGAACAAAAGCCGGAACAGTTGTATATATTCTGCCCGCAGCTTGTGTTATCCTTAATGAATGCACCGTAGCTCACTGCTAGACGAGTAATGCGCTCATGAACTTCCATCAGCAGTGTATGATCTATACGCGGATGCAAACAGAACAAGTTGGGAGAGCCACACACACAGAGAGCCAAGTTACTCGGTGTCTCATCACTCTCTGTGTTTTCGCCTTCCTCGTGTATTTCGGGTAGTGGATTTTAAAAACGCACTGCAGTCAGCCTACGACTTTTCCTTCAGACAAAAGAAGTCTTTGCTTTGCCCCAAGTTTGACCTGCAGGTCGTAGTAAATCGCATAGGAGCGCGTCTTTGTGCTCCGAGCCCGAGTATGCCGCCAAGGAGTTTCCTCCTGACTTCCTTCCCCCTCCGTCTGCGCGGGAAAACTTTCGTGCAGCCTCGTTTCTAATAACTTGCTGACACAGACGCGGATATCCCCAAAGGTCCGGCATTTCAACACTCGTCCCGTCTCGTTTTTTAAAGCACCGAACCCTCGCCGCTCCTTGCCCTTTCTTCTTTTTCTCCTCTCCTATACCAACTCAGCTCGCATTCCTGGAGCGCATACATCACCCAATAAACGTGTCTTGGCTGATGCAACGCGGCCCCACCGGAAATTACGCGAACGTCCAAGCTTTCAGAATGAATCGCCCGTATATTCCGCACCTGCCTTCCGGTATTTCTCTGATTCACTCTTCGGCCTTTTAAACGGCACCACTTTCCTCTGGGCCTGAATAGCATCAATAAGCCGCGTGCCTGTTGCGGTGGCAATGTGTGCGGAGAGGAGCACCTTGGGAGCGAAAGGCGCGGCTGAGTTAACCCCCTCGTTGACCTTTCACCCTTGCTTTCCCACAGCCTGGCATCTCGCGTGTCGCCCTCCCCTAAGCGCGGCTGGTATTCCGACCGGCACGCATTTGCGCAATCGTGTTGCATGGGGCCGGTGATTAACGGGTTTACGATGATTGAGATGCAAGCTTCAATCTCTGCTGGAATTATTCCAGGAGCATTCCACCCGAACTTTTTTTTTTTTTTTTTTTTAGTGCGATGCGAAATCTTAGCCGTAAGTGGAAGTAAGCTCTACCCTAAATTAAATTAAATTGGTTCACAGGAAGGGAAAGGCGCAGTAACTGTCACACTTGCTCTGTGGACACCCGAACCGCGCCGTAAGGGAAGGGAGGAGGGTGGGAATGAAAGTGGAAAGAGAGAAAGAGGAGCCGTAGTGGAGGGCTACGGAGTAATTTCGACCACCTGGGGATCTTTAACGTGCGCTGACATCGCACAGCACACGACGCCTCTTCGTTTTGCCTCCATCGAAACGCAGCCGCCGAGGTCGGGTTCGAACCCGGGAACTCCGGCACAGTAGTCGGGCGTCTTACCACTGCACCACCCCGATTTCTGTCACTGAGCCGTGGGTTCTCGTTGATCCACCTCCAATCCACGCCAGTGTGCAGTATATAGCTGCCATAATCCTCGGACAAGCCTTGAGTCTTAGTAAAACCTTACCTTAAACCCTTTTCGCTCGTTGATAGGACGCCGCTGTGGGCATCGTTTATAAAAGATCGTTGGCTGTGGGTAGGTGTGGCAGCCCAGACGTCGGCGATTAGTGGTCGGCGGGGAGAAGTGTCGCCGCCGCCTTACTATTTTGTGGGAGAGAGAGCACGCTGGGAAGGCCGTTGGCAACGGGGTCGCTGCCTTCGCATGTCTGCCGCCCGAGGGGATAGCGAAAAAGACTGCTGCGGCGCGAAAAGAGAAACACGTTTGGGCCGGTGCGTTGCGTGTTTGTACACGTTGCGAGCGGCGTACGTGTGGTAATCTCGATCGGGAGCAGATGTGTCTGCGGCCTGACGCAGTGCTAGCCTGTGTTGCTTTTATTATGCGTCTCTTTGTATAGCTGAGAGCACGTGTGTGTAATGCAGTGTCTCTGAATAATCGTCTTCCGCGCTCGTAAAAGCTACAGCTACCACAGCCGAACTCGTACTACAGCTCAGAGGAGCGAAGATAAAGCACATCATTCTCACCAAACACGACCAGGAAAAACATAGACGCCATGTTTGCGAGAAGGTAACTCAAAATTAATCTGCAGCCGGGGCAAATCTGGAATGTATGGTGAGATCGGCAGTCGTAAACAACTCTTGCAGGGAAGAGTGGCAAGCTCCGGAGGGTCACACAAATAGCAAATGTTCGCGGAACCGCACACCGAAAGGGAGTGGCATCCGTGTGCTGTGCGACGTCAGTGCGCGTTAAAGAACCCCAGGTGGTCCGAATTTCCGGAGTCGTCCACTACGGCATCTCATAGCCTGAGCCGTACAGACCAGGTTACCAGCTTCGTGGGGTATTCGTTGAGACGCCCCCTTGCTTCTCTTTTTACTCCGTAGCCGCCATCCCTTCGAGTGGGCGTGTACGTTGCCCTGGGAACCCAAGAAGTTTCATTCATTCAGAATGCAGCTGGAATACCTGCGCAACCGAACGAAGGGACGGGCGATCGGTCGTTGATTCAGCGCTCATTCGTGGTTGTTGACACCTGTTGATTTCAATTCGCACTGTTCGGTGCGATCCCCTCAGGTAGGAGAGCACCCTGTCACCTTGTGTGTGTGTGTGTGAAATATCTCGTGTCTGCGCTTCTCAAGTGAGCTATGTCTTTCGAGCAGCACCGGACATTTCTCTACAATGCGGGAGGCGGAAAATCCTGTGACGCGACTCTCGCAGTCGATGTGCAGCAGGAGCGAGAAATTCCTCCAGTTTCCCGCTTGCCTTCAGCGGTGGTCATGCGTTTCAGAACCGATGCGGTAGCCGTCGGCGAAATATCTGCGCGCGCTTCACGGTCACTCGTCGTGAGTCACCCGGCTCGTGCCACTCGGCGACCTGGGCGGTTGTCTTCAGACGTCACCCATATCTTCCTATCTTTCTTTTCACGTTTTCCTTCTGCTCCACGCGCTCCGTGTATCCTTTGCTCTGCGCATAGAAGCGAGGCAGACAAGCACCGCGACACACGATTAACGAAAAAAAAAAAAATGCACAAAGGTGACATTCCTCAGAACGGCGCGGAAGACGGGGCGGACTCCCCTGATGGGGCTGGGACACTGCCGCTTGCGGCGGGGGCTAGCCTGTTCGAATTTTTACCTGTTGTAGGCCGTCACTGCACACGCCACCTCTTCGGTGGTGGACGACGGCTGTTGTTGCGGCGCGCGTCTTTTTCTCCCTCTTCCTTTTCTTTCTTCTCTACTTTCTTTTCTGTCTGCACGAGGCAGCGGAGGTGGCTCAGCTACAGAGCAAGTAGCAGGCCCGTGCATTTTCTTTTCCTTCTTCCTATACAGCCACAAACACAACAAAGCGCACCTTCACCATCTGCGCTGGTGTGATCGCGTCCCGCCGATTCTCGGAAGCACAGAGTAAGCCATGGAATACGCACCACCGTCTGTGACGCGTGCAACGGTAGCTCGGAGAAGGTATGTTCTCCTCGCAAAGCGAGAGACACCGTCGGCCATTCTACGCGTGAAGGTGCACCGACTCGCAGCCTTTTCCGAGCGAGAGCTGCTGCATATGGCTCAGCGTGCCCGCGTTTTTAATGAAGGCGTGACGAAACGCCGGGAAGCACACGTTGGTCTGCAGCGGCGGCGGGGTGCACTTCAGCCCTTTAGCGACTACGTAGAGGCCTAGGCGCGCCAGTTTCTGCTGTTAATATTACAACAACAATAATATGCGCGCTTTTTTCTTCCCGGATGGCGCGCGCCTAACGTGGGAGGAGCAGCGGCGGTGGTCTCGCTCTTTCGCTCTTTCTTCCTGGTGAGCTGGAAGACGGCTGAGCAAGAAGAAGAAACTGCGTGTCCGCGTTCCTGGCCGCGTGGGTTGTGCGGGGGCAATCCGTGCCACGGTCGCTGTGTGTGTGCGAAACGAGAGATAAGGTGACGCCTTCCTCCTTGCCGACGTTCAGGGTTTGTTCGCAAGAAGAGTTGCAAAGATCGCACGGCAGCGATGGCTAGGGCAATGGAGCTGTCTCGCATGACGTAAATAAGAAAACAAAAAGGCATGAGAGAGTTTGCATTTGATGTCCTAAGGAAAATGTCCGGTCTCTCTGGTGGCACAAAGAAAAAAAAAAAAGAACTCCGGCACATAGTATTTTCAGTGCATATCAAACTTCGTCCTATCCGCGTGCTCGACAGAGAAATGTGCCGTATATGAGTGAAATCCACGGGTAAGCCCAGCATGGTGGAGGATATATAAGCGCGGGGTATTTAGGAACGAATATCTTCGCATTTGAGCCAATGACTCAAGAAACGAGGCGTCTAGCTCTCTCTGGCTAAAAATTGCTATTCTGATGCGACAAAACAAATTATTAACAATGCGCAGGGACGAGGACGCGAACGCAGTGAGATTAAGAAATGAAAAAGTCCGAAGCTTCTGTCTTTGAATTGCTCCCATAGGGAAGTTAGAATGACGAGCTCTTTCATACGCACAATTCGGCAGGAATGCACCAAACGGTGGTCTTCTTCCCAAAGCTCGTTACTCCTTTGCAGGACGCAGCAACGAAGCGTAGACACGATACACATAGAGTACAGTCACGGCACATCACAGTGAGAGCACTCCTTGCGGTGACACTGAGCTGGAAAAACGAGGCACTCAGCTTGAGTGGTGGCACAGTCTAAACGTTTTCTTCAGAAACTGTGTGGGTCAGTATAGGCGCGCGGTAGAACCAAGGTGCAGTTTTTTTTTTCTTTTATGCACAAAATATACAACAGTTGCATCTTGCCTGTACTCACCTATGGGGCTGAAACGTGGAGGCTAACCAAGAGAGTTCTACTTAAGTTGAGGACAACCCAGAGGGCTATGGAACGAAAAATGGTAGGGGTAACATTAAGAGATAGAAAGCGTGCAGGGTGGGTCAGAGAAATAACTCAAGTTACCGACATTCTAGTGGAAATTAAGAAGAAGAAATGGACATGGGCAGGACATGTAGTGCAAAGAGAGGATAACCGATGGTCGCTGAGAGTAACAAACTGGATTCCAAGGGAAGGAAAGCGTAGCAGGGGGCGGCAGAAAGTTAGGTGGGCGGATGAGATTAAGAAGTTCGCAGGGGTCAAGTGGATGCAGCTAGCACAGGACCGGGTTAAGTGGAGAAATATGGGAGAGGCCTTTGCAGTGGGTATAGTTAGGCTGATGATGATGATACAGAGCGGATCACATACACCCTGCCTCATACTTTGAAACATTGGAATACTTGTGAGAAAAAAAAAAAGAAAAAAAGTCTGCTCCTTTATTGCAGTTCGCCGAAGGGAAAAGAGCGAACCCTGAAACAAAGCAAGGCAAAAATACAGCCTTCCGAATACAGTACGAACATGAACCCACTGATAGTTTCTACAGGAATACTGCGAAGCCAAAGAGCGGGTTTGCCACCAGGCTGTTTGTCACTGGTCAAGCCACTCGCCGCGTGACACGCTTGCGTTCGCGGTTTCTCCTGAAGCGAGCGCGCGCGACCACTCGGGAAAACCGCGCACGGAAATGCCCGTCGCGCGCGCGCGCGGAGGCGAGTGCTTGCTGACCGCGCCCGCGCTGCCCCGTATGTCTCGCTGATTTATGATTGCCTCGTTTCGCACCCGAAATGAAACGCAGAGATCGTGCTACTGCGAGAACGCGCGATGTAGTACGTGCTTCACTTGCACGGTGTTGAACTAGACGCGTGCCGTTCGTCTTGACTAGTTAGTTTAGCTGTGGTACCAATACCTGTCTCCTTTTCCGAAGTGGCATTCTGCGCTGTGCAGGAGTTTGTCTAAAGTCAAGGTGGAAAATGAGTCGACGGTGTGAAAGGTAGCGGCTTACCAGAAACAGACGAGCAGTTGCTAATAAGGTCCCGGGATGGCACTGCATAGACTGAACTGGTGAATGGCGCTGGTGAATGAATATATCTCGGTTGTAGTGTCTCAATTTTTTTTTCTTTTAATAACAGCGTCACATCAACATGCTGTCGAAGTGTGTTTTCTTTTCGTCGGCGCATGTCTAGCATTTTTATGACCGAAGTTACCGCGGACACCCGGGTGGTTTGTTGTGTGAGGGGCCGCGCTGTATCAAAAGCGCAGTCCAAATCGTGTGATCGGCGCCTTGTAGTCAGTAAGGAAAATGTGTTCGGCTATACAAGCTGTCCATCAGTCGGTCTTGCATCCGCTGCTCGGAAACGATGTAGTTCTTAACAGCACTGAAGTCAAAGACAAAAAAAAAGAAAAAGAAAGAAACGGAAGTTGCCGGCACTTAGCGGCACGCGGCAACCTGAGGAGACCAGGGTACCGACATGTTCGTAACCAGCTCTTCCCAGTATGCCCGTATACGGTACGCCAGCCGTCATGACCGCCTCGAGCGCCCCGTCGTAGCAAACCGAGATATCCTCCGCCTCTTCCCACGCCTTGTCATTTCGGCGAAACGGGCGGTGAGACCACACTATGTTCTCTCCTCTCAGACACCGCTGTGTCCCCATCCTTCCGCATAACGTAATGCTCGAACGCTTCCTTGGGATGAGATCGTCGGGGGCTGAGGAACAGGGAGCGTCAGACGGGCGATCGTCCTCCATCTCACGAGCTTCGCCGCCGCCATGTTCCGAAAACGCGCGCGCGATGATATTTCATCGGCCGCGCCGCATGCGAGCGCGGGGGTCAAGCGGGCGGGTCAAAGCAATCCCGCGAACGCGACCCACGCCGCCGGCCGTGTATCGCTTCTTCTACCGCCCCTCGACACTCAGCAGCCACGGTGAACATTTTCAAGCTCGCCGCTCGCAGGCAGAAGAGATGTTTGTTGGTTCCGCATCGCCAGCGTAGGACGAGATGGGAAAAAGATCGCGAGCTTGCACCGCTCGCTCGGCAAACCGGAACGCTATGCGCCCGGCTTCTGCCGCCTTTCTCGAGCCGCCGGCCCCAATAATATTCCATGCGCGCGCTCGGCCGCACCAGCCGGAGGCAGCTAACGGTATCCGCATGTGCCTTCGTATACATAAATGCGCGCGCATTATACACATAAATGCGGGAGCCCGCCGGCGACGAGAAAGTGCGTGACCTTGAAGGAGTGTACGGTTGTTCCGCCGTATCCGGTGCGCCAGGGACCCTTCTTACGCTCTTAGCGCCCAATTTGCGCTCTTTATCTGTTTTCCCCAAGCTGAATGGTGGCATTTTTTTTTTTTCTTTCCGTATGGGCACAAGCTCCAGCCGCAGCCTTCCGCAACATCATTTCGCGCGTAATGTTGGCACGCATATATTCGAGCGCTTGTTTCTTTCTTTTAGGCAGCGGGAACTACTTTTGGTGAGCGACATACCGTTTCTTGGAGGGGCGGAGGAGTTTAAAGCTTGGTATGCAGATAGCGTGGTATACGCCCTCAATCTAGAAGCTAACGCAGACATTCCGATCTGCTGATTGCCGCGCCGCATTGGGGCTGGTAATGCAAGTGCGCTTTTTTTTTTTTTCTTCTCGCTGGATTCTTCAAAGCGCGATCGTGCGATATGGCCGCATTCGTGAAGCCTGCACGCGGCAGACGACTTATCCAGCCTGCCATTGTAATTACAGCTGCTAGCTCTAACTTAATTTACACACCCAGGCATATATATGAACGGAAAGAAGCCAACAGTCGGCGAGGTGTTCACAGCTTCGAACGGTATGCTGTGGCGTCACTCGCGTCTCCGAAAGAAACCGCGGGTGGATTGAATACTTTTGACAAAGGCTGCACAGCGGCGGCGGGTCCTATATGTATTATGTAATGGAAGGCTGCGTGTGCGCTGTGAACATGCAGCTCCCTTCTGAAAAGCCTCGCCAGTGAGCCCAGCTCTTAAGGTAGACAACATAGATGATGCGTCGACGGACATCACTGAAAGCTCTCTCTGACAAAGCTTCGTCTTCTTTATATTTACCTGACTATGAGCTCCATACATTTACATGCGCTCCCGCAGAATACCTTGCTACTCGCTGGCAGTCTTTCCTTCTGCTCGTGCGTGTTTCTTTGAGCACCAGCAACTCCCATAGCGCGATGCGGATCCTGTTGAAATCACTCTGTAGAAATCTACGTCATCAACGCGTGCGCCCACAGCAGTTTTTCTTATCGCATTCCATCGCACTTCACACTCGGGTATTTGCGAGAGAAGGGCGCCGACCAACCATCCGGAAAAACCTGCGAGGTGCTTGTGACGCAGTTTTCGTCTTTGGGATTTTTCTTTGGCCGCTAGCTCTCGGCACCTTTAAACCTGGGCGCTCGTTAACGAGATTCGCCCGAGTTTCCAGGCAGCGGCATGCTTTGTTCAAAGGGACTCGTTGCTCGCGCGTCATATACACGGACAGCGGGTGTGCGCGCATCCTGCGCCTTGAACGCGCGCTCCCGAACTAAATCGCGCCGTTGCATCTCTACATCGGTGCTATAGGCATAATACACACGCGTAGTTTTCAGGAGAGAGCCCGCCACTATATTACACCCCACGTCCGGCCAGCGTGAAAAGAAAGCTATAAAACCGGCGTCATTTTCCGCACGCAAATGACGCTTCTCTGTACAGTCCGCGCGGAAAGTGCATAACTGCCCGCCTTTATAGATACACGTCGTTACGTCGTGTATTTCGCTGTAGATATACACGCGTACACATATACAATATGGACGACTCATGACGTTCTCTGCCCTCTCTCTCTACGCGTCCTTTGATGTGGAACTTTTTCCGGCGCCTTTCGGTTTCGGCGGCTTGTGTACGACTCCGTCACGTCCCGCGCGCCTTTCGCCGGCGGCATGAACAACACACAGGGCACGAGCGTTAACAGCGCACGCTTTCAGGAAGCCGACACATTCCGTTTTGCCCCGCTATCCGGGGGGAGCAATGGACGTCCGAGCAGCCCCCGCATCGCACGGGGAGGAAGGAAGAGAGTGGGGAAATGCCTAGCTCTTTCACATCGTGACACGGGTTATTTTATGCTACACATCGTGATTCGCCGCCGCCGAGCCACCACGTAACACACATATCGTTCGCCGCTCGCGCTCCTAATCGACTCCTCTGCAGTTTCCGTTTTCCTTTTTTCCGTTCGTGCGTCGCTAGAGCTTGAGCGCGAGGGAAAAGAGGAAGCGAGGGAAAGGGACAGCTGACGCTCAATACGATGACACACGTCCATTGGCAACTGCACGTTGCTAGGTTTCGCTCCCTCCACCTTTTGACATACAGTGTTAATCACACTTAGGGGGAACATGGCTCCGCGTGAGGCTCCGCAGCTCGCCATTGTATTCAATCCGACCACGAATCAATGCACAGCGGCACGCGAGATTTACCTCGATGTGGTACTTCGTGTCGTCAGCCACATTTGCTACTCGTTTGGGCACAACAGCGCTCCGCATGTGTTCAGCCCCGCGGATTCGTGTTCCAGTTAAGTATAATTGACACTGTAAGTGCAGCCAGCTGTGGCAAAAAAAAAAAAAAAAAAAAAAAAAAACAACAAAACGATCAAGTGTAAGTGGTTTAATTTGTCGTTCGTCGGTGCTGCCACTGACTGCGTTTAGGGATGTGCACGTGAAACCGGGAACCGTCTGGCGCGCGAGGTGGGGACAACTGACAAGTGAGCTGGCGTCACCTGTCATGTCAACCAGTTCACCCGTACGTTATACCTGCTGCCACTATATGATGCGTTTATCTCTGGAGTTCCGAGACCGGCTTCAGCAACATTACTGCCGGGCAGCAAGTTAAACATGTCCGTCATATAAGACAAAAAAGAAAAGTCCCTCGGACGCGTGGGCTGCACTTCAAGCCCATATAGCTCTGCTAGCCGGCGGACCAATACCGGATTTGCGGAGGAAAGTTTTACAAAACTATCGCAATGTGTGGTTGCGAAATAAGGTAATCGCAGAAGGCGTGTCGCCTATTTGGCATTATTTCTTTTAGAGCGCCCTGAATACTTTTATCCCCGACTTTACTATTTTTTTTTCGCAGTGCCAGTGCAGAATTTGGAATAGTATGTCTCCACGCTCTTTGTGCTGTTCGACATGATTTTGCACACGGTCCATGCAATCTTCATGCGCTTCCATTCGGGCCATACCTTTCTTCGTGTGTGTCCACGCGGTACGTGTATAGAGTTCACCTTGAGCTTCAACACTGAGCGTATACAGTTTCGCCGCACATTTGCACATGATCTCTATACACGCCTCCATTCGGTCCTCGCGGTCTTTCTTGCATGTGTATTCACACTTTATACGCCTTCCGACATTCGCATTGTCGTCAACTCTGAAGCTCGATCGGCAGGTGATCTGATTCTCCTCGTCCAGCTTGCAGCGGATGGTCGCTCGCTATTCTACCACGCGGCATCCGGCGGCACGACTGACACAAAAGGATAAGAGCCACGGTTCCTCACTCCCACACCGGCTTGCGCGTTGTAAGCGCTCGCCTCTGCCGGCGCCGCACAAAGAAACAGTCCCGCTAATGGCTGGCATAACGGCGCCCCGGAATTGCCGATCGCCGTGGACCGATAAGGAGGAAGAAGCCGCCGGGATTTGTAAACACAATAGCCGGCATGCAGTGAGGAAGGCACGGGGCGTCCGCTGCACCGCTGACGCAATTGTCGTGGCATGGAGGGCGAAACAAACGATGTTAAGAGAGCGCGGCTGTGAGGTGGCGCGGGAATGCGAGCGAGTTGGCCGCGGGTGCACATTGGTCGCGCGGACAACAGGTTCTCGAGAGCTTCGCTGCTGGGATTATCGCCACCTAGCGCGGCTGTGTACGGCTGTCAGTAGTGGAGCTATGGAACCATATGCTTTGTTCGTCGGAAAGCTGCTCAATGGCCAGAGTGGTGCGTATGCGAGCGTTTGGAGTTTTAGCGTGGCGCAGATGTACTGTCTAGTCGGATACGCGTTGCGAATGCACGCTAGCAGGTTCGCATACCTGTCTGGCATCTTCGCCTGCGGAAAATGCAGTGGAATTGGCTGGTCTGTGCACATGCTATAGATATAGTATAGGCGCTGTGGCAGTGCTGCGCACTCTTCTGGAAGACGAAATGCATATAATATGGGTGAGCTTAAAGTACATATTCGGCTTGCAACGGGGTGTCTTCGGTGTGTCGAGGCAGGTGTGTAACGACTTACATCAGAACGTTACAAGGATGACAATAGGGAGGCCCGTCTGAAGCGAGCTGTTAAGCAGTGTTTACACTGACGTCTCTATATCGTGAGTCGGATACGGCAAACTACTTTTCATCGGTATCGAATGTAACGAGGCTCTCACATCGATATAATCGTCCAGTTCTTCATTCCTCTTCATTTCCTCTTTCGCAACCAAAACATATATATTAACCTTGCTATGGCGCATGATAGCCTTAGTTGCTTATGCGCCATAAAAACCAACACAACACAAACTCAAAGGGCGAAGAGCCCACCACCCAAACGTTGCCGAATGCGTTTATGTGCCCCTAGCTATTCTCCCTCGCAAGCTTTGTGTTATCGTCCAAGCGCGCCAGGATAATCTAAATCAATTCCACCGCACTCTCTTGACAGCCAACTGGTTGGTGAGAACATCTCCGTGACCAACCGGCCTTGGGAAAACGCGCATTCATGATGCTGCCTTAATTAGATTAAAACAAAGCCCCAGAGTCAACCAAGGACTCTGATTGGTGCGAGGTGCAAGGGGAGGGTAGCGTAGGGGGCCAGGAGAAGTACCTCTGTCTCGGTGTTATCATTTGTCTGAGAAAATGCCACTGGAGCATAAACTTGCTCGCGGCGATTCCAACCCGTTCGCAGACCACCTGTCGCCACGCCCTCTGGCCAGCGTTATCCGCTTGTGTGCAGAGAGAGAGAAAAGAAAAGTGCATTACTCTAGCTAGACAAAGAGAACAGAGCAAGGAATGATAGCAAGGAAGAACGTCTCTTTATCGCCTGTCTTGCGATGGGTACTTCGCGCCAGAGTCCATCCGATTGTCGTGTTGTAGTTCAGCGCACCGCGGGTCGTCCGATGTCCGGGCGGAAACGGCCGAGACGTGTCGTCCGCTCGCTAGGGCGCAACATCCCCTCCGCCGACCCCTTTCCTTTACTTCACATTCGTTTTTTGTTTTTTGTTTTTTTCGCTTAGGAAGCTGCAAAATGTTTATGATACCATCGTGCGGCGCTGGGCACGTGCGCAGAATGCTAAGTACTGGAGCCACGGAGCGAGCAAAAGTGAAAGAAACTGAAGGGAAGATTGTGGCGGCGTGTCTGTTCGGGGGCGATTGAACCCGCAGCCACGTACAGACGATGCTTGTGTAAAACGTGTAATGAGTGCGGCGGATTGTTAGACGTTGAGCAGGGGGCAGCGGAAACGCTACGTTTCCGTCTACTGCACCGAACTCCAAAACAAACAAAAAAGGGCTGTAAATGGTCGTGCGTTGACGCATAGAGCAGTATATGTATTACGTAGTATAGTGCCCTTCTCGCCTTGTTAGACGTAATCCAGTACTATAGGTTAATCTCAGGCGTTCACGGGCATCTGTTTGGGTAGTTCAACTGGCTCCCAAAGTGTATTGCCCTAGAGCAGCGTTGATCAATTACTCTTGTCTTATAGAACGTTTTGTTGGAAACACGTTCGCAAAACAAAAAGCGAAGAAAGACCTGAATGTCAAATTGTTCTCAACAGGCGCCGCCTCAAACCGAGCAGACAGCTTCATGAAGAGTGGTGTTCCAAATAATGCGTGAAATTTTATTGCGTTATCGAATCTTCGATTCTGCATCTATAGTAGCCCTAACTTGTGCGCAATTAGGCGAAGCCATTTCAGAAAGGGCGCAGAGTTATTCTGCTGATCGGAATGATGCGGCTAATACGAGGAAAAATATGCAGAGGACCCGCCGTCAGTAGTTGCATTTCTCACCCCAAGTCGCACTGCAGCTGCCTTCTTTGTGATCACGCCTATGCGTTTAGGGCCGGAGCGCGAAGCTTAATTACCGCTTGAGTAAGCAGCGCTGTAATTACTTTCTCCTAACGGGCAGCGCGCGGATCATATTCACGCATGAATGCACGCGCTGAACTCGAAGAGAATTGAGCCGTATTAATCGGCAAGCGCGAGCTCGCGTGGCGCTTTTCATCATCACCCTCATTATCATTAAAGATCTACAGCGATATACAGACGTGTCTCACAAGGACTACAGTTTTCGCATGCCACCTAATGACGATACAACAGCGCAACTGATGAAGGCCGCCAATGGACGATGAAAGGTGACCTGTCACCATCATCCGTACTCATGACTAGGCGTTTGAGGCGACCTCTTTCGAGGGTGAGGGGCAAACGACACCTGGCGCAGAAGCAGCAGCTATACAGCTCGTACACAGCGTGGCCTACGTCACAGCCGGGCCCTTTAAGCCTGCGGAGGTCTTGGAGGTGGAGGTCGAGAGATAGAGCGCGTATGCGTGTCCGCTTACAAACGCGTGCAACGGTGCGAGCGACAGCCGCGACCCCGCTCGTCCTCTCGCACGCGACGTGCCGCTGCACCCGACCGCCCTGACCCTCTTCAAATTAATTACGCTCCTCCCTGGGCGGGAAAAGGAAGTCGCCGCCGCTGCTGCAACGACAGCGCCGGCTTCAGCGAGCGGGCATTCTTCTGTCGCCCGTCATTAGCGCTAACCGCGCGTCAACTCGACAGCCCCCCTCCCACATGTCCCCTTTGAGCCTTATCGCAGCTGCGACGGGCCGGTCGTGAAGGAGAGGACGGCTGCTCGTCACGTCTTCGCTTGCGCGTGCGGTGCAAGTATAGGTATACGCCGTTCATGCAAACGAACGCGCATTCCTGGCGGAAAGGACGAAGACAAAAGAAAGCCACTGCAGAGGGCTGGAATGTGGTTGCGCGCTGCACGCCGCGCGCGTGCTGCAATTCAAGTCCTCCGAGTGGCGGTGACCGCCCTGCTGTACATGTGCGAGTCCCCGTCGGCAAGGCAACTGTTAAAGAAACGCACGCATACTGCGACACATAACGAGAGAAGGTTAAACGTTGAAAGAAAAAAAAAGGGGTGGGGGAGGGGAGGAGGGGGGTACCATGAGGTCGGCCCACCCCGAGGGCACGGCCAATCTGCATTGTCACGGAAGCGAAAGAGGTCCTGTCTATCTGGATTGTTTGTGTCTTGCCCCCCCCATTCCTTCTCAACCTCCTCACCTTTGCTCTCGCTGCAACACAAGCTCTTTCAGTCGCGAGAGAGAGAGAAGAAAAGGAGAGCGGGAAAGGTAAACCGCCAACAGCGGTCCACCCGACCTTGCCGACCTCTGGCGGGGAGGTCAAGCGGAGCTGGAATGACATAATCTTGTTACACCGCGGCCATGCTGCCTGGGCTGGCCCTCTGCGCGAAGTGTTCCAGGGGGAACAACTCCCTCTGCTCACTTCAATCCTGCGGTGTTCCCACCTCTTCAGCGCCTCGACCCGTTACGCTTCTTTGTTTAGGGTTGATGAGCGGCGGCGCGCCGACAGGAAAAACGAGGCTTTCGAGCGTAGCGAGGAGGAAAGAGCAAACGGATTTGGTGTCGTAAACGGTGCGGCTTCGGGGAGGTTGGCGCATACGGCTGCGTGGAATCCCGCAGGGGTCGTGGGAAGGTCGATCTGTCTTGTCGTCGTTTTAGTTTTCTAACGTGCAAACATGGCATGCGGTACTTCTTATGTATTTTACTTTGCGGCGCAGGACCGATTCAGACGCAGTCGTGACGGGCGCAAGGCAGTGGCTGAAGTGGTCTGTGGTGACCATGCTTCACAATGCAGCGTCATGCGCGACTTTCATTTGAACGGATAATTTGCGCGGTTCGTGCACTAGCGAGCGCCAATGTCCGTTTCGAAAATACTCAGCGGGCATAGATACATGTAAACGTATTACGAGCTGTGAGAATTATATTGCATATTTACCTTATTATGGTATAGGAATTGGCGCAACCGCGATTTCTATGTACGGGACTTAAACTATTCTAGATAAAGTATTCAATATATAATTGTTAGTCTGTAGAGCGAAAATTCAGATACAGACTAGCTCCCGTTTAGCAAATGTAATGGGCCCGAGACTGGCCAGTACCGACAGGCGATGGTCGTTAGCACGGTATACACACAGGACTGAAGAAGTAGGAAATGACGGCGCGGTCGCAGGCTTCGGTATACCGAGGCCGGTCAGTACCAACAATCTGTGGTCTGATGGAGTGCTTGCACGCAGGATGGAAGAAACAGACAAGAACACAGATCTCACGAGAGCAAAAATGCTGTTTGACTAATGCTGTGTCGACGACAGCTAGGCACCCCAGGAGGGGAATGTGCAACAGGACAGGAGAAAATGCAGTGTTTTAGATTCGCATAATAGCTGGACAGTTAAGAGGGATAAAAACGAATAAGGATACGGAATTGTCGGTTAACTGCAATCCGAGGGTTTGAATCCTACGAAGTATATGTGCTTGAGCAACGTTGATGTGTCGATGGGGTTGAGGTGCCTGTCGATATGACGTTTATATCTTACCGTAATATTCCTTAACTTTAGGTTTGTAGGCCAGCGTCTCGTTCCATGTCAGAGGGCATCGCAGGTGCCCAGATGTGAATATTGTGGGCTTGCTGGTGAGTCAGCATATGTCCTGTGATCCCTGTACGTATGGCCAAGGGTCGACCCACCGTATAGTAATTGACGATGAATCCAATGAGTACAGGGCATCTGCTTTCTGCTTTTAGGTCAGAAGGAGTTAGCCTGCGCTAAAGCACGCAAATAGCCGCCATAAGTTTCCTCGCGGTTCATACTGAGACAGAGCGCCCAAGAGCATCCAATGCATGCTTGGAGAGAATTTCAGAATTGAGTGTTCACGATAACTTAGAACCGTCTTAAAGTAGCCGAAGCAGGTCACTAAGGCGTTTAATCAAGCCTTACAAACTGCACGCAAGTTGTCGACTATACATGTATCATTCAGCCAGCCTTGTAAAAAAAGTGAAATGTACTGGGACCTCTTCGTATGAAGCACCGAAGCGCAGTACCCGTGAGGTCAGTCGCTCGATGTATGGATAGATACAGATCGTAGCACCAGAGGGTTGCAGCTTTCCTTCTCTATACGCGCGCGGTGCCGTACGCACTCCCTATCATGTGTGTCCCCGTCACACCCAGCGCTCCCGATTACCATGACAATGCGCACGTGTGCGTGTAGCGTTCGTCATTCCTTTGCTGCTGTCGTTGGCGGCTCGCCCCGTCGACAGGTGCGCCGAGAGACCCTTATCATTTTAATTTCACCCTTTTGTTCTGCATCCGCTGGTGCCACGACTCGAAGTCAGAGTAATGGAAGGAGGGGAAGAAATTAGCTCCAGCTATTCGAGGAACAACCGCTTTCTCCTCTCCCCAACGTTGAGCGCCAATTGCGTCCTCTCCACGTTGGGCGCCAATTTCTCTCTCCCAACTTTGGGCGCCCATTTTGGGGCTAATGTCCAGGTAGGTACAGTCCTCGTCATGCGCGATCAAAACGCATCGTTTCTCGGTCCTTGGATTTTCTCTTTTGGGCTTCAGTATGCCGTTGCTGTTCCTGAACAAAATTGCTTTTGCAGGCAGAAAAGAAGATCTAAGCCTTGTTTTCCATGACTTACGACCCTCATGCAAACAACACTCGAAATGTGCAGCCATCGACAAAACTTTCTAGAAACGAGTTCTCCTAAAACGCAAACGTAACACGACGCCTACCTAACTGTTACAGTAATACTGTACAGCTAGCTAACTATACGAAGTCGTTTACACGTGGACCCAGGAGAAAAAGAAAAACAGTACGAGGACTCGGTTTTTTATCGGATCGCCTTGTCATGCGAGGAGAAACAGCTGCGGCAGCCGACCTGTCTAATTGCGACCGCAATGCGGCTTCTGTTCTGCGTCCTCCACACAATTTTCCGCTTGTTATTCTCCCGCTCTTCCTTGTGGCGAGCACGTCGTTCAGAGAAATAAAAAAGACCAAAAAAGACGCCCGCCCTTGTCGTATCTTCGACTTGGAAGAAAGAGAAAGGCTTATTGAAAAAGAAGGCCGGCCCGCGTACACGCCTGACGCAATGACCACAGCCTTCCCCTCTCACTGAAGAGAAGGAAGTCCGCGCGTTCGGATATTATCGCCAACACAATCGCCAGCCATTGTTCTCTCGACAGAGCGAACAGGTGGTCTACCTGTCCGCTTGGTTTCGAAAGACTCCCTTCCGTAGAGCACCAATACGGCGCCTGGTGCAGGGGGCGATGCAGGAAGGAAAACAGCCTTGCTGAATAATACCCTAAAAAGGCGGCTCAGAAGTCGTGTCTTTCGCGGCTTTGGACGCCAGCTTGCTTCCTTGTGTTTCATCCTTGTGCAGCACGATCTGGGCAACGCGTGGTAATTATTGCCAAAGCGTTGAGACCGATTCGATTCGCCCGATGTACGGACAAAACTGTCAACGAAAACGTTGCGGCCTACCAAACTGA
Source organism: Amblyomma maculatum (assembly GCF_055883805.1). Taxonomy (NCBI): domain Eukaryota; kingdom Metazoa; phylum Arthropoda; class Arachnida; order Ixodida; family Ixodidae; genus Amblyomma; species Amblyomma maculatum. The sequence continues at coordinate 14,177,780 of NC_139351.1, read as the reverse complement.
GCCCATATTCGGCATTGATGAAAGATGTAAAACATCGCACATAGTATTCAGCAATCATCTGGCCAGCTGTTCCGTCGCGGGCGCTGTTGTCCCTTCAACTATACTTGACCGTAACGCTTCTTCGGTCCAGTATCGTTATATTAATTTTTTTAACGTAAAATCACTCGCCCGTTAAGAGGGCGTTATGTTCTCGTGTCAGTATACAGCGTGCGACGATTCGACGTTTGACATACCTTCGTGAGCTAATCGGTTTACCTTTGGAGACAGCAGTTCTCTTTCGAGCTCTCCTGCCACGTGGTCATATGCTGTTCATGATGCCGACTGATGAAGGGTATTTTACTCTTAATGTCTAGAGCTTCTAAGCAATTCTTAGATAAGGACATTATAAACCTGTAGCTCCTCGCTTTGCGGATGGCGAGAGCGCGAGCCTCGCACATCTCTCTCTCTCTCTCTCTCTCACGGACATACACACATGGCTTAAAGCATTTTCCTAGAGTCACGTTATAAGATACGACAGCATCTTTCTTTCTACGCTATTCATTTTTTGTTTTCGCTTTAACCTGCCCCAGCCTGACCAGGCAACGCCGGCCACGTATAATTGACAGACTATACAATCGCGAGGACAAAAACTTCGCACAGTCGATCATTTGAGGGACGCTCGTTATAAGCACGTCGGCCGATCGTGACCGGTTTCTTTTCACAGCTTCAAGAGCGGTTATAGTATATAGGCTCGCAGGGACAAAAGGGCATCGAAGGGCCTTGAGCTATAAGATTGCGCACCGTCGTTAGCGGAGCGTTTTAGTTGGTTCTCACCCTAGATGCCATCGCTGGAGAGACACAGCGTGTAGATGACGTAACGCATCGAAACTTCCACGGCCGATGAGGCAACAACACGCCGCCGAACGCGCTATACAGTGCGCCCATGGAAAGCGAGCTAAAATATATGCTCATGTGCACTCAAAATGTAAAGCGCCGGTCTTCCTTCCGGTCTGATTTTTGAAGAAACATGTCACAACAACAATCGTTTTTAGTTTTTTGTGTTGTTTTGTCCCCACTGTGTCGCCGTCTGTTGTATATGAAGAAGAGCTCCGTACCATCGGTGCACGGCCGACCCAGTAGAGAAGAAGACGTTTTTCAACACAACCGCGGGATGAGAGGCTGTAACGGTTTGCAGCAACGGTGCGTGGCTGTGTGTGTACGCTATTCGTACGCAACGGAGCGGATGCAGGTCGAGGAAACTGGGGCGCATTAGAGGCGCCAAAGGAAAAAAAAAAAAAGCCTTCCGACGCCGACGAAGACATTGTATACGTACGCACACGACGCGGCAGCATTATTCATTATTCCAAGGAAGAGAAAGAAGAGTGATCGCGGTAGATGCAACACAAAGCGGTTTCGTGTACTGGGTAATAAAAAGTTGGAGGGGGTTGGAAGGGCTTAGTGGCCTTAGCGGCTTTCTCGGCTCTCATTGTCTACGGCGTCCGAAGGAGGCAGAGCTGTCTCGCACAAAGGACTTCCGGTGAACTTCCACCTGGCTTTTGCTACCGTCAGAGGTCGACACACTTCCTTTAGAGACATCTAGAGGAGAAGACATCGAGCGGGGATGAGGGGACGCCGTCTTGGGAGTCCCATTAACGGGAAGGCCCGCTCCATTATATTATTTTGGAATATACGGCCAGCAGTGTCTCACTTCCTCGTAGGACAACGCTGGAGGGTATACTCAAAAACGATGGAGGATCGGCAATTCTGTTGCGAAACACGAGGCAAACAGCGAAAATAACTCAGTATAGCAAGAGACTACGTGCAATGGCGGCGTTGTTCGAGAGCGCAAATTACCCTTTAAGTATAACCACGACTCAGAAATAGTGTAATTCCTTGCCCCATATGTTATCTGCGAACGTAAGCTTGAGTGGGATCGCCAGATGGGGCCAATAACTCTGGGTGGAAACTCGAGCATAGAAAGGAAGATGAGGAGTGCGTCTTTCCTTTCTTAGATGGGCTAATAAGGGTCGTGATGGCACGGTATTACGCCTCAGTTCTTCCTGCCTGCCTGAGAGAGGGGAAAGAATCGGGATTGGAGGGGAGGGACGGAGGTGCGACGCACTGTTGAATAACGGTACCACCGTGGTTTAGCTGGGACGGGGTTTCTGCGACGGAATATACGAGTCCGCAGTTGAGAAAGTAGGGGTTTCCACTTCCGGAGAGGTAACGGAAAAAGGGGTCACTGAGACGACCTGAGCGAGTCCCCGTGCGGTGGCCTTGAACCCCCTTCTGTCGCCGCCCCGCTCGCTGCCGAGAATAGACGCTAGAAAGATAATACCCGATATAGCGAAATGAGGGCTGTAACCCAAGAAATATCTTCTGAGGCTCGTGCGCTTCGGATGATAAGTGTGCCCTCAGAGTACTCTGTTCTCGGAAGGGGACGTCTACTGGCCGTCGCGATGAGCGAGAGGAAAAATAGAATACTTATAAATATATAATGCGCACAGTATTGCGTACATCAGCATATTCAAGGGAAGCAGAACTGCAAAACAGATATCCTTCACGCTCAAAGTTTGAACGCGCCGTATTCGCTCCAGACGCGATGCGGAACCGTGGCAGCGGAGAAAATCTGGCTTCTGAACATCGCCTGCTTAAACTTGCCTAAACTGTCTTTCCTCGTTCTGAAGCTCAAGTTCGTCCTTGCGACAGCATACAAGGTGATGATCTGGTGTCGCATTGCGTAGCGTTCCTTTTTTTTTTTTTGTCATCGTTTTGCTTTTTTAATAGCCGAACACGCCGCCAATAATGTCACTGCTATCGACAGCAAACGATATCACTCGTCGTTGCTATAACACCCGAGGCTGCATCGACCACTGAGACGGAAGATCGCGAATAGGAAAATAAAAATAGCCGCACGCGCTCTTTGCTCCGCGGCAATTAAGCAAGGAACCCCGGGGGGAGGGATGATTGAGACCCGCTGCTAACGAGGCTCTGTACAGTGAGACGCCGTAGTGCGCCGTTCAAACGTTCCGCGAGCGGCAACGAAGAAAATGAAACACGAGCGGCGACAGTGCACGGTTGGCGTGGAAGAAGCCGGGTGCTGCGGCTGTGTTTGTAGAGATGACGACCTCTTAACTTGTCGCCAGCAGCAGCAGAAGCAGGGCTGCGGCTGGTTAAAAAGCCGTCGGTGGTTGTGTCGCATCGTCGTCGGGCCTTCCGACACGGGGCAGCAGCCAAGCGCGAATCCCGCGGGGATGTGAAAGAAGCTCCCCGGTGGTGGTGCCGAACGACGTAGACCTCCGTGGTGCCTGCTACTAATTAGCGTGACGGCCCTCGGGGAGTGGTTTGGGGGACCACGCGCGCCCACTCTTATCAGCGATGTGCCGCCCATCACCCTGGTCTCGCGTCCGTCGCCGTGGATGTGTGTATACCGTGGCCGCGTTCCTACAGGAAGCGGGTATCACGGCCGCCTTGTAAACAAGCTCAGAAAATCTAGACAAATGCTTTTAGTTTGCACGGTTGGCGCCCCCCACATGCCGCGCGGTGCCGAGTGTTGAAAATTACCGTGGTAACTTTGCGCATTTGGTACACCCCGTCCGTTCTGTATGACCCTCGACCTAACGACGTGGCCCATTGGCTGCTTGGCGTTTAGAATGCCCTTTCTAAGATCACGGGTCCAACCCCCTGCCGCGTCGGCCGTGCTTCGATATAGAGGAGAACTACGAAAACGCTGAAACGCTGGAGCGTTGTGAGATGTCATCGCACCTAACTTAAGAAGAAAAAAAAAAAAAGGTACAGGTCGTCTTAATGAATTCGGAGCCTTCGACTTCGGCGTCTCTCATAAAGTGCATGTTTCTCTTCGAGACGTTAAAGCGCACGTTAAAACTTCTAATTTATGGCCATCTAAACTGTTTCCGGCGCTGGAATCACATAGAATTTAGCAAGTTAAATTTCGCGGCGCCACTACAACTAGGCCATCACACGTTTGGCTAGTATCCCACTGCACTCTTTAGTGTTCGCTCAAGTCCAAGTAACACTAGTCCCATAGATTTACTGGCGACCGGCAGATGGCGCTAGTTGAAGTAAAGCAAAGGTGACCTTGACGGACTGTAGGCGTTTTAAGACGGGTTTTAGCATTAGCTTTAAGCCACTGACGCATGAACAACCTCTTTTATTCGTTGTCGTTGCACAGTTCCTGCCAGATTATCATCTCATTCGTTTTGCAAGTGAAAGCCAGCGTTGGTCGCGCTGAAGACGTAATTCGCTCGGCAGGAGATGCAGCGTCCAACGAACACTGCGTAGATGCAGACTGGATAGCTTCAAATGATTTGAGCTACAACTTAGTGCGGCGACGGAGGATGCTCCCTGAACAGCTTGCCGCTTTATTATTTCAGAGAGGCGTCGTCGCCAAAAACAGGTTCCAGCCGCTATTTGCCTATAAAGGTTAATGACTGATGTGGAAGCTTTCATCAGCAAACAATTTTTAGGGTTCAAAAGGTTTGTTTGAGCAGATCAGTTCAGATGACAGAAGTCGCGGGGAGTTACGCCGCAAAGAGTTGCGAGACATTTTGATATCGCTTTAGTTGGAGTTGTGCGTTGTCCACTGTATGATATATCAATATGTGGGAGATGGCATGTACGTGGTCTTTTGCGTCCGAAATAGAAAGAGCGCTGTAGTGGAGGTCTTTCGGGTTCTTTACTGAGCACTAGCATCCCACAGTGTCCGGGCGCCTTGCATTTTCCCTGCATCTAAACACAGGCCGCCGCGGCTAAGTTCGAACCCGGCTCTGGCTCAGCAGCCGACTGTCCTAACCACTAAGCCACCTCGGCGAAGCGAATGATGGCAAATTGTTCGCAATGTACATGACATCCTTACGCAACCGTTTGCAAGACAGCAGGCCAACATAACCATTCATTTTTAGTTGTTCGAATAACTGATAGGAAAGCAAAATTGGCCAATTGGGACTTCGTGAAACTGTTCTTGATTTGGTTCCGGAGCTTACTAGTGTCCGTTAGCTCTTTAAAAGTGGGTGAGAAGATAAGAGAGGCAAAAAAATAAAAAAGACTCCTGCGGAGTTTGTGCCGCACCCACGGATTGCCTTCGAATGCGACAAGGACGTGGAGCGGATGTGCGCGCACCTAACGAACAACGCCAGCTTAGTCAGAAATAGAAAGAACAATAGAAGAAGAAAACGCTGCGCGTTGGGGAAAGAGGGCCCACGGGCAGCGCACATAGGACACGTGCCCCTGTGTGCATACATAAACAAAGGGGGCGGTCCGTTTCCCCTCCGTTCTTTATAGCGTCCCATTTTTTTCAGCTAGCGCTGGGCCCGTTCCAGCGCAAAACGGCAGCTTATGCGGCTACCTACCTTTGGCTGGTCAACTGGTTGCTGGCAGCTGCCGACACTCTGTCTCAGTTTTCCCATGAGGCTTACAGCGTGCACTGTCTTCGCACAGGTTACGTAAACGCAATAAACTTCGCGCGCCCATTTCCATATGCGCCCGCTTTCTTTCTTTCTTTCTTTCTTTCTTTCTTTCTTTCTTTCTTTCTTTCTTTCTTTCTTTCTTTCTTTCTTTCTTTCTTTCGCTCGTTCTCTTTTTCTCGCTCTTTCTTTTGGCGCACTGTATAAGTGGCAGAGACGGCTCGTTGGCCAGGCTGGCTAGCCAGCCATCCAGCAGTCTCACTCGAACAGCAAACCGGGAAGTGCTCGGAGCCCAGCGCGATCTGCGGCGTCGTATAGTCCAAGGTTGAGTGAAACGCATTTCTCCGCCGCCGTCGTGACCTCGGCAAGGTCGCGCCTTTGCGGCGTCGTCGTCGGCGGCAAGCATGGCCACCACAATGCGGCGGTGCTGTGCGATTGGGCTCGCCGCCGGTGCTTCCAGCGTTTTTGCATGCGTGCGTGTGCGGCGTCGAGGAGAGCCGTGCCAAATTGTGAATCACACACGTGAGGCGGACGACTTCTCAGCGCCACGGTCACGGCGACGACTGTACGTCGCCGACGGTCGCCCCATATACGGGCACCCGCTGCAGGTCTCTTTCCTCATTCTCTCTCTCTAGACTTTTTTCACTCACTCTTCTCATTCCAAGTTTATAGTTACAGCTTTTTTAGCCGCGGATTTAATGTATTTTATTTATTCCTATTTACAGATGGGAGCTGTTACATTGTAACAATACTATAGCGTAGTGCTCAATATAGCGTAATAGTGCGTAGTGCGTCATATGTTTACGGAGCTGGCGGGTTCAAATTGCAACGATGTAATAATGTAAAGTGAACATGACGTGAGGTAATGTGTTATGCTGCCCTCTGGTGGACCACAGGGGCATTGTGATGACGATGAAAGGCCGAACCGATGCAAATAATGCGGGAATCGGCCATGACCGGTGACAAGATGAATGATTGACTTCACAGGAGGAAACGAAACGAACAACGAAACCAACAACGAAACGAACAAAATGTACAACCGTTCCCGATTGCAACAGATAAAGTAATATTTTCCGAAACAACGGATCTGACTATTAATAGTTTGCACCATGTGCTGAAGGGTAGTTTCCTTCGATATTTGTGCATGACCGAAAGGCTGAGAAACATGACTGGATTTCAACATTATGGCATAATGTCCGCAATGTGGTCAAGGCAACGGTTCCTCATGCAACGGAGGGTTACGCTGAGCTTGTGAAACGGGGCGTAAACAAAAAAATTGCCGGCGGTCTTGACTGAACTGAGAACGAAGGTTCACCAACAATGCAAACACGGGGGCCAGTTGGTTGAACATACTGGGGAATACTGCGCTACTTGATAGAGACAAGTGAAAGACGCTTCATTCGTGGGTCGTCTTTCACTTGTCTCTGTCTATCAAGTAGCGCAGTATTCCCCAGAACGAAGGTTCATATGCCTCATATTCGCGTCCGCTTGGACCATCTATAGGGCAGTTTCGTTCGCGTCCCAAAGGCTTAGAAGCAATCTTCGTTTGCGAGAAACTGCCCTAGTGGAGCGGGCGCCCAAAAAAGCCACAGAGGAGTTTGCAAATCGCTGTCGAGCACGATGCGCATGCCATCGTGCTTTAATTGTTATGGGTACTTCCTTTGTTGAGCTCTTGCTTTTTAAAATGTGTCGCGTTTCTTACTGACTCTATCCCCCCCCCCCCCCCCCCCCTCCTCTTTTTTGCAGTACACTTCTCGTGAGGGCTTTTAAGAATGACAAAATTGGTGCGCTGGTACGCGACATAAGTGTAATAAGGGTGGCAGTCGAACCCGTGACCTGCGTAGACACCCTCCTTGCGTCATTTACAAAGGCACCGTGAATCTGAGTCGCGCCTATTTTTGCGAAAGTAGGCCGCGGTCGGCTGCCAAGCTGTAACCAGTTGGACTACGTATATATATATATATATATATATATATATATATATATATATATATATATATATATATATATATATATATATATATATATATATAAATCGTTGCATCATTTGACACGAAATAAGCTCCCTTTACTTATCCACTGGCAATGGCGTTATGTATTGTGTTTTGTTGTACGTAAATCAAAAAGGAATGCGCATTTTATTATATTTAGTGCAAAATTTTGTATAACGTTACTTATTCATGCGACGCAGATGTGGCGAAACGTTATCACGCTGCCAAGGTCAAAAGGTGGCTTAAGTCGTTGACCAATGGTGATGAAGCGAACACCCAAAGCTTTCCCACCAGGCAGCCAAAGAGAGATTAAAAAAAAAAAACAAAAAAAAAAAGACAGGCACAGATTTGTACCAGGTAGCGCCGAGAACAGCTACAACGCCGTCTATATGTGGTCAACGCACTGAATTGTCTTCCCCGCGTTTACTTCCACTTTGTGCGCGCAAAACAGCTCACTGCAGCGTAGGACATGGCTCGCTGTATCCCATTAGGCATTTGCATGCCGAGCGTGGAAAAACGGCGGTTAGCCACGCATACCAACCCACTAATTGCTAACCTAACCTAATTATGGTTCCCCTCACCTGCACCGGTCACGCCGCATCTATAATTAGTAAACAGCGCAGGTATATGCGTGCCAACAGAACGGCCCTGGACGGAGCGGGTTGCAGACGCGAAAAACAGATAGAAACGTTAAAGAAAAAAAAAATCACAAGGGGAGAGAGAGAGAGAGAGAGGCGGGAAGAGGTAATCCTTCCCGCTAATTCATTCGCTCGTTTGGCATGCACTGCGGAGGAAGTCTATATGTATATATACGGGAACAGCATCAGCAGCGCCCCTAGAGAGCGAACGGAAGCCGCGCCGGAATCGCGACGAACCTGTAATTACACTCTTTCGCACAAGCGGGGCCATTGTGCGCGACTGTGTATGTGTATAATAGCGCAGACAACAGAGCAAGAGAGATAGCTTCGTTCCTCTCTCCCTTCACCTTTTCCCTTAACTCGGTTTTTTTTTTTAGTTTTTTTTTTTTCCCGAGCTCGACTCCCTCTCGATTGAATGCGTATATGCCTACGTGTGCGTGCAGGAATAATCGCTCAGCCATATCCTCTCCCTCTCTGTGTCCTCGATGACGTAACAGCAGTGGACTGGAAGCCATCGAAGGGGGAAAATATCCCTTCCCTGACGGAGTTGCCTAGAAGGGGGCAAAACGAGCGGAGGGTGTTCATTTAGTGGACCGCCATCCTCCAGTAAGGGTGGTCATTTACTGGCTTCGGTACCTAAGGTGAATGTGTAATAAATATCCCGTGCAGATTTGTGTCGCGGAGAGCTACAGATTTGGGCCGCGGGCAAGGTCGTCGTCTCGGCTGGTGGAGCGAAGCGCTTGAAAAGTATAGATTACGCGGACCGAAGAAGGGGTACGTAATGTGTGCGCGTGGCTTCGTGTAGGCGCTGACGTTCGTTTCGCTGGCTGCCGCGGTAATCGCGGACGTGGTGGTCGCCATGGAATAATATAATGGTCCACTGCGCCTCGGCTTCATTAAGCGCTCACGGGTACCGTATCGTGGACGAGTGTGCCGCCAAAGATTATTCTGAAACAATCGTCAACGCGTCCGTGGTGAGAGGTTTTTGTCTTTTCTCTCTCTCTCTGTCCTGGGCTAAAATGCTATTATTACTGTCCGGTGTGTACCACAGACTAATGCAGAAAAGCGAGTTATGCGAAGTCACTGTGCAAGGTCGGAAGGCGAGCCTAAGAAAATCCACTCTGCTGTATGGTGGAATACGTCTCCTTCGCCTGTTAATGACTCAGGGTAAATGCATTCTCTCGCGACCTTTTCTGGCAACTCAGTGGTGAGAGTCCGCGATCGTCCTATACGCTGCTCTCAATCGAGGTGGTCAAAGTGTACCAGCAGCATTACTTTGCCTATAGCGAGAGTTCGTAATAACCGACTAGATCATCCTGTTTCCATGTGCATATTGCGGCAGAACACAATAGGGTGCGCCTGTGGTCGCTACTCTTAAGCGAAATGCTCATTCATAAGTGTTTGCGAAGCTTGCTCTCCATATGGAACTCTGCATGTTGAGTGTCGTGGCTATAAGTGCACTGGCTATTTAATATTGATACGTATTCGACCAAACTGCTAATTGTGATCTACCCACCACCAAATTATAAACGAGCAATGAAACACGCACTTGCCACTTCTTGGCTTGTGTAGCTGACGCTGTGTAAATGGGAGCAGGTGCCTTTTTGTGTGCCACTGGTTGACGTCATGCACAAGTGGCCATGACGTGAAACGCCGTAGCTTTAGGCATCTAGACTGGAGGGTAGCGTCGCATGCCCACACCGGGAGCCTGATCGCTTTTTAGACTTGCGGACTTTCCTTTAGGGGCAGTGAGACCATGTGGGGCCTACCGCACTTCGAGTGCGTTGAACGTCTCGAGACTATCTTCTTTTCTTTCTCTCTTCCTTACTTTTTGTTCCCTCCACTTTTATTGAAGTGTTTGTCTTTCATACGCTGCCAGCTCCTCTTTGTCAGGCGCGAGCGTTTTCGACGCCGCCGAAAGATAGATCTCAGCGGCGTGCCATCGCGAATGTGTCAACCTGAGCGGCGACCCAACAGAGAGACGCCGCCGCCGTCACCGCGGGATCCGCCACTTCGTTCTCTTTTGTTTTTCTTTTCTTCGTTCTCTATTCGCGACTGCGCTCTCCCGGTGGCTGTTCTATATTTACAGCGTCTTCCTCCTGCTCCAATCTTTTTCCTCTGCCGCGCAGAGAATGCACGCCGGACCATAGGAGATAAATAAAGTGACCGCTCACAGATAAGACGCGAAGAGAGGAGGGCAAGAAGTCGCGCTCACCAACACACGCGCGCTCAGTAGTGAAACCAAGCGCAGTGGGGGGCAGCTCGGATGACGGCGACGGAGGGCGTAGGTCTCGCGCCTGGACTCAAGAGAAGAAATAAAAGCAGGCGGTGGACATGCGGAGTCATTTCAAAGAACGAGCGACCCCGTGAAATGGACGGCACTGGACTCGGGGCGGGGTGGGAGGGTGAGTCCCGCTGGTTTTTACGCCGGCCGTGGAGCAGCAGCCACGCGCCTTCTTCTCCGAGACAACGCTCTGAGACAAGATAGCGTGGGAGTGGCATTCCGAGAATCTCCCTGCTGACCACCGGCAGTGCGCAAAAGGAGCGAAGACGTAGAGGGCGACGGACAGAATAAGGACACATGGGAGGCTGACGGAAGTGTCATCTCGCTTCTTAGCTTGCCTTTTATTTTGTTTGCTTTTGTTAACTTTTTGATCACTTAGCCTCACTTTCGCTAGGTTCAGGGTTCGATCCCCAGCGCGTCCAGGTACCCACCAGTTTCGAATGCGTATACGCTCAATTCTCACGTGATTGGCTCCAAAGGGCGTAAGCAAAAGCACCTTGTGCCATGGCGCGTCTTGACCTAAGCTGCTCTTGTGCTGGATTATTAAAATTAATCATCATCGTCAGGGTCCTGATTCAAGCTTGCCAGTTCGCTATAGCTTACACGCAAGGAGCTAGGAGGAAGAAAAAAAAAGGACTAATTGAAAGCCTTGATAAAATTCCATGCACGTGCAAATCGCTTCCTGCGTGATACACTGTTTTCATTGCCCCGCTTGTGGTGTGAGGCTGAAGATCGAAGCACGTTCGCATTTTACATGCCCTACTTGGCTTTTCCAAGCATGGTCCTGTGCGCATACGGAATTGTCTCCCCCTTCAACTTTGGATGGAGAGAGTTGGACGATGTGACCTGTACCGCCAGCCTCGGGAGTTTGTCATCTGGCGCGTATTTGTTATTATTATTATTTTACCTGCGCTTAGTCGACGAGCGAGCTAGCACTGGCCCCTGACAGAGTGGAGTTAACTTTGTTCAAGACGCAAAAACGTGGTCCAGGGAAGATGAGGGGATTATGGTGAGAAGGGAAAGCGCAGTAAGGGCTACACGCGAGGAGGCGGCTAAGCGAAGAAAAAGTAAAAATAAATAATGATAAAGACGAGTCGCTGGATGGCGAAAGCTAGAATTTACGACCACCGTCTTCTTTGGGCAGCGGCTTTGAAAGGCCGCGCGCTCAGGTGGCTTAGGCAACAACACTGCCGCAGTCTTGCACTTGCCAAGAGTTGCGGAGCAGGAGGGGGGGGGGGGGGGGGGCGAAGGACTGCTGGCTGCGCCGCTCAAAGTAAACACAGTAATCGACCGAAACTCAGCAAAAAACAAAAACCGTTTCAGTGCTGCGAGGTGGTACGGCCCGAGGGAGAAAAACTGGCCGAAGAAGAGATTGGCGTCGAAACGGGCTAGGAAGTCGCTTTTAGCGACTTCATTTTCAAGTGCGTCGCCGATGTCGGCGCTTTGCCAAGGAGGGACTGCATTAGCACGGCGTGGATGAATCGTCTTGCTGAGGTCGCGGTCCGCTTGTTCAAAGGTTTGTTTTCAACGCCATATTTCGGCCTCCGCTCTTAACACAATTTATATTATCTCCCGCGGGTGACGGCTAGTTTACAAAAGTAAAGGGGCCTACACCAACTTTCCTTCACTGACTGTTTCTACTTTGAATGAGAGGTACCGTATACGGACTTATTTTACGCGTACTAGTGCCCAGTGTTCGTCGAGTTTTCGGAACATCCTCGAGTTAACATTCCAAAAAAGGAGTAGGCCGCCTGCAAATGAATGCAGGAAACTGATTTCAGGAAATTGAGTGAGCTACTCGAAGCGTACGATAATTATCGATAAATGAGGTCGTTTAACTTTAACTGATGCAGGCGGAACAAACCGAAAAACGAGCGAAAAGTAAAAACCCAGGTCGGTCAGCGAGACAGGCATGGGGAGCTTGTTAGCTTTGGTCGTTGCTAAAGATCAGCGATTACTTTTTTCCAGTTTCGCCAGCCATACACACCACGGAATGCTGGACACCGAGGGTTTAAAGTGTAGCCTACGTGTTCCGTTGAGTGCTCTCAAACCCGGTGAGGAAAACATCAACGCCGAACGGGCTTCGTAAAACGTGCGAGTTTCCTTTGGAAATCGGTGCTGACCGGACCCCTCTCGAACCTCCCCTGGCGAAAGAGCTGCCGGAGGTATTCGGGATGACAAAAGCGGCGCCGACCCCCAGCGTTTTTTTCTTTCTTATTATTATTGTTATTTCGTTCGTTCGGGAACCTCTCTTCACCGTCTGTCACACAATATTGGCCGCATGCGGTGGCCGCAACAGCAGCTTGTTGCATGCATTATGCGAACGCGTAGCAACACGAAGCCGGGCGGAGCGACGCCGTTTGCCTCTATTCCTTCGTTTCATTTTTTTTTTTTTTTTTCTCCTTTCGCCGGCGTCGAATTCCTCCACTCCTTGTGGGAAGAGTGCAAGAAAGCTGCAACGGACATGGACGCGACTTCTTTTCTATGCTTCACCTTTGCTGGACATCCACTTTAGCATCATTTGTGTTCGCGCCCTGCGGCGGTGTCTTCTTTTTTTTTTTTTTCTTGGTCTGTGGCGTTTTGTCACCAAGCCTTTGTCATGTGCGCGGAGCTAAAAGAGGCACTCCTTGACTTGAGGAAGTAATGGAGATGCGCAGCTGCTCTTCTGACTCAGCTCCTCCACAATTGCGGCCTCTCCGGTGCTGAGTCAAGATGGGAGCCGGGCCGACGACGAATATGTCGAGGGTGGGCAGCCACGGAGGAAAGTGAGGCGGGCATGAGGCGAAGCTCATAATATGCACTTTGCGTGCTCGAATGTGTGCTGCGCGTTGCGGTTGTCGTCGCGCTGTTTCTCTGCCGCGGCTCGCGTTCTTGGCGTATTGACAAGCGCTCGCGGTGGTGCGTCCGGGACCGCTGAATTCCGCATGACTCCCAGGCGGGGTCACCCTGACAGGGTCATGTGGTATTGAGTCATTTAAACGCTTTGCGAGTCCCAAGGCCGCGCTGAGTTGCGGATGTTTGTGCGGTCTCTGGTACACTCACTTTTACCACACGTCTTCTACTCAACTCCGTTTTTGGAGTTAGATGACAGCGAATATGTGATTGGGAGTGAGTGAGGGAGAAATGGAGCCGGAGTGTTTGCAAGAGTAAGAGTACCTGTACACGCTGGTGAGTGCTGTTCAGGGAGACGTGCGGATCAAACCTGAGGACGAAATTGGTCAACCTATGTTTTCAAAGCGAGAAACACGATGGCTGTCTCTGGCAGCATGCGGTTCGTCCAAGCGGCAGAGTCCGTCATTGAATCATCACACCGCAGTGGCCGAACGAAGGCATTCTGAATAGCTCTGTCTATAGTTAATTACCGGCAGCGTCAGCTGTTTTGTTATACATGCGGAGTATAAAAACGCCCGATTACTGCGATGCAAATGTACGTTATAGATGACTTAACACTAATCCGGAGCTTTTATCTACGCCTGGCTCAGAGCCAATGATCTTGCTTCTCAGGTAAAGTTACGCTAATTAATTGGTTCGTCAAGTGTTGGTTAATTACGTCACGTTTACGTTCCCAAGAAAGTGCTAGGTAAATTAGCTTTCTTCTTTGTGTCAGACTCAGTGCTAAAGTAACTGAAGCCTGACAATTAAGGTGGATTCGTTACTGGTGTTCGCTCCGTTGACCCAGACGTGTACCGAGACACCCACGCCTAAAGCGCTGCCTCACAAAGTCGCATTTAATTTGCTCTCAACATTTTCTATTTGTAGAGGCAAGCTTATGCCACGGTAGCGCCATCAGCTGCAGGCAATCTAACAGCGATGGCACGGTTTAGGTCCGTACCTAAATACAAGTATTCTTAGCACTCCTCTGACACGTGACCTTGGAAGGCACTGAATCAATTCCATCCTCTCATACCACCCACGATGTAGTCTACGGTTTCTTTCTAATCGGCCTTGGATGCATTTCACTTTTCTACCACCCCCCTGACGCCCCTCTCGTCCCCCTTTTCAAATCCTAGTGTGCTCTATAGCTAGGCCGGGTCAGTCCGCGAAATAAGAGCTAAAATAGTGATCTATAGGTGACACGACATTTCTAAATGAAACTGCGCAGCGTCGAAACGGGAACTGATTATTGAAGACAGGTGCGGAAGGCTCAGATTGACCGGCTGTTTTCCCTCGATTTTAATCCACCTCTCGTTCTCCAGCATCTAATAAGGGAAGTACTTAATGTTGAGAGACTGAGATGTTATCTGCATGTGGGATTACGTACCCTCGCGTTAATTCGGCCGGAAGTTGAGCGTGTGGCACAGTTCTGATACTTGGCCGCACACCGCGCATATTGGGAGTCCGTCGGCCCCAACTTCATCGCAGTGTATATGTGGAGCGGAGCGGATTCCGGGAGAGGGTGAGCGCCTCCGGAGACCTAAGGTGATCGGGTGGGTGGATGAGATGTGAAAGTACGCTGAGATAAGGTGGCCAGAGCTGACACAATGCAGCGTTAATTGGAGAGAGAGATGGGAGAGGGCCTCTTGTGCTTCAGTGAACATAACCGGGTTGCCAAGGTGGAGGAAGATGATAGCGTCGCGATTTCGGCATGCTTCTTCTCGGACTTGGTATACGTAAAGGCAAGGGACGTCCGGAACCTGGCGCCTCGCTGGCCACCTCCAAAGTAATACGCACCGCAGAAACGCAGCGCCTGGCCGGCTCTGTGTAGCGTGTACATGTGCAGGGATATACTCGGTGATTTCGCGGGGGCAGATCCGGGAACCCTGCCCTCATGTATCGCACGCGGGGAACCTGCAGTGGTGCCCTGAGCAAGCGGAGGCAAAGCAGAGCGGGTGGACGACGCTCCCTCCCTTCTCGGCCAAGAGCCGGATGTGGACCATCGCGAGGAGTGGTGGTTGGTGTGGTCGTGGAGGATGGAGAAAGCGGTGGTTGGTTGCTAGTGGCGTTGCCCTGACACGGGAGTGAGGAAGGAGAGGGGGCTTGGTTGGCGACGGTGGACGGACGCAACCCCGTGCAAACAAACGTCGAGGCGTCGGACACAGAGGAATCCGACAAAAGGAGAACGCACAACCGACACCGCGGTCCTTGTACTGTCGGGGGTTTGTTGGGTGGGGCAGAACCTGCAGTGTACACATGGTGTGCACTCGGAGGTGCTCCGGCGATACTCTCTCTTCGGTTAGGAAGGTATAAAAATGGAGCAATACAAATACAATACTTGGGAGACGAGGGGGAAATGGGGCATGCTAATGCGTGGTAAGCGAATAAAGGGAGAGGGAAAGGAAGGAAGCCAGGAAAATAAAAGCAGGCTGGACTCGTCGCCTATGCAGAAGGAACAAGGCGAGCAGGAGAGGGAGGAACGAGATCCGAGCAACAGGAGCGTAGAGCGGCGCTTCATTTGAAAGAGGAAGGCGCTCCGGCGCGGTATGCGAGCCCCACCCACGCGTTTGCTGCGGCGCCACCGAGTCGGCGGCTGAGGGAGGCAGGGGCAAGGCAGGAGAGCGGTCGCCGACGTTGCGCGCACGGGGCAGATTTTACGCGGATTCCGAACAACGCCCACGGAGGGTCCCCGACCGACCTGTGCACACACACATACAGACGCACGGTCTCCCTGCTGCCGACTCTGCCGCGTGTATACTATGCATCGGAGATGTGCTCGAATCCGGCAGCGCGCTCGAGTGACCTGTCGCCGGCTGTGTTGGGTCCCGTCTCGCGGTTTGTTGGCGCTGTGATGGGAGATGCGGGGCGTTCGGCCTTCGCCAAAAGTCTGCGGGCCATGGGCGCCTCCTGAAGCGCAGAATTACTGGAGTTGTGGGGGCGGCCTTAGTTTTGGGTGACGCGAGTTCGCCGCTGTAGAAGGAATGAACGTGTTTTATGTGACCCGAATACTTGTGACAGCGGGTGTACGCAGATGGATCATTCGAGGCATGCGGACGGTACTTCGGACTACGAATTCGCTTAAACCGCGGTCGTAACATAGGTCGGGCTTTTGCGTAAAAAAAATAATAAGAAACCTAAGCCCAATCTCGGGAAACACGGAGGGCGAAAAGTAGACAGTGATAAAAGAGAAGAGGCGCTGCCTGGCGAGGAATCTAATGCAGCGTTACTTGATTATACCGTCAGGCAGCAAAAAGGCCTCTCTCATCTATTTGTATTGGCCGTGCATTGCCCGCGACAGCTAACGCCACTTTGTTCTATAATTACATCTACACATGGCTCTCTGACAGGACACCTAGTCGTCGCTTGATTTTATTATGTCCCGCGTATAGTCATCAACAGTGAGTATAGAACAACGTTTGTTTAGATTTAGGGCATTCAAAATTTAAAGCCCTTTAACAAAGTCCAGATTTTAAACCTTGCTTTTGGCGCATGATGGCCTTAGTTGCCTATGTGCCATAAAACACAACACACAAACAATTTGACGCGTACCTTTGAATTTGGCTCAGTACACAAAGAGTAAAACACCGAGTCCATATATCCTGCAGTAATTCGATTATAGCACACCAATGTCGCTGCAGCTGGATAGAACTCGCCCGCCATGATAGACGAATGGAATTAAGTGAAGACATCTGCATGCACGCACTCGCCTCATCTGGTTCATTTAGACGAAACCGGTGCCGGTATGGTGCACGTGAGGAAAGCAAATCGGGGAAGGAACAACTGCTTTGTATGAATACGCTGTCGCTGTCTTTGCGCGGTGGTCTCAGACTGCGTTGGGCTAACGTCGGATGTATCTTTTTCCCACGGTGGGCAATGCAAATGGGCACGGACGCACGCTGCCTGTGGATAGAGGTAGGGCATTGGTGTGGCTACCGAGCTGTTATCTCTTTCTGGTACCTGATGGGACGGGCGGCGAAACAATAACAGGAACTGGCAATAACAAACAAGAACAGGAAAAATAACAGGAATAATAAGAGGAACGATGTGTGTACAACGGGGTGGCTAATTAGGATAGCAATCAACGTTGTATTCTGTGTCGTAAATTAAAGTATGGAAGGGAAACATATGAGACTGCTAATAGCCACCGTCGATCTGTCGAATGAGTGAGTCGAAAATGGCGTTCAACTCTGTTTGCATGCCGTTATTTCTTGGCAATTCACGTAATCCACGTCGTGTCTGGTGCACAGGCCTAGTTTATATTCCGCGCAATATTAATTTAGACAAGCTTTTCCTTTCATCCTTGAGGGCACAGCCCCACTCGACCGAGCGGTTCTTCCACGATCTCCCTGCAAAACAATGCTTGTGTATGGATGTGGCGCCGGGTAGCTCCGTACCTATATGCCATCCCATTTCCTAAACGCCGCCCTGTTACTTGACGGCAGTAAGTAGGGGCACCCTACCGATAAGATACGCCCCCACCCCTCCACTGCACCTCCACCAATTTGGGCGTAGCCCGAGAATGCCTCCGTATCGACGCCCGCGTTGACGTGCTCCACAGTTCGTTGCCAGTCAGGGCCCCATCTGTTGAATATTTCTTGGGTCCCCACCAGTACGCTGCCAGCGTACAGCACGTGCACAACGCGGTACACCACGCGCATGCGCAATATGCCCTTAAACATAAGGTGCGTCGGAACCACACACACACAGAGAGAGAGAGATCGTCTTCCAAGAAGTGAGGGCGGGGCGCACGAAAATTGCGGCAGCCGCTCTTACGGGCTGTGGCGGTTCGGCTAAAAAGAAGCGACCCCGTTGCCATAATGTGCGGCTCGTGGACTATTGAGGAGCACTTTACATGCAGGCGGGTGTGTGTACCCTTGCTTGGACGCAGGAATGCTACTCCTTTCGGCGCATGCGCGAAGGAAGGGGAGGGTGCGGCAGATGCCGGAGCATCTGCTGCTGAGCGACTTAATTCCGCCTCTCGCTTGCGCCGAATAGACCACCCAAACGTTGATGATGGTCCCCCCGTGCGCTGTGTGGCGGTGGCACATGCAAGGACTGCGTGAATCATAGCCATGTTGTTCGTGCTCGGCAGTTGACGTCTGTGGAACGCGTCAGTTCATTATGCTTTGCGAAATCCACGTACGACAAATTGCGGTGCCCAACAGAAAGCGGAGAAAACAAATCATTCACTGCTTACACTGAGGTCAAGTTCGCGATTCCTAATTGAGGTGCCACTGTACACTGACTGCGTAGAACGCGGCTGGCCGCCAATACGCACAGTATTATTGGTGGCGCAAGACACCTGTAGCTTATTCAGCGATAAGGCACCTTATATTGAGACGTATTTTCTTGGTGAGGACTGCAGATATTCTTTTCACCGGCTATCACGACGATCGAGTTGCAAGCTCTTAAATTTTTAGTCTGAACGACTTAAATCGAACGTCTATATGCCATGCAAAAAGAGTGAGGCGCCTGCGACTTTCGAAAGGCAACGAAGGACTGCCTTCCGATGCAGACTCTGAGAGCGGGGGCCACTGCTTCTGAGCTGCTGCTGCTGCCAGTGGATGGGCGCCGAAGTCACTTCCTTTCGCGACACTGGAGCGTTCGGTGGGGATGGCGGAGGGGTGAACGCCACCACTACCGAAGGTTGTCGCCTACACTATCAGCATAAGGAGCGTCGCGAGGAACGACTCTCGCTCCACCGTGTCGCGAAGCCACGTGCGCATCCGTCACGCGCCATCAGGCACGCGCGCCGGAAAGCTTTCCGAGCATGAATTCCTTTCGTACCACCTTCACGTGCG
The DNA here is from genome assembly GCF_055883805.1 of Amblyomma maculatum. Lineage (NCBI taxonomy): Eukaryota > Metazoa > Arthropoda > Arachnida > Ixodida > Ixodidae > Amblyomma > Amblyomma maculatum. The sequence continues at coordinate 14,158,790 of NC_139351.1, read as the reverse complement.
CTCTCAGCCACCGACTGCGCACGCCCCCCTCCACAGCGCTCAGTCATGCATGCACTCCTGCAAGCTCCGCCGACATGTTTGCCCGGCGACGCCTTTGGTGTGCATGCGAACGACACCGACCCCTTTCGCTGACACTTGTAACGAAGGAGAGACGGGACAAGCTCTCAGGATAGTCTAGATCGAGAAGAAATGAATATAAAAGAATATCTGCGAAAACCAGCTCGCGTGCAACTACACCACGCCGGCGGCGGCACGCTAGATCTCGGGCCGCTCCTCATCACCTGCGCACCAGGCATCGCGCGAAGCAAACCCGCAACACCGGCAATCTAGCATTCGAAGCGGCGGCAGGCAATCAAAAGCTGCGGGAGGAAAAAGAGAGAAAGGAGCAGCTAGGACTTCGCGTCAGCGTTTTGGTGAGCTTCTTTTTGGCGGACGCGCCGAAGTCTCGCCGAGTGTTGGTCAAGAAGACGAGGAAGAATAAACGAAACAAAGGAAAAAGTATGGATACAAGTTGACCGAGGCAAAGCCGAGACGGTGCGCTACGCGCTGCGGGGCGCCGTTCTCTTCTTGGAGAGAGAACAGCGTGTTACAAGCGCGGCGCGGGACGATGGGAATAACGATGAATCGAATAACAACAAGAAAAAATGTAAAGAGAAAGGAAGAGACCTCAAGGTCGCGTCGTGTCCGTCTCGACCGAGTCCGCGGGGTGCTGTTGTTTCAATAATCCGGCATGATTGCCTCTCCAGCCTCAGGTGCCGCCGCGGCAAGTTGTTGCGCGCCGCCCCCGGCGAGCAATGAAAGCAGTGCGCAAAGGGGACAGCCGGTTCGTATGGGAGGAGATGGCCAGCGAAACGCTCCCACACCCCACTTTGAGTGTGTGCGTGTGCACATGCATAAAAAGGCCGTGCTCTTGAGCTAAAGTTACACAGAAATAACGTGCCTAGGAGGGCACTCGCCGTGTTCGGAAGGAAGGGCATTTCAAACACGACGCCAGAGAGAGATGAGAGGAGGTATGATTGAAGCCGGTCCGGCACAGCGAGGTTATTCTACGCGGGGCATACCGGCACCCGCGGTGCCCGCGCGGCGTCTGAGGACTCGCGGTTTTTGGCGCACTAGTGGCCCGCCGCGCCGGTACGCCACACCCTACATTCCGCCAGCTGGTCGGTGGCCGCTTGGATGCTGCAGAGCAATAAAAACGAAACGGCCCGAGGAACAAGAAGAAGGCTGCGAGAGGGCCTTCTTGTCTGGGAAGGAGTTCCGTCCCGTCGGCTGCGTTTGCTTTCTGTTCGTTAAGCACGTTGATTGCCTTCGCGGGACCCCCTCTACGCGGGCCTTTTATTGCGGCGTGTTCCTCTTTGTGAGCGATTGGATGTCAGGTGGTGCGGCGTGCCGCACCTTGTATATCCTTAAGGAAGACGTATGCGACCGCTGGACCCGGGGTGTGATGGCGCGCCCTCTGTCGAATCTTTTCTGCCACGTACTTACATCGCGAATTGCGGTTGCGTGGCAATATCGGGTCGAAGTACCTGCTCGGGACGTCGGGGCATCGGCAAATCGTCTGCGAAAGGTCGGCACGTCTGTCAAAGGAGAGATACGTGTCAGTGCAGTGCCTAGCTGGAATCCATTCCGAGCAATCTAGAAGGCGGCTGGACAGTAAATTACGTTCCGGCGGACAGACTCTGCCTTTCGGCATACGTCATGCAAAAGCAGTCCAGGTGTCATGCACTGCCTTCCTGCGAGATTACCGGGAAGTTATCGGCTCGGTAGCTGTCTACTTTTTGTTTCTTTTCGTTCGCATCTGCGTTGGCACATGTCCGAGACATCACGGTGTCCTCGCTTTCCAATGAGTTGCTCCGCATCTGCTGAGATCTTCCTTGTATGAGACATGCACAATGCGAACCCGTGACGCGAGGTTCGGTGGCGGATAGACGATCTCTGTACAATACAAATCCCTGTCCCCAAAACCCTGCTCGATGTGAAACTGTTCCTGCTATAGACCTGCTTTTGGAGTTCAGCGCCTGCATCTCTGGGCACATGATTGGTATGCGTCGAGTCCGGATGCCATCGAACGCTGCTCCACTGTAGGCAACGGCCTCACGCACTGATAATGTAACTATCTAAAGTATGAGTATGTTTGCCTTGTGATTTTGTAATGACAAGGTGGCGCAATACAGTGGAGTCGATATATATATATATATATATATAGTTACGGGGTCTATCCCGCTATATAGCTACTTCGGCAGTCGCAGATTCCTAACTAATATGATATTCCAATTCCAAAACACTACTCAAGTTAAAGGTCGCTTCGTCCCTCCAGCAGGTTTAAGCACTCGGCCTCTGACTTCAGTTGTGGTTTTCTGTTTCAATGTCATGAAAGTGCAGAACGAGCGTGGCCCTAACAAAGACAATGTGCCCTCCGGACCATCCTGTCCAGGAGACTCTGCCGCTTTGGCGGTCGCCTTTTACTTTCTGCCTGCCTCGTGTATCTCACGTATGCATGTGTACTGCGCTGCGCCCACCTCGTTCGGCGGTGCTCAACGGGGCGGAAATAAAGCGGAGAGGTGGAGTCGGTGGGAGGGGCTCCCGAGGCGTTTTTATTGGCGAGCAAGAAGCAGAAGAAGACGGGGAAGTGTTGCCGAGCACCGTATTATCTGAGATGCTCGGCGGGTAGCCCATCCATCCAACGGGTCCACCGTACACGCGCGGCAGGGGATACGTACGAACAAGTACCTTGGTCTCACGTGCAACGCGGCAGCAACTATACTGCGATATACATACCGAGTCCGCCTGCGCTGCCACCTCTAGTCCACCGTTTGCACAGTCGGCTGGACAGGGCATACAACAGAGCCGAGCTCCAGATTGCGCTTAAGCTTCCGCCATGTGCATGATGATGATGATGATGATGATGAGGAAGAGGAGGATGCCTTTTTGACAGGCCGCCGCCGCTCATCCGTGCCTGTGATATTGCGTGCAGCTCTGCGTAGTCCCGGCCGTGCTCGGAGCCAATGAAACGGACGCTTCGGTGTTGAGACGCTGGTTCAAGGGTGCGTCCCCTTCGCTTGTTTCGTTTAAAATTGAAGAACATTGGAAGATTTTGCCCGAGCGATGATTTCAAGGGGCGTTATTCGTTGAGTTTCTATACAAGCCCGTATACCTGTTCGGTGTGGTTGTCACTTGGACGTTTTAGGCTTCCTTTAAGTTTGCGTCATAACGAGCCCTCTACCTTTGTTTATTCACGTGCTCAGTGTACTTTCTTATCAAAATTCCCACGAGACTGAAAATGACGCGTTGCAAGTGCACCAATAGCGTTTGCGATCGATGAAACGGAGAAAAATGGTGTTTTTGAGCACGTGGTTTCTACCAAGTTAATCTTGGTTCATACAAGACGTCTTTGTGCCTTTGAACCGTGTTAATAAACTTGGCTCCGAACTTTACATGAAGTGTCGTGCACTGAAAATTTTGGGCCAAATTGAGCCGAATGCAGCAAGAAGTGCATACCAGCTCGTGTTTGCAACTTTTCACAAACGAACAGCGCTTATAAGGTTCTAAGCACATCCGTGGCTTCGCTTTGTTGCGCGGAACTAACGGGCGAGGCGGTGCGACTGCATGCGCGATGCTTGTATACAGGCGGATGCAGCTTGACTGACCACGCTGTAATTTGCCGTCGCGGCGCGCTTTGTGCGCACGCGCGTCAAAGAGGATAAATCACGCGCCAGCCTTCGAGGAGTGGAACGCGTGCACGCGGTGCCATAATTACGGACACAGTAAATACGATACGATATATGCACCGCGCGAGGTGCACACATGCGCGAGTCGGACATATTACAACGGGCACGGGGTATGTAATCGCTATGAGGGACCTGTCCGTGAAGAAGAGATCGCCCGGCTTCGTGTAGGAGCGAGAGAGATGCATCCGAGGGGCCCCCAAACGAGTTCCTGAACTCGGTGGCGACATGTGTACCGTTTCGAACGGGCCTCGTTTCCAAACATGTGATTTTAGATCGGTTTTTAGCACTTGACGTAGCGCAAAGAGTGAGGCAAAAAGTAAGTGGCCGGTTAGCTGTGCATACACTCATGTTTATAAGAAGCAGAAAGCATTCACACTTTACAACATGTACATCAAGGACGTAGAGAAATAAAGGGGAAGCGTTTATACCCCACTCCCCACCTCTCCCCCACGCACTTTAGATATTCGTTGTCTTTCTTTTTCAAAAACATGGCCGGACCGGAGCTGAGGCGGCGCGTGCTTTGGTTGAACCATCGCGAAATAACTGGGACAAAATTCCAGTGCGCCCTCTTAATTCAGCAAAAAAAAGTAAAAATAAAAACTAAGTGCTTTGTGTGTGTGTGTGTGTGTGTGTGTGTGTGTGTGTGTGTGTGTGTGTGTGTGTGTGTGTGTGTGTGTGTGTGTGTGTGTGTGTGTGTGTGTGTGTGTGTGTGTGTGTGTGTGTGTGTGTGTGTGTGTGTGTGTGTGTGTGTGTGTGTGTGTGTGTGTGTGTGTGTGTGTGTGCGTGCGTGCGTGCGTGCGTGTGCGTGTGTCGAAATAACTCGCACAAAATTCCAGCGCACCCTCTTATATTCAGCAAAAAAAGTAAAAATAAAAACTAAGTGTGTGTGTGTGTGTGTGTGTGTGTGTGTGTGTGTGTGTGTGTGTGTGTGTGTGTGTGTGTGTGTGTGTGTGTGTGTGTGTGTGTGTGTGTGTGTGTGTGTGTGTGTGTGTGTGTGTGTGTGTGTTGGTGTGCGTGTGTATTTATTTACCGCTAGAAAAATGATCCCAGTAAGCAGTCAACAACTATACCCAACTTGACGTTTTAACGAAACGCCAGGTTGTATACACCTGGACCGAAAATTGGGGGAGAAAACTGTGTGACACATCGTGTTACGTCATGCGGCGACACCGCCCCCTAGGTTCCACGTAATGATGTTCGAGCCGCCTGAACGGAGTGTCATTGCTGGGCGCAAGACGACAGGCGGCAATAACGTCGCGGCGCCACCCAGTTGGAAATTCCTGGTGTTCCGCGGAGCGTACTCGGAGACTCACTCACTCCTCACTAGGCGCACGCGTACTCGCATAGCCACTGCATATCCCCGTCGTAGTTTGGAGTTGGAGGGGGTCGGTGAGTGGAGGTCCGGTCGCACAACGAGCCCTTCTCAGGCGTTCGGCAGAGCGGTGGTGTTCACGACAAAGCACGACTCGATTCCATCGCAGCGGTTGTTTCGGCGGCGGCGGCACAGTAGTTTTGCTACACAAGAAACGACAGTGGCTGCCCCTTCCACTTCGCCGCTACCCCTCATTCGACGCAGACGCTGCTTAGCATTCGCTGGTAAAACGAGAACGATTGATGGAAGGAAAGAGCTCTTTTTGTTGCTGTTGTTCTCCTACGTGACATTGCGACTTTCGTTGCGGCATTCGGCACAAAGCGGCGGCGGCGCTGGTCCTAACAGTGTTTCTTCGGCGGCTTTGCTTTGTCGTCGCGACCTCTTCCACCCTCTCATGCTTAGTGGTTGTAGAGCACGGTATCGAGACGTTCTTTCTTGCTTTTGTCTTTCGGCCTGTCTCGCAACCCCCCTCCCCACAGTTTTTTTTTTTTTTTTCTGATGCATTCGCTCATTCTGGCCTTCTTCGTCCGCGCGTTAGCGAGACAAAGGCGAGAGACCTTCGCGTGAGACCGACCGAACGTCGTGTGCGAAGATGCAGAAAAAAAAAAAAAAATACGCGAACAGGAAAGAACGATAATTGAGGCAGTCACTCGATCGCTTATCAGCAGTTCAGGGGGTTCCGGAATGCTGGGAATGCCGATCATCTGTTGGCTTTGTTTGATCTGCGATTAGACGACGCAGGACTACACGCGTGTGCTATTAAAGTTTCAAGTCATTCACGAATGTATCCGTGTCGACCACGCGGAATTTCACGTACAAGAAGCCGCAGTAGGAACAGCGAAACTGGGCGTTTAGAGGCAGTATATCCTTCTGGGATCATCGATGCACTTTCGAGAGGTCTTCAATGGACCTTCCGCTTACATCCTTTTGAGCTGGCTTTCGGAGCTAAAGAATTAAGCACTGACGTGAGAACCTATTTCGATGTTTCGTGGGCACATCTCGCGGAATCTCGTGAACGAGAAATGTTCACCTTGAGCCTAGAAAGGCGCTCGCCTGAAAACCGCGCAAATGGAGTCTTTTTTTTATCTTTCTTTCTTTTCTGTACATGTAGGCGCATTCACGGTCTCGCTTCTCCGTGGGATGTCTGAACTCTGAACCAAGCCGCGAGGGAAGGAATGGAGATGGGAGTGGAAAGAGAGAGAGGCGCCACAGTGGATTGCCCCGAATTTGTATATCGACCTGGGAATCTTAAACGTGCCCTGACATCGCACGGCATACGGGTGCCGTTTGCATTTCACATCCATGGAAACGTGGCAATCATGACCGCAGGCTTGGAATCCCAGAAATCCGAATCAATAGCCGAGGGCTCTAACCAACCATCCACCACGGGCGAATAGGTTTTCTGCACATTTGTCTTTTCTTGTCTTTATCTCCTAGATGATGGGGACGAAAATCAAACCGGGCCTGCGTTTTCTTGCGGTCTCTAGTGCCTGTAGTGCCTTACACACGCTTCCTACTCGAAGGCGAATATGCTTGACAAGGGATGGTAGAATACCTGAAGCATGCTGCTTCCAGGTCCGTGAACAGAGACAAATCCGCAATAATGGCAGCCGAAGCACGAAGATCGGAAGCCGAGGAAGAGTTGAAAGTAGGGGACGTTAAGTACAACGTATATTTGAAACGGAATGTGGTCTTAATAACCAGCACGTCTACAAGGCACCACACGCGCTTGTGAAAACATGTGAAGTTTAAGAAGCGAAGAATATAGGGAGCAGAGCATGAAAAAAAGAAATCTGAGCAATGAGGAGCGGAGGGGGCCAGAGTTTTTTCTCGCCTTTAGACTTCGTTCTTCTAAAAATAGGAAGCCCCCATCCGCCGCCACCACGTAGCTCCGTTCTGGGCAAATACCGAGACGTACACACTCGCTCACGATGACGCGCCGTGAGATGAAGTAGGCCAGGATGAAGAAAAAAAAAAGCCGATTTAAAAATACGGCACACGGAGTGGAGCCGCGCTGTGGTGCCTGAACAACGCACCACGAGCATGCGTGGCAGACATACGGAATCATAAAAAAGAGGAAGTTTGCACATGCTTCGAGGGAGAGACGGAGGAGGTAAAGAAATGGCGGATGACTGACTCTTGGGGGAAAGCCGCACCTCTATTATATGCATCAGGGAGGAGGAAGATGTGGAGTTCCGCGCATAGGAAGACTGACTGAGTACTCAGGTGGAGTGAGGTGGGGGGAAAGGGGGTCGCAAGGCGCCAGATGGCCGGTCACGCGTTCCGCACGCGACAGCTGTGCGGCGGGCGGCTGGCCCCGACCATGTGGCCTCGGGGCTCGTAGCATGCCTGGAGTGAGGCGCGGCACGCGTCCCTACAAGGAGCAGCTCTCCTTTTCCTCGCCTTCTAGGAGCACGGCACACGCGCCCGGCGGGCACAGCGGGCGGCAGAACCCGAGCACGTGCCCCCACCTTTTGGCGAAAACACAGAGGAGGGGAGGAAAGGACGATCCGGTACTGTGCGTGCACGAATTCATTAGCCAAGCTGCTCGATCGGGGAAGCCTTTTATCGGTGAGCGGCCCATGTGAGGCCAGGTGTGAGACTCCTCTCGGTGGCGCTCTGGGCACTGCAGTGGCCAACACCGACTCGGAACCATCACCGTAGTCTCTTTCACCGCCAAAAGACGATTCCGCATGTACATTAAGAAAAGCAGCGCTGTGCGTTTGCATATTCTGAACGTATGTATGGGTGTAGTTGCATAAGACATCGTATAGGATCCACAAGAGTACAGGTGAGAGTAACAAAGTTCATATTAGGAATTATATTAGGAACACAATCGCAGAGCGGGCTGAGTCTGGCTGGTTGCTCCATCTTAACGGGAGCGATGGAACAGAGGAAACAAACGAGACGAGTGAGAACATGACGGACACTTGCGAACACTGTAGCGCGAGTTTTAGTATTATTCTCTTCGGTCCTACCTGTCAGCGCTAATCCGTCGTTTCCGGCAAACGCTTTGACAGAACATGCATCAATGATGCATACTCTTATCACCTAGATAGTTACGCTCAAACGGCGAGCAAAACAGGCGCGTCTTGAGATTGTGGTTCTGCTTGTGACAAGAAAAAAAAAAAACAATTATATGCATCATGAGTTCAATACCGCCCGTAGAAGCCCAGTGTGTGCATTTGGGCCAGTTGTTGCCAAGCACGGCGGCAAAACACTGCCTAAATGTGACGCGGAAAAAATTCCGAGAGCACTGTGGAATCTACAGTTATGGCCCACACGGTGAATCACGTTTCTTCTCATTACGAACTAAATACACCGTCATTATCATTGCTGCTGTCATCATTGTCATTATCACTAATTGCAGCGTCATTGTCGCTGCTATCATCCCCACGTACGGAGAATTATGTTTCACGATCCCGGGCGTGGCGTAGTTGGTTAAAGCAATCTCGGCTTAGGATCCGAGCGATCGACGTTCGATTGATTCCCGGTGGAGGCATGCTTTTTATTTTTCTGATGACGTCATCAGGATGATTGACAAGTGACGCAATACAAATCTCGCGCATATCTCGCGCACAACTCTCGCGCACAGGAATATCGTGCCATTAGCCTAGAAAGGCTCTCGCCTTAAAAAGAGGCGACGTAACACCAATATCCCGCTTTGCGTGTATATAGGCTCGGCCATCTCGAGTCCCACATCGAGAAATGCTTTGCCTTCGCGCTCTCGAGGAAACGCAACGAGTGGGGTTTGGGTATTGCGACGCATGCATACATTGGTCGCATGTTCGAGCTGCAAGGCATGGGGAGTAATCTCTTTTGCATTGCATTAGCGCAACTTCTTTTGGAAGACACTACAAAGTAGCACGGTGTGCGCGCAATCTCTCTCCGGGATGAATGCGTCCGGTGGTGTCTTATCGTGAGTGCCGATTTCCGTCGCGGCACGCGGATGACCCATCTCCGCGCTCCACCCTCGCTCTCGTGTCCCCCTCTAGCGCGTGGCGTGTAAATCAACGTGACCGCTCACGCATCCAAGCTCGCCGCTGCGTGCATTTAAAGAGCATCGCTCTGTCTGGAACCATCTGTACTCCTCCCGGGGATGGTGGGAGAAGAAGAGGGGGATGTCGGATGAGGACGATCGCCTTTCGTGCAGGTCGGCGGCGGTTCCGTCATCTGGTCGGCCTCCATTTAATTGCGGGCGCTGTATTAAGCGCGCTCGTGCGCAGTGGCGGAGCCGCTGTACGCGCAGCAAGAAACGGGGTCGGGATGGCGGTATACGATGCGCGCGCACCGCCTCGCGGCACAGCCGGCGCAGCTTGTGTAAGCAAGCCCAGAGCCGAGACCGTGACGGCGGGAGAGCGGTGGACGACCGGCGCTTGCGGAAGACAGGCTTGCAGGCCGACGGCGACTGGGAAATACGTGGAGGTGTGATTAAGGAGAGAAAACAACAGGAAGCTATCCAGCCTTCTCTCTCTCCCTCTCTGTATACCAAGGTCCAAAATTGGAGGGATTTCAACGCAAGTGTGGCGTTTACGTGAAGAGCTGCTGCTTTCGACTCGGAAGAGCGATCTCGGTGGCAACGACACGACGACAAGCGTGAGCGAAATTACGGGTCGCTGATTTTCGCCGGCCTCAGAAGCCCGCGCGGAAGGACGCAAATAGATGCATCGTTATTTTTTAAATAAAAATAACGATGCGGATAATCATTGTTATGAATAAAATGGAACGAGCAGTGCGGTGTAAGCGCAGAAGCAGAAGTTCAACACAAAGCACACTCTCTGTCAGTGAAGTCGGACCTCGCACACTATGCAGGCGGCTGACAAAGGCTTACAGCAAGACAGCTCTTTTCAGCCACGATGATCAGTCTCTGCTTTTAGCGGGACTTTGGTAGCCACGCTTCGTTGAACGGACACACTACCGCGTACAATATACAATACTGGAAAGCAAGGCGGTCTTTGTGTCCTCGAAGATTAGTACTGTGCCTCAGCAAAATTGCAAAATTCCGGTGTCAGCAAAAAGCTGTGCTGAAATTTGGGAAACTATACATGCCAATTGACCAATGGTTTTGTGTCTATTTTTTTTTTTTTACGAGAGTTTTTATATTATTTGCACTAACAAAACAAAATCATTTTCGGAGCACACCGGCTAAAGGCGGCTTACAGAAACGCAAGGTCTGCGATGTAGAGATCAGAATAGTTTTGTGCGTATGCATGGGCGGCCGCGAGCGAAATCGCCTTCACCTAAGTGCGCATGCCCGCCTGATTGGGATATAATTCGGAAGCCATCAATTCGTGCCGCCATTTCTGCCATTGAACTCAATTGCTCACTGTTGGTTAATGAACTGGCGAAAGAGGAGTCGCGGGGCGCGCCACCAGCAAGGCTATAACTTTTCACCTTATGCTCGTACTTTTAACCGTAAGCTGGAACGTGGAGGCTGACCAAGAGGGTTCTACTTAAGTTGAGGACAACCCAGAGGGCTATGGAACGAAAAATGGTAGGGGTAACATTAAGAGATAGAAAGCGTGCAGAGTGGGTCAGAGAAATAACTCAAGTTACCGACATTCTAGTGGAAATTAAGAAGAAGAAATGGACATGGGCAGGACATGTAGTGCGAAGAGAGGATAACCGATGGTCACTTAGGGTAACGAACTGGATTCCAAGGGAAAGAAAGTGTAGCAGGGGGCGGCAGAAAATTAAGTGGGCGGATGAGGTTAAGGAGTTCGCAGGGGTCAAGTGGATGCAGCTAGCAGAGAACCGGGTTAATTGGAGAAATATAGGAGAGGCCTTCGCCCTGCAGTGGGTAAAGTCAGGCTGATGATGATGATGTTAAAGAGGGAGAGAAAGAAAAGAAACAAACTACCACACAGTGTGAGTAAAGAAAATATATAGGCCGCAGCAAAAAATAGGCAGTGATGAGACTGAAGGAAGTGGTTAGTTAGTAGCTGAGTATTTGAATGAGTAAGTTCGTCCCAGAGAGTAGCAGGCGCGTGATAACTATACCGTCCACGAAGAGGGTGATGTAGTAGCACGTATACGACGCCACTCTCTTCTTTTTCAGCTTCCATCGACGCTCGTCCACCCGGCGAGCTAGCGCCGAAAAGGGCGCTGCCGAGCTCTGGTATTTCGTCCACCGCGAGAGGAATTCCGAAAAGACATTGGCCCCGACAAAACAAACGGTACAGCGCCGCGCTGGCCTGTGCGTGCATGTAATGCACTTCGCCTTCTGGCAGTCCGCTCTGTACTTCGCTCGGAGCTCCGTGACAGCGGTCGTCGCATTCCAGCCAGAAGCAGCCGCAGCGGTGTGTGCATTCGATGCCAGGAAGGAAGGAAAGGAGAAAGACTCGTCGTGAACGGCGTGCCTTTGCCGCCGCGGCGTCACGTTTAGGCCGTTAAGGGACGCCAAACAAAAGAGGCCGACCGGCGCGGCACACGCCGGCGTTCCGCGGAGTGCCCGACCGCTTTCGTACCCCTGAGGCCTGAAAAGGGAGTAAATGGGGAATTAGTGGGGGGTAAGCGAGGAGTAAAATCTTGACCAGATGCGCGCCGGTAAGCGTAATGATGAGCAAGAGAATGGTGTGGAGTAGAGGCGTACCCCCGAGGCCCGAGAAGGGAGTAAATGGGGAATTAGTGGGGGGTAAGCGAGGAGTAAAATCTTGACCAGATGCGCGCCGGTAAGCGTAATGATGAGCAAGAGAATGGTGTGGAGTAGAGGCGTACCCCCGAGGCCCGAGAAGGGAGTAAATGGGGAATTAGTGGGGGGTACGCGAGGAGTAAAATCTTGACCAGATGCGCGCCGGTAAGCGTAATGATAAGCAAGAGAATGGTGTGGAGTAGAGGTGTCGCAAAAGAGAACGGAAAAATTACAAAGAAAATTTGAAATAATTGAAATTATTAAAAATGAAAATAAGCAAGCTCGCCACTTGGATCAAGGTGCCGCCAGCCATCGCTCCGATTCGAACGAGATGCAGTAAAACTAATTCAAATCCTGCTCATATTGCGACTACAACCATATCTTATACGCACGTTAAGGATACTGGGAACAAGATAACAAAGAGGCAATAAATTGAAGGCGTTTACACTTTGTACCCAGCCTTTTTAATGCCAAATTTGTACTCTTATAAAGTTGACGCTTCGCTTCGGATCATTTTTGTTCAGCGGCAGTTTGACAGTTTTAGATTTGACGCGCTTTAAGCGCACAGTCGCCTAAATTACTGGATGCAGATTTTTTTCTCGCATCTTAACCTCACAACTTTGCAGTTTTTGCTGTGTTGTACACACAAACGTGTCATCGCGCTTTGTGCTTCGCACTCGTCTCTATCGCTGTTGATTAGCATGGACTTGAAGATGCACTCTGTCTCCCACCCTGAATCTTTGGGGGGTGCGCTAGGGCAATGCAAATGGACTAACAGAAAATGTACATACGGTGCACGAGAACGCGCACGGAATTCCTCACGCAATGTAAATATCACGCGCACAGTTACGGCCGGCGCGAGTATAGCCTTGTTTGGTTTTTCACTAAAATCTGTTGTCTGCATAACGAAGTCACTGTGGGACAGGGCACAGAGTCCGTAAACATGTGCGATGAATTGCTGAAACAAATATTAGTCAAGAAATGCCCTTCTTGCTCGGTTTGTGAGATTCAGTGGCCCAAACCGACGCGCGGGCTCTGAGGTTCGCCGTAACGAGGATCTCCGGAATAGTTTAGACCAAGTGGGGATGTTTAGTGCACATTAGCTCACTTATGCCACTGTACATGGGTGCTATTTAGTTTGGCCCCCGTTGAATCGCAGCTGTTGTGGCTGCAATCGAACCCGCGTCTTTGGGCTCAACACCCGAGGGCCCTAACGCTGTAGCTACGGTTTAGATGAGTCCTCCATATATACAGTAAGGATAAGTTTCCCGGGTTTCCAGGGTTTCGGCACCATACATTGTAGAAGAAGGAAGGCACACTAGCCGATGCTAGCCGTTCTTCACACTACTCCTCGAGCCCCACGCTCTCGCCCTTCGTCTTTCCGTTTTCTCAAGCCTCAGACGCCAATCTTCAATAAAATGCAGCAAAGTGAATTAGTCTTTCTTTCCATTTATTTCTCTTACCTTTTAGGGCAAGAAAAATAACAACAGCGACGACCAAACTAAAAGAAGATCGACCCTATTCAGCGCTCTCCGTGTCACCGCAGGTCGGCGGTGAGGTTGAAAATGTCCGCAATGCAGAATCGCCAAGAAATAGAAAAGTATGAGCGAGAGATAAAAAGACAAGGCATTGTCACAAGTCAGAGGGCGGCGGCCTCTTTGTGGACGCCGTGACGGAGAGACACACATGTGGGCAGGACGGAGAAACATCCATAGCCGCCGCCAGAAACGACATAAACATTTGCGGGCGGCACTCACGCCCGCGAGAACGTTCCGCAAACGCGCAAACGATCCTCGGTCAGACTGCCTCCTCCTTCTCTTCTCTCCGTGGACGAACACTGCCCTCGCTCTCCATCATCTTTCGCCTCCTCGTCCCCTTCTTATGATCTGAGCCGCTCGCACGCGCCGAGCTTTGATGTCGTCGCTAGCAATGGAGTCGTGAAGTGTGCCGGTCGTCGTGAGGCGGCCGTGGTGTTTTATAGAGGCATCCGTCTTTTGTGAGCGTTTATGTGTGTATGTGTTTGGGCGTGCGTACGGTTTTGTATGGAGAAGAGAGCAGCGGTTCGTGCCCGAAAGACGATCTGTGACGAGGATTAAACGACGAGAAGCGGGGGGGGGGGGGGGGGGGGGGGGGGGATTAAAAAGAAAAAAAAGAGAGAGAGAGAGAACTTGATTTCTTTCTCTCAACATCTCGAAAGTGAGAACTGAAAATATCCTTCTCCTCTATTTTTTTATTTCGTTTTGTAAGCACTGCCCGCCTCCGTCCCCGCCACATCAAAGCGTGGATGTGTTGTGACCGACGAAGGGTCACGGTCAGGCTCCCCCCCCCCCCCCCCCTTTCTCTCTCTCTCTCCCAGAGTATAAGGTCGGTACGCTGAGGGTCAGTGAACGCAGGGCATTGAGAGCTGGTGCGAGAGACCTCGGGTCATCTTTTACTATTTAATCCTGAACTAATCGAAGAAAAATCTGCCCTATCTACCTTACCTCGCTCCACATTATTATATACACAAGGAATGTTGTAGGGTCATGTTAACCTTCGACATATACATATATATGCATGATGTGAAATGGGAAAGCATCCCACTTTGACTCAAATAAATGTTTTATATCCGAGTTCGCTGTGTACCAAGTACTACACCAAAACTCTCTGATCGGTCACGGTTAGATAAGGTCTAATTCCGTTCGTAATGAGCGGCCTGCAAGGAAAGAAAGAAAGAATGCATGACATATGAGGATTAACGCCCCAAAGCGAAATGCATGGCTATAGGGGATTCCGGATCAATGTCTACTAACGTGGAATTCTTTAACTTGAACTGACATCGCACAGTACAAGGCCGCCTTTTGCTTTTCCACTCCATCGACACGCGGCCACCGTGGTCGGGATCAAACCCGAGTTCTCCGGCTCAGCAATCGAGTGCAATATAACCACTGAGCCACCCTGGTGTGGCAGAGAACGATAATCTGGCCAATGGCTGTAGCTGCTCTTGTTTTGGTTACGTTGGGTAACCGAATGATTGACACGGTTTTTGGGAAGTATAAAGAAAAAAAGAACACTAAATATCCTTTCACACCCACATATATGCAAATCAACAGCTCCTGCAGTCAACAATTGCAAAAGAAAAAAAAAAAAAAAAACAGCACGAAGGCCTCTAACTCGTATAACGCGTTACTGCTTTTATAGCTCCGAGCTGGTCGGTAGCGTCGAGGGAAAAACGCGAGCACAAATTAGTGGGTCCAAAAAGAAGATGCAGGAAATGTCTGACAAGCTGGCAAGAACAACGTTTTCGGCACAGACGTATCAGCAAGGCTCGCCCGCGAGCAGGTGATGACAGGGCAGACTTCGGGAACAGACGAGTCGGCGATGAGGGCGACGGAGTCGACTTCCGTTTATCTTCATTTGCAAAAACAAAAATAAAATTATGGCGTAAAAGACAGAGTCGGTCGAAGTCATGCTTGCAGGCAACGCGTGGTGCGGGGTAACCCCGGTAATGGCAACCTTGAAAAAAAAAATAATAAAATGAAGGGAAAGAAAAAAGAACATGTCGCCCCCGCGTTGCCTACTGAAAAGCACTTCCGGTCCGTACGTTTCTCTCCCAACGGCGGAACCGGAAACGGGGATTTGCTCCCTCCCGTATCTCTGGTCTTTTGATGTGTTCCCTGCCCTCTTCGCCTCCCTCCGGGTGCATGTGCTATTATTTAGTTTGGCACCGTACTCCTTTTTTGCCTGCATTGCGTCTGGAAGGAGTGTTTTCGCTTGCTTCTTTTTAGCGCTCTTCGCACGATGCGCCCAGCGTTGGCCCTCACACATGCCCTCTCCATTCCCTCTTGTTTAGAGCGTTCTACTCGGCCACCTTTTATGACAGCTTTTCCTGAAATTCGTCTGTTCGCCGTTGTCTTTATTATCATTTTTTCTTTTGTTCAGTGGCGCTCTTTGGGTGCGCCCCTTGCCATCGTCTCGCCTCCTTTCCCCGACGCAGGAACACGTTCATTCATGCCGTGACCTCACCGTATGCGAGCGGAGCCGGCCTTGAGCTTTGCATCTCCCCTCGCTAGATCCGTGTTTTCTGGTGCTTTAGCTTTGTATGAATATATATATTTTTTACTTTCCCTTCGCTGTTTGTCGCCAGCGTCCCAGGTGAGAGCTCACGCGAGTAAACGCGAGCGTATGGGCTGTCTCGGCTTCGTTCTTGTCTTGGCTTGTCTCGACTTGCACCTCTCATGAGCAGGCAGGGGAGCGGCGAGGTCTCAAAGCCGGGAGTAGATGGGGGACAAGGTCACAAAGCGATGCATCTTTCCTTTCTGTTTCTCTTCAATTGTGACTGTACGTGAGGACGTAACATCGTAACAAGTACCAGTAACGAAAATTTTCCTTTTTATCTTTTTCCGAGCAGAATCCGTCTGTACGTATAGAACGGTCCCTCCTCTTCTACCTGTCATTTTTCTCTTACATGCGCGCCTTTTGTTGTCCGCCGGCGGCTCGGAGCTGTTGGGTGTCTAGGACAGGTTTCCCGGATTCGCTTCAGCGCGCAACTGTAGCACCGACTTCACACGCCTCCTCTCTGTCCACCCACAGCACAGAACACACGCGCACACGTAACGACGGGAAAATGCTGAACGCGAGAGGTTGATTTCGAAACGAAATTAATAATACTTTCTCGCGCAGTGAGTGTGAAGGGTGGCGACAGGAAATGCGTTTCTCTCATTATTGTTCACGGTACGTACTACAGTATTTCCCTTGGTATTTCCGCGGTCTCGAAACGGGCCTTCATTGTTCGTGCGGAAGCATGCGTGTTGTACGGTCGGAGTCAGTACCAAATGTGCCACAATCCGCATCACTCCAGCGTCTCTCTTTCCTCTTCCCTTTGGTTAGTTTAAGTGAAATCGCGATATAAAGTCACTAGAGCAAGCGGCGACGGGCTCCACAGAGCGTTTTGCCTTGAGGAGTGCTCTCTTTCAACGCTCGCTCGTTTTCCTGGCCTCATTTGTTGGCGGATTTGCGCGTCGACGCAGAGTTTTTTCCCGGCGAACTAGTGTGGCGACGTTGCTCCAGGAAAACATACTCCGCGAGGGTTTCCTTCGCAATAAAATGCATTGCGGCTTTTCTGACGTCAGCATTCTTTGACGTCAGCGGCGGTGACCACTGAATGACAGAGAGTGAGGCATTAACAAGCGACGCTGAACTCAACTGCACAGGAAACACGCTTTTCTGCGTTGAACCGTAGTGGTCACGCTGTGACATCCTTGCCGTGGACTTGTTTTGGAGCAGCATTAGTATTCGGCGGCGTGGCTTTTAATGTGCGTAAGGGTTGTTCATTTCGGACCGACGTTGTGAATGTGGTCAGTTTTGTGTCTACCCCGATGCGTCCGTCACTTGCTCTTCCACGAAGGTGACACAGCAGCAGCGTACAAAAGCAGAACCGCGACAACTGTTTGCGTGTTAATGTGTAGGTGTTTGCGCTTGTGAAGTTCAACTGCTGTGACTCGAGCTCTTTAAGTAGTAGTAGTAGTAGTAGTAGTAGTAGTAGTAGTAGTAGTAGTAGTAGTAGTAGTAGTAGTAGTAGTAGTAGTAGTAAGCAATAATGTGACAGCTCAGAATCACATCCTCTGGTACAGCTCATCGTTTCTGACCGCTGCAGGTAAATGAAAAGTTACATGGGAACCCTAGCACGACCATCCGCCCGTATCGCACCACCACCACCGACCGCTCTGTAGCACCTTTCCAACTTCCTGCGCACGATAGACCACTCACGCGCGGTGCTTCCACCCACAGGTTCTCTTTTGCTTCGCTCTCTTTCCCTTCGCCGCTCCACTCTCGCCATTTCCTCGGGCGCATACCACCACGAGAGAGCACCGCAGGTACACACGTGCACCGCGGACTGGAAGTTGTGAATGGATAGTGCGTACTCGTACGCGCGTTAGCGTGTGCGTTGCGCCCCTAGCGCGTACGCAGGTAAACATACAGCTACGATGTATAGGCGCAGATACACGCGCGGCGGCGGCGGGGCGTTGCGTGGGAAACCTGCCATCCCTTCTCACACTTTTACTGTAGGCCGGCGAAAGCAGCTCCGCTCTTCTTTTCATCGTGACAACACCCCGCCCCCCTTCGACTCCCATCCGCGCACGGCCGCAGCCAGTCGAGCAGGCAAGCCAGCCAGCTTTTCTTTTCCAATCCGCGCGCAGCAGCGGTGCAACCACTGCCAGCGAGGACTGCTTCTTCTTCGATCTCTTCAGCTCCGCAGTGGTGGCGGCGGTGGTTGCTTGTATTTTCCGTTTCCCAGTTTCCGGAGGGGTCGGGAAGCCCTTTAAATGGGAGACGACGCCGGGGTCCCTTCCACCTGTCAGAGCCGTTCACGCTTCCTGCTACCCTCTCGCACACACAAGATGACGAGGAGGAGGAGGATGGGGATTGCGTATGTAGATAGGCTCGTTGTTTACACATGGACGTGTGTCTCAGTGGTTCCTTTCTTTCGTATGCACACGCATTCCTTTCCTTCGGCTTTTTGCCACGTACAACTACCAAACTCCGCCCATATTCACAACCTTATACAGTTGTCCCTTAGTAACTAGGCACCAGGCTATTGATAAAGCCTTTTTTTTTTTTTTTGTCGTTACGTTAGCGTTTTGTCGTTAGCGGAATAATGATGTGCCCTGATAGAGCGGCTGCAGTCAACCGGCCGGTGTCCATTTGCACGCGAGGCCGCGTCTGCACTGCGCTGAGTTGAAGCCGTTTGAACCGGGTGTGGCCTTCCAGAGCGGCCGAACACGTGCGCAGCGTCGCTTCTTCTACAGCGGCAAGTGAAAGACTTCACTCTGAAGTCGAGTTCTGTCGCGTTGGTCGGAAAGATGGTAAGGAGAAGGCTGACTGATGGTGCGTCGGTGTTTTACGGTCCGAAAGCTGTTTCCTTTCGCTGTACACAGGCTTCGCTCAGCCCAGCGCAACGGCCGATTTCCGTGATTCGTCATTTCCTAAAAAGAAAACACAAATAAGACAAACCACGTGAAAGATAACTTGCCGCTAACAACAAGATTGGGTGTTTATAACTGCACTTTACTGCTTAATGCCCCGGAAAGAGTTGATAGCGATTTCCGCGAATAAATTGTAGTTTGCGCTCGTGACGTCACGGGCGATAGTTAAAGCGCTATGTGTGTGGCCGCTTACTGGTGAATATGCATAAGTACGGTTTCAAAAACGACGCTCACAAATTGCTGACGAAGGTCATATGCTTGCGGTGTCTCCGTGGAAGGGTCATCAGGGGGCTGCCAGAGTTCAGGGTCATCGCTCTGACGTTGGGAACCTCTGGGAAACTAGCATGGTTGCAGGTCTTGACATGCTTGCCCCGGCAACCACCCATGTGACTTCCGGTCGGCCCTGCGCATAGAATGCGAGCACTGTTCGGTGGGCGAGGTAGCTAGACCTGGACCGCGGACCCTCCCCTCCCCAATCCGATCTCCGACCCCACCCCGGCCCTCTTCCTTTATTTGACCCAAAAGACAGGAAACGACCTCTCACTTTGCCAGAAAAGAGGAAGGAGGGACGGCCAAAGAGGGGACAAGGGCGTCTCTGCCCAGGTCAGGTGGTGATAGAGGGCACTTGCTAAGGCAAACAAGTGCTCTATATACGCTTCTATTTTACCGAATTTCCATAGTCACCTCACGAGTTTCAGCAGCACCTTATGCATATTTGACCCTATGCCTGGATCAACGCTTATGCTGAAAGCCAGTACGAAGCGTCTGTTGGGCACTGGTGGTTGATGGCGCGTTCTGCGGCCAAGATGGTGATAATGTGAAGTCGTCTAAGTAGCTGAAGTTTAGGTAATGAAGCTCTATCGCCTTTCGAGAAAAGAAAACGCATATTACGATGAGCAACCAAAAAGGACAATAAAAGCCGGGACCTGAAATTACATGCAGTTAGAGCTCGGGGATAAACGAACAAACAGACGACGCTCAGTTCCTTGGGCTTCTGAAACCCAATTATACGCACTATAGAGGTGGACGCATTCGACAACCACGGAGTGAGTGGGAAGTGCAGCATGAGAAAATATGTATACGTAACCGACTTCCAGGCGTTCCGCCGAAAATGGGAACCGTACACTCCTGTTTCGTGAGACAGGAATTTCGCCTCTTTTCCACGGGAATCCCGGATTTGGTCGTTTCCCTTCCTCGTGGTCTATAAGCGGAAGAACCTGCTCCTTCTTCGGCAACTCCCTTCGGCCTCTAGGCAACCTGCAGAAAAGTTTTTATTTTTTCCCACTTTTTTTTTTTCGCCCACCGTTCGTCCTCATTTCTTACTTCCCTTTAAACTTCGCCCTCTTCTCTAACCTGCTTACACCAAGGAAAACTAGAAGCAAGATCAGTGAAGAAGGAAAAGAATAACTAAACTTATAAACTCCCTCCCCTCTTTCATGGGCTTTCTATAAATAGCATACAGCTAGCAACGAGCCTCCTTCCGTTCTCCTCCAGCTTTGCAGCAGACATGAGCGCGCAGATCGAATGATAAATAAAAAACGGGAAAATTAAAGGCAAATACACTTCCGTTGTGCTGCCCTCCCTCTCCATCGATACCCGACTCTACCGTAGGTTGTGAACCCTAGGTTTCGCGAAAAACGTACAATCACCACATGGACGCCCGCCTTTTCCTCCAATGCCCCCCCCCCCCCTCCCCCCTTCCTTGCGTTCAGGACGTGAATCTGTGTTTGTGTGTGCGTGCTAGATAGAAGACGCTCACAAAACGACGACAGCTGCAGCCACTCCTCCTCCTCCCCTCGTACGCGCTTCGTTCATTCACACGACCGAAAGCTCACGGTGGAAGAGGAGGAGGGGGCGCGCATGGTCCTGCGTTTTCATTCAGAAAAATCGCCGCAAAGCCGCAGGTTTCGGCCCCGACATCTTGGAAGAGCGCGCTGGTAGCAGCCACGAGAAAGAAGTGTGCGTGTGACGAAGGGTCGACCTGCGATTCAGACCTCTGTGAGTGGAGGCGAGGCCCGCTGCTTCTCTCCCCACCCTCTCCCTCCCTTCCTCCATTCGCAGTCAAAGTTGCAGCAACCTCTACTCCCCGAGCGAGTAGTGCAGGAACCTGCGAGCGCCGTCAGGTCCGTCTGAAAAACAGCTGGTGGTTTTTACGCACGGTGCGTCGCGTCCGCTCGGGGGAAGGGACACGCATGAATGGAAAAGAGCTCCTGGGAGAGGAAGGTAGGTGGTGTGGGCGAGGGTAGCTACCGAGGACGGGCATAGAAAGCGGCAGGTTCCATTCGAAATCGACCATTTTTCGCGAGATTGTTAGCGACAGGTATTTTTCTCTTCGATACAGATGCGCGCGGAGATGTCCGTGGAATGCTCAGCGGCGCAGTGCAGAACAGGAAGAATATGAGACATGCTGAACCATAATGCCTATCTGTTTACATAGGGCCAGCAGAAACGACGAAACGCTTCCAGAGAAGAGCTATATATATGCATCCAGAGAGGGCTATATCCACGCGAGGCTTGCAACCTTTGCTTTCTGATGATCACTGTAAACTGAATTCAGAAATGTTAAAAAATAAAAAAATAAAACGCACGACGAGCGTCACAAGGAGACCGGCAGGACAAAGATAGTGCGTCATGTCGTTTCCAGTCATGCAGGCCTGTCGACTCCGGGTTCGTGACATTATAGGATTAGCCGCTGGAAAACACTGCTCTTAGGCCATAAATGTCTAATCTGTCACGAGGTTGTCATATCATGAGCTCGGACTCCCCAGTGATTTCCAGCAAGACTTCCATACCGTGCAGCTTAGCTCTCGGTGGAACCAAGTTTTGTCATTGCCACACTCAAACGGCGCGACTTAAGTGCGTAATTTTCGGAAATGTCGCGAAACGAAAGCGACAAAAAAGCTTCAAACGCAACTCTACGATGTGCGCGACTTATCCCAGCAGCCTATCTGCGCATTTGCTGAGGGCTTAACGGGCCTACTTCTCAAAGGCACAGACAACCTCGAAGCATCCACCCAATTGGGTTCGGGGGACACGCGGAGACGTCGAAACAAAGCGGCCCTGTCTGTTCAGCCACTGTGCGTATACAGTGCGTGAAGGAGTCCATAGAGACCGTTCGTGCGCGCATATACATACATGGTCGTCATACAAAGTGCGCATAACGAGCGGGCTCCTCCGGCACGGCAGTTTGGAGCGACGTTGTGCCCACCACGCACACACAAACACCTAAAGCCTATTCTCCTCCACAACTGAGGGAGCAGAGGAGGCAGACATTGTTATGGGGTCTGCTTGTGTGGCGACGCTGCTCCAGAAGACGGCTTGGCCAAAACGCGACCGAGAACGCGGGCCGGACAAAGGAGGCATGGCCAAAGATAGCGGGCCGTACGCGGCTGCTGAAGGCGCTCCCGTTCGCGCGCACCACTTCTCAGCCTGCTGCCACTGCTTCTGCCGTTGCTGCTCCTCAGCCGGTGCTCGAGGTCCGAAAGCGGAGTCGGTTACAAAGGGATGCGGTCACGTACTGTACACGAATGGCGGTTTTCTTTTTCTTCGGCCCCGCCAGAGGTCTCCTCGGCTTTGGGGCCTCAAAGGGATGTCCGCTGCTGGACACTCCTGGTTTTCGCCTTGCGACCGTGTCTGTCTGTCCAGGAGGTTAATTCAAAAAAAGGCTGCCTGCGTAGCGGACGGACTACTGCTGCCTGGCTGCTGAGAGAGAGACGTCGGGGAAGTGTGGGGTTTCGGAACGGTCCGCGCCGAAGAAGTGTGATCTGGATCTCAAAACGACCTGAAAAAGGCGACCGCCGAGGGTATCCGCGAACTTACTTTGCTGAGTGCGATGGGCCCTTCGGAGCCTTCCTGTGAGAACCGCGGGGTCGGGAAGGGAGAGCTTGCGATAGTGCATGGTGGTTTCGAGAGAGAACGTTTTGCGCGAAGAAAAGAGCTGCCCTCGCCAAGCCATGAATGGGCAAACTTAAAAAACTGACTCAGCAGTTAGTGCACGCGCTCTGACGGCAGTCCTTGCTGTCCGTGTCAGAATGGGACGGTGGTAAAGATGGCCACCACCTGCATGGGCACTCTCGCAGTTTCACGCGTTTTGAAGAAAGTGCTTAGAAAAACGCTTTCAGTTATGACCGGACATGACAGCTTACAACCTAGTTCTTCAGAATGGAAAAAGAGGGCGCACCTATGCAGTTTTCAAACTTTGTCATTGACACGCTGCGTTTATTTTGATTTTCTTGTCAGTCGCACCTCTAGCTGACTGTCGTAATGCCACCATTACATTTGCTGCCTGCATTTCTTTTTTGGATTTCAGTGTGCTTGGATTGTATTTGAAAGCTGCATGTTTTAACATAGAAGTATGCAACAGAGGCCTTCTTGAAGTCGTAATGACCATTGAGCGGTACATTTCCAATGGCTTTCTCTCTTCGCTGAGTCTCAAGCTCATCGTTTATCGAAATCGACGTCAGTCTAGCCAGCAGAGAGGCGCGATACATCGCCGCTATGCGTCGCTATATGGGGCAGCTTGCTCTGCGGAAGACGTTAAGACTTCCTTTATTTTTATTCACCTGTGAAATAACTTAACGGAATATTTATTGCAGCAGCTATACTAAAACGTTCGCTCCTGCCGGATATTCCCCGTGCGGCCATGTGATACAGCTGAGACCGGCCAATATAGCCGTAACTGTCAACGCCGCGTATTCGGCCTCCGAGGAGGGCGTAGCATCTTGGGTATTTTGCTACACGCTTATTTCACGCAGTGGACAATGAAATTACACCCATCCTCTCCTCGTAAAGAAAAGAAAAACGCCAGGTGTGCACATGCTCTATTATGTTACAAGAGATGAACCAGAAGACACGCTTCAAAGCGACGTTGCGTGATGTCTCATTTCATTTTCTTGCCAAGGATGTTTCTTTCCCCTTTTCCGGCTGAAAACAAGAACGCACACTGGGAAACTGGAACACAGACGACGCAACGAGAGGCAGCTGCTGGGAGAAATGTTCTCAAATGACTCCTTTCCATCACTGCGCCGCAGTGGACATTATGAACCGGTCGCTATACTGCAGCCACGGTCACGCCTGGTAGGTCGAGACTCGGCTGCGGTGTTTCGCGCCGAAGGCTGATGAAGACAGTGCGGGCTGTGCGTGAGCTGTCGCAATCAGGTGTATTTCCATTTCGGGCTTCGGTGTGTGTATAATGAGTTCATATCAAATACGCACGCAAAGAAAAATGAAATCCCATTGTCTGTTTTTTTTTTTATTTTTTTTCGAACATGTAAGACAGCGTTGAAGTTTGCGGTCATCGCCCGTCAGCGCTTCCGGATGAAATGCATTCCGTAGTGATTTCGTATATGAGTAGGACCACAAATTGTGCTCGTGGACCGCCAAATCTCTGGTCCTTGGAGGAGCGTAGAAATAGCAAATTTTGAACACGAAGATTGGGCGAGCAGCTTTGTACGTCGTTCGTCTCTGCGTAAAATCCTTGAAATAGAGCCAGACAAAAAGCGAAGGAATAATTTCTGAACAGAAGACGTTGAAGAGGCGGAGAGAAGAAAAATTGCGAGAAAACGGCATTTAAAACGAAAAATTAAGCAGTTTTTAAATTAAGGGAGAGAGCGAAGCAAGCGCTCTCCCTCACACCATCTTCTTCCGCTCACGCACCCAGCCAAGCCCACGTCGTCGATTAGGCCGCCTTCGCCCGCCCCGTTCTTGCAGAACGTTGCGCCGCCGAAGCCGGTGTGTTTCTTTTGTCTCCCCCTTAATGCAGTCATTATATTCCGGAAAGGAGGCGAGACCAGGCACACGGAGTTCAAGGGAGAGGGAAGAGGATGAGGGGGAGGGCGCGGGGCTGCGTATAAACGCGCGTGCGTGCCGCGCGCGCTGCGTACAAGCGATTCTGAAAGCGTGCGTGTACTCTCGCTACGGCTCTTCGATGCCTTGCATTGTTCCTGCCAGAGATACATGCACACACTCACGCGTGCGCTTTGGGGTCCGGCGCGCGCTAATTCGCGTAGGAAGAAGGGCGAACGGCCGCCCCCGCGCCGTGTCTTGCGTTGATTCCTTCCACGCGCCACCGCCCTCCTGGGAACCAGGTTTCGTTTCGCTCGCCTGAGCTCGTGTGTACGTCGTACGGTGGAAGTGCTCGGAAAGTTACTCACATATGCTGGCGAGAGCAAGCATCCATGCAGGCGCGTAAAATGATCGCACCGCGGACGTGGAACTCTGGTTTTCACTTTTATTGTCTTTAGGCTTGGTTCAGAAACTGCAGCCAATTTCTTTTTTCTACACGTGTTGCACTATTTTAAGCAGTGCCTAATATTAAGCCATATGTTCCAAAACGCTGGAGTAATCCCCCCCCCCCCCCTTCCAGCTCCCCCCTTTTTTTTTTTATGACCGTCTTTTCCGTTTTCATCGTCTTTCGCTGTATATCATGCCGTGCATTTTGAGGAAGTAAGCAAGGGATCTCTTCGCAACCTCCAATACACGATGCGTTCTGGCATGTTTCCTTACGTCTCAACTTCTTCTGTGAAAGGAAATGACAACAAAACAGCAATTATTAGTCGACCACACATTCGAGAGCTGTCTTTCTTCGTTGATGATAAACAGTGCGCTTGAGAGTGTACTGTAAGGAGTACAATCTCCGTGTATGCCTGCGTGGTTGAACTGCAATCACCAGGAGCAGCCGCTTCGTGAAAATTGTCACTAACATTTATATTTATAATGGGGCAGCCTGCAACAACTGTGCGCAGCAATGATAACAACGAAGGAAATATTTTGCATGAAAGTAGAACATGACAAGATAGGAAAAGAAAAAGCAGGTGATGAGTTGATGATCCGCCCACCTCTCTCGGGCCGGCCTGGGTTGTCTGTTTTTGTTCCCTGGTAGCTGTCCTAATTCTTTATTTCATCTCCCTTCATTCCTCGCACCCATCCCAGCACGACCCCGCTGCACAGTGCGCACGCGCGAAAAAGGGGAGTGGAGGTGTTGCTCAAATCGCCCTTGCACAAGGCTGTTCCTTTGTCAAGGGACAATCGAAATGACAAAAGAGGGTATATGGACCGACGTGAACAGTTCACGTACTTGTGTACCGCACGCAAACAGTGCGCGCATGCCGGGAGCTGAATAGGGCAGTGTCCGTGAACAACACTTCGCCACCTCTTTCCTATTCACTATCAAAGGCTGCTGCTGCTTATGTGCGGAGCTACAGGTGGGGCACGTGCGGCGCTGACAACAAGGGGTTCCATGAGGCGCCATGTTTGCATCAAAAGGAACGGATGGTTCTCGCTCCCCTTTGAGCACCCGCAGACAGGCACTTCGAAAGGCTGCGGACGATCAAAGCGCGTTCCGACGAAGAAGCTCTCGCGCAGGCATCTTCCCAGCATGACAACTATAAACACGAGTTCTATAAACTACCGACGAAGGTCGCGGTGGGTTTGCGTGAGCTCTGTTCAACGGCGCTTCGCGTTATTACGCGCATCACGTCCTGTTCGCGTTCTGTTGCGCAGGAGTTCTATTGCGTTATAGACCACACCTGCGCTATAGTTCTGGTATTCGCCGCCAGACCTAACAGGGAACAACAATCACGGCGTGCCGCTGAGCAATTCTCAAGGCCACTCACCTAGCGACGAACCCCTGGCACCGAAAAGATGTCTGAAAGGACGCACCCGTGCGCCTTCGGTAATGCCAGAGTCCTTTAGTGAGGCGGAATGAAAAACGAAGCGCTCAGAGGTATGGTGCAATCTTCACGTTGTTCTCCACACAACCCGTCACTTACAAGTTATAGCCCGCCTCATCTGCGCTCCAACTATATATCTGTTTCACCCTATTCTTGTGCAAGTGATTTCATGTATACGGGAATTACCATTTCCACCAGTGTATGCTCAACGTGTTTGTCTCTCTCTTTTTTTTATCATTCTGCAGTTTCGGCGGTGTGTTACTTCCCCGTGGAGCTGCACGGCACGTTCCTGATGCAGACGCAGGCGACGGCCGCTTACGGCGGCTCGGTGGTCTCCTACTCGGAAATCACCGTCGAAGTGGACGCCATCCCTCCCTGGGGACGATGCCACCGCCGCCGAGGGCACCACGTCATCCTAAAGGACAGGTAAGTACCCAATGCATTCAGTCCGTGGTATGAGGCAATATATTGGGACAGAATTGAGGAACTAAACGGCGAATGCAGCTAGAAAAGGCTGCGAAGACTGGGATGAAGAAGGGCCTGCTTTGAGGGACGTCCCAAGCTTCGTTATTCAGTTCTATCACTCGGTAGAAACAAACGACAGCCCTGCAGTTTTAAACTGGCTCTAAAATTACTGTGCCGATAAAACCCTTCTCATATTGTCCCGGAGAAGACTATTTGGAGCCCTCCCGTTGAAGCGTTAAGTCTCATTCATCTATTTGCATTTCTTATTTTCTCTCTCAAGAGACATTCAAGCATTATATGCCGCAGGACTTGCTCAACATTCCAGGAATTTGCGCATTTATGATTCAGTGATTGCAAGTATTCAGTGGTCTTCGGAGTCGAGCAGACAGTGGTGACGTTCTCTCCTGCGGCAAAAATTTTGCACAACAGAGCAATGTTGCTGGAGCTGAAACTACGTCTGTGCCTGAGCAATCACTGCGACACAAAGAGGCTGAAAATTGTTGATGCCATAGATTTCGTCCTTTATCAACAGCTTAAGTACGCGTGTCGCACAGTGTCTGCATAGTGAGCTTGCTTCAACGGCGCGTTCGCGTATACAGGGCTATAAGGTAAGAAGAGGCAGCTAATCAGGGGGTCATTTCAAAGCAGGAAGGGGGGGGGGGGGGGGGGGGGACTGAACTAAGTTCGGACATTTCGTTTCTCTCGAAAGTTCGATCTGAACGCTAGCAACAATAGAAACGATTGGTACCGCTTGTATTTTTTCTTTTTTTTTTTCTTCTTCGGCCGCCACATAACGAGTGTCCCATGCTTGCAGCACTGGCACGGAGGATTGCATGCGCTGCTTCCACCTGACGCTGAAGACTCCCAACGTGATCCAGATTCACGCCGAAGGTAAGAGGACCCCCCCTCCCCTCGATTGAGGCTGACACTTCCGTCGGCCCTTCTCAATTGTCCCGGAGCGCATTTTGGCCATTGTTTACTCCAGCGGTCATTAGACCACATCCGTCACCGTTAACGAGACAAGGCTAATTGGGTATCTGTAGGGGAAGACTTTGTCCTTCTATACGGACGTAACCCAGATCACCGTTAATTCCTTAAAGGAACTGCTCCCACTAATAGCCAAGTTTCTTTATCAGCTTTTTTTCTTTATTTCCATCTATAGCGCTCGTTTGTTGTGCACTCGCGAAAGATGGATGATCACGCACGAAGTGCCCAGAGCGCACAACTCTGGTGACATTTGTGGATGAATGAACGCATGTGCGTCCACAGCAATCGATTGCCGAACGATTTCTGCGGGTAATTTCGCCGTATGCTTTAGCGAACTCGGAAAGCAACGTTTAAAGATAGGCTTTTAGAATCGTAAAAGTCTGCGGCTTCGGGCTGTTGATCCAGCCCACTGTTAAGACGAGAAATACAGACGATCGCGTGACTCGGCTTGTCGTGGAGACCACCATAGACGGCTACAGTTTGAGAACGAAGCGTGAGATGTCCCTCAAGGAGGGCCGTTCAGCAGACGACGTCGGCCGGTTTTTACGACGTCATGGTAAAAGGTCGCATATGTTAATTTTAACCATAGTGTCGAGAAACTTGCCGTAGCAGTTATGGATACAAACCCTTATTATAGGAATCAATAGTAAACAGAACGAAAATGGCGAATACTTATAGGGAGACGGAATCACACTGGCAGTTTCAGTCTTGTCGATTGTGTACCCGCCTTTCTTTTGGCTTAGCTTATATTGGTCACGTGCTGATAGACCAACCAGTGCGTGAAGAATGTCTTTGGCATTTTGCAAGTTTTCCTTATTTTGAGTACGTCCCAGCTGTCACCATCCTAGCGCTAATTATTACTACGTTGAAACTGCCAAAGATTTCGTCCCCTTTTTCTTTTCTCACCGACTGTGCACAGCAAGCCGTTCTCCGCAATCTCTGTGTAGTTTTGCGACGCACTTTCAGGGCAATTTACTATCAGCATTGATACGTACTGTCCGCGAATTAGTGTACCTGTATTGCGTATACAGGAACATTACGGAACATTCAAGTCTAGTCTACTGAAGGACTTTACGGGGCATCACCGACTAGCGCCATCTTTCGGCCGCCAGTAGAGAATGGGCTGCGATATATACGTTGGTGGCAATGACTTGCTGTTCCTGTATGCGCTGCACAATCTGACTTGAATGGGGGTTCGTGCTCTCGCATCGGCTAGTCGGTCCGGCATTCACGCACAGTGCAACCTTATCTCTTTGCAGGCCTCGCCCGATGCTACACGAACGAGGAAGCAGCCCGGGCCACGTGCCCCGATGACCGTGCCGTCTCTGAGCGGCGGTTCACAGAAATCATCCTTTACAGTGAGTGTGCAAGCTCCTATAAAATCGTAATTGGTCTAAATGGTTTAAGGAACAATTCCCAGTTGATACCATTTGGATCCCAGTTGAAGGGTCACGAAGAGTCGGACACGACTGAACGACTAAACTGAACTGACTGAATTCCATTTGGATCCCAGTTGAATTCCAGTTGGATCTAACTGGAATTCAACAGGGATCCAAATGGTATCAACTGGGAATCGTTCCTTAAACCTTTTAGATCAGTTACGATTTTCGCTTGGGATACTTATGGCGTGTGACAATTTCGGTGTTTTACTGGTTTTACACCCGAGAAATAGCTGGTCGAGAAAGAACATGCGCTCATTAAAAAATAACTGTGGCGCCAGGATTTGAACATTTTACCACTGGCATACGGCACATGTGGTCTAATTAAAGTACCACAACGCACCTAACGGAGCGTTATACGCTATACTTAGGCGGTGTACCGCCTTTATATTCGCCGTTGGACATTCAAGGACCACGCATTAAGCCATGGAATTATCAGTCCTCGTGGCGTACGTGCATCAAAATAAAGGCAGAATGTAATAAAGGCACGCTTTATTCAGTGCTTTCGACGTGCAGTGTCGAATACGTCTTTTCAGTGTCATGCATAGAGGGCAGAAGGACGGGGTTCGTCTCTTAAGAGGTGGCAAGCAAACCTCAGTCCCAACGCCCGACGCTGCCAGCGCGCCCGGGCTGCGGCAAACGCCAATGGAGTGCCTGTCTAGGCATCCCACCTAGTGTACAAACCTATATGTATTATAATAATAAATGTTTTCACCACCACCACCGTCACTGATGCATGATATCGGGCTTTTACATGAAATGTGTATTTTGGGTTACTGTGGGCTACATCTTGCACTGTGCGGGAGTGGGTCCTAGTAGGTGCCGCGACATACAACTCTTTAATATTACCAGCTGCGAAGCATCCCATAGGGTCCATGTATCAAAAAATGGCGATTTTGATTGGTAAACATTCGGGTGCATACGAATAATAGCGGCGCTCGCGGCCAACTGTGTCAAATTGCAAATTGCAAGTTGCAAATTTTCAGATTGGTGATAAATGTGCAACCACCTAGAAAATAAATTTAGTAGAAGACTTGCAGTACCAAAAATTCTTAGAGATAACTGCCGTAGAGTCAATTAAGATGCAAAAGAAGAAAGAAAAAAACAATTTTCAAAACACAATGACGACAATTGCAAAAAGCTTCTGTTGACCGTTTCTAGATGGCGCGACAATTCATAAACGCCCGAAAAATACATACAAAAGCTAGTCAGTTTTTGAAGCGGAGTTTCCCAACTGGTATGATCCAAAAGCTTTGGCGGGACAGTCATCCGCTAAACCTAGACTTCCCGCGTGTCTCCGCAGGGAAGCACACGGAGGAGCACCTCAAGGGCAACGGCCTGCTTCTGGGTGATCCATTGCCACCGCCTTCGCCGGCTATGCCGGGCGTTGGCGGCACGGCATCGACGTCCCTGCGCCAGATGTTCTGCCCCATCAACGGCCGCTACCGCTTCCAGTACAGCGCCAACGGCGAGGAGTTCCGCTGCGCCGAGCCCTACTCGTCTGAGCTGAGCAACTGCCCGCGAGGAGACGGGCTCACCGTGCGTTTTCGGCAGTGCTCCTTCCCAGACTTCGGTGAGATTATATTGCACACACAAACTCTCCTTGACTGATCAAATAAACAAGTGAACTCGTAACAAGTGAATCAAAATGTGCGTGTAAGTCGCTGGAAGATTATGTTGCTATAACGAGTTAATTATAACACTCCAAAAGTGGAACGGCATTCATTCAGGTGAGAAATAAATATATGTATATATGTTTGTTGCGTCTTTTTACACCAGCGCATACCGCTAAGAGCAGGCCAAGGGCGCTCCTGTTGCTCTTTCCTGCTTTTACACATTCTTGAGCTGCCGTTGTTTTCTTCTAAACTGACGGCACATACCCACACGGAGGGATCGGCCAAGAATTGGAGTGCAGAAAGATTTTAGACATATATTTAAATCACCAAAAATAAAGTGTTTGTTATAAGGAAGAGAGAAGGAAACGAAAAGATTAGACCCCGAAATAAAAAGGAGAAACCATAACGCAGCAGGAGGTAACACTGCGAGATTTGTAGCCGCTGTCATCCTTAATGTATTCCCCCCCCCCCCCCCCCTCCTCCTCCTCGGCCATGCAATGCAGACGTGAGCTTCCTGTGCCTGGGCGACTGGGAGAGCGGACGTGGCGGTGACCGTTATTTGGCCCTCATGGACCTCCGGAGGGACCCAGAATCCCGGCCTAGATACCGATGCGGGGTGAGTACAGTGGCAGCTCTGAACCTCTCTTTCTCCACGAGGCCCCTGCCTATGCTTAGGCACTGCAGGGGAAATTTGCAAGAAAGTACACCATCGGCCATTGCTGCATGGTATCATTTTAGTGTCAAATCCGTCGAGCTTATCCAGCATAGCGCCATCCCGTGTCTCGAAGCGTCGTTAACACGGAAGTGGAGAGTATGTGGGAATTAACAAAATGCTTCTAAGCATCTTTCCTCGAGTTAAAGCGAACATTAAGGAACCGGCAGTGACTTCCTCTGTTCCGTTCCTTTCTTACAAAAGGGAATACAACCAGCTTACCAGTAACATCCAGATTCGCACTGTCTTTCAACCGTGAAGGCCCCCGTTCGATTCGTCGCAAGTGCAACGGAACAAGAATTACAAAAAATAAAAAGGGGAGTAGAGTCGATTGTCTTGTGGCCTTCAGTGACCCCGCGTGCGTTGTACCAGTTGTTGAAAGCATGGGAAACCGCGAAGACAAGGTTACAGCCTGACGCCGTTCTGCACAATCAAGCTTGACATTTCGCAGTCGACAGAGCGAGCCGGACGCGTCATCCGTGACGGAGTCAAATTGGTTCTGGACGTTTAAAGACCGCGCCAAGCGTCTAATAGGCGTGAGCTTACACGACACAAACAACAAAACCGAATCGTGGCGAAATGGAGAGGGGAGTTGGTAATGAGAAATCACGGCTTCACGACTCGCGAATAGACAAGCCTTTTTTTTGTCTTTTTTTTTTTTTTTTTTGCCGCTTTTTAACGCTTCGCTCCTCCAAGGTCAATAAACATACACACAGCCTGACCGCGGATGGTTTCGCGGAGACAACAAGCCGCGGTATGTACGTTACATCTTGCCCTTTCTCATCTCGACACGTACAAAGAGAAGCCGCATTCCAGACACGCCTGTTTGCACTATTTCCGAGGTTTGTCTCGGGAGGCTCGGCTGCACAGCGACCATTACGGGAGTCTTAAAGCACCTTGAAGAATTGAATCCCGCTTGCCGCTGCAGAAAAGCAACAATATAGAAAGAAAGGAATCACCAATAAAAAAAAAAAAAGAAGAAAAGAACGCTCGCGTGCTGTACCTTTCGGCCTCTAATCTCGTTCCACAGTCGTCGGCGGCCACCCACAAGGATTCCAACTCTCTACCTGGTTCTGAGCACGGAGGAGGAATGTGCCTTCCGCGGCACGTTTCGAACCTTATTCTATAGCTACGGCGTGACGTCAGTGACTAACACCGGCTGGCAGCGAACCGAACGTGCACGAGCCGCGTTTCACGGCGATTAGAAAAATAAAAAATAAAAAAGATGACGCGGCAATAAAGCACGCTGCGTCGGCGCGCAAGGACATTCTCGCAAGAACATGTACCGCGATCTCATGTTCATTATTTATTATTATCTCAAGGTAAAGCCAGGCTCTTTGTCTGCGCTGTCAGCACTCACTGCATACACGGTTAGGTTACACCGGCCAGAATATGTGCAGCTTGAGTCAACGTTCTCTAATTTCGATCTTCCTTTTTCTCAAGAACACAGACGTGTAAGGAGTTTGGATGGTCGAAGGCCATTTCAGGTTGTCTGAAAGCAGCTACGCAACGAGTAGCCACTAGAGTCAAGGACAAAAGAGCTGCCTGACAAAGAGGCAGTTCTTCACACATCCCCGTGTTCTCGCATCCATGGAGCACAACGATAATCACAAGATTAGAAGGTAATTGGCACGCTGGCAGCGAAATAAGCTTAATTAGGCATAAACGCTAGGGAGCCTAAATAGGTATTTAACACTTTCACAAACAAGTTTAGACTTGAATGAGTTTGAAAGAATTACGCGCCAGCTTCTGTTGCACCTGCGTATATATATATATATATATATATATATATATATATATATATATATATATATATATATATATATATATATATATATATATATATATATATATATATATATATATATATAAACTCGGAACGACTGGCTGCTTCTTTCTCGCGGATAAAAGATTGCGGGTTTGGCGCCTGACCCGCAGTGCATGCTGCAGTGTCGATGTCGGAGCGAGACGCCACTAACTTGAGATTTAAGTTCGTGCATGTTAACGCGCAGCTGCTTGAGATTTTAAATTCTTGACCAACAACGTTCTTCGGCTTCCCTGACCGTTTAGCCGGTTCGGTGATGGGGCTTAAATACCGCGGTTACACGAATTCTGAATGCGTAGTGTGTTCAGCTGATGTGCGGATCGATAACCAGAACACGACGTTAGCCAGATATTTGTTTGAGTACTTCGAACTTGAACGAACACTGAGAGGGCGCACAACGAGCACAAACTACATTTGCCGCGCAATTGTCGTTCATACAAGTTTTAGAGAGAGAAAAAAAAAATAAATAAAAAGCTCAGGAAGCAGTAGTTACTCAGCCATTATGATGCCGCACTATATACGAAAACAACGGCTGTCGTTAAAAGGGCCACCTAACTATATATAATGGGAACCCATTTTGCGTGGCATTTACGTTTCCTCGAATCGTCTTTTCTGGGTAATCTCTTTGCGCCGTTGTTGCTTTTTTATTGTATGTATGACTTTGCTTTAATTATTCGACTCCCGCAATAGCGCTCCAGTTCGGCCTGCGCCAACCCATTCCGAGCTTGCGCGCGCAAAGTGCAGTGCCACCGTCTCTCCGCTGTTCATCCTTTTTCTTTTTTTTTTTTTTCGCCTGTTCCTTTTCCTCGTAATTCCGAAGAACATTAGCCACATGGAAGACGTCCGTCGCGGCGCGTAATTAACTTAGTGCGCGAGGCCGGCTTAGAGAAGGCAAGGCCGTTCTCTATTCTTCTGACCAAACAAAAAAAGCAAGAAGGCAAAGAATAAGGAGTACGCGAAGAAGAGACCACGACGACAAGCACGAAGTGGTCGAGAGAACGAAAAGAAGTCCTTCGGTGTTTCGTCCTCTCAAACTGCAGGTTCTGGCTTTTTTTTTTTTTTTTTTCTTTCCCAAGCCCATGTCATCAGAGGAAAGAAAACAGTTCCGCGCATTTTTTTTTTCTTTGTTCACTGTAATCACTTCAC
This sequence comes from Amblyomma maculatum, assembly GCF_055883805.1. Lineage (NCBI taxonomy): Eukaryota > Metazoa > Arthropoda > Arachnida > Ixodida > Ixodidae > Amblyomma > Amblyomma maculatum. The sequence goes on along the minus strand of NC_139351.1, from coordinate 14,124,234 downwards.
CCGTTTGAGATGCTGCCTTTCGTTTCCTCATGGTCTGCTCTAGTTTCCGCGCAGGCGGAAACCAAGTAAAAGCACATGCCTTTTCCCTCTTCAACCCCCCCCCCCCCCCCTTTTTTTTTTTTTTTTTTTTTTTGGAAAACACGCGAATAGGAACTCTCAGCAACTTATAGCGGCGACGCATGCAGTTACAGGCATGTCTGTCTGAAAGGCAAATTCGTGCAATTTTGTCCTTCGTTATTCGGGCAGCACACAACAATTTGCTGGCGTCTGTGGAAGGGCAAACATTTAAACCAAACAAAGCCATAAACAATAAGTAAAATGTCAGCAGTAAACCAAGGTGCAGAATATGACCGGCTCCGCCATAAACAAATATTCTACTTGCTTTTAACGGCGGGGCCGCGAAAGACCGCCCAGTGAACTCTTAAACGCCTCGCGGCTCTCTTCGATGTCGAACGGAACGCGATCCACCCCGTACATTCGGACGCAGAACGCAAGAAATTTATTGATTGCCGTATTTGTGGCGCTTGGTGGTATTCCTCGTGCCGTGCCGGCTCTTCGTTTTTCTGTGTTGTTTTTATTTATTACACGCAATACCCTCAATGAAGGCAGGCAACCTCTTCTTATAATGCGAGGTTATGACAGGTGTTAGAGGAGGCTCTTAGGTATTCCAAAGTTCCTCAAACGGGGAACCTCCCGTCTGGCTGTAATTGTAGCTGCTTGACGTCACTGGTCCACGAGCCAATGACCATGCACCTCTTCCTCAAAGTCGCGAGTTAAACACGGGGCGGCATCTGCTTCTCATTTCAAACCGCACGTGAGGTCAGAAACGATAGGAAGAATAAGTAAAAGAAGCGGGGGCGGATGCGGGAGGGTTCCTGGAAGGCGGCAAAGCGCTTATTTATCGTCTTCGAGTAATGTGCGCCAGCAGTGTGTATAGTTTATGTACACAAACACGGCGGGGGCCTCAAAGAGAGGCCGACGGCTCGGATATATGCGTGGCAGCTGAGGCCTAGCTGTGCTGTGCTGCACGATGGCTTCCAGCAGGCATAGCTGGGCGTTTGTTTTGAAGGAAAGGCCTGTGCGGCGAGGTCGTTCTCCCACGATCCCGGCGCTGGGCGTCGACGAAGCAGACGACGCGGGCAGCAGCGTAGCAGACGATTCACGGCCTCTGATAGCAGACGACACAGGTGAAAGGGAAAGAAAGAAGCGTGGAGAGATAGCGAAGGACGGCTGTCTTATGTATGCGCGCACAACGTGTCCCTCACATATATAGCTATATATAGTCAAAGCGCCACGGTTTGTGTTGCTGGACGAGCCTCGTCCTTCATACCGCTGTTTTTTTTTCATTCCTGTTTCAGCGTTATTGTCCTTTTGACTTCTGCTTGTTCATATAACGCTTGTTACGAAACGTGTTCAATTTTTATCATTTTGTTCCCACTATGCTGTACACAGATAGAGAGAGCGTTTGGTGGCCGGATAAAAAAGCAGGTTGAAGCGCGGCCCCAGGAGACAATGAGAGGCAGAAAGCGTGGTGACTGCGGAAGATATGCGCACACAGGACGAGCTTTGTACGTCCGGGCGACCTTTTCTGCCTTCCGTTGTTCTCCCGCACGAGCGCTAACCCTAATTCTCAGTTGCGCGCAGCTGCCAGCTACCTTCTTCGTCGGCGTCGCAATAGTAGACGACTCGCTGGGAAAGCGGGCGGAGCACATAGCAGACGAGAAAGTGGGGCTGGGAGCGACGAGGCTTAGCGGCTATCCCAACAGAAAACGCCCATGGCGTGGCCCCGCGACTGTATTTATTTGACAAGAGCGGCTTGTGCTTGCTGGCGGCACGGCCGCATTTCTTGGCGCCCCGTCATTTCTGTCATGGCGAAAGTGGCCGCAGTGGCTGCAAGGTATATGGTGGCTGTGGTGGCGAAGCGCGGGGCGTAATACTCATCCTCGCGGGAGATATGCGTCATGCGTACAAGGCTGCATTTTGGAGGCTGCGACTGGCGTTTACTTTCAGTTCCGTTTTGCTGACCCTCTCCTACACCTAGGGAAGGCGGATATACGCCAGGATCGAAGAATGCGAAGCTGGCGAGGGCGCATAATATACCGTTTTCCTTTGCTATAGGACGTTTCTTATCTTGAGAAGCGTAGGTCAGACCCGGCGTTCAGTGCGAGGCTATCGGCACAATATATTTATTGCTCGCTGAAAGAGGAGGACAAGGGTACAAATACACCTCGCAGTTATTTTCTCACTATATGTGACAGTGTGTATTCTTCTGTACGCTGCCAAGAAGCAAGAAGCGTAGCTATCAGTGCAACCTGGAGAATCACATATATATCCTCTATTAATAAAACTCTCAGGCGAGGAAGAGTAGGACAAAAGGAACGAAAAGGCCTATTAACTCTTTCTCCTTTTATACGGGTGAAAACCTTGACCGCACCTTAAAAGACGTAATATCGCACCCTTAAGAAAGGTATACGTTTTAAATATATATTGGCTTACGGGAAAAGAAAGGCGATGTATCTGTCACAGTTTTTCGTGGCCAACTGAACCGCCTCTAAAGAGAAGGGAAGTGAGGAAGGTGCGGGTAAAAGTGGAAAGATAGAAAGTAATGCCGTAGTCGAAGGCTACGGAGTAATTTCGATTACCTGGGGATCTTTAACATGCACTGGCGTTGTACAGCACACGGACTCCTCTGGTACTCTGTTAGGTAGCCGGGCATCTTAACCACTGAGCGACCAACCCGACCGCGGCGGGAAATAAAATGTTTGGCCATGTTGGTGATTCATTCTTCAAAGGGGGAAAAAAAAAAGAAGCACACAAAGGAAGACAGAACAAGTGAATGGACACAGACAGGCTTGCCTATGTCGTTTGCCCTAGCTGTCTTCTTCTGTGCGGTATCTTTTTTTTTTTTTTTTTCCTTTGAGAGAGAAAGGGCGCTGTATCTTTTCAGTGCATACCATCTGGGAATGCCCAAATTCTCCTGGGAGGGAGCAAAATATCGATTATAAATAATCCTGAGAGACCCTGCTGCGTATAGTTCTGACTCTGAGCTCCAGTTCATACTCGTCCAACTGGCTGGAGATGCCGCCAGGACACAAGATTTCGCGGCCAGCATCTAAAGCGGTGCCTTAAAAAACTGATTTTATAGGAAGGGATTGGCGCGGTAACTGTCTCACTTGTTTTCTGTGGACACCTCTACCGCACCGTAAGGGAAGGGAGGAAGGTGGGAGTGAAAGTGGAAAGAGAGGAAGAGGAGCCGTAATTTCGACCACCTGGGGATCTTTAACGTGCGTGACATCGCACAGCACACGACGCCTCTTCGTTTCGCCTCCATCGAAACGCAGCCGCCGAGGTCGGGTTCGAACCCGGGTAGTCCGGCACAGTGGTCGGGCGTCTTACCACTGCACCACCCCGGCGGGGCGATCTGCCTCCTCGGCCTATTGCCGAAGAGGAGGAGGATCGAGTTGGGGGAGGGGGGGGGGTGCTGCCATTTCTGTCGGACAATAAAAGTTATTGCCTCCTCCTTAACTGCTCAGTGAAGGAAACGGTGAAGGTGGTAGCAAGGAAAGAAATAATAATAATAATAATAAAAACTCACATACCGCGGTGGTTCAGTGGTTGAGAAACTCGGCTACCGATCCAGAGTATCCGGGTTTGAACCCGACCGCGGAGGCCGCGCTTTGATGGAGGCGAAACGTAAATGCGCCCGTGTGCCGCGGGATATGAGTCCACGTTAAAGAATACCAGATGGTCGAAATTATTCTTGGGTCCTCCAATACGGCACCTCTTTCCCTCTTTTATTTAATCTCTCCTGTCTCCTTTCCCTTATAACGCTGTTCAGGTGTCCATCGAGAAAGTGTGACAAATATACTGCGCTTTTTCTTTCCTGTAAACTAATTTACGTGCGAAAACCAATGCTTGGTATGGTCTAATAATAATAATAATAATAATAATAATAATAATAATAATAATAATAATAATAATAATAATAATAATAATAATAATAATAATAATAATAATAATAATAAGAAGAAGAAGAAGAAGAAGAAGAAGAAGAAGAAGAAGAAGAAAAAAGAATACATTGGTTCACAAGAAACAAAAGGCGGAGTATATATTTGTCACACTTGTTCTCTGGACACCTGATCGCACCATAAAGGAAGGAGGGAGGTGGGAGTGCAAGTGGAAAGAGAGAAAGGCTACGGAGTAATTTCAACCTGCTGGGAACCTTAGGTACACTGACATCGCACAGCATACGGGTCCCTCTTGCGTTTTACCTCCATTGAAATGTGGCCGCTGCAGCCGCGTACGTATGAATCTAACACTTTGCTTATTCCCCCCCGAATAAAGCCTGAGGGCGCCTGAATGACCATATAAATATCACCCATGTCTTTGCAAACGTGCACCATGTAGATGGACACGAATTGCATAAACTGGATGCATATACAAGCTATAGATTACAGATGAGACAGGAAGGTGCCGATTACAGCATGGGTAGAATGCAGGGGACTTTTTTTTTTTTTTTTTGTGTGTGTGTGTGTGTGCTTGGGCAGTCTCATGTTCATGTATGCATATCGCTGCGGGAGTTCGGCCTCCGCACGGTTTCGACTGCGAACATGTCGGCATTTTTTTTTCTTTTCCCTTTTCGCAGCTGTACCGCGAGGAGCCCGGCACGGGACGAGTGTACGTGGCCCTGTCGTCGGACTCGACCTGCACCACACAGCTGACGTCGGCCACCAGCGGATACGAGTCGCTGGTGCTCACGCCAGGTGAGACCGTCTTATGTGTAAACATATTTGTCTTGTTATATGCAGTCTTTGTCCTTTACTCGGATGTGTTGTTAGTGTGCTGGTTGCTTAAAGTCTTTCAAGCAGTACTAGTACGACTGGTAAAACGTTTCTTTCACTCCCACCTTCCTCCCTTCCCTTACGGCGCGGTTCAGGTGTCCACAACTACAAGTGTGACAGATACTGCGCGTTTCCCTTCCTGTGAACCAATTATTATTATTATTATTATTATTATTATTATTATTATTATTATTATTATTATTAATATTATTATTATTATTATTATTATTATTTATCAGAAATCTGAACTCTGCTGTGTATTAATGCGCTAATTACTATAGCGTAATGTCAATCGACTGGTATACTATGTTATGGAGGACCATGAGTGGACACCATAGGGCATGGAACCTCATGGACCATTTGACTTTTGAGCCCTTTATGCAGTCGGCGCAGATGTGTCGTAAATGCGCGTACAGTCTTGATCAAAAGTTCCCTCGCAAACAGGTTTGTTGCCGATGTTTGGTAGTCCTGCCCGTGCCAAGCGCAGACAAGAAACGGCGATAATGTTTAATATCTCTGGGCGCAGTGCCGGAGCGCAGCCTTCCCGCCGAGGTGGAGTCGGCCACGTGTCGCTTCCCGGAGTGGAGCCAAGGCCAGTGGGAGCGGGTCCGCGTCGAGGCCGGCACCCTTGTCTTTCGGGACACGGACCGCTTCGTCACGCTCACCGCGCGCTGCGTCACCCGTCAGAACAGCACGCCCAACGACCGGCTGCTCGTCTACGGAGTCACCCAGTGGTCAGTATACTCTACTTCACATTTATGTAAATTCAAATTAATCGAAATGAATTCGAAACTATGAACAATTTCATCTGTTCGCTTTTGTTTGCGGATCGCCGTCTTTAGGTTTCGTTATTTCTCTGGTACTCTGTAACTTGTTTCTAGTGTTTTTATTTACCGAGTGGGTGTTTTGAACACACGCACGCGCGCGCGCGCGCGCGCGCCCGCACGCACGCACGCACGCACGCACGCACACACACACACACACACACACACACACACACACACACACACACACACACACACACACACACACACACACACACACACACACACACACACACACACACACACACACACACACACACACACACACACACACACACACACACACACACACACACACACACACACACACACACACACACACACACACACACACACACACACACACACACACACACACACACACACACACACACACACACACACACACACACACACACACACACACACACACACACACACACACACACACACACACACACACACACACACACACACACACACACACACACACACACACACACACACACACACACACACACACACACACACACACACACACACACACACACACACACACACACACACACACACACACACACACACACACACACACACACACACACACACACACACACACACACACACACACACACACACACACACACACACACACACACACACACACACACACACACACACACACACACACACACACACACACACACACACACACACACACACACACACACAAGCGCGCGCGGGCATACACACACAGCACGAACCAGGTGTCCCAGCTAACTATATGCGTGCCAAGGGTTAAAAATTCAATATTTGATAGGGCAGGGAAACCAGCTGCACACAGCTGCCAGCAGTCTTGCGCAATAAGGCCACTCTTTGTTTCGGAAATAATTACTTAGTTAATTACACTTATTTTTATCACTTACTTAATATTGACTTGAGACAATAAATGTAATTTGCAAAATTGGAGAGAACATTCAGAAACCCCCATTCCATTTATTTGTGATTAAGAAAGTCGCACGTGTACATTTGTTTCCGAGCTCCAAAGAAATCCCGCAAATTACAAAAACAATCAAGTGACCAGCACATTCACGCGCCGCGATAGTGCTGCTGTGGATAGATTGAGTGAGCTAAAATCACCCGTGGCCGTGACTCGACGGCCTAGTGTGCCTATTTTCAGGGTTAGGCTGATAAACTGGCGATGGCTGCAGCCCGCTCAGTGATCAGCTCGCCGCGTTCGCTGCAACTGCACCGTCACATAAATACGCCGACTGGCTCTCACGGGTGAAGAAAAACACTACAGACACATCGGCCTACCGCTTCAAGCGGGGGCGGTATTACAGAACTGCGTTCAGTTGGCATTCAGTTTCGGAACGCTCTGTGATTGGTTGAAAGCACTTCTGCTCAACTGAACGCTTTTACGTCACGGCGGGTTCTGAGAGGCTTTGAGCGGAAGTGCTTCCAACCAATCGCAGAGCGTTCCCAACTGAACGCGAACTGAACGCGGTTCTGTAATATACCGCCCCGGAGCCATGCATTATCAACATCATTATGTGGCCACGTTTTGTGTATCTACATTAATATAGAGCGGTATAACGACTCCTCATTAAAACTTTGCATCTTAACTTCAACTAGCTTATTGTATTTGCGTGTAGCATGAACTACACTTACAATGTTTATTTATTCTTATTCAGTGGGGAAGAGCTCTACTATTGCCTGTGGATGCGACGTCGGTCCCTCAACGTCATGGAATTTCAGCTAGGTAAGTTTTCCCTGCTTCCATCAAAACCTTCAGCGCGAATTATATTGCCGCGAAACCTTCAAAACTGTATTTGTTTAACCGAACGTCCGACAGACATTATTGGCCATGTGGGATCTGGTGGAGGTGCTGGGTACCGGAGTTATGCTGAATGTTATCAGTTTTGTATTGCCTTACCCACGGTCGGACTCGGACGCGCCGCCGCTGCTCGAGTCCGGCTGTGCCTCAACTTACATATTTGAGCATTGTCTTGTTTTGCACAAAAAATAAAAAAGAAAAATGCAGGAATGCACGACTGCTCATCCGCGGTGGGCGCGAAAGCAAGGACTTCTCATGTCGCGTGTAGCTATAGATTTGGCTCCTGTCGACGGTGTGCTTGTCATTTTATCCTGTCTGAAATGATTACTCATTCATTATCCTCTACAACTAAGACAAAGAAAATCTCATATGCCCTATGGATAGGCTTTTTAATTACTTAACTCATATGCCCTATGGATAGGCTTTTTAATTGTATACTTATGTATGTTCCATTTCGATTAGTGACGTTAGGGGCAACCTCTTATCACGCACTGCATTCCAGTGCACGTGCATTTCCATATTAATGCAAAATGGTGTTAGCAATAAACAGTTTGATTTTGTTCTTTCCTAGGATCCAACCCCAGCGCGCACCCTTCGGACGCACTGTGCAGTGACGAACAGTTCACCACTACCACATGGGTGACGCAAGGAAGTGAGTGCCTTGTGTTCCCATTCAGTGCACAGTCTTAATTGGCAAGCATCCTATCACTGTGCTTTCCACACATGGCAGTTAGCTAAGCTAATCCCATTGACCTCATAAAACTGAAGTGATTCCAACCCAATGGCTGGAAGACTTGATACATAGCTGCAGCGGTGCATATACAGTTGTGAACAATATCAGAGGCATTCATAATATATTTCTCACTCCACAATTAAGTGTGGAAATAACAGTTTTGTTTGCAGCTTTCAAACTAGTTTTTCTCCTCACATGCATTTTTCAATTCACTCTCAAATAATTGTGAAAAATTAATCAGGAAATTTCTAGCTTTGTGCGAAAAGATTTAGGTGTCCACCATGAATGAGGCAGCTATTGCGCTTTTGAAAACAGGCGAAGTTAGGGTGAATGTGCGCATCTGCGCCTCTTTTTTTAAACAGCGGCTGCTTTAATCGCGTACATAGTCATCTGCTGTTAGCTGGACGCTGCACTTTTAAGCTGCAATTGAGTGGCAAGAAAAACGTAGAGAGCAGAAGTATGCCTGTCAGTTGAACTGTGCAACTGTATATGTTAATGCCCTAGCCACATGTCATTTGGCACAGCATAGTTTTGCGTTCGCGAATTTGGTGTGTCGTGCTCGTGCGTCGCAGCAATGATGGATCAGCAACGAACAGCCGCGGCAAGACATTTGCTGCCCGTAAGTGTGACCAGTGTCGGTGTATGGGCAGCACGCCGGGAGCCACCGAATATGATCCGCTGCCGCCGCTCAGAGCACGCTAAAAGTAGGCTGCCAAAATGACAGCACTATCGCCAGTGACGTTCGCGACATAGCATGCGGAAATGCTGCCAAATTTGCAATGTAACAGGTTTGCGTGGGAAACTGGACTGGACTGCGGGTTACAAAAATTCAGTTGCCAGGGAAACATAGCATTAGGGAAACTAACAGCGAGGTTCTACTGTATTATGAGCATATTTCTTTCCATACAAAAGTAGTTAGAGATGTCCTTTTACAATATGCTCCACGTCCTTTTACAACGTGCAGGGACCCAGTCTTCGCTAGCCGCATGTCCCATCACGGGCGACTATACAGGTGTCATACCGGGCACCACGGGGCTGTGTGCTCGTGTCGCCTCTGACTGCAACAACCCGGACATCATGTTCTACTCGGTCAGCAGCTGCGACAACAGGACACACGTCTACGAAGGTGAGGATCTGCGGCGTTACAAATGAATAGCCCTACCGCTACTTCGAAATCGGGCACATTACAGCGCAAACACGAAAAATGGCTGTACTGCACATTGCCAGGTGTGAGTTCACTTGCACCACTGCATGACTGCATATCTTGCAAGGGTGTCATTTGTCATTTTTCGCATGCGTCTGCACATGCTGATGGTGGCACTGGTGATAGCAATTGTATTCGTTCACATTCACTGATTCTGCCAAATTGAGAGACATTAAAGTTTATAATTATGCAAATAGTTAGTACAGAGGTGGCTTGAGCTGCTTACTACATATAATTATTTCAGTTGTGGCAACCATCATTATCATCATTGCCGTCGTAGCGCTGGCTGGTGTATGAATTTTTTACGCAGAATATGGCCGCCCCATTGCATAGGTGCTTCTTTCTCGTTGCACGGCTTATAAATTAAGTGGTTGTACATTCGTTGTAATCGGATACAAATCAAGAATGCTGAGATAAGTCCCCTTCATATTGAATTCCTTCAGCCAATGGTGTCAACAGTTTATCATGACCTATGTCGATCTTGACACCACTGTTTATTCCTTAGTATGACATTGCAAGTGACTGGTGGGTGCTTCCGTGAACTGGGGTTAATTGCAATGATCATAACAATCAGTAGGCACGTTGCTTTGAGTACCATTTGCCACTGCATTCTTAAGCTCTCTATGACTTTACGCTTCCTGCGTTGACTGGCTGCCCGCCTGTGCTCCCTGCCAGGTTTAAATATAGGAGCACACCTTTGCATCTCGGAATGCATTACCGTTTCCAAGTAAAAAGGCAGCACACTCTAATGGCATGCACTCATATACAAATTACTTACTCTCACGTGCTGTGCAAAAAAAAAAAAACAACACTCCATTTTTCACTAATATCAGCGGAAGCCGCTTATTAATTGCAACAGTTTTTATGTAGACTGCTATAAGTAATTAACAATTTGTAGATGAAACTCTGCTGCCTCCAGTTGCCACATATACATCAGGAATGCTTGAACCCAATTCAGGCCAAGCCTGTAGCATTTGCGGCATTTGGTGGCAGGAAAAAAATAATTGGATTCAGCATCCAAATGAAAATTAGTGCCATGCCTGCAAGGAATAGTGGGTACCATGATGCTGCAGTGTTCCCTAAACACGGCGGTGTGCATGCTTCAAATGGAGACCTTTGTCACAGTGATAGCCGTGCAAATAAATGCTACCTTCTAGTATTGGGTGTCAAAATTCACACTGGGGTACAGTGTCCTGTATGCTTGTGTGATTCGTGTCGAGTGATCTAGGTATTATTCTGTTGTTTCGTCTACCAGAGGTGCCACTACTGCATGAATTTTCTGGCACTCTCTATACCTGTTTATGACAGTTTCATGTTGCTTACCCCTTCTCCTTCTTTCCTCTATGCAGAACGCGAGTACCGGTGCCTTGGTAGTTGGGAGGAAGATGGCGTCACGTACACCTATACACAGCGGCGAGACATCCCGGGATATCAATGCTTTGTGAGTGTCGTCCACTAACTCCTTACCAGATGGAACAAGTTGACAGCACTGATGTTGTACACACATATATGCATGCATAACTGTAGTCTGTCCTCTCTCAATGGCGAAAGGATTGGCAGTAAACAAATGAAATCATTCTATGATCACCAAATCGTTACAAGGCTGGCATTTCTTCCACCATTTAGATGACACAAGTAATGTAGAAAGAATAGAAGGTTGGGGGAAACTGATTACATTTATGTTGCCAGCAAGACAAAAGGAGGAGAAGGTGCGCAGCCGAAATGCACCTTTCTATGCAGCAGGTTATAGCCCCGGCTTTTGTTTGTTAGTTTACTGTCAGTATTCATTAATAAAGGATTATCTCTAAAATAACTGCCAGCTTTCAATGTCTAACATCAAGGAAAAACATTTTTCTTGATGACGACAAATAGATTGGCTATGAACAGCTAGTAACAGGTAGTATCAATAGATGGTGCCGGTTTTTCCAGTAGTGTAATGAAATTATTGCTGCGAGGAAGAGCAATGTGCCAGGAAGCAAGGGTTTCATCCTACGGCCAAACTCTTTGGGGGAATGATAGTTATGGCTGCTTCACCCTTGTAGCCTTCTCTCCACTGCCAAGAAAAGCTGTCACTGAGTATACTACAAAATCCCCTCCTAGCAAGTGACCGTGAAATAGTTGGGAAAAATGACACTTTGTTCACTATGCACCCTAACAGAGCAGCTTATAGTTAAGAGCATCTTTTTGTGTAAAGGCAGACCTTGCATAGAGTTTGTTTTCTGTTGTTTCTGTACACTACAAGTGAAACAGCTATTCTGCAATTTTGTTGAAAGAGATATCCCATCTTATGTTCGCAGTCCGGAAAAATTATACGGAGTGGAGATGAGGCCTACATCAAGGAGGCAGGCGAAAGCTGCATGCGTGGTGAAGATCCCCTCCTCTACGGGATGAAGATCACCAAGCAAGGTAAGGGAACCCTTCAGCCTCTATGTCCGACTCACAGTGTTTAAGTTGGTGGTAGGACCTTCACCACTGCCAGAAATAAAAAGTGCTTTGCATTACGGCGAGCGTACAAGCAAGGCTATCTCTAGTGGTTTGCTTACCATGTTGATGCTGCCTCCTTTCTTGAATTGTGTTCATCCTTGTTCAATCTTGATATTTCAAAATTGAAGGGACCTGAAAATTTATTTGGGTTATGCGGAGCTTGGAGTAACCATAGATATTTTATGACACAGTGTTGACAGGACTAAAATTTATCGGCTCGAGTGGATAAGTGCTCACATCAGACCTGTTGAACTAGACTTGACATAGTACCGACGCATAGATGTAGAAGGCTCGAATTATAGTTAGTATGGAACCGCTGTTAATATTTCTGCCACAGTAGAGTTCTGCCACTTTGCCATCCGCAGGGCTTGAACTGCAGTCATAATTAGGGCAGGCAGTCAAAATACTGTGCAGACGTGCGACAGGCTGCACTTGGTGCTGTTGTGAAGGTGGCATCTATGTTCATGACTAATACTTTTCTACAGAGTGGAAAAGGAGCAGTTTGCATCAACCTCGTTGGTTTTTGTCATTTATTGTTTATCGTTGTTGTTATGTCCCATATGTTCATGTTTTCATGCCTTTCTTGCAGCATCATGCAATACTGTGCTTCCGCCTCGTCCACCCCCTGTGCGGGTGCCGTCGCTGCCGCCGCGGAAGATTGGAGGTCGTCCACTGGTGCCTCCACTGCACCCCAACACCCATGACCCATACTGGTACCGAGCAGAGACACAGCAGCCCAGCACCAAAACCTGGAAGGCTGTCACTGGTATGCATAAGAATACTTTTAATGCATGTCAACTTTCGATTCGATATTTCAACTGAAATTTAAATTTATTAGAAAAAGGAAAGTATAAACTAAAATTTAAATTTATTGGAAAAAGGAAAGCACATGGTTTGCTGGTACCAGGACAAAATGTCACAAATATCGCATAAATGTTTCACAATTAGGCATTGCACGGTCGAAAACGGGAAGTTAGACAAAATGTGAGTTTGTTTTTCATTACACCATCAGCAGATACTTAAATAAACAAGTGTCTCTGTATTTTATTAATGCAACTGTCAAACTGTCGAGAAGTTTGAAGCGAATTGCAACATTAAAATGCGTCGCGACGATATTTTGTTCTCATCTGCCGTCCCATTTTTTTCGTGTTTTCCTCGAATCGTAAAGAAATGGGCATGGGCAGGGCATGTAAGGGGAAGGACAGACGACTGTGGTGTCTCGGAGTAATGGAGTGCATTTGTTTCATGCCAGTACTGAGCTGGCAGATGAAACTGCAGTGTTAGCTGGCACAAAGACAGCTCATGGGGGATAGCCTTTTGTCCTGCACTGGATGTAACCAGCCTTATGGTGATTGCACTTGATCAAGACAATTCTTTTTCTGCATTCTGTTTTTATCCCTTCAGGCCGTCCAAGGCTGAATGAAATTCCAGGAAGCAGTGTGGGCATATCAGGAGGACGTCGTCCCACAATGGGTTCACTCTGCACGGTCGTCCTCCTGTTCCTGGCTTTATCAGCGGGAGCACGGTGAATCACCTAACCATCGTGACCTGACGTTTGTGCAGTCAATCCCGGTGCAGTTCACCATCCCAAGAGACACTGTGATAGTGAGCTGCACTGTCATCCTGTGATAATGACCAAACCCTGCCTCGGAATAATGTTTCTGGCCTTTGTTTGGAGACAAAAGCTGGAAGGACTGCATAGATGAAGTTCTACGAGCAGCCTTGGAGCGTCCTTCGATGCACTCTTAGCAGCAGCGGTGACTGGAAAGTGCCGTGCGAGAGTTCCTCATAGAAGCGAAGAAAAGTGTGCTCGTGAACTTCACAGACTGTGCAGACTCCGCAGCCTACCTTGAAAAAGAGGTGTAGCTGTTCCAGGGGAAAACGAATATTCACCGTTTTGCTTTCAAGCTTCCGACACCGCCGAGTCGTCCGACAATCAAAGTAGAAATCTGGTGGTAACATCATCGATGCATCAAGCCTGTGTAGGTGTGCTGCCACAATGCATGTGAAGTATGTGAAGTGCCTCGTCCTACGAGAGTGGAATTCGCGTGTGCAATGCTATGGAAACTGTGGAAAAAAGCAGAAGCCTGGACTGAACGATTTGTCTCGCCACAGTAGCAAAAACAGTGCGTTGCGGATGGCTTCTTTTTTTGAGGAAAAGAAGGAAATGGGCTACTTACTGTAGTCTGGACATGCCTTTTGTAAATTCAAGTGAGCTGGCCTCACTTTTGTGCAGTTCTTCTGTTTGTACCCATCATCACTGTTAGTTTTACAGCACGGTTGTAAGTGGTTTGTTGTGTGTGATGCGTTCAGTGCACTGTCACAGGTGTAGTCATTTTGATGTGCGCATTTGTGGTTCTTGACCTCGTGGCAATTTTAGTGGCCTTAATATTCATGCTTTCAGATAGTTTTTTTCTGATGGCGTGTGGCGTAGCATGTAGATACACTACTAGTTCCACTTTTGATTTCATCAGTGCCGCTGCCTTCTTTTTGTGAACTAGAAAAAAAACAAAAAACAAACATGCTATAAGCACTTCTTATTTCTGGTGCTTTGTTCCTTTTAGAAAAGGCAGCTAAAGAGCACAGTCATCGACAGGGACTGTCCTTTTGTACCATTAGCACCAGTGTATGCAAAACGGCAGCAGAAAACCTTGCTACGCTAATGTGTTGTACCAAAGTTTTTGAGTCAGCTTGAAGTAGCATCCATGCAACCCAGTATGTAAAGTGCAATTACACCCGTTACAGTGAAATTTGCACTCGCCTTGTCTTAGAGCAGCCAATAGTTGCCTGGAGCTTCCAAAGTGATGGGCCTGTCACAGGTGTTGCTAGTGTGCCCCGTCCGAAATGTGCGCTTTATATGTATGTACATATGTAAGGTTACTAAATCATTCAACGTGTATATAAAGGAAATGCTTATTTATGGACTTTAAATCCGTACATCATTTCACTAGCAAGGCAGGGAAAGCATGCATCAGTATATTTCTTGCTATTGACCCATAAATCTAAACAAGGAACCACGACATGCATGTCCAAAGCATTTATCCAAAGTGTATATGCAGACAAACAAAATGCGATGAAGACTTGCTACAGATTGTGGTTTTAATTAAAGGCCTAGATGCACTGACCTTTATAAGGTAGTGGGACTCCAAAGTACAAAGTTCTGGAGTGCTGGCATTACGGGGAACTTTGTAACAATATGGGCATATACATATACACACGTTCCACTGTTTCCTCATGACTGCCATTATGACTGTATGCCACTGTTGCGTTCATGCTTTCACAGTGAATATTTATTTGTGCGAAAGAATGCGCTCACAAAGAATGCACTCGAGGTGTTTTCACCAGCCGGATGTATGCCTGTGTATATTTGCCTTTATTTTCGGAATAATACACGTTTAAATTTCTTTGCAGTCTGGCCTGACTTGACTGTGTGTTGCAAATGATGGTGCCATTCACAAGCACTGTTCGTTTAGCTGGATGCTACGCATGTATACACGATAAATAGTGTAGATGTAAATTTTCTTAAATGTGTCCTACAAAGCAATGCACTTACTAGAAAGCAAAAAGAAGAGACAACAATTTAGGAGACAGACTGGGTAGCAAAAAACCCAAACCAAATTTTTGGATGTGCACCATGCCGCGGTGGTGCAGTGGTAAGACACCCAACTACTGCGCTGGAGTACTCAGCAAAAAACTCGAGCCAAAGTTTTGAATCTTTTCTATATGAGCACCTTGCCGCGGTGGTGCAGTGGTGAGACGCCCGACTGCTGCGCTGGAGTACCCGCGGCTGCGTTTCCGTGGAGGCAAAACAGACGAGTCTGTGTGCTGTGTGATGTCAGCGCACGTTAAAGATTCCCAGGTGGTCGAAATTACTCGGCAGCCCTCCACAACGGCTCCTCTTTCTCTCTATCCACTTTCACTCCCACCTTCCTCCCTTCCCCTATAGAGTGGTTCAGGTGTCCACAGAAACAAGTGACAGATACTGCGCCTTACTTTTTCTGTGTGCCACCTCTTGATGATTTATATATACCCAAACACGTTTGGCGTCTTCCTGCTTGGGCACCAATTTTTACTACTGGAAAAGCTTTCTAAGCTAAAAGTTTGCCCAGGCAAACCAACGGCCTCAAAAGCTCCTGCTTTAAAAGCTCTCCAGCACTTTCACATTGCATTCTCATTCAAACTGTGCACAATTCACCCCTGCATTGTCTCGAAGGGCACACATCTTAGGCATATGTTGACATGCAACAGATCCTAAGTTAGTAAAGTGCCACCATTTTTAGATGATTGATAAAACAAGATTAGGAACCAGTGTCCAATTCACAAAATGTTGCTAGCGTTTTGCAGTGCAATTGTTTACAAAACTGCCTGATGGCTTTGCACGCCGGCAACAACAACAGACCACAATCGGAGATCAGGCATTGTTCATACAAAGCAGAGTATACATTGCCTCTAAACAAATAACAAAGCTACATATCTTGCTTCTATCAGAGGGCTAAGGTTGTGCGGTGTGATCAAGCTCAATGAGCTATTCTTTTACTTTTTTTGAGAGCAATTGCCTGAGAAGGAAGAAATTGCATTTTCTTGATGCAGTGTAGTAGTTAAAACTTAAAATTTTTGAAAGGAATGTAGAGGTGAAGATATAAAGAAATAGGAGGTTACGCTGGTCGTTGTTAGCACCACAGTAGGCAGGCTGGACTTATGGCGGCGTTGCTTCTTGCGTTACTGTGTCGTTGAACGTTGTCGCATGTGTGTGTCACTTGCAGTCATTTGGACCGCACGTTCTTAACTTTCTTTAAGGCGAAAGCCTTTAATGGCTCATGCTGTCGTGGGCAAAGTGTGTTCTGCTTTTGTTAACGTCAGCACACGCAGCATTTCTAGTTAATTTCTGCCTCGTGAATTTCACAAAACTGCTACGTGTGACCCAACTATGGGATCATACTCAGCGAGTGTCACAAGACCACGAACACATTCTCACTGTCGCCTTTATTTTTGCGTATAAACTTGGAATATGTATAGACGGTGCTCCCTCATTCCTGAACGCATGTTGAGAAAAGGGGAGGGCAACAGTACAATACACACAGGTGCACACACTAAACTGCATGTGACACAATCGTCACGTTACAGTAACGTGCACCACGACAAGTAAAAGGCCCACAGAACGAGGAAAAAAGAATTTGCTCTATTCAACACGCAGAACACCAAATTGCACATTCTTTTTGTATAACAGGTCAGTGAACGAGTCCCGCACGTCGCACCCGTCAGAAGGCCGATATTTTTTGGCCCATTAAAAACGCAAAAGTTACAAAACAAACTGTCTTGGCAGCAAGTGACAGTTTTCTCGCACATCACAGACTTTTAACAAATCACTTGCACTTCAAGAACAAAAAGCAGGTAGCAATTACACGCAACTTCGCATTTATATATTTGCTTTTTGCGTTGTTTAATATACAAGAGACACAAGTTGCCCCTCAACCATGGACAATGCGAACAATGCAAACATGATCACTTGCACGGCACTTGCGAAAACTTGGCCAGAGAAACACAAAAAGAAATTGTGCAGACACTTAAGCTTTGCCTTTAAGATTAGGATGCGACAGCATTAATGGCTTGTATCAGCAGATCCGATTGTGGATCCCCATTTGTGTACTCTCACTGACATGCACTCTGTTACTACTACTCATTAATTACTGCCTTTCTAATCTCACACATGCCCGAAGGCATTCAGTGGCAAGGTTCTGAATTATGTGAAAGAGATCATGACATAAATGCATACAAAGCCCCAATTTAACTAGGCTGAACTCCAGGCTCCATAACTAGGCTCCATAAGTGAAATCCAACATTTTTCATCAATCTGGATTTGCAGCTTATAGCAATGTTGCTGTTGCTAGGTTCTCTACTGAATAGGAACCTCAATGGTGTCGCATCCAAAAATAAATAAATAGTATTTCACAGAATTTCTCTTTAATACAGAGTTCCCGCCTCCCAAGAGTAACCGAGTGATTACAGCAACACCTTTAGATTGGTGTACACTTGCCGTGAAAAAGATTTACAGCAACATTGGTGTACACTTTCCGCAAAAAAGAAAAGATGCAGACTACATGCTGTCCATGCACGCCCTGTTAAAAGAATAGCGGTGCTACAGCAGCAGTCATCCATTTGTAATAAGTATGGTCGCAGTAGTGCTCCGTAGTCTCTGAGGTAAGTGTGAAAAGCTCCAGAAGGGGAGAGAGTGCGAGTTTGAACAAGAGTGCCACGGACATCTCGAGGTACACCGGACGAAGATGGCACGAGCACGCGTGTTGGTGCAGGTAGGAGGAAAAACAAAGAAGTGAGCAAGGTAAGGCTATTATTAGTGTTTTAGTTTACAATGATCCACAATTCACTACCGTGATCCGCCACCGCGTTTCACACTGCTCATGCCCAGATCCCCCTGACGCTGATAGATGGTGCTACATACTGCACGTCAGCACATAGACCTGCGGTGTCAGGACCAATCAGCTTGTGCAACCCGCCCACCATGTGCAGTGGAGGGTCACGGTGGCGGATCGCGTCACGGTAAGCTAAATCAGTCTATTGTTCGCGGCGTGGCAGCTATGAATGTTGGCCTGCGCTTTCTAAACGTGAGCTGTCAAAAAAGAGCTGAGCAAGGTGGCAGGCATTGGCAATATGAGCAGAGTAGTAGGCTCGCACCTTCAGTGAGCTGATGACTGCCTCGTGCGCGTGTTTCCACCAGGAAAGAATACTCTGCAACCCATAAATCTTCCACAAGGCTTGCCTATTCCTGCCTATCTGATTAAATATATCTCCTGCGTACAGCTTCGTTCAGCGATGCATGTCTGCTTTACACAGTAACCAGGCAGCCCTAAACCCAGAGGTTTCAGCAACAGACAAGGCAGCTGTTACTGTCCTCTGAAAAAATAAATTTCACACAAAAAAAAAAACCCGACATCTTTACAGGGCTCTTTTTGCCACTACAGTTCTCGCTAAAATACCTAAATCAAGTTTCAAAGACGGCCTTAATGACAGTGTAAAAAAGAATAAGAACTAGCACGCCTTGGCATGCACTGTTTAAGTGATCCACAAGAAGAGGAGAACCCCAACAAAGATATCACGCTAGAGGTATTCTTCAATCTCCAGGAATATCAACAAACGCCACAAGCAACGAAAGATATCTACCTGCTTTCCCAAGAACAAATGCGTATGAGACAAACATAAGAACGTGCTCCGCATGCAGTATTCAATTAAGTTTCGTAGCTGAGACAAATCCTGCAGTAGGCAACCAGCAGTAGTTCACCCGCTAGATGAAATCTTGCGTAGTACTTCTGCATACGATGGAAAATCAAGAAGAGGCAGTGGTTGGCTTGGTCACTGCATTTAGTGATTGGCAAACAAAACAGGTGCTAAAGTCAAGAGTATTAGACATGGTCTACAGTACATTATGGAAAATGCACTGAATGATAAAGGTAATCACAGAGAAGCCTAGAAGCGAACACACAGATCAGAAAGGCTGAAGCATACAGATCTATGCCTCCTGGTCTGAAGTGAAAACTGGGCACTATATTAATTACCACAAGACTTGAAAGGTTACATTATGGTCAAAATTACTTGTAACTTGTAATGGTGGTTTTAACTCAATGACAGCTCCCCCTACATGTAACCTAAAAAATAACATATATATATATATATATATATATATATATATATATAGTACACCTAAAAGGAAACGGTGAGAGATTTGAGTGCTGCTACTAGTTGGAATTCAAAAATAAAGGAACACACGAGAAAATTATTATAAGCAAGATGACTTGATGTCATACGCATTTGATTAGCCCAGCACAGTGCTAATTCAGTGTTCCATAAAAGTAATGGAATTGTGCTCATATGCATTCGCACAAACCTTCTCATATTTTCCGCCAAATGCCGCTGCTCAATTGGAAGCCGTGAGCCTGTGCTGTTTACAGATAGAAATTGTGCAGTGGTCACATATGCCAAACCTGGAGACACCTGCACGTGTCTCCAACAACTCCAGTGCATATATAGCATTTGTACAGTATTGTATCAGTTCAAGGTGCCAATGACCCAATGAAAGAAGTTAAACGAGCAATGCGCAAGCCACAAAAGAAAGCCAACGTTGATTTTCTCGCTAACGAATTCCAGCTCAGCTCAGAACCACAGGACTCGCCGCACTAATCCCTGCTTCCTCCCCACATTTAAAAAGCGACACATACAGTCCGAGGGCCTGAAAATCGTAAAAACAATTTTGGGCTCAGCAGCTTGGATAAAGGCATTACAGAGTGACGGGTTACTTCCCAGGGACACACATACACATCATGCTTGTGCCGTATGCAGAACTTGTAAAATTCTGTCACCAGACAAAGGTTGCCCACAAAGCACGCCATCCAGTCCCAGAGTAAGCTCATAAAATAAAACATGCACCCATGCATTCTAAGTGAGCATGTATCGAGAGAATGTGTTGAACACAAATTCCTGAATGACATCACCAACCACCTTAGAAGCTGCCCTAAGGGGAAAATGTTCATCGTTCACGCATTCCCCTGAAGCTCTGACAGAGGAAACTTTACTGTAAAGACCAATAACACAAACAATACGCTGTAACACAATTCCCCTCCGCACTAGCACACAGCTGTACAAACAAAAACAAAAGGGCCGCATGAGATGCAAGTAGCAGCAGTCCTTGTTAACTAGCGATTCTGACATAATAGGGGAAAAAAAAAGAAAGAAAACAGATGCGGTATGGACCAGTTCTAGGATCGGAGAAAACTGCTACACAGTAACTGAAGAGGCCCTTGTAACTACTGTGTAACTCTGTGAAGTCCACCAACTTCCTTCCTTGAAGTGGAGCTGGCAACACCGCTCATTACAGCCTAAAAAATACAAGCGGGTTCGTTCACCTCAGCCCGGAACCACGAGGGCATCCCTGGAAATGGATGCCTTCTAAAGCAACCAAACCTCCCAACTCTCGACCAACTGAAGAGTAGAACGAGGTGGGATTAACGAGGAGTCTCTAAGCACTGCAGGATTCTTCTTCTTCCTCCTCCTCCTCGCTGCAGTGGCAGGTCTGCAGCAACACATCCCGAAACTCTGCATCGTCGGGGTATTCATACTCCTTCTCAGCGTTTGGGAGGTAGTGCGTACCGCAGAAGCGCTCAAAATATTTTCCTATGTCTGGGTGCGTGATCACTCCTGGGCTTGAAGACATCACCAGGTTTTCTGTACAAATAAAAGAGCAGTGGATACGTTACATGCAACACTTCAGATGGAAGCTTTCACAATTTAAGAACAGCAAAGATGCCAACCTGGGGATTCCTATGTCTAGTTAGTAGTTGTAGTAGTATAAGACCTTTTATTCTAATGCATGTACAGTATGTACCACTGCACCAATGTCTGATACAATAAGACTTCCTTTAAGCACCCTGTTTTGGGGAAAAAAAGAAAATAAGCAGACCTCCCCTTTGAATGAAAGGGGTTGAACTGTAACAGTAAAATTGAACAACAAATAGGGTATTAAATTCAAAGCAAAGTTGACTACAAAAAGCACACCGGCGTGTTAACCTTGAACGTGCCAGCTTTAAAAGGCCAAAACCCTGAACATTGTCATGTACAACATTTTAACCGCTCCCTCAAAGTATTCACAATAATAGGGAAGAAATAAAGCAAACTGTGCTAGCCTTAAAAGACCAGTCACGTAGCACAGTCCTCACAGGAATGAGAAGACTCCACTCACTGCCCCCCCCCCCTTTTTTTTTCCTTTCTCTTTTCTTTTTGAAATAGTTTTCTCTCTCTCTCTCTCTCTCCTCGGGCAGAACCACTGAAAGTCAAGTTTGATCTAGAAAATATTTTTGCCTGCCTAGGAAGTTCTTTACCCGTCTCTACCACCTGTACTGGTGTACTGTACATGATGTCAGTGCACGTTAAAGAACCCAGGCGGTCAAAATTTCCGGAGCCCTCCACTACGGCGTCTCTCATAGCCCGAGCTGCTTTTGGACGTTAAACCCCACAAATCAAACAAAAGCAGAAAGCACTATGAGAGACTCTGCCACTATGGAGGGCTGCGGATCAACTCTGAACTTCTGGAACTCTTTAGCGAGTAGAAAAATCTGAGCACAGGAGGCATTTTTGCAATTCACTCCACTCTCAGATGATTGGGAATGCGTTTTGATAGAAGGGGGGAGGGGAGCAAGCCTTCAGGAATGAGACAGCGGGGCACACAACCTTGAGCAGCGTATCGATTAGAGCCGTCCTCCACGAGCACATTGTAAAATGGCTGCCGGTCCTCGTGGTTGAGGTTGTGCACACCCATCTGGAAGATCCAGTCCCGGTTGGCCGCACACTTGCCATCCCAACCGTAGATGACACACTGGTAGTGGTACCTGCACAGGGTGGCGGCAAGGCTTCTCCTTTAAACCCTGCTGTTATAGGGTCTTTGCAACGCAGTCCAAATGACCTGCAATTCTAGGCCTCATGACAGAGTGGACGTTAAAAGACACCTTTGAAGGCGTCGCCCAAATAACATTTCCTCATTAAAGGAGTAGACTTTTCAGGTTTCACTCTGAAGATTTCTAAAGGTCCCAAAATGTAAAAAACCCAAACTCGGGGGAACTTGCCTTACATTGTAGCCAGTGCAAGAGCTGCATCCCTGCCCTCGAAAAAAATGGCTGTTCTTCGTAAGTGTCATGAACCCACCACAACGGTGATAGCACACAGCTCTGATGATTTTAAAATGCATGGTTAAATGTGTTGGTAACCCCTCTGTATGGCTTAGCAAAAACTAAATGTCATTTCTAAACGTCAATGATAAGATGAAATATGGGAGGAACGAGAGACCAGGGTGAGATAATCGTGCCACGGATGAGTAAAGTGTTGTTATTTTTTCATTTTGTGTTTTGGCGCTAATGCCTATTAGTAGAACCTCGTTATAGTAAACTCTGATATAGTAAAAATTCGGATATAGTAAAGTGAAACTGAAGTCCCAGGTCATCTTCCATAGACAACTAACATTTTCCCCCCTTTTATAGTAAAGACATTTTTGGTAAAATTCGGTTACAGTAAAGTGCGCCTGGCCGCGGCGACGACTCCCACGATATGACATCGCCGCCCGTGCACTACCTAGAATTGGGAGGCAAAGGTCTTTTGTATTTGAAAACAAAAAAACAACACCGAGCGTCTTTTTAGGCGGCTTTACCACCAGGCTTAGCAGCGCTCAGGAGAAGCCTACTTTACGAAAGCCTTGCAGCCGTGAGAGAAAGCCCGCAGCGCGTAGGAAAAAAAAAAAAAGTAAAGCTGTCTACAAACATGGAAAGGAGGCGGTGCGGTCCGTCAAAAAGTAAAGGATAGTAAAAGTTCAGTAAGAACTAGGGAAGGGGAAGAACTGGGTGAACATTCACAGCACTGTGCAGCATGAAACATGAGACAGCGGAGACAAGAAGTGGAGGTGCAGCATGTGCGGTCTTGCAGCACTTGACTGCCACGCGCATTTATCATTTATTGCCTTTTAAAGGACAGAAACAGCACAAAGTGACACCATGTTCATGAAAGGTTTTGGTTTTCATATTAAATCATACTTGGTTGTATTTGTAGCTACGTTGCATTCATGCTTAAGAGGTACTTCCACAAGATGCAAAAAAATGTATAACTGAAAAAAAATTGCCCGAAGAGATGATAAGGGAGAGATGAAAGGTATTTCAGAGTGTATTTCATTAAGCAACAAGACGTTTTCAGTAAGTGACCATTTAACTACCAGACAGCATCTTCAGGACCATGTGATCCCAGTGACTTTACTGGTTGAAGGCATTAAATTAAAGTTTTTAGTGCTAGTGTTTGTGTCCTCCTCGTCTCATCCGTGTTACTACTCTGCACAGCAATCTCCAGTATGCAAAACCAGCTAGCCAGTCACTATATATTTTAAGCATACTCTTTGTTGCGAGTGCAGAAGGCACTTTCAAGATCTTCAGTGGCTATGAAAAGTGTGGTATTAACTTGAGCAACAAAAATAGAGAACAAGTATCTAAATCTGTACAAGCCAGCCCATCCAATTGCTTCTGCATAAATTTAAGATGGTGTCTTTCATTGGTGCCAGTTGGTTGTGACACAGAAGCCTGTTCGCATCTAGGATGGGTTGAAAAAACAAACTCTGTATTGGAAATCACAATTACCCCAGTTACTTTTGGCACACATTTCAGCCCAAGGAAACAACCTTTTGGGCTTAAAGAAAGTCGGCGACATCGGATGTCAATATGTACAGGCTTCCTATGAGGTTCCTAACTCTGAGATATCATGCAAGTCTGGTTTATTCAAGTCGGAAAGTTGGCAGGCTGTTGTATTTTTAATTTCGTGAACTGAATAAATCTCACTCCTGTGTGCTGCTCACTATGATTATCATTGAACAGATGTTGGTGCAGCAAAAGAAAATAAACAGTTAGAAAACTGGCTAGCTGGGGAGAACGACATTCATGCGGCATGCATCTTTCAAACTTTCGTTTCCAATGTGTATACTCTCATGCACAATACCACAGTTTACCACTGATGACTGTTCTCTCAACTCTCGAATAGAAACATCTACGAAAAAAAAAAAAATAAAATAAAAAAAAAATAAAAATAAAAAACCAATGTTGAGCTGCTGTGTGGGGAAACTTCTAGTCTTTATCAGGGCCCAGGTAGATCAATGTGAGAGTAAGCCATGGCTCACCCGGGAGGATCAATGTGAATGGAAAGAGACGGGGGAAATCGGAAGCACCGCAGGAAGACGTCTTTTTCTTACGTTCCACTCGGCTCTGGGATGCCACACAACACATGAGAAACCAAAGGAGCTGAGGCACTCACTTCTTGTGGCACATGATCATGCCCACGGCATAGGCCACCCTGGCGTGTGAGCGAGGGGTGGTGCGCAACTTGCGTGGGTGCCTCTGGGAGCGGCTCTCTTTCCTCTGCTGAAGGGCCACCATCTGGCTCTGGGCAGTGCGGTACATGTAGGCCACTATGCCACTGGACGCCGGGTGGGCTGCCTCGATGCCCTTCAGAAGGCTCAGGATCTGCACATGTAGGGGTAGGGGAGAAGAGTGAGGATTACAAGTGAATCTTAATCTACTCACATGCCACGCACGCAACTACGCACAAATCAAACCCTAAGCTTTTCACCATGCCGGGGTGGCGCAATGGTTACAGCGCTCGACTACTGTGGCCAAGGATGCGGGATCGCAACCCGGCCGCGGCGGCCGCTTTTCGGTGGAGGCGAAAAGCAAGGCACCCGTGTGCTGTGCTATGGCAGTGCACGTTAAAGAACCCCAGGTGTTTGAAATTTCCGGAGTCCTCCCCTACGGCGTCTCTCATAGCCAGAGTCGCTTTGGGACGTTAAGCCTCACAAACCAAACCAAACAAAACAATTTTTTTTTTTTGGGGGGGGGGGGGGGGGGGCTGCACCTCCCAGTGATTTCTTTGCTTCAGGTGAATTTCAGATCCCTAAAGGAAACAGCAGTGTCATTGTAAGCAAAAAGAAAAAAGGTATGGAGGGCACTTAAGCTTTGCTCTTAAAGATATGATGCAATAGCATCATATCTTTCCTCAAATTTTCCTCAAAGCATAAGCTCCTTATTTATCACGCTTTAATTCAATCTCACATAAACTACTGTCACCTCGTTTGGGGTACAACATCCAAAACAAATCTAAACATCATACTCGGTCTCCAAAAGAAGGCAATTAGACTGATCGCTGGTGCATGCTACACTGCCCATACAGAAACATTATTTCCGAAATATAGGATTCATCGTGTGCATGCCATGTTTGAGTATCGTCTACTTCACTGCCTTAAATTGTCACCTCAATGCTTAACTGACTTCTTGAAGAATATATCTAGACTTAAGCCTTACGAGAAACCCTTTCACACCAGAAGTAAACAAATATGGGACGTTCCTCGAACGAGGACGTTATACGGTAACCAGAGCCTTCGTTTTACTTTACCATGCATATTAAATCATTATAGCATACACAACCCAAACATCTTTACCGCGTCAATTAAGGACTTTAGGCTATATTTTATCAATTCCGCACTGTCTCTGTACTTTCCGTTCCTTGCCTTAAACATTATTACAAGAATAGTCACTTCATTTTCATTACGTTCTGCCATATTTCGTGCATACTGTTACACTATTGAGGGTCGTTAATTTACTGTGCTGTTTTTTAACTTGCTGTTTCATTTGTATATATGTGCTCTTTCTGTGCTTCAAAATTTTCATGTTATATATGTATATATTCGCCTTAACGTCACACGTCCTGTTGCTCTGCCATTACTGGGCCTCGGGCATCTCTCAAGCTATCGCTGTAGCTTTTCGCCCGAGGCCCATTTCCTGTATATTACTGGAAATAAAATTTTTTCAATTCAATTCAATACCGTATTTACTCGCGTAATGAACCCACTCGCGTAATGAACCCACCCCCCACTTTTGTCGTCGAAAATTGAATTTTTTTTTTTTACGTCGCGTAAATAACGCGCACCCGCCCGCAGGGTCGGTGTTCAGCATGTTCGCGTTATCTCGGCTCAATTGGCCGGCGCTGTCGACTGTCGACGATCATAAAATTGTCTGATCGCGCAGTGATAAAATAAACATCATTTGAAGCCAACGATGCTGAACACCGGCGACGCGAACGCGGGTGACGCGGGCGTCGACTGCACGCTTTCGTTGATCGTTCATTGACCTTGCATGATTCGTTGGTGGATGCGCAAAGGGCTTTACTGGGGCGTCCTCTTTGAAATGGGGTGACGGCAGTTTCCACCACGCTCGGCTATTTTCTTTGTATTTCTCGAACCAATTTGTCAAACTTCTCTAGATTTTTTTTTTACAATGATGATGATGATGCAGGTTGCCGAGTGCCATCTATTAAATGCAAAGCAAACCTCTGCTTATAGCGCCATGCATGCGCGGCGGCGGCAGAACGAAGTAAAGACAACGCACTTGGACAGCGTCGGTCGCTATTTCGCCAGTCCTATTTTGTTGCTGTTTAAGTGCTTCGCTACGACCTTTGCATTATTTCGTGCGTGCTGTGCATTTTCTGCGCGTTGTGCGATGGGGCGTTACGCTAGCTACACGGCCGGTTTTAAGCTCAAAGTCGTGGAGCATGCTTTGGAGCATGGCAATCGCGCGGCTGGACGGCATTTTAGTGTAGACCCCGTGCGTGTGCGCTACTGGAGGAATCAACAAGAGGAACTCAGAGCGACGAAGAAAGATCGCCGGGCCTTTCACGGGCTGAAGCAGGGCAAGTTTCCTCGCGTCGAGGAAGAAGTTCTGAGCTATGTGAAGAGGCTCCGCAACGAAGGATGTGCCGTATCCCACGAGCTGATACAGAATCACGCGCGGGCCACTGCAAGAAGTCACGGCATTGCCGCGAGTGAATTTAAGGCGACCAGTGGTTGGACGACTCGTTTCATGCGCCGGAACGGGTTGTGCCTCAGAAGGCGTACTACGTTATGCCAGCGGCTGCCGGCAGACTGTGGGGACAAAGTGCGTGATTTCCACCGCTTTGTCATTCGGATCCGTGAGGACAAAAAGTTCCTGCTGTCGCAAATCGGGAACGCGGACCAGACGCCTATAAACTTTGACATGCCAAGAAACAGCACTGTCGATATGAAAGGTGCGAAAAGTGTGCAGGTTAAGACGACGGGCACCGAGAAGCAGCGGTGCACCGTGATGTTAGCTGTAACCGCGGACGGCAGGAAGCTGCCGCCGTTCGTCGTCTTCAAAAGAAAGACTCTGCCAAAGGGAACTCTTCCTGCCGGTATCCACATTCGTGCCCAGGAGAAAGGGTGGATGTCGGCCGAGCTGGTGTCCGACTGGCTGAAAACAGTCTGGGGACGGCGGCCCGGGGCTCTTCTCCTGCCATCGCTGCTTGTTATGGACAGCTTCCGCGGCCATCTGGAAAAAAATGTCCGCTGCCGAATGAGCGAGTTACGCACGGACCTCGCTATCATCCCAGGTGGCTTGACATCAGTGCTGCAGCCCCTTGATGTTTCCATTAATAAGCCCTTTAAGGACAACGTGCGCCGGCTCTATACAGAGTGGATGGCCGCGGGAAACCACGACCTGACTCCCGCAGGTAAGATTAGAAGGCCCACCATCGACATGCTCTGTCGATGGATTCTAGAAGCATGGAGTGTGATTCCCAGCGAGATGGTCGTCCGCAGCTTCAAAAAGACTGGCATCTCCAACAGCCTCGACGGCAGTGAAGACGACGCGCTGTGGGAAGACAACGACGCCGACGAAGTCGCAAGCGATATGAGTTGAAGCGTGGATTCAGATAGCGAGCCCGAGTGAGACAGACCATGAGCAGCCAGCAGCATGAAAATAAAAATGAATTTTTAATTCACATTCATCGCGTACGTGTTTTTATTATAAAGGTAAGGTTGGGATTGCGATTTTCCTATCTTCATTGTGACATGAAATTTCGACCTAAAAAAAATCTCATTTTTTTTCCCCGCGTAATGAACCCTCCCCCCAAATTTATGTCAACTTATCTGGAAAAAAGGTGGGTTCATTACGCGAGTAAATACGGTATAAAGCCCCTCTCTAATAAAGACCTGCAGCGGTGGTGGCGTAGAGGTAGAACATCCGCCTCGCATGCAAGAGGACCGTGGTTCGAATTCCGGTGCCGCGCAATTCTCTACCAGATTTAAAAAAAAAATAAACATCCGCGTGTCGATGGAATTGCATAAACAGGTTTGGGGAGCAACCTGATGCCGGTGAACACCTCCAGCAACACACTCCCTCCACAGAACAGGAATTGGCCACCCTGGTGCAGTAATTGGCCACAATCTCCCATGATTAGGAGGAATATGGTAGAGGCCTTCACCCAGCAGTAGGTATAGTAAGGCTGATTATGATGATGATGAGCAAAGACCTATCAGCATGCCTGCGTGCCCTATAGAGGTAACGTGAATGCAAGGATCCTGGAAGGCTGATTCAGATATCACCCTCCCTTGTGAAAGGAGAGGCAAGAGTTGGCACCTCTTGCCTAATGTAGTGTCAGGCAATGCTGTGCAACCATGCCACTTACCAACTACCGCTTACCAGCGCCATGCTCGCGATCTTTCACTCACAATGCAAACGGCAGCACCGGACACTGACGCCAGCACCGGTGTTAGATTTTTGACGAACAAGGCATTTAACGCTTCCACATTGAAATTTAGCACTGGCATTACGAGCAAAAAAAGCATGAGCATGGGGCTGGCAAGCAGTAGGTGACATGGCCACACACTCACTGGTTGATGCGTTTTGTGACGTCACAAGAACACGTGGCATGGCCAAGTGGGCAGGAGCGGGTTCTCTGAGATGGGAATCAAACTCTCTAGGCTTCTTGGATCTCAAGTCAGACACACTAACCTTAAACCACGCAGGCGCGTCTGCGTGGCTTCGTTACGGCGGGCTTTATGTCTATGTTGGGTGGTCTTGTACATCATGTGGCAGAGATTACGACTGTTAGTGAGTACATGTCAGATAACGGAGGCACAAGTTAAGGAATTCGAGAGTAGACTAGTAGCAAAGCCCATGTAAGTGAACACAGATCCATGAGTAGAGCTCGCAAAACGGGAGCCATCAATGATGCCACATCAATACCCTTCAAGATGGCAGAGCTCAAAGGAACAGAACACCGAATTTCAAGCATTAAGTTTTTTTCAGTGCAGCAGAAAGCCTGCCATCTAAATTGGTCGGTACCACAATGGTTTTGTTAAATACAGTGTCGAAAATTGTTTACAGAGGATGTTGAAATAAGTGCACGGGTCCACTTTTATGTAGTCCGATGCTGGAAACCATGATCAGCAAGCGAGATGGCGATACCATATCGGTAAAAGTGATGCACCGAAAAGTGAGTAAATCTCAGCTGCCGGAGCCTAATGTGACACTTTTAATGAAGTGATGCTGCACTTTCACACTAAAGACCGTTATGGCTCAGAGACATACGCTTCGTCAATGAAAGTTTTAGTGGACCATGGTTACCACTCCATCCAAGAAATGCGAAACATTGCGATGCCATCTAAGTCGAACCCGGATATATCGAATTTTGGTTATATCGAACTTACGGAATATCCCCTTGAAAATCCCATGTAAAAGTATAGGAAAGCCGCGTCATATATCGAACTCAATTTCACCGGTCATTCAATATATCGAACTCCGCACCACGCACTGGAAAGTGTGCCTTCCCCAAAGACATCACATCGTCCTCGGCCATTTGCCGTGTGACGTTTTCAAGCCACGCGCGGAAGGAATGAGAGGGGACAGTTCGGCGACGGCTGATCTAGGGCAGCGCTGCGCCCATTCCCCAAAGGCGCGCGCATCTGCAGTTATCGTTTCCCATGCGTCAGCACGTGACGTTTGCAAGCCATGTGTGTGAATTAACCAGAGAGAACCGGTGGGAACGAGAGGGGAAAAACGCGATAGAGCGAAGCGTAAGGGTGTGCCCATTCTTTTGCCGAGCTATCTCTCTCCTTCCTCTTTCCCAGCCTTTGTTCGCAGTAGCACGCGCTACGCATGAGCCAAGCCAGCTCAGCCCGTTTTCAGACAGAACGTCGGACGCTTGCATGTGTTGCGAACCCTCTACGCGCGGCGGCTGACGTGGCTATGGCGCCTGCGAAAGTTAAGAAGCGGCAGATCTTTTTTTTTTTTCTTTCTTTTTTTTGCAAGAGTCGTTTGTTCTTATTGTTGTGCTGTACGCGCGGCGTAGCGTAAGATAAGGCGTTACGAAGTGGCTTTTTTTTTTTTTTGCGGGAGTCGTTTATCCTTGCATGTATGAATCAATGAAAGCACGCGGTCAGCTGCGATCATGACACCGGCTTTTAGCATTTTTCGCTTCAAACAGCATTTGCAGCTACTGTATCATGCCTTCCAATGATTTTATGGCAGTAGACTACGCTGGCCCCAAGCGCGGCATGATAAATTGAACCAGGCTTGTGCAATCAAGCCATCATGGGCAGTCTGCCAAGTTCGCTCCCCGCTGCAGCAGGAGCTATCAAAAGATAAACACCTATCGCTGCGCAGTATCTTGGCACGCTGCCAAGAAATGAGCTTTGGATGAGACAACCGAAACGGAGTGCGACATGCAAGTGATAACGCTGGCGATTTCTGCCGCGGCGACACAGAAACCTTGTTTTGAGCTGCCGCGGTGGCTTGGCTCCTACGGCTGAGGGGCAGTTCCAACAAGTTGGAAATTTTTTGCTCTGTTGCCACCGCTCGTCGCTGAGATCGCTTAATCGCTTGCATGTGAGCGAGCTGGCCTTAACGCTTTTTTTTTTCCAAATTCTCGAGTACAAAAGTGGAGGGTGAGTTCATTATGCGAGTGAGTGGATTACGCGACAAATACAGTATCGTTTTTTCGCATCGTAAGTGCCGTCCCAAGCCGATTTCTGTATATCGAACTATTTCGCGATCCCCTTCGAGTTTGATATATCCGGGTTCAACTGTAGTGCAAAAAATTAACATCATGGATGATGCGAAAGGAATGTTGCTTGTTACTGAACGATGCATGGAGAGAGTGCAAGATATAAGAGAACATCTGGAGCACTTTTAAAAGAAAAATAATATTGTGCACTTCATGAAGTTGGAGATATTTTCCTAAGATGTGGTCCCATAGTAGACTACATAAATAATGGACGCGTTTCCCTGCCCTTGTCCACCTTCCTTCTTACTAATGTCCACATACATAGCAGTATCAAAAAGTTATGGCTGCTAGTGTTCAATTCTGCAAAAAAAGAAAAAAAATGAATAATTGGTTCACAGGAAGGGAAAGGCACAGTATCTGTCACACTTGTCATGCGGACACCTGACCTGCCTGCTGCAGTAGGAATACCGTTTCAATGGAAAGAGGTGTCTCCAGGTGGCCAAATTACTCCTTAGCCCTCCACTAAGGCTCCTCTTTCTACTTTCACTCTCACCTTCTTTCCTTCCCTTACCAGCATGGTTCTGGTGTCCACAAAAACAAGTGTGACAAATACTGCGCCTTTCCATTCCTGTGAAGCATTATTTTATTAATATTATTATTGGACACCTGACCTACATGGTAAGGGAAGGCAGGAAGGTGGGAGCAAAAGTGGAAAGAGAGATGAGGAGCCATAGTGGAGGGCTCAGGGGTAATTTCGACCACCTGGGGATCTTTAACACACAGCACACAGATGCCTCTTCATTGTGCCTCCTGAAACGCAGCTAGTGGCGGAAAAAAAATTCCCCAAAACTGCGATTTTTTGTGGAACGGCAGAAAACCACGATCCTTTGACATAGTACTACTGAATGCCCATCTGCTGGCCTGTCTGCCAGGGTACAAGCACAGGTAAATAGAACAATACTGATTTCGAATATCTGCATTGATTTGCATTTTGTCTCCCCCACCTGTTCATAGTTGATACCTAGGTGGAGGTAGACCCGCGCCAGCAGCAGCCGGTGCTCGATGTCTCCCCGCATGGGGTCGGTGCGGTGCCGGCCGCGGCCCTCAAACAGCTCAAGCAGCTCGAGGGCATAGCGCAATCCCTGCATGCCCAGGTTGCCTTCAAATTGCCGCCAGGACTCCACCAGGTTCCAGCACATTCGCACCAGCACCTGAACACGCGGTGCAGGGGGCACAACACGTGATCTCACAAGGCCATCTTATGGGTGCTGATCTGTGTCACATGGAGGGGACTTTTCCAACAAAACAACCCTGTGGAGCTGCAGAAAACTCTCTCGTAGATATTATATAGAACGTTTTGAAGTTTTCCTACCTTCAGGTAAACTAGATTGTGGTGCGTTCCACAGCGTCTTTCCCCAGCTCCACAACATTGTGCAGCAGTGACACTGCCATAAAAGGTTTGAAGCAACCTATATGCTGCCAGCTAGCAGTAATTGCAGAGATAGCTTTCACTGCTTATGTATACTTGCCACACTTATATGGTGCTCATTTTTTTTACCCCAAGGCATTCAAATTTTGCACCATTTTTATCAGTTCAGGGGGCTGTTCAGTCTCCAACCAAGAGATAAAAAAGGTCCACGATGACACCTTTTCATAGCTGGACTGGCTATATATATACTGGGTGTCCCAGCCAAAATGTAACCAAGCTTTTAAAAAGACGGAGCATCCTCGCCCCAGTGAAACTAACTGAGAATGTTCAGTGTTGTATGGCCTAGTTCGCAGTATATATCTTTTTTTCATTTGCTAAAGGTAAATAATTAGCAGGGACTAATTCAGTAACTCTTACTTAATGGCTTGAAGAATAAAGTGCAATGCAGATTGCATATCGCCTTAAAACGGTTGAGTGAAATGCATCCACCAAGCTGACCTTTAGGTACAGTACCTTTTCTAATGGCCTTAAAAGATAACTAAAGCAATAAAAAAAAGCGTCCTCGCCACAGTGGCACCACCTCTGCATCCTAAGACATGCCTGAGAAAGGAAAATCCCCTTTGTCTGGACCATTATTCATGATGGGGCGTTGCTTGTGCATTGGGAGAGATGTGAGCTATCAGACGGCTAAGTACTAATAGCTTTATTGCAAGGCTGTTAAAAAAGAATAAACTATGCATAAATCATACCTCGTGCAAATATCACAGCTAGCTAACTGCTTTCCAAGACAATCCACAGCTGTAGTACTGATAGTTTGTTTATCAAGTCATTAATTAGAAAGTTAACTAATTAGTCTTCACAAATTAATCAACTTTGGCATATGAAAAAATACTGCAGACTCAGGGCACTTAGTGTGTTTTAAAAGCCCGATTACATTTAGCTAGGAAACCTGGTAGAAAAACAGCCTAGTTATGAAGTAGAGCGAAAAAATGTATAACCTGACGTAGCTGTTGCTTACAAAGAACAAAAAAAGTGAACTTTATCATTAACGGTACCAGGTTAACGGCTTTCAAGAACCTGCCCACACATAAGGCTTGGGTAGAAATGAAACTGCAGAAAATAAAAGAAAAATAAGTGCACGCCTAAACTGACAGTTTGGCATTCACAAGGCAAATAAGCTACTACTTTGTAGCTTTCCTTTGCAGCCATTCACTGCACTATGGTGGATGGTAATGAACAAATACACCCTAGAATGATGCCGACTGAATGTCAAGAGCAATCATCAGCTGCTGAGGCCAATTCAAGAACATCCAACCAGATTAGCTGCTAAGTGCTTTTCAAAAAAAAAAAAAACCCGAATTATACCTAGTCTCACTTTTCATCTCGCAAGTAAACATTTCTTGTAGAGCAAGGCTGGCCTAAAGCGCCCATCAAAAATGAACAAGTGTGCAAAAAGTATATATATCAAAATAAAAAAGATTATAAC
Source organism: Amblyomma maculatum (assembly GCF_055883805.1). Lineage (NCBI taxonomy): Eukaryota > Metazoa > Arthropoda > Arachnida > Ixodida > Ixodidae > Amblyomma > Amblyomma maculatum. Next base: position 14,090,037 of record NC_139351.1, on the reverse strand, counting down.
ATTAAAGGCAGAAGCCGCTGTGTATGCTTGGATAACTGCCATCCTGCCATATCTGCCTGCCGAGTAATATGGCATGATATAAAGACATGCCAAGTGGTCACGAAATAACTGGGTACAGTCGAAGCAATGAATACAACTGAGGGGTTTTTAGCACATCCCTACCAGCTTTGCTCCCACATTCCTCAAGACCTCAGTTAGATGCCGATTCGCGTACAACCTAGAAATCACTTAGTTCTGACATAACTTGCAGTAATGCAGAAAAGCTGCTTCAATGAAAGGCAGAAATCAGTTGCTAGTGTCAGATCTGCTGCTTTCCGCTAGCTTATGCATGCTAACTACCGCTAGCTTATGCATAACTAGATTTGAAGGCAATCTATCTCAAGTGCTGCAACTAAATGTCCCGAGCACAGACATTTGAGCCAATAGGTAAAGCTAACTTAAGGCTGTCTTGGATAATGGCTTTGACATTCTAATACCTCCTTTGACCTTCCTTTGGCCTTCTTTGACCTTCTGGCTTTGACCTTCTAACAGGTTCATGGCTCTGGCCTTATGAACCAACTGTAAGCAGTGCAGGTACCTGTCAACAAAGCTCTTGAATAAAAAAAAAATTATTATGGCTACACCTATCCATCAATTGCAAAACACCCTTCAGAAGGGCACACCAACCTTCGGTGTGCGGAGGGAGGTGTAGCAGGTGTTCCTGTCCAGCTGCAAGTTTGGGCACAGCGATGGGCACTCGCCCTGGTCCATGAAGCGACCCCCGTGATAGACGTCTATGTACGTGTAGCGTTGCTCCTCCGGCAACCTGCAGTGCCATGGAAACCAATGCAGTACCATGGCAACCAATGTCGTGCCATGGCAACCAATGGCAACCAAAGAACCAGAAACAAACATAACAACTCTGACACTCTCTCATCTTCTTATGAAGCTTCTTTCCTCTCTCCTAGGGCAGATTGGTGGATCACTTTGGGAAAGAGTGGGTACAAGGAGAGATGACATCACATAATGGTGTGAAACTACAACTGTGAAGCCAGCTTAACACCTGTAAACAGGATTAGAGCTAGATAGTGTTTTCAAGAGCTTAGTTCAGCTTCAAAGCATGTTTCACATTTGAAAACAAGCTTTAAACACTGGATTCCAACCCCTCTTCCAAGTCAAACTAAAACAAAGGATTCCTGATCTATATGTCATCACTAGGAGCATTATGTATTTATTTCCACAGCTACATGCCTGCACCTTTTTGTGGCTCAGCTGATCAGTTTTGACAATGCCGCATAGCTTGGAAATATACAGTCGAACCCGGATATATCGAACTCGAAGGGGATCGCGAAATAGTTCGATATATCAATAATTCGATATACAGAAATCGGCTTGTGACGGTACTTACGATGCGAAAAAACGATACCGTATTTGTCGAGTAATCAACCCACTCGCATAATGAAACCACCCTCCACTTTTGCACCCGAGAATTTGAAAAAAAAAAAAAAGAAAAAAAGATGCGTAAAGGCCAGCTCGCTCACATGCAAGCGATTGAGCGATCTCATCGACGAGCGAAACATTTCAAACTTGTTGGAACTGCGTCCCTCTCGCCGCTCGAGCCACCGCGGTAGCTCAACACAAGGTTTCTGGGTCGCCACGGCAGAAATCACGAGCGTTTTTGCTTGCATGTCGATGGCGCGCGACACTCCGTTTCGGTGGTCTCATCCACAGCTCATTTCTTGGCAGCGTGCTAAGATGCTGCGCAGCGATAACGTCCGGGCGCATTTATCTTTTGATAGCTCCTGCGGTGGCGGGGAGCGAACTTGGCAGAGTGCCCGTTGATGGCTTGATTGCACAAGCCACGCCGCGCTTGGAGCGGGCTATATGATCGCAGTAGCTGACCGCGTGCTTTCGTTGATTCATACATGCAAGATAAACGACTCCTGCAAAAAAAAACAACAAGTAAATAAACTGCCGCCGCTTAACGTCCGAACAGCACAACGATAAGAAAGGATGACTAAAAAAAAAAAAGAAAAAGAAAAAACGAGACAGCTGTCGCTTCTTAACGTCCGCAGGCGCCATAGCCACATCAGCCGCCGCGCGCAGAGGGTTCGCAACACACGCTGGAGAAAGCGTCCGATGTCTGTCTGAAAACGGGCTGAGCTGGCTTGGCGCATGTGTAGCGCGTGCTGAAGGAGAGAGATAACTTGGCAAAAGAATGGGCACACCCACGCACATGGCTTGCAAAGGTCATGTGTTGGCGCGCGGGAAACGATAACTGCAGATGCGCGCGCCTTTGGGGAATGGGCGCGGCGCTGCCCAGACCAGCTGTCGCCGAACTGTTCCTTCTCATTCCTTCCGTGCATGGCTTGAAAACGTCACGTGGCAAACGGCCAAGGGTGATGTGATCGTCTTTGGGGAAGGCACACTTTCCAGTGTGTGGTGCGGAGTTCGATATATCGAACGACCGGTGAAATTAAGTTCGATATATGACGCGGCTTTCCTATACTTTTACATGGGGTTTTCAAGGGGATATTTCGTGAGTTCGATATAACCAAAATTCGATATATCCGGGTTCGATATAACCGGGTTCGACTGTACTTATACCACATTTCCGCGGACTCAGGAAGAAAGAAAAAATGTTTTGCTTTGTTGCAAACCTTCATTATCTCATCTTGTTTAGCACTAACTGTAGGCAGTGCTGCAAGGAAGGCAACAAAAGAATTGACTAAAATAAAGAATAAAATGCATAAAAACAGCAAAGAATTACAGTGCCAGCAAACACAATGGTAACCATGTAAGCTATCATGATACAGTTGATCCTGGCTGTATCAAACCTGGATAGATCGAATTATTAAGCAATAGCTAGCTCGTTCAGTCGAACAGCGGTCAGCACTGTCAGCACCGTGTGTTGGAAATAGTAAGGGGCTGCGTAAAAAATATCGTATAATGGTAATTCGTGCTTTTAGTGACAGATGATTTGTTGGTGTTTGATATGTGATGAGGAGTTAATGAAATCATTGTAATTGACTGATGAATAAAAAAATAAGAAAATGGAAAAAAAAGGGACTCCAAGAAAGTCAGAATGCCCAGAATAAAAAGCCAATGCTGCTAATTAAGAAAATTTAAACAAAAAGACAATGCTCGATGCTAATTAAAAATGTGTGTGTAATTGGCCAATTAAATAATTAAATAATGAATAATGCGTTCAAAGGTGTCAAACTGCTCAGAAAGGAAAGCCAATGTTCTGCTAATGATAAGTATTGGTGTATAAAAATATTGTGAAGAGACAGTATCGCTGCGCGTGTTCGACCTGACTGTCTACGGGCTGTGTTCGCCGCCGATCTTCCCAGTCCCAGTACCTTTAAATAAACCCTCATCCGACATTTGGTGGAGGTGCTGGACCATAGAGGTAAGGGCAGAATTTAGCAAGAGCCCAAATAATGGCTCAGCACTCTTTTTCAGTAACAGAGTAATTATATTCAGCCTTTGTGAGCGTACCGCTAGCATAGGTGACCATGTATTCAGCATAGCCTGATTCGCGCTGAGTGAGCACGGCACCGAGACCAACACCACTGGCGTCCGTGTGGACCTCGGTAGGCGCTGTGGGAAGTATTGAAGGCATCATCGCACGATGGCGACAACAGCGAAAGGTCGCAACTGCCAGACAAAAGGTCTATCAAGAGAGAAGCGATGGAAGCAAAATTTCAAATAAAGCGACGAAAGTGAGAGCACTGTCCGAGGAAGCTTAGTAGATCTTTGAATGAAGTCGGTTTGGGAAAGGCATGAAGTTTGGGGGGGTCTGAAGATGCTCCTTCTTTGGAGACAACCTGGCCGAGAATGGTGAGCTGGCGGGTGGCAAAACTACATTTTTTCAAGTTCAGCTGCAGTCCGGCATCAGAGAGGCAGATCAAAATGTGCTTCAGATGGCAGAGGTGGGTGTCAAAGTCGAGAGAACAGTCGACAATATCGTCGAGGAAGCATATGCAAGTCTTCCACTTTAGGCCGCGCAAAATGCTGTCCATCATCGGACGTAAATCTAGGAAAGAAAAGAGTTCGGCGCCTTGCGAATAGTTGAGAACGTTGTCAATGCGCGGGAGCGGGTAGACGTCCTTCCGCATAATCTTATTAAGGCGGCGATAATCGACACAGAGGCGGATAGAGCCATCTTTCTTTTTTTATGAGCACAACAGGTGATGCCCAAGGGCTGCTTGAGGGCTGAATCAGGGCGCTCTGGACCATCTGGTCTACTTGCTCTTCAATAGCCCGGCGTTCGGTTGCAGACACACGATAAGGACGCTGCCGCAGTAGTGCGTGGGTGCCAGTGTCGATGCGATAAGTGACGGTAGACGTTTAACCCAAAGAACTTTGATGAGAGTCGAGGGAGGAGTGAAACTGAAGTAGGTTCAAAAACTGCGTGCACTGCGCCCGAGGAAGATAAGCGTCGATGGAACGAAGGAACAGGTCTGTAGAGGTGGGCGGGGGCGCAGATGAAGGGGGGCTGAGTGCAGTCACGGCAGATTGCGGCTAGTCATTAGGCTCCTTAGAGAGCAGAAGAGATAAGATTGGTTGGATACTGCCGAGGCATTTACCACGGCGCAATGCAGTAGGGGAGTTAAATGGGTTAAAGACCCATAACATGGCCAGCGTAAATAGCGAGAACAGTGTAGGGCAATGAAAGGCACTTGCGGTGCATGAAAATATGGGTGGTGTGAAGAAATAGTGCCATCGCTGCCAGAATCACAAGCGACATGAACAAGCACCAGTAACAGTATCAGATATTTTATTAGTGGCCTTATCCAAAACGCCATCAGAAGCAGCCCTTATGTGAGTCACAGTCGCAGGGCACACGGCCTAAGACGAGAGACATGAGGTGCGAGCATTGGAAGCTAGCGTGGATGCACTGTATTGATGCTTCTAGGTTACAGAGAAGCTCGATCACATGGCATGTTTTCTATATGAAATTATCAATGTATCAAACTATTTCGAGCTACCCTCAACTGTAATAAAAGGGTCTCCTGAAACCGAACAAATGTTAATAGGGGTATGCAAATGCTTGAGTAACTGAATATGAGTAAAATTTTAAATTATTAAAATACCTAGTAGTATTCGGATGGCTTGACATTTGATATTCGGAATGGGAGAATTTAGCTCCGGCGACCATTATGTCTTTTATTGTGGGCACGAATCCAAGAGAAGGAATGGGGTCGCTCTCATAGTAAACAGAAGAATGGGCAAAGCAGTGCTAGGGTACAACCCCAAAAACGACCGAATGATTTCACTTCGGATCCAAGGTCACCCTTTCAACATAACAGTTATCCAAGTCTATACACCGACCACTACTGCTGAAGAAGCTGACGTTGAGAGATTTTATGCGGACCTACAATGCCTTTTAGACCGCACCCCATCTTCAGACGTCGTTTTTCTCATAGGAGACTGGAATGCTAAGGTCGGGAGTGAAGAAATATCCGGAATTATAGGCAAGTTCGGTCTTGGCGAGCCAAATGAAGCTGGGCAGAGGGAGTTTTGTCAAGAAAACAACTTCACCATAGCGAATACTCATTTTCAACAGCACAAGAGGCGCCTGTACACATGGACTTCACTGGACGGTCTGTACAGGAATCAGATCGATTATATTCTTTGCCGGCAGAGATGGAGAAGCGCTATACAAGCAGTAAAAACAAGGCCTGGGGCCGATTGTGGCACCGATCACCAGCTTCTTGTTGCCAAAATTAAGCTTCGATTGAGGAAAACGCAGAAAACTAGAAGGCCTTTCAGGTATGATCTGGATCAAATTCCATTAGAATATGCTGTGGAAGTGAGGAATCGATTTCAAGAATTAGATCTAGAAGACAGAGATCCCGAAGAGATGTGGACTGATGTTCGTGATATAATACAAGAAGTTGCTACTAAGGTAGTTCCAAAGCAAAAGAAATGCAAGAAAGCAAACTGGTTATCTGAAGAGGCTTTGCAAATAGCTGACGAAAGGAGGATGGCAAAAGTTATGGGGGAAAGAGAAAGATACAAGGCTCTCAATGCGGATTTTCAGAAAATAGCAAGGAGAGATAAGAATGCCTTCCTGAACATACAGTGCCAAGCAGTTGAGGACAACAGCCAATTAAGGAACACAAGAGCTCTGTATAAGACAATCAAAGATATCAAAGGAAGCTTCTGTGCTAAGCTGGGTGTGATAAAGGACAAACGAGGCAAGGACCTCACTGAAGCCTCAGAGATAAAGAAGAGGTGGCAGGAATACACAGAAGAACTGTACAAGAAGGACCCGAATGTGCAAACCCAACATAAGATGGTTGTGATTACTGATCTCGAGCCGGGCATCCTAAAGAGTGAAGTTGAATGGGCCTTAGCCAGCCTTGCTAAGAACAAAGCTAGCGGAATTGATGACATTCCAGCTGAGTTGCTTCAAAACCTCAACCATGACGCTGTTAACATTCTGCATACATTACGTCAGAAGATTTCGACAGCCCTGCAGTGGCCACAGGATTGGAGGAGGTTAGTTTACATCCCCATTCCAAAGAAAGGCAGTGCCAAAGATTGTTCCAACTACCGCACGATCGCGCTTATTTCGCATGCTAGCAAGGTGATGTTGAAAATCCTCCAAGGTAGGCTGCAGCAGTATGTGGATCGGGAGCTTCCGGACGTGCAAGCTGGGTTTCGCAAGGGCAGAGGAACTAGAGACCAAATTGCCAACCTTCGCTGGATCATGGAAAAAGCAAGAGAGTTCCAGAAACCCATCTACTTCTGCTTTATTGATTATGCGAAAGCGTTTGACTGCGTAGATCACAGCAGATTGTGGCAAGCTCTCCAAGAGATGGGAGTTCCAATGCACCTCATCTGTCTCCTCAGGAACCTGTATGAAGTACAAGAGGCCACAGTCAGAACTGGGCATGGTCTTACTGATTGGTTTCCGATTGAGAAAGGAGTGAGGCAAGGCTGCATACTGTTGCCCTGCCTATTTAACCTATATGCAGAGTGCATCATGAGGAAGGCCGGTCTGGACAAGTGTTCAGATGGAGTGAAGATTGCTGGAAAACGTATCAACAACCTTAGATATGCGGATGATACCACTTTAATGGCAGAAAGTGAAGTGGAACTCAAGAGACTTCTGATGCGCATACAAGAAGAGAGTGAGAAGTTTGGGCTTAAACTGAACATTAAAAAGACAAAGATCATGGCGTCTTGCCCTATTAAGTCCTGGAGCATCAATGGACAAGAAGTGGAAGCTGTGACAGATTTTCTCTTCTTGGGCTCCAAGATTACCTCGGAAGGAGACTGCAGCCATGAAATTAGGAGACGCCTGCTTCTGGGAAAGAGAGCAATGGTTAGCCTTGACCGCCTAGTAAAGAGCAGAGACATTAGTCTGCCAACCAAGATCCGTATAACTCGTGCTATGGTCTTTCCAGTTGTGATGTATGGATGCGAAAGTTGGAGTGTGAAGAAGGCTGACCGCCGAAGCATTGACGCGTTTGAATTGTGGTGCTGACGGAGAATCTTGAGAGTTCCTTGGACTGGCAGAAGATCAAATCAGTCGATATTGTCCACCATAAACCCTGACTGCTCATTGGAGGGTCAAATTCTCAAGTTAAAGCTCAGCTACTTTGGTCATCTGATGAGAAGAGAGGAGTCGCTGGAGAAAGATTTGATGTTGGGAAAGGTTGAGGGTCGCCGGAGAAGGGGTAGGCAGCGAACGCGATGGTTAGATGGCATCCTCGAGGCACTGCAGATGAAGTTATGTGATGTTAGGAAGATAGTGAGAGACCGGAAAGCGTGGCGTGACATGGTTCATAGGGTCACGAAGAGTCGGACACGACTGAACGACTGAACTGACTGACAGCTCAGCGGCAGAGCAGGGAAGACAAGAAGAACCTCTAACATACTGAACTAGCGAAAGACATAGAAACACAAGAAAAGAAGTGCATGGGAGAGTGCTGTCCTGTGTACTTCTTTTCTTGTGTTTGTGTGTCTTTTGCTGGTTCAATATGTTAGATTTGCACTAACTAGCCCAAATGGTCACCATGTTAAGAGAAGGACCTCATGACTGGAACTTCCGTTAATCCGGAAATTTGACTAATTCAAACTAGGAGTGTGGTCGCAGCCAACACTTATGTAAATCAGTGGTGTTGGATGCTTGTTAGTTTGGATGGTGGTGCGACTCTCAAAGCCTCGAGCTTCGAGGTGCGACACCCAAAGCCAGCAACTGCCGAGATAGACTTCCAAGAGCCTGATTGCTCGAAAAAGTGGTGCATTCCAGGCATGCGCTCTATAGAAGGCATAATGACGGCCAAATATTCACCATAGTGAAATATATATAGCCTGGCAGTATACAGTGCCGTCTACTTATAACGATATTGAGAAAACCTGAAAATCCAATCGTTATAACTGATTATCGTTATATCTGAAGCGACGAAAAAAGAAAAATTAAAAAAAAAAAAGCACTCCCACGTATTTTCCCATGCTGTAGGCTTGCCTACTTACTAGTGATGAGTAAATCGGGTTGAACAATGCCAACCATCGTAAAGAGCACTAAATACTTTATTACAGTATACATCAGTAGCCATAAAGTAACTTAAGCATATTTAAAAAAGTAGGAAATTTGCGCTCGCTTGAGCAGCAGCTGAAGCTTGACAAACGCTGTGAGCATCACTTCCAGTAGCGAGTACGCTGGCGGCAGCCTTTTTGCGTACATGAAACCAATTAGCGGCTGGATGACCTGAAGGACATCCCCAGCCTTGATGATCGTTAAAATCATAAAGTGCGAATGTCCATATTTTTTCACAAGGCTTCCACCCTTGATATCCTGCCAAAAACCCCGATAAATCTGCCGTTTCATCTCGTGAGTTATCGCGCCATCCATCTATGTGGTCATTGCATCTTCCACGGACACGGAATCGGTGACGGCGATACAGCCACCGCAGTACCCTTTGCACGACTGCGATGATGATAGTGCTCATTTTATTCCGTTTTTGTCGCATATTACCGTTTGCCGCATATGTAGAGTTTTCACGTCATTGTCTTCTAAATATTTTATCTTTTATTGAATATGCACTCAAATTTTCATGGTAAACACCTACTGGGCGGCGATAAATCTATCGTTGTATCCGATGTATCGCCGATAATCGATCGCTATATCTGGTTTATTTTTACATAGACACAATGGAAAAAAATGATAAATCACAAGAATTTGATCACTACTATAAGCGATATATTGTTATATCTGGTATCGTTATAAGTGGACTGCCCTGTAGTTTGTTTCGCTTTGCTTAAATCCACACCATCCCATCACTGCCACTGGGCACACAGCAGCCCAGTGGCATTCAGCCATTCAGCCAGCTGTGCCATTTTTCGACACTGCATTGTGCGTGACTGGTCCTTTAGTTCTCAGGTCGAGCCAATGTTTCGACAAGTGGACTTGTCTTCATCCAGAGACAAGTCCACTTGTCGAAACGTTGGCTCGACCTCTGAACTGAGGCGGGACCTTTACCCTTGTTCAGTGCTCCTTCATACCGTGTGAACCAGCTTCCTCTCGTTCTACCTGGTCCTTTAGCTGTATTTTGGGATGGCGTCATGCTATTCTAGCACCTTTGCACACTGCCGTCTTATATACCCGTGCTTCCTCTGGGAATCAAGTACCCTGACCCATCGCGTATTGAGGATGCCTCACTGCCTGTGCGTCCTTGCACAGTCCATGCGGTCAAGCATCCTTAGAACGCAGCGGGGCCATTTGCAAAGATGGGCCGTGACTACTGCGCTGCACTGTGAAAAGGGCTGTGGAGGGACCGACGATCCTGGTCAACATCCCGATAGTGTGCACAACGCAATGCCCTTGACGAAATCACAAAGCGTTGTTATTGCTTTCTTTTCATCTCAAATGCTTACACATCCATATTCCAAGTGTTCATTAGAAAAAAATTACACTGATGCTAACGGTTCTCAGGAGTTCTTTAGAGAGATTAAAAAAGGTGAACTTCTAAATTATTCAAACATATTTTTTGGTCTCAGTAAGACTGAATGAAAGTCCCACGAAGGCACTGAATATGTCTGGCGCTATTCAATATTCGTGTTTTTTTTTTCTTGATTGGATTCGAAGTTACTATTTGGCATTCTCACACCCCTAGTTAACAGAGTCACAGCAATGTCTATATTCCGAGTTTGCGTCATTATCTCAATGACCTCGAGTGATTCAATTTGCGGACACACTGGAACAGAACGTCATTACCACTTTCAGTTGCAGCATATTCTCTAATCTGATGTCTCGAGGCCGGGAAATAGCGACACTTTCGATAACGACACAAACTCGAAATACGGACACAAGGGGGGCCAGTTATTCAATGTTACCAAAACAAAACTGTCTACAGTGTGTGTTCAATGTTCAAAGCGCCCCGTCTGTTGTGGGGTACTTACAACGGGTGCTCGAGCCACTTGAGGAGGAAGTGCGTGGGGAAGTTCACCGGCAGGCAGTGCACGCCCAGGCGCCTGGCCACGGCCTCGTATATGACGCACAGCGTCAGGGGAATGCCACTCTTCTTCTCCAGAACCTGCACCATTCATTGATTCGGGGTAGTCGTTCCCACCTGGTTACCACACACAGCGTCAACAGAACAGGTTATGTCCAAACACCCTCAACACAAGTGGTATCGAATTGCTGTATACATCTGTATAGTTCAATAAACCACAGCAGGGATTTTCAAAGTGGGCTCCTTGGAGTGCTTCTTCGTTTGCCCAAAACATCCCATTCTGTGCATTCTCAACCACAGCCACTCTTCTAGCCACTTTGTCTTGAGTATAATCATACCTAACCATAGGTGTACATTATACAGTCATTCATTAATCATTGAATTGGGGCATTTTTTTTTTAAAGGGGCCAGGTGAAGAACGTGTAGTAAGTTAAACCTCAATTCAACTTTCTTTTCAGTGCTGCGTAGTCTTTTAGCAAGTGGAGGTCTCTGGACGGATATCATACTTTTGCCAGTGGATGCCTACAGGTCCATCCACCAAAGAGACAATAGCATTTTCACTGAAACACTGTAAAAAAAAAAAGTGCACACGAAATACATAGAATACCTAGTATCTAGCCTCAAACATGAATTCTGCTGAATAATAGCAGCTGCACTGCAATGCTTTCAAAATCTGCAAAAAAAAAGAAAAAAAATCTGGCCAAGTCATATTCTATGATGTGCCCATGTCTGCACATTCCTGGTTTCATGAACTAAAATTGTAGAAAATGCATAAATAATGGCCATCACCACCTAATGTGATAAAAGCCTATAAAACAAAGACACTGTGTTGTCATGCCCAGTCGCGGTGGTGCCGCCCGACTACTGTGCCGGAGTACCCGGGTTCGATCCTGACCGCTGGCGGCTGTGTTTCAATGGAGGCGAAACGAAGTGGCATCCGTATGCTGTGCGATGTCAGTACATGGAAATTACTCCGGAGCCCTTCACTACGGCACCCCTTTCTTTCTTTTCACTTTCCCTCCCCCCTTCTCCCCTTCCCTTATGGTGCGGTTCAGGTGTCTATAAAACAAGTGCGACAGATACTGCGCCTTTCCTTTCCTGAGAACCAATTATTTATTTATTTTGTGTTGTCATCGAACCTTGCATTGTACTGAAAGCTGTTTCTTCTTTGTTGGTACTCAACAGCAATGTAATAACCAATGTATGGCTCACATGGCTCCGACGCAGTCCCTAAGCAGCTGCAACTGTCATATGACAGTCATACACAGGTGTAAAGATTGTTTTATGGGGTACTAAGGTGAACATCAATATAAACAAGAGTAATGGCCATTCACTGGACATTAGGACTAGTCTTCAGAAACACAATTACCTTAGTATCACCTCTGCATCAAAAAATGAGTGCGTTGCAATTCCTTCCTCCATTTAGGTCCATATGAAATACCCATGCTGTTACGTCATTTCTACAGTGACATAACTGGAAAATTTGATTTAAAAAAAAATTGAATGTCTCGGCCAATCAGAGAAATGAATGGAAACAACACAAGGTCTTCCCTCAGACCCCAAGGGCCACTGCTAGAGAATAATTTTTCTAGAGATGCCAGCACCATCCAGTTTACCATCCTTCTTCCCAAAAGTTGTCTCATCATTTGTGAACTTGCGCTTGGTTCGCACTTTTTTTTTTATTGGAAGACTTGCCCTGTGGCATAGAACAGACGTCTTTAACTTATAGTAAGTCGCCTAGATTATTGTCTTATGAAGCTACACTGAACAACTGCTTCACACTAGGTGACTAAGTGGCATTCAAAGATAGTCACCAACCACATACACATGAGTTGCAGTTGTAGCAGCAGCCCTAGTTTTCTATACCGATGGTACTTCACATCCCATTGAAACAGTGTTGTGAAAGCAATGAGCTAACTGTGGCCAACAAAGAATTCACTTGGCCTGACTGCATTTATCAAAATTCTTCAGGCAGTAAGTCTTTCAGTTTTATACAATTCTCCAGCTTATCTAAGCTCTTTCCTACTCAAATAATTTGGAACCTTCAAACCTTCATCTCACAATTTAGCTTGACTAAGTATTCCTATCTGCTGCCTCTGTCACCTCAGAATTGAAAACTATTTACAAAGCTTCTTAACATCCCATAGCAATGAATGCCCAGGTGTAGCAGGTTGATGAATGTAAATGGCCCCGACCAAAAGAAGGAAGATGGAAAGATGTTTCAACTTCCCAGTGGGAGCCTGGTTCACAATGAGGCAATACACAGTAATGTCGCTTCACACTAGTGTGAAACCACTAATCCGGAGGCTACTACTCTGAGCAAAATCTTGCTGTGATTGGTCAACAGTTGCATAGCGTCAATGCATAGCAACAGCTGCATAATGGTGGCTGCACAGCAATGCATTGAGGAGGCACTGGCAAGTCCTACAGTACAGCACTGTAGTTGTGCAGCCAATCAATAACGATTAAGAAGAGACTTAATTGGTGACAAATGAGTGTCATAATCCAGCAGATTACACAAGACTAAGCAACAAAAAAGCAAAACCCGCACAACACTGCTTAGAATTTAAGCCAAAATTTTCCGCATTATTAACTTCTTTGACAGTCGAATTTAAAAAAAAAAGAAACTCCCCGAATGCTCAAATTTTTTTCTGAATGATTTTGAATAAACAAAACAAGTGCAGATAGAAAAAAAAAGGAGGGAAATAATCCGGGACACTATTTACATTACTAGTACAAAAATGTTCAATAATTCTTATAGTACGGTCAGAGCTGGAACTGGCAGATTGTAGCTCATTGTACAGAGGTGAGCTACTCAGACTCTCTGTATGGAGCAAAATCCGAGTCAGAATGGAGCCAATACGTCCTTCCTTTTTCCTCCTTTTGGTGGGAGCCATTTGTAATTTTGTCGTGTACTATCCTGATGAAACAAATTCCACCAGACCCTTAAACATGAGCCAAAGTGAAAAGCTCCAGGTTCTAATTCAAGCGGAGTCCTCTGTACAGACTCTCTAAAGCAGCCTCACCACACCCGTATCTGACACTTCCGCCTCAATCCTACTCACAGGCTATTAATAATATTCTCCATGATCTACACTTAGCTCATGTATGTACCAGGCTCTCTAAAGATGCTGTTGCTTGCTGGTTCATGTTGATGTATTAGGTGCAAAAATGAAATGCACCAGAGAGGATCTACATTACTTATCACCTCATCTCGCAAACACTGCAATATCTAAAGTCTGAAATAACCAATTGAAGTGGTGTCAGCTTTTCGCTTCGAACAAGCTCCCTCTGCAGAATCGCCATAGCAGAGTAAGTCTTAGCCATCGTGCCTTGGCAACAAGGCTGACGCAGAGACATGAAGAGGATCCCAACCTTGTCGATGAAGGAGTTGTCAGGCGTGTGGTAGTGCTGCCGGTCGCCCGCCAAGCCAAACTCATGGAACAGGGCCTGGTTGATGCAGCCAAGCAGAGACCGGCACTCGCTGGGGCCCCACCTCGATTCGGACAGGGCTGCATGAAATGAACCACCCAGTTTGAACAATACCTTAACACCTGTGAGCATGCATGCACAGTACAATAAAGCTAAAAAATCCAATTTTTTTTCCTAATGAAATCCAACTGGATGACTTTGTGGCTTCTGCAGCCATTCGTTCAGCAGCAGGGCGCTTATGTTTATTTTTGACGAATTAAGAATAAGAAATGGAATATTGCTTCCTGCCACTCGATTTAGACATGCAGCAATGACGACGACGACAAGAGAATGATGTACAGCCAGTGAGAGGTGTAGGGCTGTATGGTGTAGTCTTAGAAAACCAAACACACACACACACACACAAAAAAAGACTACTTGACATCACAGCAGTTTGCCGATGAAAATGGCACTCTAGTTTTACAAATGCTCTGTTTTCAAAGAGAGTAACCTCGTTGTCATTACAGGGCAGTAAATAACTGATCAATATAGGAATCCAACTGGTCCTCGCTGCCCCTTCAACAGCTGAGTCTCCAAACGAGAAGAATTTTTCTATTTATGGTGAAGAAAGATTAGCTGATGCCTAGACAACATTTAGCCTGGTTTGCAACAGCAAAGCATACCACACACTGACACTTATTACCACGCACAATAACATGGTTTCTTTACATGATATTAGTGTGGGAGATGCTCTGAACAGTTACCAGCCAGGCACTGTGATCTCGCCAACATCAATGTTGGTCAAGCAGAGTGCCCAGCAGAACACCGGTTATTTCTACTGATCTTCAATCGTTCCATTGTTGCCCCAGTTGCGACTAACCCATCGCAAACAAATTTCTTGATGACACCAACATCATTCTTAACGTCAGAGATTAGGTGTGCTTCGAGTCCAGAGTTTTGAGAAGAAAATTAAAACATGTTTACAGCCCCTATTACCTTTACACTCCTGCCTTTATATTCACAGAATGAACAAAATTTCGAGCCCAAGGGACTCCACCAAATTCAGAACAATGCCCAAACCCAGATCATGACGCAGAGCGCAGTTCTCCACAGCCACAAATCCACATAGTCATTCATACCGCCGCACTGATTTTAAATACGCCACACTGACTCAGTCACAGAAATGCTAAAACAGTGCCAGTTAGAATCACTAGAAATAAGAAGAACAAAGCAGAAAGTGAAACTTTTTTTTTTCTGATAATGAATGATGAAGTGAAAGTTAATAAGCAACACTATGTTACACGTCCTCTGAAATGCTGTCCACCAAAAAAATCACAGTAAGGTACAGTTAAATCTCGTTACAAGAGACACTCGGTTATAAGAGACATTTGAAAATGGTTTGGTTGGTTTTCCTATGTCTGCCATGTCAACAACATTGCATACAAGAGACACTCGGTCACTAAGGACAACTTTTCAGGTCCGTGGAGTAAATTCTTCACTATTTAGAAGAGACACAACCCAGGCGTGCTCACGCAATGCAGCTGAAGCGTACCAACTCGTACATGATGCACTTCACATTCCCTTAGCTAAATTCTGTTCCATATCAGTGTCCTTTTTGTTGTGTATGTCAGGAACTGAGGAGTGCTTCCCCATGATTGGAAAGTCAAAACGGCATCGCATTACTGTTACCTACGAAGCAAATCAAAATGCATGAATGACATCCAGCATTTTTAACTCCTCACTGTTAAAATTTGATCACAAGGTGAAAGCTTAGAATCCTGATGTCTTTCTCTTTGTGAGTCATCTGAGGGTGATGAGCCTGTAAGCATCTGAGGTTGACGAGCAAGTAGGAGAGCCTCAAAGGTATTAGAGCAACAGGAAAGCTTGCAAAGTGAAGTGCTTTACCTCCAGAATTTGGGAAGGAATACACTCTGCACTCACAAAAATACATACTAGTATGAATAACTTCTTTAAGCTTTCCTGAACAATTTCCTGTTAATGCATGTGAATGCATTTATATACTGATGTGCAGTAAACTGATCAACACAGTGATTTTAGAATTTTTGGTTACAAGAGACCTTGCTTACAAGAGATGTTTTTCGGGTCCCTTGAGTGTCTCTTGTAACGAGGTTTTACTACTGCAACCTATTATTACACATATTGATGTCTATCGCTACTCCTTTTTTTCCCGATGCAGTAGAAATCTGGAACCAACTGCCAAGCGACACTGTAGACCAAATCGAAGTAGAAAAATTTGAGGTAGGTGTGAACACGTTCCTGGAGGATTGCTGTGCAAATCTGCAATTCTGTTTTATTGAGTGTACTTTAGCGAAGAGAATTGCACTTGTATTTGTATATGTTTCCCTTCCTGTAATGACCCTCATATAGAGGGTTAACAGTATAATTAAAAACACAAAATACAGTAATATACGTGCGCGAAAAGACGAGACAGAGGAGAAGTGGACAACGACGGCACAGAACTGACAACTGATTTAATCGAAGAACGGAAGAGCATATATATGTACACATACTTGTTGTACCCACATGCACATAGTCAAAATTTATAAAAATATATATCAGCACATGAAAACTCCCCCCATCACAAGCACGTGGTGAAAACTGCCGACGCACTATCGATTATGCAGCATGGTCATCTCTTTTTCTCTCAATGCGACGGACGTTTTACTAACACAAACATTTTGCTTCCGGTTAATATGGAAAGCCTCGGCGATTTCTCGAGTAGTCTGGTCTTTATAAAGAAACAATATATTAGTATCAACAAAGAAAGGTACACACTCACACGCGGTGTCAACAGCATCAAATCATGTATCTTTGGATAGCTTGTTTCGAGTACGACTGCGATACTGATTGCACTAAACATGCTGCCAGTCAAGTTGGTGTTGCATTTTGCTGTGAACAGAAAACGCGGTAACTTGGAGAGGGATGGAAGCATAGACAAACGCAGGCGACCATGCTGCGTACGTCTTCTATTTTTCCCTTCATGTTGTCGCGCTAAGCTCTTTAAACCGCGCACTGCTTTTTTTTTTTTTTTAGAACTGTCGGAAAGAAACGGGTCCAGCCAGCGTGCGCAGGTCTTTGAGCGGGCGCTTTAGTTGTCCATTATCACGGAGAGTATCACAAAGAGGGATCTTCAAGCACGAAAAAGACTCACGAACATACGCACACTCTAAAAATGAACTTGTAGCGGGATTAATAGAGTGGTTCCTTTTTGGAACACTACATGAGTTCGGGCCGGGCCTGAAAATGATTGTTTTGCAGGGCCCAGGCCAGGCTAGAGCTAGCTGTGTAGGCTTCTTTCAGAAATGAAGGAATCCCGGCATTAAAATCGTTTAAGCAGTTTATGAATGATGAATAAGGAAAAGCTCATTTGCAAACTAATTTTATTCAGCGGCATTGGTTTGCGCAAGTTACTTTGGGCGCGCACGCCTGTTCAACAACTCAAACAAAAAAGTTAACATGAAAAAGTGCAAAACCGTGCAGTGCGCTCTACTATGGCATAGGTCTCATAGATCGCTGCAATGCATGACACATTCCTCGTTTATAGCATGAGTAAGCGCCTACAATAGTGGAAATTTTCAGCAATCACTGAGCACCAAGGAGGTTATATAGAACTATATAACCTCCTTGGTGAGCACACTCCGTCGGATCTAGCAGAAGACACTCTTGTATCTTCTCGATTTTGTGTTTGCGTTACCTTAGTGACTGGCCATTTGAAGCCTCATAAGCTTTTCAGGCAGCCGTATTTTCAAAGATAGCCTTTCTCTGCCTTAGCCTACCCCCCTCCCCTCTCCAAAAACAGAAAAACAACATCTCTACGCTGCGATAAACGGTATTCAACCTCTCTATGCTATGATAAATGGCATTTAATAAGCGCGTACAGCAATAGGAATATTCGGGTATTCATGCACAATAAACCGGTGTTTTGCTTTTCGTCTCCATAGGAATGCGGAGTGCGGCATTGAACACTCCACAAGAATACGTAGGTTGTTTTCTTCTCCTGCCCTTGCTAACGCAGCTTCTTGAGGCATAGTTGCCGGGTCTCGAGGTAAGTCTCGCTTCGGACTTAGTGGCTAGAGCACGTGGAAGATGCATACGAAAAATAGGTTTGCAGTTCCTCATGTAATAGCAACTATATCCGAATCTAGCAACCAACTATCCCAGATAAGAGCTTTTGTAGTACAGACTCTTTGATAGTACAGTCTCGCGCTCTTTCGATAACAAAGAAATACTTCATGGAGTCTTTTGGAAATTTTTTCTATGCGCTTGGTTTCGTAACGCGTTATTTGGAATGTTGATTCTTTTATGTACTGTTGCATGTAAATGAGGACTAAATCATTTATGACAGAATAAAAAAGTGTTAAGCTTTTCTTTTTTTGCCATAACCGTACATTTTTAAGGAATTCGCTCAGGCTGACTGCCGGGCCTGGGCAAGGGCGAGATTTGGTAGAGCGAGCCTGGCTCAGGCCTGCTTCATGTCAACGTGGGCGATTGCCGGGTCCAGGCCTGGAGCAATGAGCCCGGTCGATCTTCAAACGATGGGCCCGGGTCGGAAAATCAGGCCTGCGCAGTGCTCTAGTTCGTTTCCAATTTTTCTCACTGCCATTACTAAGTGCAGTGGCCGCTTAGCACAACACGCCTACATGAATGAAATGTATTATGAAAAAAAAAAAAAGAACTATGAAAAAAAAAAATCAAGAAAATAAGAATACTAAATTCATCATATTTCCGTAGTCGCCAGGTTACACGGCGTCAAGTCAGCGCTGTGAACTCGCGAGCAAACGCGCCGGCACGGTGAAGCTTAGTTCGACTACAGCACCACTCGCCGCGTGGCGCTCCGGAGTTTTGAAAATGAAGCTGGTTGTGGCAACACTAGCTGCTGCTGCGTCCAAGCTTGCTCACCCGTGCGTTTCACAGCAAGTGTCCGCTGTCGTGGAATGAGATATGTTTATGTTTGTGAGCGCATGCTGCCATGCTTGTTGAGTTAGCTCTCCAATGTGTTATGTCAAGCTCATTGCTTCACTTTTCCTGTGAAACTGTAAGATTTTTTTTCTAAACATGCCCCACAACTCTTGAAAACACACCATTTGGCCATTAAGTCATTTATTTATAATGGTAGGAAAATAATTTCGATAACTACTTGTTTTGGCTATCATTAAGAAAAGGACTGACAGCTTCACAACTCAAAATGCCACTCATGACTGAGTGACAATTTGCTGTCTTTGCGTTTGAATAACAGGTGTTTTAAAAACCACTAGACACGCGAACTTTGTGACAGAGTACATAAATATTCTGTAAATCTAGTGCTAAGCTCAATACATTTGTCCCACAAACTCATCTGTTTAGCATTTATTTTAAGTTCTTTTCTGATATGGTTATCACTTTTTCAAAACTTTGCGCTTGTTGCTGAATTTTGTCTGTATGCTTAGTTCTTGCAGTCTGAAAATGCCAGCCCTTACTTTCTTACCAACGCTCATCGGATCGTCCATCTTTCTGTGCGTAAAGTCTATTATCTGTGATTGCGCAACATGTTTATTTGCCTTGTTATACGCATTACATACAATGACTTTGCTTAGTTGCATAGATTTATTGGAGACTTATATGCATATATTTAAATATCGTGTTGCGAGGTTTTGTGCATACATGTAGTGAAGTGTATTTCCAATGGTAATTTTCTGCCTTTATCAAGCTGTATCTTCTAATTTGTAATATTCCACTATATCTTTGCATTTCTACATACGTTTCAGAACTCCTGCTTTGTGTGCGCTCTCTGTTGCGACTATAAATTTCAGTGCAATTACAATACAAGACCGGTCACAGCTGTTCCTTTGCAATAAACTGGAAGAGAGGACAGCATCATTGGCCATTGCACATGTACAAAAACGTAGACAAGGGTCTTGGATGACAAATATTCAATAAAGTATTTGCCGTGAAAGTGTTCATTTCAAAGTCTTTACGTTTTCATATACATAAGCAACATGCATTGCTTTGCTGGCTTCGAACTGATATAGTTCTAAAGTTCGTTTAATATTTTTTGTACTTATTAAATAGACAGATTCACAAAAGCATTGATATCAGTTACTTCTGCAACAATTTTTGGCACATACATACATATATGTTCTTTTATAAAAAAATGAATATTTTACTTGTCTTGACAGTGCGTAGCCTTCAAGAATTCGTTTGCAGCACATAAATCACAATGGCTATTGGTAATGCCAGTGCTAGTATTAATCAGATATTTGATCCCTCTACAAATTCTATATGAAGGAAGCTGCACTGCAATATGAGCCCCCCCCCCCCCTCGAACAAAATTTCTGGCTACGCCATTGCTCCTCACCTGCAGTGCTGAGCTGCCAGTCGCAACGAATGAGTGGGTGTCCGGGGTGCCGGGCAGCCACAATGGCCTTGGCCCTGCGGGCCAGCTCATCCAGGGTGCGGACCACCCACTCCCGGGGCACCCGGTGCAGGGGCTGGCACCACTGGGAGAGCAGCAGGGCCCCCTCCTCCAGACTGGGCTCAGAGGCTCCCAGGTAGGACTCCCAGCACTGCTTCATGTGCTCATGGCAGACATGGCACTGCACCCGCCGGGCATAGTACTTGAGCGTCAGCTCCTCGTGTCTGCGTGCGGGAGGATCACCTCTGATGACATAATAAATCAGTGGAGTGCAAGTTCAGAGTATCAACAGGTCATCATCATCAGCAGCAGCTGGACTATACTCACTGCAGGGCAAAGGCCTCTCCCATATTCCTCCAATTTCCCCGTCCTGTGCTAGCTGCACCCACTTCACCCCTGCAGATTTCCTAACTTCATTCGGCCACCTTTCTGCCGCCCCCTGCTATGCTTTCCTTCCCTTAGTATTCAATTTGTTACCCTTTTCAACCATTGGTTGTCCTCTATACACACTACATGTGCTACCCATGCCCATTTCTTCTTCCTGATTTCCACTGGTATGTCATCAATTTAAGTTATTTCTCTGGTCTACTCTGCACGCTTCCTATCTCTTGACGTTACACCTGCCATTTTCCATTCTATAGCTCTCTGCATTGTCCTCAACTTAAGAGGAATCCTTTCTGTCAGCCTCCACGTTTCAGCCTCATAGGTGAGTACAGGTAAGATGAAGTTGCTGCATAATTTCCTCTTGAGCGATACCGGTAAGCTGCTAGTCATAACTTGCGAATACTTGCCAAATGCGCTCCATCCCTCTCCTAGCTATTTCCCTTTCATGGTCCGGATCTGCAGTTACTACTTATCCTAGGTAGACATATATGCCTAACACTTCCAGTGCTCTGCTACCTATTGTAAACTGTTGTTCCTTCCCGAGGCTATTGAACATTACCTTAGCCTTTTGCATATTGATTTTTAGATCAACAGGTGTCCACCTGTAAAGTTTGGTTTCTGCTGTTGTCCAGGAGATCCACTCCTTTCCGGACCACACTGAAGGTGCCGGGCATATTCCGAGAAATTCCGTGCCACCAGTAGTGAAGTGGATACAGTTTCCTACAATACCATCCATGTTCAACCACCTTGGAGCCGCACTGCGGAGTAGCTGAAAGCTGTGTGGGCAAGCGTATTTTCTTGTTTGATGACCAGAGAGTTTAGCAGGAAAGAGTCCTGTAACTCTGAATACTAGTTTCTGACACAGCAATGCACAAAAGTTATGGTTAAAAGGTTTTATTCTTCCATTTTTTTTTTTTTTTACGGAACAGTGCAATATTTTTGCAAATTTTTGTGGGGATCTCTGAAATTTTGCAAATCAAAGGCTTATGCCTTCCTGAGCAATATTCCTAAGGCAATACAGAGGGTATTCTATTGGCTACGCTATGATGCACTCCAATACGTAAAGGTTTTATATTGAGAGTGAAAAAAATTAATTCATGCATACCACCCCTATATTGCCTGTTTTTTTTTAGTCAGAAAAGAGTTAAACTTCTTTTCAGTAAATAAAATTAACTTATCATTAGACACTCAAAGAAGCGCAAGGCAAACTTCATGTTGCCTCTCACTTACCCCGAGCATCATCAGCAATGAAAAACTGCCCTTAAAGATTTGTGGTGAAATGCTAAGCACACACACTCTCTCCAGCATCAGGCCACACACTATTGCAAACATCAATCTTCTGTCGCAAAACGTGACAATGAAGATGAGAAGGGAAGGTTGTTCCAAACATGTAAAACAAGTTGCGAGGATGAAATGTGCACTGTGCTACACTTCCTGCTCATTTCCCATAAGCAGCGACTAACACTTAAGAAAATAAATGTGACAATTCTTATCAGTCTGATTAAAATAAATGGACTCGCATTTTGTGCCTACACTGGCATTTCGCTAAGTGTGACTACATCTCATATTCCTGACTGCTTAACAGAATTGATTAAAATTGAAAAGCACCTGCTTCTGGTCATGCTGTAGCTAACTGATGAGTTTTTGACCAAGAAACATTCTTTATCACTTTCCTTTCAAAGAACGATAATGTTGAGGAGGCATTCAGCACATACACCGCCAATATCTTGGCCTTTATCGACAAGAAAATTGATGCCTGCTGTGTTTCCTCTTTCAATGAGCGTAATGGGCATGTCTGAGTACCACCTAAGCGGTGGCAGCCACACTCGGTTCCAGAGCAGTCCTTTGGTGTACGATCGAGTTTTGCTGGTAGAAGCATAAAAACATATCTTAAAGGGATGTTGTATTAGGTGTAACTAATGGCCAAATCAATTAACTGTCCCAGTGGCGAGAAACTGGATCACAGCTCTTTTAAAAACCATACAGGTACTATAGTATAAACGTTCATCTCTATCCCACCATGAACAAAAGAGACTGCCATTATAGTTAGTTCTGTTAGCCTGCCATCAATGCTGTGAAGCATTAGCTAAAAATTTGGTATGTTTCTCACGGACACTTACACCATAAAGGAAAGGAGCCGCAAGCTGAACAAGCTTGTCGAACATTAAAAAATGACTTCTCTTACAAGACATCTGCCTCGTTCCTCAGGATTATGACCCCACTTCAGCCAGAGAACAACATCCTATATGGGAATGTGTGCTCTCCTAGGTGTGAAACTTGATGTTGAGCTGGTGCAAGTGAAATCCGGTTCCAGCAGAAGGCGACTAAAGCGCAGACGTCCAAATGAACATTGTAGATAAGTATCAAGGATTGTGGATGACAGCTTTTATTTCATAAATCATTCTACAATGCCTCAGACAAGTCCCTTAAGAACAGTGAGAGCACTGACTCCTGTGACCTGCCATCCACAGGTTTTTTTCAGAGGCAGATGCTGAAACTTCTTACTACCGCAAAAAACTGCATTTCCAGATAATTTCGCGCACTATGCATAAATCTAAAGACTCATACAACAAAGCATCCTAGAGAAGCTCCAGCCAGACACCAAAACTTGCTGCCATACAGGCCCAGTGCTGTCATCACTCTATTGCTTTGGAAACTATGTGTAACAACTTTGTTCCGAGCACCTTTTAACATCTCCAGCACTGGTGCTGAACTAGCGTTTTCAAAGCTAGGTGCTACCTAGCTATCAACAAAAGCCTGCTAACACAAGTTAACCAAGTCAATGTAGAAAGACGGGCTAGTTGGTCTTGATAAGTAGAGTGCATATTTTGGCAGCGTAAAATTAAAGACAGGACTAAAGGAGAAAGACAAGGGACAAACGCTGATCCCTCAGCGTTTGTCCCTTGTCTTTCTCCTTTAGTCCTGTCTTTAATTTTACGCTGCCAAAATATGCACTCTACTTAACCAAGTCGGCAAGCCTATTAATACACAGTGCATGTACCGATGAGGTAAAAAAAAAAAAAAGAGAAGCTAACAATACATATACAAGTCTCTTTGCTTTTTTTCTTGTAAACAGAGGTTTCCTACTTTTTTTTTTTTTTTTTGCCAAAAGTAACTGCTTCTGGTGTTTGCACCATACAACTAGCCTAAGAACTCCAATTGTTTCAAAGAAATGCTAAAAATCATCTGCCGTTTCTTTTTTTCTTTTTGAAAAAATAAAAACTAGAAACTTAATGGCTTACACAGAAGCAGCCGGTTGTTGAACAAGTTAGTATAGCCTCATTATAACTGTGAGATATACACCTATGTGCCACATATAAATCCGGGGTTCATTTCTAGCATATTCTTGCTACTGGAGCTGGTTGTTTAACCAAACTGAGTGGAAAAATGCTAACAGGCTCTGCTTGCTTTTTCTATCACTATCAGTCTGCTTTCCTCCAAGAAGAGCACGGAGAGATTATAATTGTAAGATGTCCTAATACAGCATACACTCCAAAATATTGTTACGGGGATGTACTTAATGTGACGGCACTGCGATGGGCTGAACTCGACGCTAAGACTTCGGTAGCCGTGCAGAATCTACTCTCTCAGCGTTGCTCTCTTTTTCAACGCTTCGTCGTGCCCGCGTTCCTCGATCGTCGTCTTTGTCAGTGAGCTCCCGGTAACACTACCCCCCTCGGCAAAAGGCACCGTCCCGGTGCGTATTAGGCGTGCGGTGTGGAGGGGGAGTAATATGGCTTGAGGCGGCCGACATGTACAATTTCGGAAGTGGGTGTAGCAGTCGGTGACTTTGGGTGGAGCGGTGCAATCTCATAGGTCACGTCGGTCACTGGGCGTAGTACACGGTAAGGACCCGTGTAGTGGGGCAAAAGTTTCTGACACAATCCCACACGACGGCACGGAAGCCAGAGCAGCACCAGAGATCCGGGAGGATAGTGCACATCGCGGTGGTGAGCGTCGTAGCGGCGTTTTTGAGCTTCTTGAGAGACGGTGAGATTGTGACGAGCAATCTGGCGAGCAGCGTCGGCTCGGGCGATGGTATCGCGGGCATAGGTTGTGACGGGGCCAGCGGCGGGAAGCAAAGTGTCGAAGGGCAGTAAGGGGTCTCGTCCAAAGAGAAGATAGAATGGAGAGTACCCAGCAGTGTCATGACGCGAAGAGTTATATGCAAAGGTGACAAATGGCAGACTAATATCCCAGTCGCGATGACTGTCGGATACGTACATTACGAGCATGTCGGTGAGTGTGCGGTTAATACGCTCCGTAAGGCCGTTCGTCTGAGGGTGGTACGCAGTGGTGAACTTGTGCCGAACGGAGCAAGAACGAAGTATTTCCTCAACAACTCGGGAAAGGAAACAGCGGCCATGGTCGGTAAGTAGTTGACGGGGAGCACCATGGTGTAGTATGACGTCGTACAAAAGGAAGTCAGCAACGTCTGTGGCGCAGCTGGTTGGAATGGCGCGAGTGATCACGTACCGCGTGGCATAATCGGTGGCCACAGCGATCCATTTGTTTCCTGACAAGGACTCGGGGAAGAGCCCTAGGAGGTCAAGGCCAACACGAGAAAATGGCTCAGTCGGGATAGCAATCGGCTGCAGGTGTCCAGGTGGCAGCACAGGGAGTTTCTTCCGGCGTTGACAGAGGTCGCAAGCGGCTACATAACGTTGGACAGAGCGGTAGAGTCCAGGCCAGAAGAAACGCCGGCGCACGCGGTCGTATGTGCGTGAGAGGCCAAGATGACCAGCTGTAGGGGCGTCGTGCATTTGTTCTAGAACGGCAGAGCGTAGGTGTTGGGGAACGACGAGCAAGTGCTCAGCGCCATCAGGTCGCATGTTGCGGCGGTATAGCGTATTCCCATGAAGGAAGAACAGGGCAAGGGAAGAGTCACGGCTGTGTGAGCGGAGGCGGTCGATAAGAAAACTGAGGGTTGGGTCCAAGCGCTGTTCGTCGGCTATGTGAGAAAAGTCCGATATAGAGAACACACAGGGGTCCGACTCGTGGTCAGTAAAGGAAGGGGGATCGACGGGATAACGGGACAGACAGTCTGCATCCTGGTGGAGCCGACCTGATTTGTATACAACGGAAAAGGTATACTCCTGCAAGCGCAGTGCCCAGCGGCCGAGGCGGCCAGCAGGATCCTTGAGGGAAGAGAGCCAACATAGGGCGTGGTGATCGGTAATTACAGTGAATGGTCGGCCAAACAAGTAGGGTCTGAATTTTCCAACGGCCCAGACGAGAGCCAGGCACTCCCGTTCCATAATAGAGTAGTTCTGTTCCGCTGATGACAGGAGACGACTGGCGTAGGCAATTACGCAGTGTTGGCCGCGTTGTCGCTGTGCAAGAATGGCACCAATCCCGTGGCCACTGGCGTCGGTGCGAAGTTCCGTCGGGGCAGACGGGTTGAAATGGGCCAACACAGGAGGATTGGTGAGAACAGCGATGAGGGTAGAGAATGCGTTAGCCTGCTCTGGTCCCCATGAGAAAGGAACGCCTTTCTTCAGGAGATTGGTGAGAGGACGAGCAACAGCGGCAAAGTTTGGGACGAACCGGCGAAAATAAGAGCACAGTCCTATAAAGCTGCGGATCACGGGGTGAACGGGGAGATGGAAAAGCACTGACAGCACGAACTTTGTCAGGATCGGGTTGCACGCCGGTGGAATTCACCAAATGGCCAAGCACTTTAAGTTCGCGGCGACCAAAATTGCACTTCTTTGAGTTCAGTTGAAGTCCGGCACGGCGAAAAAGTGCGAAGATGGAAGAAAGGCGACAAAGATGGCTTTCGAACGAGGGCGAGAAGACAATCACGTCATCCAAGTAACATAGACAAGTCGTCCATTTGAAGCCGCGGAGTAAGGAGTCCATCATTCGTTCAAACGTAGCAGGGGCGTTGCAAAGTCCAAAAGGCATAACCTTAAATTGGTAAAGACCATCGGGTGTGACAAAAGCTGTCTTCTCGCGGTCTTGTTCGTCAACAGAAATCTGCCAGTAGCCGCTATGAAGGTCGATAGAGGAAAAGTAGCGGGCTCCATGTAAACAGTCCAAGGCATCGTCTATTCGTGGCAGCGGGTAAACATCTTTCCTTGTAATCTTGTTCAGATGTCGATAGTCGACGCAAAAGCGCCAACTGTTGTCTTTTTTTCTAGCGAGCATGACTGGAGAAGCCCAGGGGCTGTTCGAAGGTTCGATGATATCGTTGGCCAACATCTTGTCGACCTCCTGCTGGATGACTTGGCGCTCAGAAATGGACACACGATAAGGCCTCCGATGTACAGGTTTTGCATCGCCGGTGTCAATGCGGTGAGTCACAACTGATGTTTGGCCCAGAGAACCGGCAGCAAAGTCAAAAATGTCGGAGAAGGATAACGAAAGGTTGTGCAGGTCCTGAGCGTGTTCGGGGCTGAGGTCAGAGGCAATCATTGCGGAAATAGGGTCGGTAATTGTGGTGGGGAGTACGGATGTTGGAAGGACGCTTGAATGTGGGCCAGGGTTGAGTGCACAAATGGTGCAGTCTGTGAGAGGAGACAAGGTAGCAAGGGATATTCCTTCGGGGAGAACTTGGGGTGACAGACTGAAGTTCAGGATAGGAAGGTAGGTGTTGTTCTGTGTAACGCGCACGATGAGATGAGGAAGAACGACGTTGCGGTCAAGAAAGACCTCGGTGATAGGGCAGGCAACATAGTCACCGTCAGGCACAGGCGGGAAAGGTGACAGAGGTAGGTAAACAGCAGAGTCAGGGGGCAGGCGAGCGAACTCGGTGGAGCGAAGGCGGGGTGTAGATGGAGGATGTTCTGAGCAGACAGGTAGGTCCAAACGAAGAAGGCCGCTGGAACAGTTGATAAGGGCAGAGTGGGCCGTTAAAAAGTCAAGGCCGAGGATCACATTGTGAGGGCACTGGTTAAGGACGGTGAACAAAACAGGGATGTGATGACCGGCAAGGGTGACTCGGGCAGTGCACAGCCCAGTGACGGCAGCAGTACTGCCATCGGCAACACGAACGGTGGGCGAAGCGGCGGGGGTCTGTACTTTCTTGAGGCGGCAAAATGATGAGCTCATGATCAAGACTTGGGCACCAGTGTCAATGAGGGCAGAGACGGGAACACCATCCACGAGCAGGGAGAGGAGGTTACAGGGCGAAGAAATGGGCAGAGGATTTCCAGGTCGGGGTACCAATGCAGCGTCACCTCCGGGAGCTGCATCGGCTAGTTTCCCGTGAAGCGGCCGGCAGAGGACGGCGAGGAACTGCGGCTAGGAAGAGGTGAACGGGAACGGCGGGCTGGCGGCGAAGGAGAGCGACTGGACACAGGAGGAGGCTGAGTGGTATCGGTGCGGGGCGGCTCATAACGAGGCGTGAAACGGCGGTGACCGTAATCGGAGTAGCGGTCAACATAAGGGAAACGTCGAGGTGGTGATGTCCAGCGGCTGCGGCAGTGGCGAGAGATGTGGCCAACACGTGAGCACGTGAAACAGATCGGCCTGTCGTCAGGGGTGCGCCACTCCTCAGGATTGCGGTATCGGTAGCGTGGCGTGTAGGTGTTGCGGGGCGCAGCGTGGGCGACCATGGGAGGGATGGGGCTCGAACTGTGGTGTTCCACGTTGTGGCTATAGGGGACGCCCAAGTTAGCAACCTCTTGACGAACGACGGCTTGAATGAGGGATATCGTCGCTAGGTTACTGTCCGAGGAGGGCGGGTTAGGGTGCAGCAGGAGCGAGCGCTTCCAGTTCACGACGCACAATGCGGGTCACATTGTCAGTGTTGGAAGGCTGCCTTAGGGTCGGCAGATCCTCGCACGTGGAGCTAGGGGCAGTGTTGGGGAGCCGATTGAAGCGATGTGCAATGCGTTTGTGTTTGGCCTGCTCGAAATGTCGACAAACTTGCAGAACAGAGTCAACCGTAGAGCAGTCTCGACAGAGTAGAAGATTGAAGGCATCGTCGGCTATGCCTTTGAGGATGCGCCCCACCTTATCAGGTTCTGTCATGTCTTTGTCGACTTTTCCGCAGAGGGCCAGAACGTCTTGTATATACGTAATATAAGGCTCGGTAGATGTCTGGGCACGTGTGGCGAGGTCCCTCTTGGCGGCGAGTTGACGGCCAACCGGTGTTCCGAACAGGTCACGGAGTTTTTGTTTGCAAACATCCCAAGAGGGTATATCTGCTTCATGTGTTTCGAACCACACGCGTGTCGTGCCAGTAAGGTAGAAGATGACATTGGCCAGCATCAGCGTGGCGTCCCACCTGTTGTGCTGGCTAACACGCTCATAAAGCGAAAGCCAGTCCTCTACGTCGACCTCATCTGTACCGCAGAATGTGCCAGGGTCACGGGGGTGGGCTACGACGACAGTTGGAGTTGCGGTGGTTGATGGAGCCGCGTCGGTTGTCATCGTGACGGTTCCGAGGTGACGGCCGCTGCGGAGATCCAGTGTCAGATTGTGTCGAACCCGCGACCTCCACCAAGATGTTACAGGGATGTACTTAATGTGACGGCACTGCGATGGGCTGAACTCGACGCTAAGACTTCGGTAGCCGTGCAGAATCTACTCTCTCAGCGTCGTTCTCTTTTTCAACGCTTCGTCGTGCCCGCGTTCCTCGATCGTCGTCTTTGTCAGTGAGCACACTTTGGTCTCGCGTTTCCCGGTAACAATATGTTTCCTTATTATCACAGAGGTGTTTACAGTCACGGTAAAAGAGGACAGCTAGGCAATATAACTGTGAGGTGAACCACACACCCAATCCTCCAGGATGGTCAACTGATATCCAACACCAAAACAAACAGTGGAAAAAACCAGTGATGTGAACAACTATTAGGCGCATTCTTTGAGTAATAAACACATTTCTTTGAAGAATATCTTAATGAATGCTTTTTCCTAACAAGCACCCAATTCATTGAGTCCACCACAGTAAAAGCACCCTCAAAGATGAGCAGTGCAGAATGAGCTGCAAAAATAAAGCTAGTTGTGCTATTTATGGGATTGACAGTCAAGCATCATTAAAACACCAGGAAAAAAAAGTTACAGAATTGTACTCAGCTTTGCTTAAAAGCTTAATGATGAAAGCCTTTCCCTCTCCTTCTCTCCTACCTCTTCTCTTTTTCCTGTATCTTGCGTTTGTGTGTACTTGTTATAATTTCATTACTTTCTCTCTTTTTTTTTTGGCTTCATCGTCAGCTACATCGGCACCTCAGGACTCCTCCCCTTGACATGCGAGAATGAAGGCCTAACTTCACCAAAGGTGTAATTATGTCAACGTCAGGACCTATTGCGACGCCCTTACTGAGGATATTATTTTGACGTTGGAACCTATTGCGACGTCTCCCTGACACATCTCGAAGAATCTCGCAGAGTCTCACTGACACATTTCGCAGACGTGAGATATTGAAAACGAGTGTGATCGAGCAATGCTTGGTGGAAAAGTTGCCGGAGGTGGCCCCATGCTCTTAACGGTGTACGCCAAGTTGTCAATGCAAAAATTATGGACAAAACAAATGCAGAAAAGCACGAGAATCTCACGGCTGGTCACTGTCCAAGATGGCTGCCAGCTCATCACTGAAGAACAGCAGCTTCCGCGGGTGGTCACTCAGAGATGAGATCCCTTTGAAGGCGTCCTCAGAGAGCTCATCATGGGCGTAAAAGTCGCGTGACATCTGCGAAACCCAGGATCTGAGCTTGCGGCCACATGACAAGCGCTCCAGGCACTCTTCACGCCACCGAGTGTTTAGAGCATTGTGCTGACGGAACAAGTCCGGCCACCTGCAACAAAGAGGCATCACCTACCTGGTTTCACCAACAATTCTCACACCAATTTCATCCATACTTTGTGACTCTTACATAATGAGGAACTAGATCTGGAAGAAGTGGGGCTGAGACTGTACATACTATATACTGGGGAAAAATCAAGGTAGGCTACATGCATCATTGAAAGCAGACAACCAAAATACATGCCTCCCCCGCAGCCGAGACGGGCGCTCTAACCACTAGGCGGGAGAAGAAGGAAATACATGCAAACATGATGAAGCACTCTCAAGTAATTACTGCAGTAACAAAGCTAACAAAGAACCTTTTAATGCTCTAGCACTAATACCCTGACTGCTGCATTTGACTTGTGTTTGTTTGACCGTTCTCCTCATGAGCAAGCCTCTGGCAGAGAGGTCATTGGCAGTTGACATGGCTGGGCACTAACTGATGCACAGCTTGTATGACGTCACAAGACACAGATGACATGACCGGGCCCTGACTGGTCGAAGACGGTTTGTATGACGGCACAAGTCCATTTGTCACAGCAGAGCTGACAGGAGTTTTGAAATAGAAATCTAACCCACCAGTATTCGTGTGCCCCGAGTCTGGTCCCGCAGGCACCATCGTGAACTGGCTTGGTTATTAGTGAGGCTTTACATCTAAGCCGGGTGGCCTCTCACATAATGTGCTGGATTAAGACTATATGCTAATGAGTATATGTGACCCGAAACCAGAGTGAAAAACCTACCTAAGTGCCAAAGCACATTTGGCCTAACCATGCAAAATTGGCCATAATTTTTTCTTTTTCGTGCTTCGAAGAGTATGAACGTGTTTCAGCTCACCTAGCTTTAAATTCAAACCACAAACAATTATAAAGTAAATGATCACTAAACTCTAAATAAATTGTGAGCGACAGTAAACGGATGATGCACACTACATAAACCACAAAAATTTCAGCAATATTGCTTCCATATGCGACCCTGTCCCAAATGATACATGCAGTCACCACCGCCAGTCACTACTGGCTTAAAGAAGATTAGGTCAATTTGCAATGACCAACAGCTACAAACCTATTCTGACAACAATGCCCCCCCTATCCCGATAAATTTGCTGATATCCTAAATCTATACGAGCTTTGATTATGCTTCCAAGTTATTGCTCTCGATTATGATTAAGCATTCAGTCACTCAAATATTGTCCTATACATTACATGTCCTGATCATGCCCATTTCCTTACCTAACATTGCTCAAGTTATCAACTTTTACAAATATTCTAATTTATGGTTCTTTCTGTGCCTTAGCATTAGCAAAGTGTACCTTTGGTTATTGTAAGCAGGAAAATCTATATTAGTAGTTTTTTTGTGGAAAATTTAATAATTATTATTTTTTTTTAATTATTTCAACCAATTCGATTCTCCCCAATCAGGGTGTTGTATTCAGACTCATTCAAACTTTGGTGTGCCCCTGAATATGTGCCAAGGGTGATAACATAATCGACTGTCAATCAGACAAATTTTAAAGGCACTCAGTACAAATACATCCAATATATATATATATTTTCTGGAAATAGATTCTGTGCCCCTCTCTGGGCATGTTGATAATGTCCAGCAACAAAAGGTGCATTCATGCTTGGACAAGTTTATTAAAAGTTTTCCCACCCCTCAATTCAAACTTTAACATCAACACAAAAGAATCTGTGATCACTGTTTTGATGTGAATGATTTACCTTAGTCTCAGAGATCTACATCAAAAATTGGTGTCAGCCCATGCAGTTCACTTGAAAAAACAGCTGGTGGTGGCAAGACCTGTATTTCATTTTTCACCCTTACCTATCTTATAAGAGGTCTGCTTTCAGTGAAAGTAGCACCACTGTCGTAAGAATCCTGTATTATACAGACATGTTCAAAGTTCAATTATTCCTCAATTTGCCCTTAAAAGGGCTGAAAATTTGTTTAGGGAGCTGACATTAAAGAGTATCTTTTCATCAAAAAAAAAAAGAAAAAGGGGGGGGGGGGGGAGTGGACAGAAGTGTCAGTTGGAATAAGTAGGAGCCCAGATGAAGCCAGTTTTAATTAATGACAGCCCACCGCATGTGTTGTGAAGCAAGAAAGAAAAATGATGGCTAAAATAAGAGCTCAGAGTGCAAGGCGCTCGAATTTTATTCTTGAGAAGTACTATTCGAAAAGGAAATAAAATGTGTGTTCATAAACAACCTGCTGAAATAGTAAATTTCTCGTTTTATACAATGCACACCTGGCAGAACTGACTTAGGGACAGCTCTGCAAGGTTCTATTTTGAACCTTTTGAGTTCATAACCACACCAAATTCCTTGAAATCCCTTTCTAAGCCGTTTTCCAAGATACCAACTAGAAGTTTTTTGAGAGGGCAAAAACTACAAAACTGAAACCAAAATTCAATTCTGGCCAACCTGCGACGTCTCGACATACGAACCTATGATGTCATAAAATAAGGCCACAAGACCTATTGTCAATATGCGCGTTGATTGGCTAAATTGGTGGCTATAAGTGAAGTGTGTGAAATGGTCAAAACCAAGCTCAAATTTTGATCCTGACACAAACCCGCAGCAATAAAGATAGTTCGGTCACCCAGTGATGTCTCGAACCCAACGGTGCCCATAGAAATCTTCCGAATTGTGGCCACGAAATGCTAAAATTTCGAATTCATTTGTGCTGCAAAGTAATGTGTGTTGAAACATTACCAAATTTAGTAAGAATTAACCAGAGAACTAACGAGAACATACTGTGAAAGTTTCAGTGCAATCCAAGAAGGCAGAAAAACACCGGAGTAGCCTAATAGGCAACCCTTCCCGGAGCTCCTGTGAGTTATATATGTTACTTTGTATGTACACAATGTACAAAAAGTGCTACGACCAGAACATCTTTGGCTGTGCACATATAAGCTGACAAATAACTTCCGATTTCCAAGTTGAATGAAAGCTAGAGTAATGATCAGCTATAACCGACTCCCATTTAGCATTAGGCAAGAGAAACTGTACAGGTCAACTGCACATTTGTTAATCCATAACGCTGCAAAGTCATCTCATGCATGAGCTGCTTGATTCCGGGCAAAGTCAACACAAAATGGTTGTGATGTTGCACAACGTACCAGTTAATCTCAATGAGTGCAAAGCAATATGAATAAACCACGACTAAATTATTTTAAAGCAAATGACTCCCACATGACGCAGTGTTACCCATGTTTGAGGATCCTCAGGCATTGCCTCAGATGGCGCGATATGATGCCGTCACAAGACTTTGACATGAGCTTTTGCAGAGCGTTTGAACTTTTCTTTTGCTTACGTGCAAGCAATTGGGCACTGTACTATTGCCATAGATCTTCCTCAGTAACAGCATGAGATGTATAGTTTGTCTTATATGTGCACTAATTTGTGGTGTGATGGGCAAGGTCAAAAATCCAAGTGAGCACTATGTGATATACAAGGGAAAAGGTCAAGAGCTCTTGCTTAAACTAATGAAATAGAAGTAAGAAAAGAAAAGACCAGTCTCAGTTGTATGCCTTACATACATACACGTATCAGCCAGAATTCCTTTGAACCTAGACTTTTTAGGCTCCCATTTACAAGCATTTTGATAGAAGTGGTTATTCAACCATGAATTCTCATCAACACTATACATGACAAAAACCTGCAGCCACGTAAGCAGGTAAAGTGCGATGAAAAAGGAACACCTGGAAATTACCAGTATAAGGACAGTATACTAAAAGGTCATGAAACTGTCACACTGCAGCCGTATAGGTAACAGATGTTGCATGGTGCCACTAAACTAAGAAAAACTCCGGCAAACCAACTGAGGTAAAAAAAACAAAACAAACAAACAACGAATGTTAGGTGAAAACATAAATATTTGCAAAAGAGATCACATTTTATTACAGTGGAGAAGATGACAGGGGAGGCATAGTGCAATGACGAACGCACAATGACAGGCGCGCGTTGCTCTAGCTGTCACTGCGCCCCACGTGCGTCAGCACTGCAGATGGGCAACTATATTTAAAGTACGCGCAGCCCTAGGCTACGCTCTACGCAGGGGGTCTGCGCCCGTAGTCTAACCATTTCGGGCTACAGCGCAGCGCCGGTGTTAGGCAACACCGCCGCACTACGCACGTGCCGTACCCCGACCTGTACGCAATCTTGGCACGATCACTCACTGCTATTCTTGTACTAAGGCGCGAGGTGATCCAGGAGTAGCAACGCGACCGCGGTTTAGTGAACTGTGCGCGCGAGTACGCAACGCTACACACCACGCCGCAACGGCCACGAGTATTTCAGTTCAAGGACGAACGTTGTGCCAACCCGCTACGCGCATCTTCGATACTCCGCCAGCAACCGAGGCTCACTAGCTTCCAAGCTCCGTTGCGCAAACGGAGCTCCCGAAATACACCGAATAGTTAACACACATCGAAAGGTGTATCTTCGAACGCGCGATGTATATATGACTGTTTCTCGACAGGTTTCTTTTTCATAGCTACGCAGAATATGGCTCCTAAACTAGAATAGCTTATGGCCGAGCGCTCATACAATTCACCCATATAGTTGGCAAACCGAATACAGCAGAGCATTTTCCACGTCAAGTCGGCTCGCGATCAGCTGATCGCGAATAGTTAGCGGGGTCTGTCGCTATGCACAACAGAGTAGAGCGGCGGCGTTCCTCGCAACCCTGCGCGCTGCTCTCTTTTGCTGCTATGACACAGAGCCGTTCAATCAAATGACAGCGTGAAGACAGCGCGATGTAAACACACCATCAAGCGCGCGTCGCACAACAAACATGAGCTCCATAGTCGTAAAAAATGGAAGTTGTCCCGGAGCTCAACACGGGGGTCTTTGACTTACCGCCGGGCGAACTTCTTCTTCCACAGGTCGTTGCTGCACACGACATCGCGGAATTTTGAGCACACTTCTGAAAAGCGTTGGAGATCGGCCACTTCGATCTGCGGGAATGACAGGATGTGTAGGATCACTTCGTGCGGCAACAAGTCCAATGTAAACACGGGCTGCTCGGGCTCCTCCGTGGCCGCCATCACTACATCGTCTGGCAAGAGGGGAGCTCACGCGCGCTAGGTTTTTAACCCTATTGCGAAACAGGAACAAAAAGCACAAAAATAATGCAACAAAAGTAGCGAAAGCTCGTCAGGTGACCGAAAGGAATGTGTTTTCGGGTTTCCGACGCTAAGGATGATCACTATTCGAAGCGCAACTGGCGCTAACAGCTGTTAAAATTTGCGTTTCTGCGTCCTTTGCGGAAGCAGACGACGTTCCGATGCCATTTTTGGCCTCGAGAAAGCGTGCCGTCTGCAAACCTCAATAAGTAAACAAAAAAATGTTACTCCACAAATAAACAAAGGTAGCCCTAAACACTTTATATTTCACTTAAATTTGAATAAAATTAGCACTTTTTTAGTACAATTATATTTAATAATTATAGTTTATTTCCACAAAATAAAATTCTTGAAAACGAAATTATAATAGTTTCGTTTTCGAAACCGTTGATTCAATCTAAAGTGACTCAGCATTAGGAGATACAGCAAGGCCGCACGATCGGTCGTTCACCACGGTGGCCGTTGCCAACTATGTCTTACAAGGCTCTCGCAATTTCTACTGCGCAGTTCAGCGACATGTCAACGCCCAGTACATCACGGGGGGCCCTCAGCCCTTTTCGACTTCCTTCCTGTAGTTGCAACATGCATATTAGTCATTTTCCCGCAAGGCCTTGCCTTTTCACATTTATCACGACTCATCACATAGGAGACTTCACGGAACGTTCCAAACACACTGCCTTGCTCAGCGTTCACTTAATGAAAGCTTTATAGTTTTTCTTTTTGTTGTTGATGTGGTTTTGCGGCTGATGTATAGCGCGGCTTATATATAGCGTGCCCTGAAACAGAATTTGCCCGCACCGCCGAGAAGTTTTTAGCCTGCATAGACAGGCCTGCGAGCATTGGTGTATACGCTCTCCTGGGCAGTGGATTTTACTTCACCTTGCATTAAAAAATATAGTTCAAATCTGTACAGCAATGTTCGTGCATCGGCCCACCAATGTGGATGTCTCAGAACCAGCCTTCGACATTTTTCAACTAAGAAAATAAAATTACATTCGTCAGTGAGACTACATTTGTATTTTGTAAGAATTGCCTGCTTTCTTTCTTTTTCTTTTTTTCATGCATTTTGCGAAGAGAGGACAAACGAAAGGGCAACAACTAGTGCGAGAAACATATAATTGATGGCGCCACCTGCCCGCAACTGCGAACGTTCTAATTTTTCGCGGAGTTTTTGCACGTTCAAAGTCGCACTGCATACGCTATATGGGGAGGGAGAGGAACTTCCAAAGTTCTGCACCAAATGTGGGATAATAGTCAATCAGGATCATTTGAATTGGGGATACCCCGATTCTCCCGGGCATATTGATGGAATCAGAGAAAAAGAAACCTGGGATGCCCTCCTCCGGAGTCGGGCTCCGGGGCAGCAATCCGTCTGGCATGGGACGCTTTGCGAAAGACGTCCTCCTGCGGGCCAGCTCCCTCTCCTTGATAACTTTATTATTCCACCAGATAAGGAGGCCCCCTAGTCCCCGCCCCCGGCACGCAGGCCAAGCACTGTGTGGAGAGAGGGACCCTCCACCACAATCTGGCAATGTGCTAGCTTTTAAATCGAAACAACCCATCATGCGTATTAAATGTCAGGTCGCGACTCTCCGGTGAAAGTTCAACTTGGTGGTACGCAGACGCCAAGTCCAGCTTCGAAAAGCACGTCCCACCTGCTAGTTGATGTAGGAGTTCTTCCGTGTGTGGGATAGGAAACGCGTCGGCGATGACAGCTTTGTTAGCCTCGCAGAGGTCCACGCACAACGGCAGCGAACCATCTTTCTTACGCACGACGACTATGGGGGAGACCCATTCCGACGCAGACACGGGTTCTATCATCCCCCCTGCCCTGCCATCTCCTGCCTTGCGACTGCAGACGGCGTAACTTCTCGGAAACTTTCTCTGGTAGAGTCAAGGGCAGACGCCATAGCTTCGCAGATACCGGCGGCACGGACGATCGCGGCGCTGGATGTGGTGCACGAAGTTTTTTACGAGCCCGAGGCCCGTCGTGAATAGGTGCGAAAACTGATCCTGCAGTTCGGCGGGAAGCGAGGGGGGAGAATCGGCGTGCGTGACGCTGAGACAGGTCAAAGTTTAACCGACGATGTCTATGCCTAGACTGCGTATGGCGTCGACCCCCAGCAAAGACGTACCTTTGGTTGTGATGTGGAACAGCACATTGGCAGTGCTTTCGTCATGTGTAACGTCGGCCAGAATGCATTCGACGATGTTTATATCTTCTCCAGAGTAGTGGAGGGTGACAGCAGGCGTGCACAATGTGCAGGCATCCGAGAAGAATCTGCGATAATGTTCTTCGCTCAGCAGAGACTGTAGCGCCAGTGTCAACAATGAGCGGAAAAAGACATTGCCATATCGTAACTGCGTCACGAATTTCTTTCGGTGGGCCATCCTTATCGTTGACGTTTAAGATTGTGATGGCGTTGGCTGCCTTAGCTTTCTGGCATGGCGCTCTTCTTTTAGCAGCTTTCTTTTTCTCTGACTTGCTGACACTTGCAAAATGTCCAATCTTTCCACAGTTGCGGCAGTGTCTAGACTTTTTTTGGGGGGCATGCAGAGAAATTTGCGAGATTCGAAGCCGAACCCCAACGGTAGCAGGTGCCATGAGAGCGGTTGATGATGATGATGAAAACGCGGTTCACAGAAAGCTGGCGGTGAATTTTTCTAATTGCCTTTCTGCTTGCTCGATCTGTTTTCAATGTCAACTGCGCGTTGAAGAGTGAGAGGCGATCCATCGTACAGTAAGCATTCTCGTATCTTTTGTGAAGTTCTTCCCTCAATTGTAATTGGTCACGGATTATACTGT
The DNA here is from genome assembly GCF_055883805.1 of Amblyomma maculatum. Taxonomy (NCBI): domain Eukaryota; kingdom Metazoa; phylum Arthropoda; class Arachnida; order Ixodida; family Ixodidae; genus Amblyomma; species Amblyomma maculatum. The sequence continues at coordinate 14,051,711 of NC_139351.1, read as the reverse complement.
AAGTTGCAGTTCCGAAATTGCACGTAGCGGGAAGTTCTCGTATACCATTTACGTTGGCTTGAAAATTCTCACCGGGTAGATGCTTGCGCTGCGGAACCGGTGACGCTCCACCAGGTCGTTGGTTGCTGTTGCAAAGTGAGCATCCAGCGCTGCGACAGCTGCTTTGAAGGGATCCTCATCAGCAGTTGACGTGACGCTTGCCCAATGGTCTGCGGTGCTCCTTGTTGAGTCGAGGCTGCACGTGGTACACACGTTGGCCTTCGATTCCGAGGGAGTTCAGAAGTATTGCCTTGCGACGCTTGGCCTGTAGCTCGTCGCCTCCATCCGCTTCCAGGAAGTTCAGGAAGACCAGCTTCCGCTGTTGCCAAGGTACTGCAGGTTCGCCTGGCGTAGACAGGAACGATGGGTGCGGCGGGATCGATCCACCCGACATGATTCCGAAAGCACAGTTAAAGTATAGTTCTCGGAACGGAAAACTATGCTTGAGTGATCGTCGCCATTTTGTGATGTGGAACGAACAGGCGCAGACGGAAGCTTAGGATATAGCGTTCTAGAATTGAGAAGTGTGCCATCTTCAGCGCGCGGCAATAGGAGCGAGGTGGTCGCCGGAGCGATGAAAAGCATAGGTGGCGCTGTCCGTCGCAGGAGCGCATCAGAAGTGCGCGCGCCGCAGAGAAAATGCGAAAGGCTCGGAGCCTCTGCTGCTGTGGCCTGTGTCCTGCGTTAATTTCGTTGCATCGCATTGCTTCTCTCTCATACTATGCTATGTTGTCGATGATTGGTCAAGCAGGCTAACACGTGTAGGCAGATAGCGCAGTTACAGTTCCAGTTCGTCTCCTTTGACTCCTGTGCCCTCCCCTACTGAACGCCCTTTTTTCCGTTTTTTTTTTTCTCACTGCACACCCATTCCAATTGATGAGCTTGACCGCTTGGTTACGAGGGAAGGTTCGAAGACATCGAAGCTACATTGAATTCCCTTCCTCCAGATGATCACAAGTATGTCGCTATAGGCACAGTTCTACGTCGTAGCTTATAATGCAGTATATGTGGCTCGAAAGTTCATGCACAAATCAAAATGCAGTACTTGTTCTGCGTATTTAATTTCGAGCAAATCATGCGTGCACAAAAAGAAAAAAAAAATGAATTAATCACAAATTTCAACCACGGAGGTCTGCTTTATCCGTCTTCGAAGCTTGCAAAGCTCGTAAATGGGCTGGAAGAGTCATTTTTTTTTTTAGTTCAAGAATTATGATTGATGCAAGCAGCAACCGTGATTTTGCGATGCTTTTTTCAAAGCGCAGCAGTTCCCGAGCCTGAATGTCCTATCCATGATAGGAAAATAATGCTTCGCATAGTGAAGTTCTACGTCCAAATGCGATTCCATTTTTATGTGAATTCACTAAACCAAGAACAGAGCTCTAAAGCAGAGCAAATAAAGCACCTGAAGGCGAGGAGGTGCAAATAATTGTGTTTGAGGGCTCTATTTAATGACTCTGTCCGCGTCTTGTGTGCTTTCAAATTTAGCAGTTTAATTCATTCACGCGTGCTCGTAGTTCAGTGATATTTTCATATAATTCTGTAGCATATGTTGGTACCATATTCTTGAGCTATTTATTTATATTCATTTATGTCGCGAATTGTTTACCCTGCTGGTTTTTGAAAACGTCCGCTGTGTGGTTTCGTGCATTTGTATGAGCTCTCGCTAATCTGTTTCGTATTTTTTTTATACAACTGCCTGTTCATATGTATCCGCCCACATTCAAATAAGTATTCAATAGCCCCTGACATAATTTCTGTCTCCAAGCATTCTTCACATATCTATATTTACATGTGGCGCAAACAGTTAATGTACGCTAGCCTAGCCTAAAATATCCTCCATTGGTTTTTCAGTCCACGCGAGCGTCGATGGAGGACTGCAGTCTAGCCCGCGTAAACCGGCGCATCCGATAACAAAAATTTATGCGATCATAAATATACGTTACACATTCGTCATTGGACCTCCAGTTACCATTTGAAAAATAAAGTACCGAATACGTCCCGGAAATTTGGAAATTTCTTACTGTTGCTTAACAGTTCATCGGCAATCTCTGACTCGACACCAGAAAAGCAGTCTTAAACACAATCCCGCATATTCATGGTATGTTCTTGGATTCCTGGCAGATTGAAATTATGACAACACAGTTTGTTTCCACACAAGCCATTTCTGTGGGAGAAGAGAGGCCTCAGATGCATATGTGTCTCGCCGCTTATACATAGGTTCCCCAATGACGGCCACTTTAATTGGGAACTAGTTCAATTATTCATGCCCAGAATCGGTTTAATACGTTTAGACAAGTGTGTGGTAGCTAAAGCGACACAATTTATTGTTGCGAACTACGGTGACGAACTAGCGGTGACGGAGGCAGTTCACCCAGATGTCTGCTCAGCGCTTATGCGCTCTTTTACACACTGCGTCATCTCTCACGTCATCGCTAAAACGACCAGCTCGCCGGTGGCAGACGGCACACTTCTCAATTCTAGAACACTATTCTCAGGGTAAACCATTTATTTACAACAGAGAGTGTGAGCGTGTGACGGTGTGACCTCGAGAGAAGAGAGGAAGAAAAGTGCTGATGATGATAGCATTGGTGCATGGAAAGCGAAACCTAAACTTTTGCGGTATACTACACGCGGGTGCTCCTGAGTTGAGATAAACATCTTCAAAAGTTGAATGAGTATTACTTTTTGTGTCCTTTGTGTTAAACGAGTAGCTTCAAAGGGTAGTGTATCGGTAATTGACTTACTCTGTACTAGTTGAACCGGAAACCAGGCCACAACACGAGGACCTCCGAAGAGACGTATATTGTTAGCTCCAAATAAACCATGCTTATCACCTGCGCGCGCGTTGTGTGTGGCTTACTTGCCGATACAACCTATATTGATAGCGTATATAGTGCTAGATAAGACCACTCTCAGCTTTAAAGCCCAGGTAACTTGGAAATGAAAAGCGAAATAAATATGTCGTCCACAGTGGCTGATGACGCCATCTCCAGTTGACAGATTTTTTAGCACGGATCCGCTCGGCGCTCTGCTACTCAACCATTCACTTGAGAATGTGACAACCAGTCTTTCGATGAGGACAACACGAATTTGAGTCGGAAAGCGCAGAGAAAAGCTTTTTTAAAGCCTGTTTTCGACGCGAGAAATTCGTGTGTTGATCGCTGTCCCCGACTTAAACGAAGGTGTACTCAAAGTAAGCCAGATAATCAATGTTTACAAAACCCAGTGGATACACGGCGTTGTCCCTATATGCTTTGTGCGTGGATGGTATCCACCCGCACCTGTTGCTACACGTTTGAACAGACAACCGTGATAGAAACTAGCGGTTATCTGCACGGGTAGAGAGGCAGCGTATCGTTGCACAACGGGACACCTCTTGCAGAACGTATCACAGAAAAGGTATTAAAAGCAAGACACTCGCATATATTCATTCCCTTGCAATTGACTGGCTGCTGATGCAGGTAACTAAATAATTGGTGTGACGTAGGAAAAGTTACAGCGTTTTACGATGGCCACAAGGGAGGCGACAGAAGGCAAGGTTGCACCACCTTTCCCGCGGTCCTCTTCTCGAAGAGCAACCCCTAGCATTTCTTCGCATGAAATAATGTTATTTCTTAAATGTAACAGCACTTTCTGCGAAAAGGCAGCGGACAAATTTGTACACGAGGATGTGAAGTGTCATATTTTGAGAAATGTTCATGGTAGTGCCTCAATATCCGAAAACCAAAATCGAACTCTAGCTAATAAGAGTTTTGCGCCTTAATATGATGGCGAGTGTACCTCGAATAGTGCGGGAAGAAAAGCGAAATCTCAGTACCATGTTAAGTTCGATATTCAATATTTTAGGGTAATGGAAAGGAGAGATAGATGCGGTGATGGAATTACAGGTACTAAAAAATTATGCTGCTTTGCCGGCATCAAACAGCATTTGTTACAGTCTGTAGTCCGCGTAACACGATCAAAACAAATTCCTGCTCTTTGATGCAGGGACGCATGCGACAATGTTTAGTCGTTAAGGAGCTCAGTACATTTAAGTTCACAAATAAAATGTAATAAATTTGAAGGAGTAAAGCGTAGGCCGTAGCATGTGCCGCAATGCGATCGATACAAGGGTCTTGTGCAATATACCTTTGGCTATTTCGAAAATTAAACAATAATGTCTGCTTGCAAAAAAAAACAACATCTGTTTTAATCGCCATCCGTAATGAGTTTATTTTTTGGCACATGTCTTCTATAAATGCCATCCAGTGCTACTATATGAGATACTTTCATCATTACGAGCCTTGTTCTATGTCTCTAAAATTAGACTTCGGGCGCTTTTGCCTCCGGGCAACCCTGATGGGAGAGTACAGCTGCCATTTCTCAGCCACGATGTCTCGCATCGTGTTGGCGGGCTGATGTATCGTCGTCTCCGGGAGTCCCATGGCCAGCGTTCCAAACAGCAGCAGCAGCGTCGCCACGGCGAAGTACGCTGCACCTAACTGCTCCTTCGCCAGGACAGCACTGACGACGTTGCCCACGAGGCTACCGAGGCGCCCGAAGGCATAACAGAGGGACACCCCGGCGGCCCGTAAAATGGTTGGGTACAGCTCAGCCGAGATTATGAATTGCGCGACGGTGCAGAGGCTGAAAACCAGCAGGCATGACACGGTGATGGTTGCCAGAACATGTTCTGGAGCGTGAAGCAAGTGTGCTACCCCCAGGGCTGCCACCAGGGTGGAATGGCCGGTCATGCCGAAGCCGAGTGACCTGCGCCGGCCAGCACGCATGATGACGGCGACGTCCACAAGCATAGCTGGCAGCAGGAGCAGCAGATGAACACTGCTCGCCATTTGGTTGGCGCGCATCAACTGCCCCGTTTTGAGGATGTAGAAGATGGCCACGTTCACGAAGAAGCAGCCGAAGAGGATCAGCGACCTCAGGCACAGGGTCTGGTTCTTTATCAGGTCCAAGATGCGCACTTCTGCGGTGCCCATGAGCGCAACAAAATTTAAGAAGCTTGATTTGCCCATCATTATCATCACCACCTAGCGCTTGACTGCGTTCGATATGAAAAAATTGCCGAATATGACGTTACATCCTAATGCAAAATTTGAGCGCAGCTTAGCTGTTTCACCTTTTCCCATAGATTGAGGCAAATATTTCGTGCAAGGCATGTATGTACAATTGCAGACTATTTTATTTTTCACAGATATTCCTTCAAGCAACACTACAGTTCTCAACTATGATGAAGGAAGGTGTGTGGTTGGAGAAATGAAGAGAGCAATTAAGTTTTCGGGATGCAGCGCGTGGACCCATAGAAACGTTGCTAGACGAAGAGAGTAATGCCACAAGCTGCAGACGAGAAGGCAGAACCTTCGCAAATATCTTAATCTGACTTCAAAACGCTGTAGCCAAAGTCACCGTGGTGGTGGTGGTGGTAAAAACTTAATTCAGTGAAGGCCAAAAAATAAAAAAATAAAATTATGTTGCCGCCGTTCCGTGGGTGGCCTTCCGGCTGCTGGTCGTGGCCTTCAGGTCACGCCTGGCGGCGACTTCCGCTGCCCAGGTCGTAAGCCGCGGTTACTAGCCACTGTACCGCGGTTTCAATATGCGGCTCCGAGCAGGCCAAGGCAGCCTCCCGCAGCTGCGGGCTGTTTATTTGCCAGGAAACGAGGGGAAAGTGTGCCGGGCAAGAGTACAGAATGTGAGCATAGTCTGCTCGGGGAGAGCTGCAAAGTGTGCATTGGGGCGAGAAGGCACCGGGGTGAATAAGGGCAAGACGTGCAGGGGAGAGAAAAGTGTGGGCCTGTAAATAGCGCCACGTATTCTGTTCGATTTTAGATAGGGACTTGTGAGGGGGAGGGAGGGATAATCGGGAGTTGCGGTAGTGGAGGGTGATGTCATGGAGGGTGAGAAATGAGAGAGAGAGTAAACTTTAATTGTTTAACGGAATAGCGTGGGTGGTTTCCTCAGTCCAGGATACCATTGGCCTGGGCTGTCTCCCGGGCCCTGGTGAGCAGGCTGCGCTGCTCAGAGAGACCCGTGTGGGCCAGCTCTGCCTCCAACTCCGCTTGGCTGAGCGCTCGAGCTTTATATTTCTCTAATTGCTCTTTGCAGTTCTATATCATGTGAAGGATGTCCGAGACTTCACCGCATGCAGTGCATGTGTTATTTTGAATTTTTCGGGCCAGATTTTGTGGTACTTTGCTAGGTTTGGGAATATCCTAGACTGTATGTTCCTCCAGGTTACTGCCTCCTGTCTGCTGAGATCTTTGTGCGATTATGCGTATCGTTTTCTTTCTAATTTTAAGTACTGTATTATTTCCGCGTATGTGAGAGGGGTTGAAGGCTCTGGAAAGTATGCCCTCGGACTATCCTGTCGGCAGCCTCGTTGCCGTCGATTCCCTCGTGTGCCGGTATCCACATGATTGTGTGCTTCATGTTGCCCGTCTTTTTTTCTTGCTCCATTATTCGGTGTGCCTGTTTTCATACGCGCCCCAGGAGAAAGGCACGACAGGCTGCTTGGGAATAGCTCAGTATTATGTGTTTTCTACCTTGGCTGCTGGCGTGTTTAACTGCAAGGGCGATTGCAACTTCCTCTGCATCTTCTATGTAGTTATTGGTCTTGATCGATGAGCTGGTCACCTCTCTTCCGGTGTGGTCAACTGTGGTGGCTACCGCCGCTTTTCTCCCCAGATATGGACTGCGTCTACATAGAGTATGTCGCTATTGTTTCTGACGACGTTGGTTTGTATGTGGCGACTTCTCGCTTTTCGTCTTTCGCTGTTGTGTAGGGGGTCCATGTTTTTGGAAATTGGAAGGACCTGGTATTCAGCTCTGCTTTCGGGAGTGAGTGTTTCTCTTAGAGGGTTAGTTTTCTCGTCGATGGGTCGTCCCATGATGTTCAGTAGGTGTCTACCAGTCCGACTTTGTTCTAGTCTGCATTCTTGGCAGACCAGGATTGCTTCTTTGTGTTCCTCGTAGGTGGCCGAGATGCCCATTGCCATAACAGCCTCATTGGATGCATGCCTTGGTAATCCGAGTGCTAGTTTATAAGCTTTCCGAAACTCGCATCAATTTTCTGTGATTCCGTTCTGGTGACGTTGTGGTACGGGAGGCTATAGGTACAGCGGGGGACTATCATCGCCGTTACTATTCTGACCGCGTCCTTCTCCTTTAACCCTCCGTTCCTGTTTGCTATTAGTATTCGAATCATGCCGCAGCCCTGACTGGTTGCCCGAGTTAGTAGCTTGATTGCGTGCGTTCTTTCCCCGTGGCTCTGTAGCCACATACCTAGTATCCTCAAGGTTTTTACTTCTCTGATTTCATGGTTTTGAAGTCGGATTTGAATCGGCTTTGCCTTGAAGCTTTTCTAGTGAATTCTAATGAACTCAGTTTTTTCAGGGGCGCATTGCATGCCGTTTCTTGCAATTTCTTCAATGCCATCCAGGGCTCTTTGCAATTTGTCTTCCTTTTCTCCCGCTGATCCTGTCGTCGTCCACATCGTAATGTCGTCGGCGTAGAGTGCGTGACGAATTCCAGGTAAGCTTTCCAATTTCCTCGCTATTGGCACCATGGCCAGAATAAAGAGAAGGGGCGAGATGATAGATCCTTGCGGGGTTCCTTTCCCGGCAGTATCTCTTTCGTTGGTCCTGATACCGCCGGCACTTATCGTTGCTGTCCGGATGCTGAGAAGGTCCCGGACGTAATTGTACGTTCTCTCCCCGCACCCGGTTTCCGATATGCTATCGAGAATTGCTTTGTGGCTGATGTTGTCAAAGGCACCTTTTAGGTCCACTGCGAGGAGGATACCTTCGTTTTTGGCTGATATTCTGTCCAAGATGTCGTGCTTGATTTGCAGCATTACGTCCTGTGTTGACAAATTCTTCCTGAAGCCGAACATCGAGTTTGGCAGTAGTTTTTCATCTTCCAGGTAGTCTGTGAGTCGGCTATTGATGATTTTTTCGAGCCATTTTCCTATGCAAGAAGTAAGCGAGATAGGGCGTAAGTTGTCCAGGCCTAGCTTCTTCCCAGGTTTGGGAATAGTTGTAGTTTCCGCCTGTTTCCATGCTTTCCGTAGATTTCCGCTAGACCAGATTTCATTGAAGAACTTCGTTATTTCCTCCATTTTCTGCTCGCTAAGGTTTCTAATGACTGCGTTGCTGACTTGGTCTTTGCGGGGTGCAGTGTTTTTGACGAAGGATCTAGCCGCTGCGTATATACTTCTGCTAGTGTAATGTCCGCGTCCAGCTTTGGGTTGGGTATTCCTGCGTATTTCTGATCGATGTTGACTGTTCCGTCTGGCTCTCCGATGTACCTATTCTAGATCCGATCCACGATTTCAGAGTCTGTCGATCGGTTCAGGCAAAGCATCCTCTCTATTGCCTTGCCATTTTCCTTCCTGCTTTGACTTTGGTCAATTAGGTGTCTAATTATTTTCCAGCTCTTACCATTGCCTAGATTTCCGTTGAGTTCATTGTAGATTTGGTTCCAGTTGTTGCTGGCCACCGTCTGCGCGTAGCTCTGAATTTTGTCATTGAACTTTGCGATCCGAATTTTGAGTTTCGTGTCCATCAAGGGGTGGAGGGGGCCAGCTCGGACGGTCATCTCTCGAGCGATAGAATTTGCCGCCTCATTTCCAGGGTGCCCTGCGGGAGCCGGAACCCAGAAGAGTTGGATAGGACTGGAAGGGGGGGGGGGGAGTGCTTAAGAATATTGAGCGCAGAGGAAGATATTCTACTCTTTGCAAAGTTGCGGACTGCGGTCTTAGAGTCGCTAAATATGAAAAGAGCCGGTGTGCTGACTATGGCGAGAGCGATGGCTGCTTCCTCTGCGGCAGTGGAAGTGAGAGCAGGGATAGTGGCTATGGAGAGGGGGGCTCGTGTATTGGAAGCAGTGGCCAGGGCATAGGCGGGATGCGAGAGGTGGGGTGCCGCATCAACATACACGGCGTCAGACTGTGTACCGTACTGGCACCAGAGGGTGGAGGCGCGGGCAGAGCGGCGATGTTCTTAGGAAGGGGCTTGGCAGTGAGCGTGGAGAAGAGGGAGCTGGGCAAGGGATGGGTGACACAGAAAGGGGAGAAAGGGGTCCAGCGAAGGGAAGTAAGAAGGGCTCTGCCAGGGGTGGTGCGAGATAAAGGATCGAGTTGTGCCACGTGATGGGCCTCCACAAGTTCTGAAAGAGTATTGTGGACGCCCATCGCCAGCAGACGAGAAGTGGGGGTGGGAGGGGGGAGCCCGAGAGCCGACTTACAGGTTTGGTGGATGAGACAGTTGACCTTGTCTTCCTCAGCACGAGACAGAAAGAGGTAGGGGAGGGAGTAGACATGGCGGCTTAGCACAAAGGCCTGCACAGGACGACGGAGGTCGTGCTCGCGCATGCCGTAGTGTCGGTTAGCGACCCGTCGGATCAGCCGTACCATCTGCTGGACGGTGGTAGTAAGGCGGGAAAGGACAGTAGTGTGTTTGCCCAGAGGCTATGATTTGCCATTGGATTGGAGAAAGAGACCGATAATACGAATGCAAGAGACAGAAAGGATGGGATGTCCGTCGATAGTGACGTTAAGGTTAGGAGATGTAGTTGGAACTACGCCTCGAGCCAGGAGGAGCAGGAGCTCCGACTTGGACGGGAACAAGCTAGCCCGACCGTGCGAGCATAATCGGCGCCCGTGTCCGCGCCCGCCTGGAGAGCGGCTTCGATCTCTCCAAGATTGCCGGTAGTCACCTAGAGGGTGATATCATCAGCGTAGAAAGCATGGGAGAGGTTAGGAATGGTAGCTAGAGCACGTGCCATAGGGAAAAGGGTGACGTTGAAGAGAAGGGGAGAGAGAACAGAACCCTGGGGGGTTCCTCGATTTCCAAAAGGGAAAGCGGGAGAGGAGAGGGTGCCGAATAAGATCTCAGCCGTGCGATGGGCAAGAAAAGCCTTGATGTAACCATGGATCGGGAAACCCACGTTAAGGGTAGAAAGAGCGTCTATGATAGCGGTATGGAAGACTTTGTCAAATGCTTTCGTCAAGTCCAGTGCCATGATCGCGCGAGTGCGCTTGGCGTGAAGAGTGTGAAGGACCTCTTCGGAGAGCTGGAGCATGACATCCGTCTCAACGAATTTCCAGCAGAATGTTTGAAAAGAAAATGAGGGCAGGTATAGGTCCGGGCCAAGCCTTCCTCGAAAGCCAAGGGACGATCAGCTAGAGGTCCGGACTATCGCACTAGCTGTATATACGCCAACTAGATCAAAATATGATGCTTTTCTCTGTGAGTGTGTGAATTCTTAGTTACTGCACATGTTACCCGGCAGTTTAGTACCATGTGTGGTCACGTCTTCCATTTGAGTTCTGAAGCGTGCCTTCCATAATTGGCTCCTCTCCATCCCACGCCCTATCCACTCTAACCTTCTTGTCAAACCCCTTCCCCGAAACTCCCATTAACAACACCACGAGCCCCGCCGCCGAGCCCGGGCAAAGGCGCTCCACAAATACTACGGCTCCGAGACGGATGCCGTATGGGTGGACGCCGCATGCTCGGGCGATGAGGCGGCGGCAGCCGCGGTGAACAATACCCTTCAGTCCATTGCAACTCTCCAACTCCCCTCTGTTACCTCCTCAGAAGTGGCCGAGGAGGCAGCGATCGCCCTTGCAATTGCCCATACGGAAGCTAAATATATACTCACAGACTCAAAAACTGCACTACTAAATTTCACATGTGGGCGAGTTTATGTTTCTGCTTTTTGCATACTGACCTCGCCCACTGCCAACCCGCCCCGCCACGTGGAGCTTATCCGGGTGCCTGCGCACTCGGGGAACCCTGGCAACGAGGCCGCCAACAGCTTAGCCTGAGGTCTAATACGCCGGGCACGGGCAGTCCCCACGTAGGAGTTCTCTCGGGAGCGCATGTACACGTTTAAAGAGATGACTCAGGCCTCCCGGTCGAGAGACAGAACTACCCCCCACCTCACTCCTCCCTCAGCAATCACCACCAAACACTATGGCGCCGCCTCCAGACGCGAACCCTCCCATCCCCTTACATTAGGTTCCGTTACCACCCCACTTTTACCGACCACTCCTGCACCCTTTGCAACCACCCCACTGCCACCCTCGCCCACATTCTATTCCAATGCCCGGCGGATCCTCCCACATGGGGTCTGGAGCACTTCACCACCTGGGAGTAATGGGAGACCCTGCTACGCTCTAAGGACCCGGTCCGGCAAAAATCGCCACAGACCGAGCTGCCGACGTCATGAACCGTAGGAACATGAACGTTTGAGTGTAGTGGGGCCGTGCAGGGGCCCAGGGGCCTGCGCGCCCCGAACTCCTCTGTTAAAATAAATGTTTTTACTACTACTCCATAATTGGTTCACAGAAATGGAAAGGCGCAATATCTGTCACACTTGTTTCTGTGGACACCTGATCGCGCCGCAAGGGAAGGAAGGTGGGAGTGAAAGTTGTTGTGGCTCTAAGAAGGAAAAGAACATGCACGGGCCTGCTACTGGTTCTGTAGCTGAGCCACCTTTTTTTTTATTGATTTATAGGAAGGGAAAGGCGCGGTAACTGTCTCACTTGTGTTCTGTGGACACCTCAACCGCGCCGTAAGGGAAGGGAGGAAGCTGGGAGTGAAAGTAGAAAGAGAGAAAGAGGAGCCGTAGTGGAGGGCTACGGAGTAATTTCGACCACCTGGGGATCTTTAACGCGCGCTGACATCGCACAGCACACGGACGCCTTTATTTAGCCGAATAGTTATACAGGGCCGAGGTACATTGCACTACTAGATGGCCAGCAGGTCAAGCCTGTTGGCGATCTCATAGGCGTGCTTGAGGATCCGGTCTTGTATGCATGGGTCCGAGCTGTGCAGCAGGGTCTCCCAGTCATCTGGATGCAGGATTTCTCCTAATTCTGGAAGTGGGGGGTCCTCCTTGCATCCACAGAGTATATGGTTGAGGGTAGCCCTCTCATCGCACAGTGTGCAGTCAGGAGAAATTTGGCTGGGGCGAACCCGACCACGGCGGCTACGTTTCGATGGAGGCGAAGGAAGGAAGGAAGGAAAAACTTTATTTAGGCCTATATTACTTGGCGGCTTTTGGGACGTCTTCAGAGATGTCTGCTTGTTGAATCCACAAGAGTCTTCTCCGTCGACCTCGTCCACTTCTGCACAATGGTCGGTTGCCCTCAGTCCAGGGCTCCACTGGCTACTGCCGCCCGTTGGGCTCGCTGTACCAGACCTTGCTGGTCTTCGCAGCGGTCGCTGGACAGCAGTCTCCCACTGCTTCACTACGAGAGTCGGAGCCGAGCTTGACGTATGCAGTATGCCACGACCGAATGACGTCACAGCTAAGGCCAGCTGCGCAGCCACCTCGCTATTCACCGCGAAATCGACCTAGAGGTGGCGCCACCGTCACTCCGGTAGTGTGGATCGGCAGCCAGCGGCGTTCGCAGAAGGAAGGAAGGAAGGAAGGAAGGAAGGAAGGAAGGAAGGAAGGAAGGAAGGAAGGAAGGAAGGAAGGAAGGAAGGAAGGAAGGAAGGAAGGAAGGAAGGAAGGAAGGAAGGAAGGAAGGAAGGAAGGAAGGAAGGAAAAAAGAAAGAAAGAAAGAAAGAAAGAAAGAAAGAAAGAAAGAAAGAAAGAAAGAAAACTGTAGCCCTATATTATTTTGGCGGTTTTGGGACGTCTTCAGAGATGTCAGCTTGTTGCATCCGCAAGAGTCTTCTCCGTCGACATCGTCCACTTCTGCACAATGGTCGGTTGCCCTCAGTCCAGGGCTTCGCTGGCTACTGCCGCCCGCTGATCTTGCTGTACCAGACCTTGCTGGTCTTCGCAGCGGTCGCTGGACAGCAGTCTCCCACTGCTCCGCACTTGGGTTTCGAATTTTGGGGACCGCATCTATGTTTTGACAGGCCCTGTGATGTGATTTAGTGTTTGTTTTTCATCGCACCACGGAGATCTGTCCGCGTATATGGTAGGGTGCATTTTGTTTAGTATGCGTAGGTTTGGGTATGAACCCGTCTGTGTCTCCATATGACGCTTCCTCTTTGGTGAGAGAACTGTTCGGTGGGGGATATTGCATTATTTTTCTTCTATAGTTTTCTAGTATGGTCGAGTATGCCTTGGGTGCTGGCAAAAGTTCCGGTGACTCGTCGGATGCTCGGAAAGTAGTGTATGCTCGAGCTATCCTGTCGGCCTCTTGGTTCCCTGCCACCCCTATGTGCCCTGGTACCCACGTAATTTTGTGTCTGTTCTTGTTTTCTTCGTGGTTTTTAATTCTGTCGCTCGCTTCGAGGAGTATACGGAGCGCGTGACGACCAATCCTACCATTCATGCTGGCAAGGCCTGGCGACGACTCTCGATGCCGCGGCAAAACCCAGGAACGAGCTAAGGAAGGCTGGAACTTGAGATGGCTCCCGCAGGAGGGAAATATATGCTTCAGGTGGCCAGCCAGCAAGAAACTTGGGACTTATTTTGCTGAGAGCTGTCTAGCACTATGAAGGGACAGGTATTGCCGACACAGTTTCTATAATGGGCCCATTGTGCTTAGGTGGGCCTCCTATCAATATGCCTACGCCTTCTAAACTTTCGGCCGGCGAAGCATTTTGTTGTTGCGTAACTTGTACACTTCAGAAGTCAGAAGTATGATGGAATCCTGACTGGACGGGGGAGGGTGACACGTTCAAAAACAAAGTGTCTCCGATCTGTAAAAATAAGACCCTCATTCAGGAGCCCGAATGTGAATAAAAAATAAAATTTACTGGCAGGCGTCACTGCTTTTGCAATTGCACGCTTATGCACGCAACATGACTATAACAAAGCTCCCTCGCGAGCAGTTCGCTGGTTCTAGGTATACAAGTACAACTTTCCTAACTTCCTCCTCTCTTCGAAAATTCACCCTTTGCTCTACTACCAATGCCTGCCTCGGGTGTCCTGAAAAGGACGGTATACACCACATTTCTCGTGCTGCCGTCCTAACTCGGTGATTCCGGCTCTTCCCAATCCCTTAGCGGAGCAGCGAAAGAGGGCGCTCGCCAGCGAGTCTGCACGACCAACTGCGGCTACACAATCTATCTTGCGCGGTGGCCAATACGACTGGACTTTTTTCGGTACTCAGAACACTCACAAATTGCCCTTCACTTGTTTACTGCAAGAAATGTTTGTGCGCCCTGCTGGAACACTTGAAAATAATAAAAACCAGCAACAGTGGTCTCTCTTCCACTGGAGCCCACGAAACCTTAAGCGCACGAAATCCATTACAAGCTTTGAATTGCGGGGTGTTTTAGTGGCCACCATGGAGAGGTGTGTTATTTCGGATTCTTGCAGAAAACAATCATCAGCGTAAAAAGGCTGACATCTGAGCTAAGGTATAGGCCAGCGTGTTGGTCTAACGGGAGCGCCACTCTGTTCTGCTGTGATCTTTCATGTCGTCTTTTTGTCCGGCTGCCATTATAACTAGGCCACTCTGAAGAAGTTTGTTTAAAATTATAAAAAGGGGTAATTTAAGAGAAAAAGGTACCTGGATTTGGAGACATGATGGCTGGGGCGTCAAGGTCGGTTCGAGGTTGTTGCTGCCTCTTGAGCTCCGTCTTCAGTGTGTCCAGGCGTTGCTTGAACGACTTCGGATCGATTCTGTTCACACGTGCTGCCAACGATAGCACGTACTCGGCGCGGCGTACATCTGATATAGCCAGGAGCCAGCACGGGGACTCCTCAATAAAGTACACGGCCAGGGCCAGACCACAGGACGGTACCATGAAGGCGATCTGACTCGCCTGCCAGGTGAGAGAGAGTGCGGAGATGATCTCTTGGTAGGCTGTTGCAATGTAAAATGCCCCGACAATGGCAAGGCTACAGAAACGAGCCCGGTGGTGCGTGTCTGTGACTTCGAACAGGATCACAATGAACGTGACATTGACGCTGGCAGCGGAAGCGGACAGGAGGGTTTGTAGAACGGCAAATAGCAGCAAGGTGTTGGCGAAAGCCATTGCGATGCCTGAAAACATAAATAAAATGAGCCAGATGACAATCACTGGCCGGCGTCCAATGATATCCGCCGTGACTCCAGCCATTGGAGCTCCTATCACTCCACCAAGCATGTTCAGCGCTGAAAGCAATCCCAGTATCCAACGTCGGCCGCAGATGTTCCACTGTTGAACTATCGACCGCGTTCCAAAGTCCCCGCCGTACCTCGCATCGTACTCCCACCCGTTATCGCAGGGAACCACGCTCCGGTTGTCAACGTTGGCGTCTTCTACGATAGAAGTCGGCGGATCGTAACGGAGGCATTGGCTGCGCCTCTTCCCGCCGTCCTCCAGTGGCACGCTGCTGTTTTTCCACATTGCAGCCGACAGGTGAGCCTGTTCGGCTGGAGGCTTGCACCAGTGGTCTACGGGACGAGCCAGGGTGCCGAAAGCAGCCGTGTGCAATATGGCTACAAAGAAACCCAGTGTGGCGCAGAGAAGGATGAGCATCTGGAACCTGCCGTGACCAAAGATCAGGATATTGTCCAGCGGTGCAGGCACAGTTGTAGTGGTCGTAGTGGCGGGTCCGGTAGTTTCGGCATCGATATCTAGTGGATTTGCTTGCGACAATGGTGATGTTATCTGACCTACGCCACGAGAGCGTTTGCTACGAGTTAATGTCACTTGCACTTCTATTTCGGCGTTAGTGGGAATGAGCAGTGGTGTGACGTCAGCGGACTCGGTGATGGTGGCGGGTGCAGCAGGTGTGTCATCGGTACTTTGCATGACTTTTGACATCGACGACACTGGATGATCCGCAAGGCTTCCAAGGGAACATCTGCTCGGAGGTAGACGTGACATATTTGACATCCTTCTTTCTTCGAGCTTTGGCATGCTGGGACTGAACGGCGCTTGCTGGTCCTCGCTGGATGTGTTGACGGTGGCGGTCGCCGTAATCATATTACTCTCCAATCGTGGGGCCTGTTGAGATGCCGGTAACAAATGTAAGGCCTCAGAACGGGAATGAGAGCGTCGCTTTCCAGATATTCGCGACGCACGCGTCTCTTGATCGACATCCCGTACATTAGGAGGTCGCGGTTCAGGAATCTCGTCTCGTGTGCAGGTGAAGGGGGCAGGCGCAGTAGTTGTGGCGTCGGTATTCTTCGGATTGTCGGAAGACATAGGATACGCAGGCAGGTTCACAGGTCGGCTGTGGGTCACTTGCGACGATCCTCTCCCTTCAAGAAGGGGTAAATCTTGATGGGAAGGGACTACCACTGACACAGCTGGAGTGGTGGTAATGTCTGTAGCAACAGTCGTAGAATCGTCTCCCTGTGGAACGTAGAAGTGCGGACATGAGAAAGGGAGCACGCTTTTCCATTCAAATTAAAATCACGCCTTCCACACCGGAGATATGAAAATTATTTGTCCAAGAAAAAGGGCACTGGCATCTACTACCGGATCGCACTTATCCCGACTGCTAGTTTCAATTATGCAATTATGAAAAATGTCAGAAGGAAAAAGGGTGCTTCGTTTACCTTTGTCAGCACAGTACATATACGTTAATGACATTGTAGGTCGACTGCTTGGCCGCAGGATACTTGCGATATTCGGGTCATTTCTTCGCGATTACAGAGTCTTTCGAAGGAGTCTGGCGATACTCACATTAGGATGGAGGGACACTGGCGCATTCTTCATTTGAGCGACAATGCTGCAAGGTGCCGTCACTGTTGGAGGATCGACTCCACTGTGGCTCTCTGAAGATATCGAAGGCACAATCGAAACTTCGGACCGGTCGCTTGAGTTCAGGGATACTTCCGACGTTTGTACGTGTCCTAAACATTAAGGATGTTTTGAGAATTGATGCTAGCATGTTCACAGCTTTAATGGTTACGGCAGCGGTCACAGTATATATGGATTCCTCACCTTGCGGAACACCTTCATGTATCGATGATGTAGGCAGGACGTCGTGTCGGCCGCGGGAGCGTCGGTGTCGAGACATCCGCGATGCCCTATCATCTTCACCGAGGTTACGCATAACTGGTTGGATGGATCCTGGCATGACCACAGTTGGAGAGGTGATGATGTTGTGCGCAGCAGCTGGACAGCGGGTTGCCTGTGTAATCTCTGGAGCCATCGGTGACTTAGGTCGAAATTCTGGTCCACTGCGATAGCGTTTTCGGCGAGAAATTCGCGAAGACCTCGTCTCATCCTGCTTCGGCACATTTGCATGATGTAGCGATGGTGAGACCACAGCGGAAGTCGCGACGGTGGCTGGGACGCCGTTGTCGTTCTGACCCTGCAGAAGTGACTTCGTCAAGTTTTTTGGAGGGCCTGAGGACGCTTTCGTCTTAGACGACGTCCGGGTGTCATCTTCAGGATTGGACATGTCGTAAAAAAGGCGTGCTGATGTAGGGGTGCGTCGTCGTAATTGCCCAATAGCCTGAACGAAAATAGAATTCGGCAGAACAGGCTTGAGAAGCGGCCCTCTCCTAACTGCACGTTCTTCTTCTTTGTCTTCTTTTCCTGCACGAGGCTATAAGGCACGCAACGAAAGATGGCAGTAACAGATGAAAATGAATGCGTATGCGGGTGCAAAGGGCCATTATTTCTGCTGTTCTGGCGCATATCCACAACTTGCAAAGTCGGACGGTTCGGCTTTGATGTTGGGACCGGATGCCAGCGGGGTATTTTCGGCTGTGTCTTAAATCTGGCGGTATTTAAAGCTGTCCTATAAGGTTTAACTTGCTGCTGACCGCATTTTCTGCTCTTTGTGAACACGTATACATCGAACCATAGCATTAGCGGTGAAAGCGTTCTGTCCGTAAACATGGTGAGCAGATTCAATTCCACACGCGACGTTTGCGTTTTATGGATCATAATTTGGATACAGATGTCGCGATAACTGCCGTCACGTGGAACTCCGCCAGTGCTGTGTATTTATAGACGAACGAAACTCAAAGCATCATCAGAAGAGGTGATGCCCTCGGTAGCAGAAGGCTCTGTGTTAAATTATTATAATGTCCTAGCTTTTGCCTCGTACGACCACTGGATGACCGATCTTTACAACCATATCTCTCACCGGTTGAACAGGGCTGAGCGCTTCAACGATGAGGGCTGCGTGCCAAACGTAATGTTTCAAGAAATGTCTCCATCCGTGAGGTCGGCGTTTGCCCTCGTATATGCCTGCCATCAATACAAGGTGGCTACTACGACCACTACTGCTGAAGAAGCTGACGTTGAGAGATTTTATGCTGACCTGGGGCCGAATTACGGTTCTCGCCCTAAAGTTATACAGCGTGACGTCAAAATGACGACGCCGTGACGTCTCGGCGAGACGTCAACGCGTGACGAAAATCGGAATCAACCAATGATCGCCAGGGTGCCGCCCCGGGCCGCTTATTTTCACGGCAACAGGTTTCTTCACACGTCAAGGAGCCGTTTGCTAACTTTTTTATAGATATAGCGCAAGGTCAATGTACAACTGGTCGCGCAACTTGGAAGAAAACGCGTGCAGCTGCCTACTGCCAGAGGCATCAACTCGATGATGAGGGCTCCTGCGAACTGTGCGGCAAATTACTAGCGCACAGAAAATAAGACCTGCCAGAACTCCAAAGAACTAGAAAGCAAACATAATATTCGCGCTCAGGAATGAATGCAGTTTTTGTTTCTTGCGTAAGAAAAAACGTGTCACATTTTTAATAATATTTTAACTTGTTTCTAACGGCCTCTCTCGGCCACTTATTATCCGCTGCGTAGTTGCCCAAAGCTCAGACATGGCGGCTTTTTTCATCCGCGGCATGGGTGCGTCATCGGCCCCGGTTCAACGTTCATCGTTGCGCGCTGCGTACAGAGTGGGTTATCTGTAACAAACAGTCAGTATTTTATTATGCTGGTTGTGGTAGAGCTTTACAGCAAGGCGAAGACTGTGTGTGCTCGATGAGAAACTGATTGCCGCTGCATGTGCGCATTTCCGGACGATGGGACAATGCTGCGTCACAGCTCGGCGGTTCGGCTCGGCCTCCCAGGCATGTCGCAAAAGTGGTGGCTTAATTGTTTTACGGATACACGTCTGCATGAGCGGCGTATCGCTGCATGTTTTAATTGAACGGTGAAGGTGAGATTTTATTGCCCCCAAGATGCGTGTCGCATTGCTCAAAGCCTTCCGTTCCGCTCCCTTTGCTGCGTGTTTTGCTTACTGCGTCGTATTACCGCACCTACGTTCGCTGAACGTGCTTTAGCTGTTATTACAGTGATGTTCCTATTGTCAATGGGATCTTTCTCATGAACATGTTAAATGCTTAAGTGGTAAATTTGTAACCTCACATTGACTCCTCTCAGTGGCAAATGAAGCGCGAGTAAAATAATGGAATCATGAACAGGGCGAGATTTATTGGAGCAAAGCTATATCGTAGATATTTTGACTTCTCAGCCGCATTAACTTCTAAATACTAGTAATCCCAATTTGAATTGCTTACCTAAGCTCTTACAGGTTGGCGTTCTAGCGCTAGCGTTAGTTATTCCGTTCGTTTGTTTTTGTTGTTCTTTGACACTGATATGTACTTTGTTAGCAAGATTTTTTACCCTTTTATAATCTAACCGCGTCTCGTTAGGAGACCTACGCTGAGGTCATTTTGTTATCACGAGGATTTCATGAAGACCGTGACGAATGAGCGGTGGTCGCTTTCCTACACTTAAAGATTTCATTGTCATGAATCGTCCATGTAAGTAATCGTGAATTAATAAAGCCTGGCTTTCTATGCAGCACAGCTTCACTCATTTATGCCCTTAGTGAAATGCCTCAAGCCATGTGATTCTATCCATGTGCTTGCCGAAGCCCCAGAATGCGTTTACATGACGCGCGACGAAAGACTAGGCTAACGACGACGGAGGCAGAACGATGCTATGATCAGGTGGTTAAAGATGCCGTAACATTTCAGTTAACGTAAAACTTGACTGTAGAAATCCATGTCAAGTTGGCTGAACAGTTACGGTGTCCATTTTTCTGCCTTATCCGAGCATCGTTCTGCCTCCGTCGTTGTTGGCCTTGTTTTTCGTTCATAAGTAAAAAGACAATCAAATTCCCCGCCAAAGTACGTCACTGTGACGTCACAAGCAACGTCACGTGTTTGTTGTGCCTCACAGTTCGCAGGGGGCGCTGGGAAACTAAAGCCTCGCTCAGAGTCGACACGCAGGCTTCTATGGGAGTTACGCTACCATTTGTTCTTCTACCATGTATAGCGTGTGAATAAATTAACTAAAGTTTTATATTTTCAAGAAGCCGCATTTAACCCTTACAAAAAAGCTTAATGAGTTTCTGATTAAATGTCAATTACATTTCTCATCATGCACATTAACATTTCTATACATTTTCTTGATGCATTTTTGATGAGTTTCACAAGAAAGTTGGCCACCGTGTTTCTGGTTGGTACCTAATGTGTGCATTTCTTGTGTGTTGGTCATGAGTGTTGACCAATGAGCACCTGATGGCTTTCACTTTTGGATAAAAAGTAAAAGCTAAAACGTAGCGAAGCACCTCAACTACATTAAAAAAAGCTAAAAAATAAAAAAATAAAAACTAAGAAAAAAAACTGCACCTCTGACGCGATTCCAACTCGGTACATCTTACTCCGTAGCTTTCTACGCTAACCACTCGGCCACTCCGGGAACTGGTAATGTTGGTAACGTATTTGCCCCGCCGGGGTGGTGCAGTGGTAAGACGCCCGACTACTGTGCCGGTGTTCCCGGGATCGAATCCCGGCCTCGGCGGCTGCGT
This sequence comes from Amblyomma maculatum, assembly GCF_055883805.1. Lineage (NCBI taxonomy): Eukaryota > Metazoa > Arthropoda > Arachnida > Ixodida > Ixodidae > Amblyomma > Amblyomma maculatum. The sequence continues at coordinate 14,030,972 of NC_139351.1, read as the reverse complement.
TTCGATGGAGGCGAAACGAAGTGGCGTCCGTGTGCTGTGCGATGTCAGCGCACGTTAAAGATCCCCAGGTGGTCGAAATTACTCCGTAGCCCTCCACTACGGCTCCTCTTTCTCTCTTTCCACTTTCATTCCCACCTCCCTCCCTTCCCTTACGGCGCGGTTCGGGTGTCCACAGAGCAAGTGTGACAGTTACTGCGCCTTTCCCTTCCTGTGAACCAATTTAACTTTGGTAACGTATTTGCTTCTTATGTCTGGACTGCATTCATAAAATTGGGACAATGTTTCGAAGCATGTTTCGAAGTGTACAGACCATTGCGGCTGCTCTAACAATTACAACTTCTTGACCATTAGAACTTGCATCTAATGTTCTGGATACCTATGCGCACTATTTTGCCCACTGGAGTCATTTTAACATGTCGAGTTTGGCATCGCTGGCAAATTTATCAGCGCTGGCTCTTCGGTGGTTGCTACCTTGGGCGTAATTTTCGCTGAACACGGAGCTGTAGCACGAACCTTTAAGGAAAAAAAGTGCGACCAAGCTTCAATACCGGCAAGCGCAGCAGCGCCAACACTATTTTACTGGTAACTAAATCTTATTTGTATCTAAACATTTCGGGAAGCGATGCGATGACTGAGGGCTCGGCTAACCTATACGCAGAGCAAGAAGGAGCTCGAAAGCTTAAGAAACACGCAAAATACCATGCATTATAAAGAAGGCATTGCTTCTCGTGCCCTGGTCGCGCACATGCTCCCAGGACGGTCCAGTTCCGAGGCAACGCACGGCTCGGGTTACGTCCGCGCGTCGTCGTCGGCGCAGGCCGGGGTACCCCTGCTGGTCTCTCCGAAACGGCCTGCTCGCAGGTGCAAGGAGGCATTGGAAATTGAGCGGCCTTGCGTCCGTTTGCTTGGAGGCGGTGTGGCAGTGCGTCGGTTCGCGTACACAACAATATCCTTGCCCGTAACACCCTCAAGCATATTGTCCAACCACAGCACCCATTCGCTTCGCAAGAGGTGATTTGCAATGGCACAAACACCCAAGACGCAGGGTGTAAGCGTGTTTTGAATGAAACAAATGTCCAAAAAGTTGTTTTTGTTTTTACAGTGCATGCTAAACAGAAATGAAAACATAGTAAAGAATATACATTCGCTTAGTGATGTATAATTTCCCTCATTTGAGAAAGTCAATGTATTTCCACATTAGCTCCTATACAAAAATACTGTTGTGTTTTCCAAGTACAAAACTTCTTGCGTAATCTCAAATGAAAGTCTGTTGCGGATCTCATGTTAAAACACATAAAAATTGTTTCTTAGGCAACATCCTACATATGCTACTCAGAAATGAAAACATAGGGCTCTGAAAGTGTGCAGTTAACAAGGAAATAATATATATTCACTTAGTGATGTATGCATTTCCTCATTTGAGAAAGTCAATGTATTTCCACATTAGATCCTACCCAAAAATACTGTTGCGTTTTCCAAGCACAAAATTTCATGTGTGATCTCAAAGGAAAGTCTGCTGCGGATATGATGTTAAAACACATCTAATCTTGAATCTCCTTTGAGTGGTTGATGACTCATCAAAACACATTACGTGGGTAACAGAAATTCAATATCTATTTTTGTAAGGGAAAGTTCAATGTTATAAAAAAAATCAAGAAGCAGCTACAGTTTTGCAATTAAACGCTCTCGTGGGTAGCTTCTTTTGCCGCGAGGGCGAGCTGGCAGAGGTAAACAAACCGTAAAAATGGAGATTTTCAGTAAAACAGCTGATTCCACGGCTATAGTGCCGGCTTTTGCGCATCGTCTGATGTCAAGGTACTGTGTGATGGTCCTAAATGCGCGGAGAAATCATATCGAAAGCAGTGTAATCGGGGCTTTGTTTGAACAAAAGAAAGGTCGATCGCGGAGCACAGGCAAAATAAACTTTTATGTCCACACGAACGTCTCACACACAAATGCTTCAGTTAGAAAGAGCACGGGGAAAAGCAACGCGGTTGAGCGTACACTACCAACCTCGCTCGTTTTCATTCGTTTTGCACTGTATGTCGCCTTCGCCTCCGCCTTTTGCTTTGGGCGCACTGCGGAGCCCAACCACCCTTCAGCGCCAACTTTGCAGTAGTTGAGTTCAGCCATTTGACGCACGCACTTGCTCACCGTCAGTTATGAGAGGCCGACTACCTGTGGAGACGAAATCCTCCGGAGGCAAAAAAAAAAAAGATCGAAGCACGCATGACAGCCGCACCGTCAAGAGCGGTCGACTGCGAGCTTCATCACAGTTCATCGGCGCACTCATCGCACCACCATTCCGCTTTCGCAGTCGAAATAGGCGTCGGAACAAGTCGCCGAACAAGTAGAACGCATTCTCACACACCGCCCTTCGTCGTTGCTCGCGCCGGCGTTGCCGCTTCAGCGCCGCAGCCACTCCTCACACCACTCCACCGCGGACGCCGCCGCCATTTTCGCTCTATAACTCGCTCTAAAACGTTTTAGACCGTCTCATCGCGCTCTACAAAAATAGTCTAAAACCACGGGCATAATTAGGTGCGCGACGTCATCTGTTTTTTCGCCTCCGCGACGCAATCGCAGCATCCCGTGACGCAACTTTTCAAGATGGCGACGGCGACCAATAGGAGCGGGCGTTTTAGAGCGCTCTCAATTATAAAGCGGTCCGTAATACGGCCCCTGGAATGCCTTTTAGACCGCACTCCATCAACAGACGTCCTTTTTCTCACAGGTGACTGGAATGCTAAGGGGGGGAGTGAAGAAATATCCGGAATTACAGGCAAGTTCGGTCTTGGTGAGCTAAATGAAGCTAGTAGAGTTTTGTCAAGAAAACAACCTCACCATAACGAGTACTCATTTTCAACAGCACAAGAGGCGCCTGTACACATGGATTTCACCGCACGGTCTGTACGCCAAAAAGCACCAAGCGCGAAAAAAGTAAATCATAGGCTGAAGCGCGCAGGCAATGCAAAATATATATATATATATATATATATATATATATATATATATATATATATATATATATATATATATATATATATATATATATATATATATATATATATATTGGGTTGCTCTGCAATAAAATAACCAGTTGAAGTCAGCGCTGTCTTGTAGTCTCTTCCTTTGTCCGTGCGTCAGGAGTGCGCTTTGTTTTCCTAAAACGAAAGAGGAAGTGGTGCGCGTGCAGAGCCAGAGACGACTGATTTTACTTTCCTTCTCTCTTCCTTAGCAATCCTTCCATTTTTTAAATGATGTAATTATATATTTAAAAAAATAAATATTTCTACACCTCAATTATTGGCCGATCCCCCTGTGTGGGTATGTGCCATCAATTTAGAGGAGGATAACAACAACAACGACTGACTGCCGACACGGTACCCCTGACCCGTGCTGGTCCCGTTTTTCATGAAAGCCTTCAATGTAACAATGTTCTGAGAGAAATGTACAGGTATTATATAAGATATATTGCTCACGTAACAGTTACCATTCGAAGCATGAGTTATGGTATGACGTCTATATTGTTCGTCATTTGTTTTTCAACAATAAAGCGCACAAAAATTGATGTAGAAATAAAATGTAAATAAAACATTGTGCTCTAATTATTTTCTTTTTTGGTGTACAGAAGGCCATCGACACACCTCCTTCACTCCCAAACCAATCCCTCCCTGGGACATAATGGAAACTAAAGCGTAAAAAAAGCGAGAACACTGAAGGAAGAGGCCACACAGGACAAGCGTTTACTAGGAACAAAAACGTTCTAATCTATGCGCAGAATACATAGGGTTCACAAAAACTGCAGAAAGAAATAGGACACCAAGTAAGAAAACGGAAAAAAATATTGGCCGTTACTATCTAAAAATGTAAGTTTTTTTCCAATCATCCGAATAGATGGCTTTCTGATAAATGCTTCAGTCATAGCTTCAGCCTTGCCATTCCACATAGGTGGAAAGGGAAGGAAGCGTGTATCGACAAACGTCCGCGGTGTGTATCGGCTCATCTGTATAGCTCCGGTGCTAAGTGACATTTTCTTATCCAGGATTGACCAGATAATCGAAACTGACATCAGCGTAATGATGTTGAAGGCGTTTAGGTACGTCGATGATTATATTATTTCTACGGACAAAAACACTTTCAGCCATCTTCTCGATCGACATACTTCTTGTTGACATAAATATAATTCGGCCTGTTTCACCTTTGAGATGGCCGAAGGTATCATGCTACAGTTTCCTTACCTACTTCTTTACTTCTAGGATGACCACGTGTGTCAGCAATGCAATCCAAGGCAGCACAGGGCTTGGAAGCGGGCGTTAAGGCCTCGCCCGCATCCGTTCGACTCCAGTCGGCTGCTGCAGGAGCCGCGGGAACCTCGGCTAGGAGCCCGATCACAAGATATCACACTATCATCTTCAGCAGCAAAAAGCGTGCACTCGTCTCGTGGTGAGTCGTCGTGGTAAGTGGCGAGTGAGAAACGCCAATAGTACTCGCTTCACTCGGCGCGTTACATATGCACATCCATCTTTATTGTGCGGCCAGAGTTCCTGCACTCTATTGACGTGACCTCATTTTGGAGTATTCGCTTGCAGCAATGCCGGATTTGTCTATCCACAGTTGATGTGTATTCGCAGCTGTAGTGTGTGTCGCACCCGCTTGGCAGTATACGCTGTTTATGCAATAAATAATCAGCTTAGTAATCGGGTCAAGGACTATGGGGCGAACCAGGCTGTGCCTCCTTCTCTAAAAGGAAGCTGAAACGATTTCCAAATTGCATAAAATTCGGTGGTTGGCAAGAAGAGGTTTGGTTTAATTATGTTTTTCAATTTTACCTGAATTCTGTCGACACGAAGGAGCAAAATCGCTTGTTAAAACGCGCCACGGTTACGCCCTCGTCTCTGCTGGGAGCGGCGGGGGTGGGGCGCCGAAACTGGAGAACAGGCGAATGTGACGTCAATCTCGGAACGGCGGGCGGCCGGCTAGGCCGGCCGCGCGTTTTGCACCTTTGCTTCGTTCCATCCCGCGCTTTGACGATCGGCGGATCAGCGCAATCTGCTGCTGGTGCCATTTGTTTTCCCCAGTTCGGTCGTTCTGTGCTGAAGGTTGCGTGTGTTCAAAGTTTCCACGAGTTCAACCAGCAGATACGCAGGTGTTGCGGAGTGGCGCGCCGAGCGCTTCGACGGCCTCCTACTAGTGAGCCTCTTTTGCTCAGTTGTAAAATGTACGCCGTTCGATGTTAGAAAATTATTTTCCTCGTGTCATTAGAAAACAAATATTCTTGTGAGTGCGTGAAGCGACTAGTGGCTATCAGCACGGCTTTCCGCTGTGCGAACAACGGTGGTCCAGGCGACATGGTGCGTCATAGTTTCCCGGAGGATAAGAAACTTTCGGCGCAGTGGGTCTCTATCATGAAAAGGAAATATTAAGGCGAAAGCCTTTAATTTCTCATGCTGTGGTGGACAAAGTGTGTCTTGATTTTGAGGCGTTCTGACTGACGAGGCAGGATGCGTTGTTGTTGTGGCTGTAGGAAGAAGGAAAAGAAAATGCGCGGGCCTGCTACTGGCTCTGTAGCTGAGCCATCTCCTCTGCCTCGTGCGGACAGAAGAGAAAATAGGGAAGAAAGAAAACGAAGAGGGAGAGAAAGACGCGCGCCACAACAACAGCCCTCGTCCACCACCGAAACGGTGGCGGGTGGAATGACGGCCTACAACAGATAAAAGTCTGTGGCAGGCTAGCCCCCGCAGTAAGCGGCGGTGACCTACCTCTCCCAGCCACATCAGGAGAGTACCTCACGCCCCCGCCATCTGCAATGCCACACTTGAACGCGCGCTTTGTGAAAGGTGGCTGTTCCTGGCCTACGGGGTTGGGACTGGTAGGTCAAGTCGCTTCAGGCGAAGGCTAGCCTGCCACCGAATTTTGCGGCGGCTGTCGCGTGGCGTTCCTTGGCGCGCGTTCAAGTGTGGGATTGCAGGTGACAGGAACGGTAGAAAAGAAAAGACCTCAGGCTTTCGCCTTTCACTACGTAAGTCGCTAAAGTCCTTCGTTATTTTTCTCTTGCCTTTGGAATGAGCTGTCTTTTGGACTGATGATTTTCGTGCCCATTAGGATGATCGAACGTTGGCAGCGATTGCCGCCACTTGGGATTCTAATTAAATCAGTGCAGCTGAAGTCCGGTACCATTGTGTCATTGTTCCCGCACCTAATTAGGTTAATACCGCTGTTGCACGGCTGGCTTCACCGTAGTTACGCTTAACCGAGGACACCGAACTTAAAACGCGATGCGTGGCTCACTGTTGTTACACAGCTCGCCGTCGTTCTCGGCTACATCAACCATTACCAATTTGCACAGAAAACGAAGTGCATGATCGCTAGAACGAAACTGTATTTGCAATAGTAATTTAAAGCGAAGTGTCTGGAATGCCGTGCTGCTCGCGCTGCAACAGCGCGCTCATGCATCGTCCGAACGGAGTATTCTGCCTCCACATGCGAAAGGTGGCCGTTCCTGGCCCTGCGCGCTCTACCCTGATGGGGATGGTGCAGGTGGGTCACCGCTGCTTGCGGCGGGGGCTGGCCTGGCACCGAATTTTTATCTGTTGTAGGCCGTCATTGCACACGCCACCGCTGGTGGTGGACGACGGCTACTGTTAAGGCGCGCGTCTTTCTTTCCCTCTTACTTTTCTTTCTTCTCTATGTTCTCTTCTATCTGCACGAGGCAGCGGAGGTGGCTCAGCTACAGAGCCAGTAGCAGGCCCGTGCATTTTCTTTTCCTTCTTCCTACAGCCACAACAACAACAACAACAACAACAACGGTGGGTCGACGCCGCTTGCGGCGGGGACTGGCTCCACCGAATTTTATCTGTTGTAGGTCGTCATTGCACCCGCCACTGCTTCGGTGCTGGACGACGGCTGTTGTTGCGGCGCGCGTCTTTCTCTCCCTCTTCTTTTTCATTTCTTATTTCTTCTCTATTTTCTCTTCTGTCCGAAACGAAGAGGCGTCCGTGTGCTGTGCGATGTCTGCGCACGTTAAAGATCCCCAGGTGGTCGAAATTCCGCAGCCCTCCACTACGGCTCCTTTTTCTCTCCACTTTCTCTCCAATCTTCCTCCCTTCCCTTACGGCGCGGTTGCGCGCTGTCCACAGAAAACAAGTGAGACAGTTACCGCGCCTTTCCCTTCCTGTAAATAAATCAGATGAAAATCTCTTCTGTCCGCACGACGCAGCGGAGGTGGCTCACCTGCAGAGCCAGTAGCAGGCCCGTGCATTTTCTTTTCCTTCTTCCTACAGCCACAAAAACGGCCTCCACGTGCCGCGCCGGCAGCGGCTTTCGCAAGCTGTCCGTGGATCCCTTGTGAGCGTCAAGAAATCATGCTCAAATTTATAGTTATCTTAAATAATAAGCCCAGGGATAACGGAATGTCAAAAATTAACCCTTATTAAGGATTGCTGACCCGTGCTGAGGTGCTGGTAGGAGTCATAACTGCAATATAAGCAAGTTTCTCTTCATAGCTGCTTGTGTAGCGGCAGTCGCCGGTGCATCGCGGCTCATGCGATCTTATATGCATTAGCTGTTCTGCTAAGGCGGCGCCGTAATTAACGATATCTTCATTTCATTGTGAGACAAAGTGATTTACAATAGGCAGTTCTATGAGTAGCCCATTAACTACACCGCTGCTCAATCTGAAAGCTTCGTCTGCTGTGTCACCGATGCGAAATAATATAGGCTTAGCGACGACCAGGGAATGCACTCGGCCAGAGCGCCCGTCCGCCGCACTCACTGCCGGCGTCGTTCTAGTAAGCTCGCTTCATCTGGCGCTGCAGATGCTGCGAACTTCTCTTATTTCATGGTGCGACTGAAACCGCACCTTTTTCAGCATTGCCTTGAACAGTGCGCCGCGCAAACTAATCTTCAAAGACGGGACGGGCAGCAGCTGTAGTAAGCGTGCGTTTGTCGCCGCGCCGTTGGGCGATACTTGAAGGTTGTTAAATGCGCTGTGGACTAGGATTACATCCCATAAAATTCTTATTCATTTGTTGCAACTGAAACGTGATTTAGTGTGTAAACGGAAGTTGTTAAAGCGGGCCAGCTCGTGCGCTTTTCGCACTCAGGTGCCGATTTGCGACTCGCGCAAATGTTTGACTTCGACAGCGTCTTTTGTAGCGCCGTTTTTTTGGAACTGCTGGTGGCTCGAACGCGTACGGTAAGTGATTTACATTGTGATTTACATTGTTGTGATTTACAAGGTGATTTACATTGTTCAAATAATCAATAACATTTGAAATCGAGCTCTCATGTCACCTAAAGCAACGCGCACCACGGCCGGTCTCAATGCGCGCGCTCCCTCCCCTCTTCAATGCGCGTGTTCCCTCCCCTCTCTCTCAATGCGCGCGCATTGAGACCGGCCGTGCGCGCACGCAGAATGAGTGAATGAATGAAAACTTTATTTCCACTGAAAAGGAGCCGTTCATCTCCCGCCCCCGGCACGCAGGCCGGGGAGCGGGTCAGGAGGGCTCCGCAGGCTGAGGTCAGGTGATGTTACAAGCACTCTTCACGGCCGCAGCCGCCAGGCGGGTCGCGTGCCGCTGAACGGTGGGATCTCCGCTCCGCAGCCAAACCTCCCAGGCTTCTCTACTATCAATGTTAATGCCGGCGCCTGAAGAATCGGCGCATTGCCATATTATATGATCTAGCGTGCCTTTTTGTCCGCAATTTTTACATTTAGAATCTTCTTCCTCCCCGGTCTGTGTTAAGAAAACCCAGACAGGGCAGATGTAGTTATCGGCTCGTAATCGCCTCCAGATGCGTGCTTCATTGTTAGTGAGAGACCGATCTGGGGGAGGGTATACTTTTCGATCTAATTTGTAAGATTCTGTGATCTCATTGTATGTGATAGCGCAATCTTTAATTCCCTTGCATTCGGGCTGTTCTACTGCTGCCCGGTGGTAGAGATCTCGGGCCAGCAGGTGCGCAGCTTCGTTGCCAGGGGCAGACTCGTGTGCTTGTATCCATATGATGGATATGGTTCTGGTAATGGGATTTGTGAGAAGAATCTTTTTGGCCTCCTCTGAGATCCGTCCTTTTGCAAAATTCCAGACAGCCGTTTTGCTGTCGCTGATTATAGTTTTGGCCTGTGTACCAGTGCATGTGAGCGCTATTGCGACCTCTTCAGCTGTACTATTGTCACGGGTGCGTGTTGAGGCCGCAATTTTAGGTGCACCTTCTCCATTTACTACTGCCGAGACAGCTGCTCCGTGTCGTCCGCATGATGCGTCCACATAAGCAACTTCATCGATTGCTTTGCGTTTCATTCTTTTAGCGATGGCTTTGGCTCTGTGTTCTCTGCGTTCTTTGTTGTAGCCTGGTGTCATCGACGGTACCGGAACCATGGAAGAATGCAAACATTATCCTCATTCACAAGAAAGGGGACTCTAAGGACCTTAAAAATTACAGACCAATCAGCTTACTGTCTGTTACGTATAAGGTATTTACTAAGGTAATCGCTAATAGAATCAGGACAACCATAGACAGCAATCAAGCAAAAGATCAAGCAGGGTTTCGGAAACTGTACTCTACTATCGATCATATCCATACCGTCAATCAGGTGATAGAAAAATGCTCGGAATATAACCAGCCCTTATACATAGCATTCATTGATTACGAAAAAGCACTTGACTCAGTTGAAACATCGGCTCGGCGGTGATGCAGGCATTGCGAAATCAGGGGGTAGATGAGCCGTACGTGAAAGTGCTGGAAGATATATATAGTGGCTGCACAGCAACCATAGTTCTGCATAAAGAAAGTAACAAAATTCCTATAAAGAAAGGTGTTAGGCAAGGAGACACAATATCCCCAGTACTATTCACAGCTTGTTTAGAGGAAGTATCAGAGACTTGGAATGGGAGGAGTTAGGGATAAGGGTAGATGGAGAATACCTCAGCAATCTGCGATTTGCTGATGACATTGCCTTGCTAAGCAACTCGGGGGATGAACTACAAATAATGATTGATGACCTAGACAGAAAAAGTAGAAAGGTAGGCTTGAAAATCAATATGCAGAAGACTAATGTATTATTCAACAGCCTCGGGAAGGAACAGCAGTTTACGTTAGGTAGCGAAATACTGGAAGTAGTAGGCGAATATGTCTACTTAGGACAGGTAGTAACCGCAGATCCGGACCATGAAAAGGAAATAACAAGAAGAATAAGATTGGGATGGAGCGCATTTGGCAAGCACTCGCAGATTATGACTAGCAGTTTACCGGTATCGCTCAAGAGGAAAGTATACAACAGTTGCATCTTGCCTGTACTCACCTATGGGGCTGAAACGGGGAGGATAACCAAGAGAGTTCTACTTAAGTTGAGAACAACCCAGAGGGCTATGGAACGAAAAATGGTTGGGGTAACATGAAGAGATAGAAAGCGTGCAGAGTGGGTCAGAGAAATAACTCAAGTTACCGACATTCTAATGGAAATTAAGAAGAAGAAATGGACATGGGCAGGACATGTAGTGCGAAGAGAGGATAACCGATGGTCGCTTAGGGTAGCAAACTGGATTCCAAGGGAAGGAAAGCGTAGCAGGGGGCGGCAGGAAGTTAGGTGGGCGGATGAGATTAAGAAGTTCGCAGGGGTCAAGGGGATGCAGCTAGCACAGAACCGGGTTAATTTGAGAAATATGGGAGAGGCCTTCGCCCAGCAGTGGGTATAGTCAGGCTGATGATAATGATGCTGATGGGGCTGCTACTGCTGCTGATGATGATGATGAGTCCTGTTTAGCGGACGAAAAACTGTAGACGCCCGACTACTGTGTCAGAGTTCCCGGGTTCGAACCCGATCGCGGCGGCTGCGTTTCGATGGAGGCTGTGCAGTGCGATGTCAGCGCACGTTAAAGATCCCCAGGTGGTCGAAATTACTGCGTAGCCCTCCACTACGGCTCCTCTTTCTCTCTTTCCACTTTCATTTCCACCCTCCTCCCTTCCCTTACGGCGCGGTTCGGGTGTCCACAGAGCAAGTGTGACAGTTACTGCGCCTTTCCCTTCCTGTGAACCAATTATTATTATTATTATTATTATTATTATTATTATTATTATTATTATTATTATTATTATTATTATTATTATTATTATTATTATTATTATTATTATTATTATTATTATTATGCCACACAGAACTTACTTTTTACGAAAAACATTTCCGCTTGCCTTTAAGGCTGGTCAGAGTATGAACCTTGCATCTGCGCGGACTTGAAAAATTTCAGAACAGCAACTATTATACCGTCCCGATGATCGCTGCGCCCTGCAGTGCCCCGTCGTTGAATTCAGGGGCGGCTTCGTCTTAGACAATGGACGTGGACGAGGAAACGCTCATGGGAAATTACTCTGCTCGCAGAAAGTACACTTAGATGACAATTTTTCTCACCGTGTTGCCCCTGTCGTGACAATTCGCGACAAGAGGTTGTACTCGCTGTAATTGACACTAAATTTGCCAGTCTGACAACCATAAGATATCAGACCCGCTCCCACTGGCGAAATAAAGAACAGAAAAAAATGGCTGTGGTTTAGTTTCGGTTAAACCTAGTGTGAAGCAAAAGCTGAGGCATGGTTACATATGGTAAAGCTCTTTATTCGACAGAAAGTTTTTATTTGGTTACAGCTAGCAAGAGACTCCGGTGATCCGTAAAAAAGTTCCTCTTGGTTTGAACTTGGCGTACTCCGAGTCCGGGGCGTTGCTGCGCACTTGATATGACGTCAGCAATCATGCGCCTCGCCACGCAGCTGCTCACGCGTTAGGCTACTTCCCACAACAGTCGACCTTTGACCCTGACCTTGAAATTTGGTAGGAACATAGCTACCTAAAGTGGTTCTGGATTAAGTTCTAACTTGATCTCGAAAATTTTCGAAGGTCATCGAAGCACAGGTGACCTTGGACTTATTTCGCTTAGTGAAGCTACGAACGAAGAGGCGTCCGTGTGCTGTGCGATGTCAGCGCACGTTAAAGAGATCCCCAGGGGGTCGAATTACTCCGTAGCCCTCCACTACGGCTCCTCTTTCTCTCTTTCCACTTTCATTCCCGCCCTCCTCCCTTCCCTTACGGCGCGGTTGAGGTGTCCGCAGAAAACAAGTGAGACCCGAACGCGGCGGCTGCGTTTCGATGGAGGCGAAACGAAGAGGCGTCGGTGTGCTGTGCGATGTTAGCATTGTTGTTGTCGTGGCTCTGGCTGTAGGAAAAAAGAAAAGGAAATGCACGGGCCTGCTACTGGCTCTGTAGATGAGCCCCTTCGCTGCTTCGTGCGGACAGAAGAGAAAATAGGCAAGAAAGAAAAAAGAAGAGGGAGAGAAAGACGCGCGCCGCAACAACAGCCGTCATCCACCATCACTGAAGCGGTGGCGGGTGTAGTGACGGCCTACAACAGATAAAAATCGGTGGCAGGCTAGCCCCCGCCGCAAGCGGTGGTGACCTACCTGTCCCAGCCCCATTTTAAAGATCCCCATGTGGTCAAAATACTCCATAGCCCTCCACTACGGCTCCGCTTTCTCTCTTTCCACTTTCACTCCCATGTTCCTTCCTTCCTTCCTTCCCTTACGGCGCGGTTCAGGTGCCCACATAGACAAGTGTGACAGATACTGCGCCTTTCCCTTCATCCGAACCAATTATATAGGTATGAAACGCTGTCGCTTTCTAAAGTTTAATAGCGGAGTTGAAACATCCCCTCAATATTTTATCGACACCATGCGATGGCAAAGATAACAATTAGTTCGACTAGAGCAGTCACAGTGTTATTAGTCCCCGCTCACTATCTTCAAATTAGAGAAGCTCATTGTGCTTGCGTCTAGAAAGAAACTAGCCTTTGCGGTGAAGTGTGTTTTGAATCGTAGCATCGAGAGGTTGCAGCGGTCCGAATTAGTTTCTCATTTGTCGGTTAGCAAGAAAGTAAAGAACTATGACTCCACCTGGGGCCATATGGAGATCTTCAAAGGAGAGAGCGACCCCGCCTCGGTGGGAACAGGCCGGATTGCATGGGCCCCTTGACTGGGAACAGCCCGCTCCCCGAAACAACCCCCCCTCTCCCCACCATATATGGTGCGGGAGGTCTTGGCTGGGGTAGGCGTAGGATGATAATGGTTGCAGGTTGAGGTCTGTACCCTCACAGAAGGATCTCACCTAGTGCATCCTTCCTTCCATCTGACAAGGCAATGTGCCAAATTGCTGACCCATGTTACGTAGCAAGAACGTCAAGGAATAAATTGGCTGTGCTTTAGCTCTGGTTAACCCTGGTTGAATTGCGAAAGCAACTGCGATTTCTTAATGGCGGAGCTTCTTTAGCCTGCTGCATTATTCCCCTATCACGACCTATCAGTGTAAAGTGTTACATTATTAACGCGAAGGCGTTACTTCGCTATGTACAGATTTCTGTCCGCAGACCGTGTCCGCAGACTGCGTCCGCCAAATCGTGTCCGCAGCAGTTGCGGGTATTTGAGAAGTGGTAGAGGTTAATGAGTGGTGTCAATCGATAGAGGCTGACATAATGTTGCTACAGAAAAAATAATTAGGCCAATAAGATAAGGTAATTAATTAGAATATCTGGTTCACAGGAAAGGAAAGGTGCAGTATCTGCCGCACTTGTTCTGTGGACACTTGAACCGCACTGCAAGCAAAGGGAGGAAGGTGGGAGTGAAAGCGGAAAGAGAGAAACGGATGTCGTAGTGGATATGACGGCAAGGACGTGACGTCGCGCAACAGGAGGTTAAAAGGGCATAGGAAGAAATTGGCGCCCAATTTGAAAGTACCAAAGACTAAAACGGGTAAATAAGAAGTGAATTAGACCCGCCGGGGTGATTCAGTGGCTACGGAGCTCGACTGCTGTGCCCAAGGAAGCGGGATCGAATCCCGGCCTCGGCGGCTGTGTTTCGATGGAGGTGAAACGGAATGGCGTCCGTGTGTTGTGCGATGTCAGTGCACGTTAAAGAACCCCAGGTGGTCGAAATTCTTTGCGTCCTCCACTACGGCGTCTATCATAAAGTTAAGTTAAATTGGTTCCCAGGAAGGGAAAGGCGCAGTAACTGTCACACTTGCTCTGTGGACACCCGAACCGCGCCGTAAGGGAAGGGAGGAAGGTGGGAATGAAAGTGGAAAGAGAGAAAGAGGAGCCGTAGTGGAGGGCTACGGAGTAATTTCGACCACCTGGGGATCTTTAACGTGCGCTGACATCGCACAGCACACGACGCCTCATCGTTTCGCCTCCATCGAAACGCAGCCGCCGCGGTCGGGTTCGAACCCGGGAACTCCGGCACAGTAGTCGGGCGTCTTACCACTGCACCACCCCGGCGGGGCGCGTCTATCATAGCCTGAGTCGCTTTAGGACGTTAAACCCCACAAACCAACCAAGAAGTGAATTAATGTAAGGTAGAAGATGTGACGTCACGCAACCGGAAGTAGAGCCGAAAAAGATCATAAGAAGGGATTTGCGCGCAATTTTAAAGTACCAAAAACTAAAATGGGCAAACAAGGAGTGAATTAAGCTACTAAAAGCAACCAGAAGCAACCAACAGCAGCATCCGTGTTTTCGCATTACTCCAATGTAGATTCTACAGTGCACTTTAATTTTTTCCGGACACTTAAGGTCCTCCCTAAAGGGTATGACACGGGAGCGTAAGCTACCAGCCCACATATAAAGTCACGCTTCAACCAAGCCGTATGAACGTTCCTGCGTGTCGTAGAGGTAACGAGAATGCAAACGGTTCTGGCAGGCTGATTCTGATATCACCCTCCCATATGAAAGGAGCCACTCGAGTTGGCAGCTCCTGCCCATGGCATAGGGCTAACGTGAATTCAAATTTCATGGCAGGCTGATCGTAATGTCACCCTCTCACATCTAAGGAGAGGCCCGAGTGAGCGCTGTTGTTGATTACACGCTCGGCGGAAATACTCCGCTGAATAGCCTATCGTGATCACTACTATCATCCCCACGCTAGAGAAGGAGAATTAAGCTAGTCTATTCACGTTTCATATGGTCCTCCAGTTTTGAGCC
This sequence comes from Amblyomma maculatum, assembly GCF_055883805.1. Taxonomy (NCBI): domain Eukaryota; kingdom Metazoa; phylum Arthropoda; class Arachnida; order Ixodida; family Ixodidae; genus Amblyomma; species Amblyomma maculatum. Next base: position 14,015,952 of record NC_139351.1, on the reverse strand, counting down.
TATGCGGCGCGATAACCTATTCAGACCTGTTTCTGCTGGCGGACTAGGTTTGACACATACCTTTTGTCAGACAGTTAGTTGCTCGTTTCTTCTTTTAGAACGCAGCTCTTTGGCGCCCGTTACAGGGTTTCACGTCGGCGTTGGCCTCGTAACCAGCTCCGCCCCCCTTTTGTCCCCCTCTTCCCTGCATGGTGCAGACCGCGCGTGTTATCTGATTGCTGCGCGCGCTCCCCCGTTCGCCGCTGCTTATACCTCCCTCCCTCCCCCCTCTTCCTGCATGGCGGCGAGGGTGCTCTCTGGTTGCCGGCCCCGCCGGGGTGGTGCAGTGGTAAGACACCCGGCTACTGTGCCGGAGTACCCGGGTTCGAACCCGACCGCGGCGGCTGTGTTTCGATGGAGGCGAAACGAAGAGGCGTCCGTGTGCTGTGCGATGTCAGCGCACGTTACAGATCCCCAGGTGGTCGAAATTACTCCGTACGTATACCCTCCACTACGGCTCCTCTTTCTCTCTTTCTACTTTCACTCCCACCTTCCCCTCTTCCCTTACGGCGTGATTGAGCTGTCTTTCTTTCATCGTGGCGAGTACCTATATAGTTTTTCGCAACGTTAGAAGAACAAACTACATTTCACATACCCGCGTGGAGAGGTGCCCCCCGTGGCAGTCAACCAACTAATGACAGTGCAGTCGAGTCTAGTGTCTTGCTCCCACGCTGCCGCTACACTTCCGTTCATGACCACAGCGCAAGCTGCACCACCTGCCCTTTGGCTTCATTTCTTTTTAGTAAGGTTTATCTTATGCAGTTCATTCGGTGGAAAAGGCGTCGCCATCGGCATAACCCCACATTTAAAATAATCGTGTCGGAAAAAAATACGCACCTGATTCCGTAACAAAATTGCGACGCAGTTATTCTTTGTACAGCATTGTGTCATACAATTTCGCTTCCCATTTTGCATACACTTTCTAGTCAAGTTGGAGTTTATACTGTGGGACAACTTTTTGTGGCTATGGAGCTAAGGCTACGTGGGAGATTTCGTTAGCATGTTACTGCACCAGTAGACATATCGTGTCGGGCCTTAGGAGTCGTTTGGCTCCAAGCGGCAGTAGGCACAACATAACACAATAAAATACAAAACTATACAAAGACAACTATATACACAGACGCATGATACTATCATGCACATGTTACATTATACACCTACATACTGTGGTGTTGGTGTTGGTAGTAGTTATTTATTGTATATACAAAAGGAAAGAAAGGATGTTTGCCAGCCCCTGTATCTGCTATCTGATATCTGAAACACCTGAACTGGGGCGGCGAAAATAAAAGGGATAGCGAAGAAGAGGTAGAGGAAATCAAAGAGATGAGCGATAGGGAGAAAGAAAAGTGCAGGTAAAAATAAAAGAAATATATACACAGTATACAGTATACAGTATACAGTATACAGTACAGTATACAGTAGTTTGCTTGAGGCCCACCCGCAAATGTCTTAGGTCACTGAGCACTCGGCACATCAGGCGGGCCTCCGCAAAAGCTCTGCGTCCAGGCAACTGTTCACTACGCACGCACTTGCACACTGTACAAAACACTGACGGCCGTCGTGGGCGATCGGCCGTTATTGTCCGAAATAGCACACGCGGAGCGTTCAGTCACAGCGCGCACTATCTGGCGAGGTGAAATAGGCGGGTCATCAAGCCCGCCTGTTCGATGTACTCACACAGGCTCATGTGTGTTCGCTCGCGGACGCGCGCACTGCCCGGCGGCCACAGGAGCACAGCTACGCTGTCCGGGATTACCCCCTGCGCTCTTTAAGCCGCCAGCAACTCACGTCGGGGTTCGGCTAGCGCAGCGCAGTGCAGTAGAAGATGTTCAAGAGTTTCTACCGCGCCACAGCCGTCACACACGTCACTGGTGGCAAGTCCGTGGCACATCCGTCGTTCCCCAGGCCACACACATCCAATGCGTTCACGGAGGATCATTGCGCGCGGTGCAGCCGAGTCAGCGAGCGGCCGCTGACACTGTGAATGCGACATACTGTAGGACATTCTGCAAAGTTCACGCACTCGAGGATCTCACGTTAGGAAGAAAAGTTTCCACATTCCACAATGGTTTCCACAAACTTCAGAAATTGTTCCCGCTTACAACGATGTTGAGAAAAAAAATGAGTACTTAAACATATTACTATGTCTGTCTTTGCACAACAGTACCCGACTCCTCTGAAGGGGGTAAGGAAAGTGGGAGAAAGTATACTTAGACTTTTTACTAACACTCTGCTGAGCCCGGCAGTACTCAAACATTTCGAGCCTTCCTTTTCTGGCCTCTGCCCTTTCTGTAGAGAGGTGGCTGACCCCTTTCACATAGTCTGGGCATGCCAGCTAAGTCCTTCTCTTTTACCCATAACCCCTTCCCCTACCTGAGAGGACTGGGAGGCTGCCCTGCTCGGCTGCCTGGATCTAGCGGCGCAACAAGCGCTAGTCCAGCGAGCTGATGTGGCGGCCCAGCCCAATGGTGTCCCGTAATAAGGGACTCCACCTAGTATTGTAAGGGGAGTGGCCCACTAGGGGTGGCTCTCCAAGCAACCTCTCCTTTTGTAATAAATGATTTCCATCACCACCACCACTGAAGGCCTGAGTGAACGTAAATTCGCGGTTAATGAATATACCGCGCTACGCAGGTTGTCGAAAGAAGTGCATCGCGAAAGCGACTACAGAAACCAGCGGGTATTCATTCCTAAAGCTTTATTCATGAGGATGACCTGAGGCCTAGAGGGGAAGGGGGTGGTAAGAAACAGCCAACGCAGGCTTCGCCGGATCCCCGACAGATGGCGCAGCTACCCCCATTTGCATTAAAACCCCTCACGCGGCGAAACATGTAGGCTCCCTAATTTGCACTTAATTTGCACGGGTAGGGTACTCGTTTTAAAATGCAATAAACTAACCCTGTACTAGCTTGTATTGTTGGATAATCTTGATGAAGTAATGTAAGAATTAGTGTAATGGTATATTATTCCATATCAAGAGCTGCGAAATTATGAATTATGTATTCTACCGCGCAGTAAACTTGTTTCGGATCTGTCTTTGGCTAAACAGAGAGGGAGAGAAAGTAAACTTTACTAGTAAGTGGTTCTTTTTTATTACAATAGAAACAAAATAAAAAATAAATAAAGGAAGGAAAAGATTTTTTTACCTGCCCCGGTATCTGCTATCGAAATGAGCTGAAGCACCTGAACTGAGGCGGCGGAAAATAAATCCGTTTACGGGAATTGCGTGAGCGTTATCCTTAGTCCAGGATTCCAATGGCTTGGGCTGCCTCCCTGGCCATGGTGAACATGCGCTGCTCAGTGAGACCCGTCCTCCCCACTCCGTCTGGCTGAGTACTTGAAATTTATATTTCTCTAACTGCTATTTGCAATTCCATATCATGGGAATGATGTCAGAGACTTCTCCCCATGCGGTGCATATGCTGTTTTTGAAATTTTCAGGCCAGAGTTTGTGGCACTTTGCTAGGTTTCGGAAGGTCCTAGCTGTATGTTCCACCAGGCGACAGCCTTCTATCTGCTGATGTTTTAGAGCGCAGCTCTTTGGCGCTCGTTCCTGGGTTTCGCGTCGGCGTCGGCATCGTCGGTCTGGTAGCCAGTTCCGCCCACTTTTAAGCCCCCCCGGTTTCGAGCCGGCGCTTCGGCAACCGGAGCCTCGCAGGAAGAGAGGGGGGGGGGGGGGGTACACAGCGGCGAACGATGGGGGCAGGAGCTCGCAGCAACCGGAGAACACGACGAAATGGGAGGAGGGGGTGGGGTGGTCGCCGGGAGGCAGCGCTAGCAGCGACTGACTGATGCCGCTGACGCCGCTAGCGAGTCCAAACAACGTGCTGCGTAGAACGCCGTCGCCGCCATGCAGAAATAGAACACGACGAACGGAGAGGAGGGGGTGGGGTGGTCGCCGGAGGCAGCGCTAGCAGCGACTGACTGATGCCGCTGACGCCGCTAGCGAGTCCAAACAACGTGCTGCGTAGAACGCCGTCGCCGCCATGCAGAAAGAGGAGCCCCCCCTCCTCTTCCTGTGTGGCGGCGAGGGTGCTTTCCGGTTGCCGAAACGCAGGCTCGCTAAGCGGATCACGCTGCGTGCATGCCGTTCTCACTCGCTTCACTCGCTAGCGGTGTCAGCGGGCATCAGTCAGTCGCTGCTATCCGTTCGTCGCTCAACGTTCCTATGGGCCCACGCACTGCCTGCCGCAAACTCCTGATAACTCAATTGCTCTCTTCATTTCTCCGACTACAATGCTTCTTTCATGACAGCGAAGAACTGTTAGTGGAGTGTTTCTTGAAGGAATACGAGTGAAAAATAAAAAAAAGCGTTGTCTGTAATTGTAAATACGTATCTGGCTCGAAATATTTGCCTCAATTTATCGAAAAAGTGAAACAGCTGATGAGCTGCGCTCAAATTTCGCATTAGGAAGTAAGGTAATCGTGGGCAATTTTTTTTTTTTGGTTCCGCGTTTCGTTTCCTTTCCGATTTGAAGTGTGCCTTCGGGATGTCCTGTCAGCAGACTCGTGCCGTCGATTCCTTCTTGTGCCTGTATCCATAAAATTGTGCTTCAAGCTGCCAATCTTGTTTTCCTGCCCCATTGTTTGGTGTTCCTGTTTGCATACCCGTCCCAGGTGTAAGGTTCGACAGGCCTTTTGGGAATCGCTGGGTATTGAAGTGAAAGCTTCACTGCGCTACCTCGAGCTTCCGTCGGCTACCGTGCGGTTTTCACCTTGAGGTGAGCTAGAGGTCAAATCCCAAGAGAGCAATCCGGAGCAAGAGAGTAATAGAAAGGAACAAATAAAGAAAGAAAGAAAGAAAGAAAGAAAGAAAGAAAGAAAGAAAGAAAGAAAGAAAGAAGAAAGAAAGAAAGAAAGAAACATTGTTGTTGTTGTGGCTGTAGGAAGAAGGAAACGAAAATGCACGGGCCTGCTACTGGCTCTGTAGCTGAGCCACCTCCGCTGCCTAATAGATTGATAGATTGATTTATAGGAAGGGAAAGGCATGGTAACTGTCTCAATTGTTTTCTGTGACACCTCAACCGCACCGTAAGGGATGGAAGGAAGGTGGCAGTGAAAATGGAAAGAGAGAAAGATGGGCCGTAGTGGATGGCTACGGACTAATTTCGACCACCTGGGGATCTTTAACGTGCGCTGACATCGCACAGCACACGGACGCCTCTTCGTTTCGCCTCCATAGAAACGCAGCCGCCGAGGTCGGGTTCGAACCCGGGTACTCCGGCACAGTAGTCGGGCGTCTTACCACTGCACCACCCCGGCGGGGCAAGACAGAAGAGAAAATAGCGAAGAAAGAAAAGGAAGAGGGAGAGGGGCATGCAGGGATCACGGGGAATTTGTACGCAGACAGGGTAGCACGAGGACATGCAACCTACCGTGCGCCCAACAGTCTCGGGACAGAGGACCTGATTCCGCTTGACCCTGACTACACCACAATACTACAACACTACAGAGGCTTGCGGAAAGTATATCCGGAGCCGCATAAAAAGCTCAGCAACGAGGAGGCCATAGATCTGAGGCGGCTACAGACGGGCACCTTCATTAATTTACACATATTACACATGATGCATCCCACGACATTCAGAGACGAGTGCCCGTGGTGCGGGAAGATCCCTACCCTGTACCACATAACATGGGAATGCAGCTCACATCAACTGCAAAAAATTGAAAACCCAAATGAAAGACAGTGGGAGGATTTGCTGGCCAGCTCTGACCCGGAGGCTCAGCTCTATACCTGGTCACAAGAGCTCGCAAACTGGCGAAAGCCAGTGGTGCCCTGGACTGGGGGCGCCAACCGCTCGTCAGCCTCGGTTAAAGAGGCGAAGAAAAAGATCTCCGAGCAATTAATAAAGTTCACTCACTCACTCACTCCACCACCAAAGCTGTGGCGGGAGGATGGCTCCCGAGGAAGTGTGTGGCTGATCCTGACCCTGATGGGGATGGGATAGGTAGGTAACCGCCGTTTGCGGCGGGGGCTAGCTTGCCGCCGAATTTTTATGTGTTGTAGGCCGTCATTGTATACCCACCACCGCTTGGGTGGTGGACGACGGCTGTTGCGGCGCGCGTCGTTCACTCCCTCTTCTTTTTCTTCTCTACTTTCTCTCTTCGGTCCACACGAGGGAGCGGAGGTGGCTCAGCTACAGAGCCAGTAGCTTCGCCACAACAGCACACGGACGCGACTTCAGACACCTGGAACGCGCCATAAAAAAGAAAAATGGTGGGAATGAAAGCTGAAAGAGATGCTGTTCTGGACGGCTGCTGAGTACTGTCGATCACCTGCATCTTTAACGTACCCCGGTGTGGTGGCACTGACATCGCAAAGCACACGAATGCCTTTCCGTTTCACCTCCATAGAAACGCAGTCGCCGGCCGCCGGATTTGAATCCGGGTTCGGTAGTCAAGCGTCTAAACCACTGAGCCATCGCGGCGGGAACAGAAAGTTGCCCTGAGGATTCCAACCGCCGACATTTGTACCTCCAACTCTGTACCCCGCCGCAGTACACTACTGTTCCCAAGGACGCGGGATCGAATCCCGGCCTCGGCGGCCGCTTTTTGATGGAGGCGAAAAGCAAGGCGCCCGTGTGCTGTTGCGATGTCAGTGCACGTTAAAGAACCCCAGGTGGTGGAATTTTCCGGAGTCCTCCACTACGGCGTCTCTCATAGCCTGAGCTGCTTTGGGACGTTAAACCCCACAAACCAACCAACCAACCAACCAACCAACCAACCATCCAACTCTGTGATTTAGCTGTAAAGGGTGGGTTTCTTCCGGGAGGCCACATATGTACACTGCGCCCTTGCTATCCCAAAAACTAAACCAGCTACACGTTGAATTCGGCAAAGTCTGTACCAGGCTCTCAATGGCGAAAATTCGCGGAATGAGAAGGCAGCGTTAAAGGCGCGATTCAATCTTCTCCAAAGGGAATGCTCAAAAGTCATGATCGTTTTTCAAGCGAAAAGCTTCACTACGAGAGTCGGGAGCCGAGCTTGACGTATGCAGTATGCCACGACCGAATGACGTCACAGCTAAGGCCAGCTGCGCAGCCACCTCGCTATTCACCGCGAAATCGACCTAGAGGTGGCGCCACCGTCACTCCGGTAGTGTGGATCGGCAGCCAGCGGCGTTCGCAGAAGGAAGGAAGGAAGGAAGGAAGGAAGGAAGGAAGGAAGGAAGGAAGGAAGGAAGGAAGGAAGGAAGGAAGGGAAGGAAGGAAGGAAGGAAGGAAGGAAGGAAGGAAGGAAGGAAGGAAGGAAGGAAGGAAGGAAGGAAGGAAGGAAGGAAGGAAGGAAGGAAGGAAGGAAGGAAGGAAGGAAGGAAGGAAGGAAGGAAGGAAGGAAGGAAGGAAGGAAGGAAGGAAGGAAGGAAGGAAGGAAGGAAGGAAGGAAGGAAGGAAGGAAGGAAGGAAGGAAGGAAGGAAGGAAGGAAGGAAGGAAGGAAGGAAGGAAGGAAGGAAGGAAGGAAGGAAGGAAGGAAGGAAGGAAGGAAGGAAGGAAGGAAGGAAGGAAGGAAGGAAGGAAGGAAGGAAGGAAGGAAGGAAGGAAGGAAGGAAGGAAGGAAGGAAGGAAGGAAGGAAGGAAGGAAGGAAGGAAGGAAGGAAGGAAGGAAGGAAGGAAGGAAGGAAGGAAGGAAGGAAGGAAGGAAGGAAGGAAGGAAGGAAGGAAGGAAGGAAGGAAGGAAGGAAGGAAAGAAAGAAAGAAAGAAAGAAAGAAAGAAAGAAAGAAAGAAAGAAAGAAAGAAAGAAAACTGTAGCCCTATATTATTTTGGCGGTTTTGGGACGTCTTCAGAGATGTCAGCTTGTTGCATCCGCAAGAGTCTTCTCCGTCGACATCGTCCACTTCTGCACAATGGTCGGTTGCCCTCAGTCCAGGGCTTCGCTGGCTACTGCCGCCCGCTGATCTTGCTGTACCAGACCTTGCTGGTCTTCGCAGCGGTCGCTGGACAGCAGTCTCCCATTGCTCACTCGCAGAAATGCTCGTGGCGTAGGTCTGCTTCCGAGTTTACGGTGGGTTTGTTGGCGATAAAAACGTGTTTTCTGCAGTATTTCTGCAATATTGCAGAAAAAATCCCATAGATTAAAAAATCCCATAGATTTCCCCAATGCAGCAAAAGAAGCTCGGATTTTGGGAACACAAGGCACGCAATCACCAGTCTTCTAGATTTACTTTGCACGTTTCTAGCGCGGTACCGCGCTCACGCGCAGCTAATGCCTGGGCTTGTCTAATGAAGTCTGGTTCATTATATCGTGCTTGAGTAGAGGATTAAACAGGTTAAACGTAACACTGACGCTGCATGGCGAGTGGCTGTGGTCTGAGTGCACATCAACTCTGGCAACCACGCACAAGTGTTCCCCAAAAATGAGATTACGTCGACACCACACAGCTGATTGTTCACGTGAACAGTGCTGAGTGGATTGAATTTGCTGACCTCACAACGATGCGGATGCTTCTCGCGGCCGCTGTCATAGAACATGATAGTGTATTACTGCATACGGCACTGACCCTAAATGATTTCCTGAAACTGAGGAAAATATAAAGCATTGCTGATGTGTGTGATGTTGATAAATGGTAAATTAGTGGGGTAATTATTTTGTTTTTCAATGCCAATAAATTTCACCGTGTCAGATAACTTTTACACACTTGAAAAATTTTACGATAATCATCGATTAATGTTCAGTAACGTTAAAGTGCAAGCTACGAATCACTCGCTGCGAAGACATCGTCAGAAACTGCGCATGGGCACTGTCATTCTCTGGCAAGCAATTTTAAGGGCTAATTATTGAGCAGTGACTCAATCTTATGCGAAGCAAAATGTTAGGGTTACTTCCAAAACAGGTGCCGGATATAAAACTATTCCGACAGAAATGGTGGTCCCCTTATCATGCGACTATAAGGATGTATTTATCCCCGAGCTAAACACCGATATTTTGGCCCACATGAAGCTGTTTTACTCCCCTTGCCAGAAACTAGGAGTTTTCTTGGAAGCTATGCACTTAGACGAAAAGGGATTATAATGATTATAATAGGCTACCAGTAAAGTACATTGATCTAGGTGTATTATGTAATATTTATTGCAACAATCAGGTGCAGGGAAGAAATGTTTCCCAAACATTCAAGCCTTTTTATAAAGCAAAATGGGCTCACTACCACTGTTACGAATGCGCAGAAGCCTTCAACCGCAAAAAAAAAAAAAAAAAGAAAAAAAAAATGAAATGCATATTAGCCCTGGTTTAACGCATGAAAGCGACATAGGCTATGATGGATGATTGCAGAGGGTGGTTTCGGTGCCGTTGTTTTTTCGTTATTACCCCCCCCCTCCCCCCCCCCATCGACCACGTGGGATTGTTTAATGTGCAGTCAAATCCCAAAGCAGAGGAGCGCCTTTCGAAACGGTCAAGATTGAACCACCTGTTCACGAAATCAGCTGTCGAGCGACCTTATCACTGAGACACCGTGACAGAGGTTTAACAGCAAAGACAAAAATACTCACACAACTCTATCGTGCATACAAAAGGCATATATAGTGGTCTGTTGAAACTGCATTCTGCTGTATGAAGCAGTGTGTGGTCGCGTATGTTTCAGCAGCTGCTGTGTTCCAAACAGAAACGGGATAATACGATTTCTGAGCGTTTCCAATAAAGTGCAACTCCGGAGTTTTTTTACATTAGAATATTTTAGTGAAAAGTTTCCTGTAGGTTCTCCTCTCCGTCCTGATGCATTCTAAAACATTTGGGCGCCGTACGATAATCCATTCGCGCGCAACACGACATTAAAATAGGCCGTTTTCATGGCTTAGGTTGAGCGTATTTCTGCGAGCAACACTGAGTTTCTGACGTCACAAACAGTATACCGGTGTTACTGTGCACTTACCGCGTGGCTATGAAATTGTGAGGCTTATATTGAACTACCTCTGACATTTTATGCAGATCGTCACGATTTCCGTACTTTAATTTCACCATCCAACGCACGTACGAGTGTTTTTTCTAATACTGAGTGTGACGTCACCATTTCATCAACTGGGACGTCGTTTCTGGCCGTGAAAGCAGTTTCGGTTTCGATTTGCTGTTTTTCCTTTTCAAAAATACTTCTAATTGGAATTTCGAAACACGGTTTCTTTGTTTTGGGGTCAGGACGTGCCGAGGAATGTAATTCAACCAAGAACACAAAAGGATGAAAAAAAAAACCATCGGAGTTGCCCTTTAAGATGCTTTGACACGCGCTGTCTCAAACGAAGTGGTGCTGTCGTTAGCGCCGTCTCAAAGCAAAATAGGTCGCTGCCGTGACCCATTTTGCTTTGAAACGGCGCTAACGACAGCACCACTTCGTTTGAGACAGCGCGTGTCAAAGCATCTCAAGCGCCGAAAACCGCGACTGATGATGTCCTTATCCAGCATGACATACTCGATACGGACAAGTATTTTCCTTTTAATGGAGCGTGGGATGATAGCCTGTTCACATATCTCTTTGCAAGAGGTAGATAGGGAAACAAAAGCCCGCAGGAACCGTGAAACAAACAAAAACACTCTTGTACACGCCGTATGCGCGCACGTAAAGCACTGCGGGCTGGCACGCGACGCGGAAACGGATCCAAACTGAGCAGGGTTCGCCGCTGAGCCGCAAGGTGGCAGCTGGCGGACGCCGGCGCTAGTAACTCTAGCCGGCGCTCGCCCCCAGAGCCAGTGTCATCATCATGCCCCAGAGCTGCCGCCGCCCTTTGGTATGACGTCACACCGCTTGCCTATCGTTGCACTCGCCTTCGCTTGCATCGCCAACTGTGTCGCATGCCTGATAACTAGTTCTAATTAGTGACGGCATAACATGGTGACATCATCGGTTGTGACGCCATGACCGGATGTGACACCATCATGACGTCACATCTGCGGCCATGTCTAATAACCGGAAGGGATAATGACGTCACATGACGTCACGGCTAATGATGATGTCAACAGGCGACAAGAATAGCGGGGAGTGTCATATTTAGGTAGAGGGCAAACCGGTGCCAAAAGTACATCAGATCAGGATTCTGGGGATGGTCATCCCGTCTCACGGCCATAACGGAGAGGTCCTGAAGAAATTAGCAAGCTACGCTAGGCAAAACCTCGGGCTCTTGAGAAGGGTCGCCACTAAAGGAAGAGGCCTCAAGGAGAGAAATTTGCTAAAACTAATCCAGGTGCACGTAATAAACAGAATAAGCTAAGCTCCGCCCTACCTGGACATCAAGGCCGGAGAAAAAGAGAAATTAGACTGCCTGATCCGAAGATGCGTTAAGAAGGCGCTCTGCCCATGGGTACCTCGAGCGAACGACTGCTCGAGCTCAGGGCGCATAACACGTGGGCAAAATTGGCGGAGGCAGTGCGAGTCTACAAGTTAGAGAGACTAAGCACGACCGAGAGGGGCAGGTTGATCCTTGCAAAAGTAGGACACAACCCAAAAAGAGGCCCCCGCCCCCTTCCCTTAGAACATGCATCCAGAATTTAATGTCGGAAAAAGGAGCGAACGAGCCGAAGCTCTAGAGCGACGGTTCAAGAACCTGGGAGCGAAGGAGGTAGTCTATGTTGATGCGGAAAGTGGCAGAACAGGTGCAGCGATAGCCTCGGTAGTCGATGGCCGAGGGGCGCCGGTATCTGCGGCAGCCATCAGAGGCCGCAACATAGAGACTGCGGAGGAAGTTGCGATAGCGCTATCTTGCGTAGGAACGGAAGCCAAGTTCAAAATAAGCAACAGCAAAACTGCCATCTAAAATTTTGGAAAGGGTATGATATCGCCGGAGGCAGCCAAAATGCTCCCCTAAAGAAAATTCCGTTAATTTGGACACCCGTCTACGCTGCTGCCCCTGGTAACGAGGCGGTTCACGAGCTAGCCCAAGCTCTTTACTTCCGGGTAGCCGTCAAGCCTCCCGAACACTGGGCATACGAGGTCTGCAAAATTGACGGCGAAGTCATTGATCGTTATAAATTGGGACTAGACTGGTACCCCTGCCAGATGTTAGCCTAAACAATAAAGAAACTGTCGCGTGGAGGCGGCTACAAACTAACACCTTCATGAACCCGGTCTGGGCGTTTCACGCGCTACCAGACCTTAGGAAAAATGATCAGTGCAAACACCGTGGGGCGAGAGGGACCCTCTGCCACATAATTTGGGAGTGCCCACAATCTCCAGGAATAGGACAAAAATTTGGAGGACGCTTAAGTTTCGCCTTCAAGAGTGGAACGCGATAGCGTTATTGCACCTAGCCCAAAAAACATTAAACGCAAGGGTATTGGGGCATCCTCGCACCGGTACCCGCGCGGCCCGAAGGGGAGAAGCGGGTGAGCGAAGATAGTGATCTAAAGAAAGGAAAGACGCTTGATTCTACAACCCGTGAGGGTGCACGGCGAAACGTCAGGGGCGAGTGGCGCACATTGCGAGGAGGGGTTCTTCTGTGTTTGCCGCAAGATGGCTCTGCATGTGCGCAGAGCGCAGAAGAAATGTAGCGGAAACGTACTCCGCTACTCGTGTAACTGCGACTTCTGTAAGTAACATGCTCATAATTACCGATATACACCGCAGTATAACGTTCTACGGCACGTTTCGAAGGCAATACCGCATTCACTAGAAGCGCTTTTGTACCGCTTTCAAGCATCGAACTCGTGGCTGAGTGGTAGCGTCTCCGTCTCACACTCCGGAGACCCTGGTTCGATTCTTACCCAGCCCGTCTTGGAAGTTGCTTTTTATTTATGAAGTGCATGCCGGGATTTATCGCTCACGGCCAACGCCGCCGACGCCGACGACACCGGCTTTTCTGCAACACGAGCTCCTTAACGCTATCGCGTTAAAATATTACAAGTAGAGAAGTTTGGGATACTCTGCTGCGAAGCGCGGACCCTGCGATCCAGCACCGCACCGTCCATCTGGCGGAAGAGGCCGCAACAAGCCAAGGGCTACCTGTCAGCCTTTAATCCGCGGGCGCACGACTCCCCATCTTCCCCGGCACGCGTGCCGAGGGCGGGGAAGAGGACGCCCATTTCCGATGGAAATAAAAGTTGCGCAACTAACCAACCATGCATATACGAAGCTGACCCCGCCGGACGTTCGATCTAGGCGTCCGTGCGGTGCCTTTCATTTGTCGCTTCCTTGAATGCCGCACCACTGAGCATATATAAATAGACGCAGTCCAGCAGGCATCGGTGGCGTTTCAGATTGGTTGACAGTAAAGAAAAGGTGCAGTATCTGTCACATTTCTCCGCAGATACCTTAACCGAGCTGTAAAAAAAAGGAGGGAGGAGGCAATAAAAACTGAGAGAAAGAGGTGCCGTAGTGGAAGGCTTCGGACCATTTCGCCACAGACGCTTTCGCCTCATCGCACTTTAGTAGTCCAAAAAAAGACCGTTTTTTTTTAGTGGTACAAAGTGCACTTTGAATTTTTCAAACCACTTCGTCTCGGTGGCGCAGTGGTTAAGAAGTTAAGATGCTCGAATACTATGCCGGAGTACCCGAGTTCGAACCCGACCGCCGGCGGCTGAGTTTCGATGGAGGCGAAACGGAAAGGCATCCGTGTGCTGTGCGATGTCAGCGCATGTAAAAAGGATCCCAGTGGGTCTAAATTTTCGAGCCCTCCAACAAGGTATCTCAATAGCCTGAGTCGCTTTGGGGGATTAAAGCCCACAAACCAAACCATATTTTAAACTTTAAGGCATTCGACCCGAGAGAAAACCTCCAAAGAATAGCGCAGCTTCACGAGCTTCGCAGTAGTGCCGGTAGATGTTCATAATTGTAAAACAGCGCGAACAATGGTACACAAGAACGAGAAAGACCCAGCGCTCGTCCCGTGTCTTTCTCGTTCTTGTCGACCGTTGTTCGCGCTGTTTTACAATTATGAACGTCTACCAACTTGCCCAATTGAACATTCTGCAGTGCCGGTAGAGAATCTGCAATATCCCAAGAGCATATCAATTCCGCACAAATCGGACCACTGCGCTGTACAAACGGATATTAATGTGCATATTTAGGAGTCTGTCGAATATTTCAGTATTTCCGGGATGAAACACAAGAGATATGCGGGCTATTCTCCACTCGTCGTCTAGCTGTAGCGGTTATCCTGTTCAGGGGACGCACAACGTAGTATAGATTGCGTGAAAAGTTCTCATACCTTGTGAAGAATGTTGATGATGTAGCTCTTCTGAAGCTGGTCAGGTAAATGAGGGCGTACAAAAGGGCCGCAACTCAGATATGCGAAGAGGAGAGACATCATAAGAACTACTTTGTGGTAACTTTCGTGAGAAGTTCGCCTTAATTGCTTAAGGCTCCGCAGATAAATTCGACAATGAAGATGATCAGGAAGAAAAAAACGTCTTCAATATAACTGAAGACGCGGCGTAAGAAAGGCATCCTACGAGTTGCGGTATTTCACAAGAAAAAGAAAATATCGTCGTTAAAAGATAAGCTACAAAAAAAAAAAAAAAAAAACTCAGAATAGGATCCAGAAATGGCATCTACAGGGCCTTCCACGCTGGTAACGGCTGTCTTTAAATAGGAGCAAAATGGCCGCCTGGAATGAGGTAGGATGCCGAAAGGCTTCCTAACTGCATGCTCGTGAGGTTGGCAAGCTAAAAAGCATACAGGCTTCTTAATAAGCACAAAAGAGCCGCAGACAGGAGTAGTGTACGCTATCATGTCATTTCTCTTCCATATTGTCGCCTCATGCTGCTAAAGACAATAACAGCTGTATGCAATTGCAAAACACCAATTCTGCCGCTGAATTGCGATCCCATGAAACAGGAAGCTTTATCTTCCACTACTAAAAACCACAAATCAAGTTTGCGCAGATATGCGCGTTTTGAACAACATATCCGATAAATTTCATGGTGCGACTGTCTTACTTGCAATCCTGACCTCTGGCGAAATAGTGGCATAATTCCAATTTTTTTCCGGGATGTAAAAATTAATTTATGATGTATTTTCTCATTGTGAGGTACGTTATGCGAAGTGTCCTCTGTTCTTAATCGTGTATGTTTTCAATTTTGGTGATTTGTCACCGCTCATGTCACTGCCTAATGTCTAATAAAATTGCTTCTAAGCACTGCGCAGCGGTCGAAGCGAGACTCCTTTCATTGCGGGAGCTGGCTTACTTTGTTACAAATGTTCTTTGCAGTAAGTTATGGTTCGTGGCCCGTATCACCGTGCCGCTCTCTTCGGCGGTCCGAACTCTCAAAGCGCTATTTTGTTGGTTCTAGGAGCACAAGACTGAGCATTGTATCTCATGCACATCTCCGCCTTTCGCGGGACCAGTGGGGTTCGAGCATGCCTTGCCTGTTGGGTGCTCATAAGCCAGATAGACTACGTGGGCCCACCCCTTGTTTTTTATTGGCTCGGTAGTCACCCCGACGCGTGCTCGTACTTTTTGGCCTCGGCAACGGAGGCTCCCATACCTTTGTATGTTGAGGTAGTACAAATGTCCACTCAGAGGAAACCTTCCCTGCTGAGGATTGGAAATGCATGCCTGCATTGCGATTGTGGGAGGCACTCTTGTTGAGCGCGCTCCCACATAGCCCTCACCCGATTGTTTTCTCCGGAAGTTCACTCCCACGCTGCCCGATGTGGTAGAAGATCACCCCTGAGGCATCGCCTGGGGAGGCCTTCCCACGAAAGACCGCCTGAGAAGCTGGGGGGGTTGTACAGTATGACAGATGTGTCTACTATGACCAGCCAGAGATGAGCAAGCATGTGCTGGAAGAAAGCGTAGTGACGCGCACATTCCATCGCTTGACTGCGCAAACGTTCTCTGTGCCCTTGTCGAGAGCAGCCACATCACGGGGAGCATTTGAGCGGCTCCCGAAGTTCACGATCGCACTCGTTTTTTGGGACAACCACGCCGTGGCTATACAGATGCAGACCCCGCTTCTATTCTTGCAACCTCTCATGACCAAGATAGGGGTGATAACCTGCAGCGCCTTCCTTATGCGGTGGTCGACGCGCCACATACGTATTACACAGGAGAGAGTGGCCCTCGAATGGACCGCATGGTAGATTAACTGCAGCTGTTGAGACTGGCAAGCTCAATATACGCGTCCTAGGAGGATGGCACGTACTTTAATTGCTGATATGTCTTGAGGCTATTGTGACATTACCTTAGTTCGAGTGTGTATGCGGGGCCTTGTGTGCAGCTGCGAGCATGAAATCCCGGCAGACTGCTGGCTTGATCATTTGTGAGGATTGTTTCAGGTTTTTCCTCTTTGTGGGCTCAGAAATTCCTGGTTTGCTTGATTGACCAGACACTGGACTGCACACGGCAGTATTTGAAACCTGTGGTTTACCGCGTCACAACACAACCCCGTTGTAGCGTTACATTGGCATTGTAGTGCAGTGTGTTGTTTTATGACTCTGTAATGAAAACTTTGTCTTTATGCACAGACAGCGGCACATGTTTCAATAAATTTTCTTTTAACCTTACTGCGTATTTTGCAATGCAGTGAATATGACAGTCTTGCTGCGTGCGCAGTCTGAAAGCAAGACTTACGAAATAGAAGTTTCAAGTTTTACGGAGTTTATGCTGCCGCTGTCCTTCTTAAACAAGCAGAAATGGCAATGACCTCGACCGGGACGATAACAGTGCCGCAGGTAGACAGAACGGAGCGGAGAGAAGCAGCTTTGGCTTATTGCTCCGCAGCGCCGGGCAGCACTTTGCTTTTCGCCTTCATCAGAAGTTAGCAGAGACGTATCTCCGTTTAAACAGATTAAGGCGTGCGAGAGCACTGCTTGACATAATTTTTCGTGCCGGCTTAGCATTGAGAAACTGGCACAACGATATCAGTGCTCGTGAAAGTCACTCCTCATCAGCCGGATTATACCCACTGCAGCGTGAAGGCCTTCCCCATATTACTCGAATTAATCTAGTACTGTGTTAGCCGCATCCATTTGCCCCCTCTGTGAACTTAACCTCAGCCACCCGTCCTAGGCTTTCCTTCACTTGGTTTCCGATTTGTTACCCTTTTCGACCATCGGTTATCCTCTCTTCGTACTACATGTCCTGTCCATGCCCATTTCGACTTCTTGATTTCCACTAGAATGCCATTAACCCGAGTTATTTCCCTGACACACTCTACACGCTTCCTATCTCTTAACCTTACACCTACCATTTTTCGTTCCTTAGCTCTAGGCTTTGTCCTCAACTTAAGTGAAACCATTTTCTGTCGCCTCCACGTTTCAGCCCCTACGTGTGTACAGGTAAGACGCAACATTTATATATTTTCATCGCGAGCAAGGCCGGTCATAATCTATTTATAGTCATAATATATGAGTATTTGCCAAACGCGCTCAATTCCAATCTTATTCACCTAGTTATTTCCCTTTTATGGCCCGTATCTGTGGTTACTATCTGTTCTAAGTAGACATAATCGCCTGTCACGTTCTATTGTAAGCTCCTGTTCCTTCCCGAGTTTGTTGAACATTACCTTAGTCTTCTGCATAATGATTTTTAGGCCTACCTTCCTGTTCTTCCTGTCTAGGTCATCAATCATTCTTTGCAGTTCATCCTCTGAGTTACTTATCAAGGAAATGTCATCAGCGAATCGCAGATTACTGAGGAAATTATTGTTACCTTCCGGTATGGCTTAAAAGGTAGCAGCGCAAACTTAGGGCAAGGAGGGGAACGAACAACACAGGCGCCTCTCTTTATCCCTTTTTAGCGCTATTTCCTTTTAAGCAGTGTTGAGCTAACTACCCGCAGCAAGACCCTCGCGGAATTCCTATGGTACCCTTCCATTTTCATTCCAGACTCTAGGCATACTGAAGTCGGGTTCGAACTTGACCGGTTCCAATCCACTCTGATGATTTTTGTGTGTGAAAGCACCACAGAAGACTTTGATGAGATATTGGTAGTGATAGATTCCACCACTCGCCCTTTTGGGCGGCGAACTTAAAAGACCCATCGGGGCGCTTAGAGCGTTGGAAAAGGAGAACTTCATTGAGAAAGCTTTCGGCGTGGGTTCGGGAAGAGTTCCACTACCCACGGTGGGTTCCTTTTATAAGTCGGACGGCAGGTGGCAAACCGACAATAGGGCAGAGTGGCTTTACTGTTCACTCCGCTCCCAATCTACAGCGGGGCGTCACTATCATAGCGTCACGCAAGAAAAAAGCATAGCGCAGCGTATTTCACGTCCGCACAAGCGAGGTAGGATGCCTCGATGCGCGGAGCACCCTGAAGCGAGGCGTCTCGCTGCGCCGCCTAGCATTCGTAATCTGGCCCAGCAGAAAAACATAATGAGTAAATATCTCTTTTATGTTTGTATCCATGAATATTATCTTGCAATATTTAATGTGTATTGTTAGCAACCAGAAACATATTTCAGTAATTAGGGTTATCTGTATAAATTAAGTGCCAGTGCGGGTAAGTTAAGACCTCGCTCACAAGCCATGCCTCGGAGTTACAAGGAATCTTCGGTGATCATCCGAGCTTTCCAAATCATTGGCTTTTTTTTTCCTTAGTCTTCAAAGCCCCTGAGCATTCTTCAGGACCCACTGCTGCTAAGCTGAATTGGTCCGAGATCGAAGACTTGCTGTGCCTGAAAGTGTTTGGGGAAAACGTTGGTGTCCCTCTTTCCATGCATGGCCTCCTAGACATTGACACTATGGACAGAGGTGCATTTGGGACTCGTTTCTGATTCGAAAAAAAAAAAATTACGTACACAGGCTACAACGAGTGTTTGTAATTTCAGATGCGGTGATCACGCCCCGAAGAGTTACAGTACCCGGGGATGAGGCCTTGTGTATCATTCTGCGTCGCCCCGTGTACCATAACTGGCTGCGTATCATAAGTGACTTTCTCAAACATGCCGATGCAACGTTCTTTCATCTCCTGGATGATAGTAATCACGCATGGCATGGATCCCAACATTTTGGAAGAGTTCTTGCAAGCAAGTAAAATCTAGGAAACTCTTGGGGTCCTGAAAATTCTTACATGCTCTCTCTTCAGTATTCAGGCTTTGTGCGCAAAAAAAGCCTCACTGAGGAACCACTGGGGTTTATAGATGGCACTGCGTCGGCCGTCGAGAGACCAGAACCTGTATTTCAATGGTCACAAGCGCTTTCATGTCGTGAAACACCAGGCGATTATATGCCCAAATGGCATAATCTGCAATGGATGGCTCATATCTTGGCAGCAAACATGACGCCGGTAATTGTGCAACTAGCAACACTTAAATGCTGACGAGCATAGTTGGCTGAAGAAGGTATACGTCTACTTGTACCCACAGCTTGAACCCAGTAGGTGTCATCTAGGCTTGTGTCAATGCACCTTTTTTTATATCCTTCCAGGTAACTTCAGAAAGAGCAGCGCGTGCTCAATGCTGCAAAAGCGCATCCAAGGACACAACTAGGGCATACATATATGGCGGTGCTCACCTAAAAGCAGAGCACTGTGATTTTAATAAATCAATTAGCGCTGTGAGCCCCGCCGGGGTGGCACAGCGGTTATGGTACTCCACTACTGTTCCCAAGGATGCAGGATTGAATCCCGGCCTCGGCGGCCGCTTTTCGATGGATGTGAAAAGCAAAGTGCCCGTATGCTGTGCGATGTCAGTGCACGTTAAAGAACCCCAGGGGGTCGAAATTGCTATAGTTCTCCACTACGGCGTCTCTCATAGCCTGAGGCGCTTAGGGACGTTAAACCCCGCAAACCAACAACCAACCAATTAGCGCTGTGAGACAGGCCGTATAATGGGGCTTCGGCCAAGTGCTTGGAGCGTTTGATTTCTTGGATTACAAAAATCAGAAAGCCTTCCTCCAAAATGTGCAGCGAATGTTTAAGGCGAGTGCTATGCTGGGTATGGGGTAACAGCTACGCATACACTTGCACAGCGCCCAAGTATCACAATACTTTGGCTTGGCATCACCGCCACTTGAAGTGTACTTGACTCCCCCCCCCCCCCCCCATCTTATGCTCCACAGGAGCACGTGTCATAGGTGGCTTTTTCATTTCATGCTTTGACTTTGTGTCAGTTAATCAAGCACTACTGTAGGCACCACATTATTTGAGACTAATATTTATCGGCACATCTTAGATGCCGGCAAGCATTGAGTAGTTTTTATAAAGTGAAAAAGCTACCTACAGCAGCCGCATGACAAACGTATACATTGTTATTCCTTCTATTTGACTCAGGACTGCTTGGCATTGACAGGGAATTTTCCAGTATTTCGAGCAGGTCAAGCGGATGATTGTACTCGTCTGCTCGGCTTTGTATGTAAGCACGCAGCCATTGCTCCTCCAGAACTTTCCTTTCTCAGGGGCACCCACTTCTCATACCAGAAGCATTCTTGACCCCCCTCAAGGGCTCCACACGAGCACAATCCATAGGTGAATTTTCATTTAAAGATTCATTTTAGGGTTGTCAGTGCAGCGGGTATTTTGTCTCTATTATACAAACACTACAATAGGTGTATTTACCTGTACAACTTTGATACAGTTCTTAATGAAAAATAAAGACTGCCTACAACAGCCTCGGGACAAATGGGCACATTGTCAAAGAAGAATTTTATTTTTCCTATTTAAGACCTAGGGCTCCTAGGTTTTCGAGTCTCGAATCGGTCAAGCAGGTAATTGTACTGGTCTGTTCTGCTTTGTATGCAAGCGCTCAGCCTTTGCTTCGCCAGAAGAGCTTTCCTTTGTTTACGTCTAGTCGTTTCTCATCATACTCTTTGGTAGGCCCAGTTCTTGCTACACTTGGAATTGATATTTTTTTCCTGTGGACCAGAAGCTTCAGGTCTAACGTACCATTCGAAATCCTGTTTTGAGAAAAAAAAAAGTCTCTTTCAGTAATGCACTCTGAAAAGGGTAACCTTTGGGTAACCTTTGTAAAGGTGCACATTTTCACATCGAAGTATACCTATAGTTTAAAGGTTGCACAATGTAATCTTTCCACTTTTAACCTTTGTAAAAGTTACAAACGGTAGAGGTTACTTCTTTTTATGCATAGGTTACGCAACTTTTTTAGCGCTGTAACCTGTACAACGGCATACTTCATCGAGTTAGACATAGGTTACATGACTCAAAATGTGTAACCTTTGTACGCCACAAGGGCTGGCCTAAATATGGCAAAACGTTTATTGCAACTTGCTGAAGGTGATAAAAATACAGAGGTCTGCTGGATTTCGATTTGAATGGAACAAAAATTGGCCAAACAAGAGAATGGTTTAAAAAGGTGAAAAATGATAAGCATCGGTATGATGGTCAAATTGTTCGTGGACTTCAACATCTTCAAGACTAGAGGAAATACATAACAACAATCTTCCCAAATATTGTGTACATTATAGAAAAACTAAGGAATGTAACATATGCAGGTATGTTCAAGGCACTACTTTTGCAAACATTTTGAAAAAAAAAATATATCGCAATAAAAGGGCATGCAAGGCACTGAAATATGGGCCCATATTACAGTATTACTGTTGGCATTTCAAACAGAGCCAGGTTGAACAAGCAACTCAATAAAGCAAGCTCAGATGAAGTCTTGCTTCGAAAAGAGCTAGTCTATAAGATATCACTCTTATTGCAATGTAAATAAAAAAAATATGCACTGTGATTGTAGTACTAAAATGAACCAAATAAAAGCCCAATTATTGAAGACCAAGTACAAAGTCGACTTGACACTGTGTAAGGGATACAACAGACACAAAATATAAATGATAAAAATATCAGAGAAAGCAATATGGTGATCACATATTTTATCACACTTTTTAAAAGAAACATCAAAATGACTAGAATAAAACATCAAGAAAAGGGATAGAAGCAGTACAGATAACATGAGTTCTTTTCAAACTTTCGGCAGCATACAAACCTAAACAGCAGTCAATCGATTTAAACATCTTGACAAAACAGCAAACAGGCATATGTGTACATAAGAGCTTTTTCAGAGGTGCGTAACATCAACGAATTCAGCACAATTTCCCTAGATTATGTAAATAAAAGCCCTTCGTGACTCCTCCAGTCACTTTATTAACAAAGATGCACAATGACATGAGCCATAACTTGGACTATTAACAGTGCTATAACCTTGACAACACTCGCATAAGTAAATCAACTTTCATATGCTTCCACATATTAGAAAGTGAACAATTGAAAAACATTTCTTTCTAGAAAGTTAGAACACATTATTCTTTTTCAAGAGCATGAACAGGCTCTTAAGTCGGTTAGTCAGCAGTCCACGTGGCACTACAGTGTCGAGCAGGGCAATCTTCAGCAGCAGGATGAGTATGGCGGAAAATGCTGGGGGATAGTCGAGGTTTTTTATGTAATACGTCACCAAGCAAAAGGTGAGGGTACAAAGTTTCCGTTGCTGATCGAGATCACTTCTTTACAACTTCAAGCGTAAACGCAAGTGTTTTCAGCACAGGTATATATATATACATGAGGTGCAATCGCTTGGAACTCCTCAGGCAGTGGGATCTGTGGAATGTTAAATTAGAGTCAGTGAGCAACAATTTGTACTTAAAACATGGCTGATATTCTCACCAGAGTGAAATATATATGGTACAAAGAGAATACAAGATGGACTGGCAGGCACTCCCAGAGGTCTAAGCTTTCGTTTCTTTTTTTTTTTCTTTCATTCCAACCTGTAAACTAGCGAGAATGCGACAGTTCAGCTAGCAAAGGTTGGAAAGTAGCTATAGTCGCACAACTTGAGGAAGCTTGCCGAGCTCGTGTATAAGGCTATTCGGGCAACTGAGGCGTCAGATGTGAAATAAGAGCCTGGTACAAACAGTCTGTCTCGAAGCGATCAGATGCAGCCACATCTCCCGTGGTTTTCACGAGGCTTCAAATTTAAGCACTCAAGTAGAGCTATAACGGTTTTCGTTAAACAATATCGGGCTCGCTGAAACAATTTCCTGCGTCTTCAAGTGCTTGTTTTGCGTTTTGTTTTAGGCATTTGTGTA
The DNA here is from genome assembly GCF_055883805.1 of Amblyomma maculatum. NCBI lineage: Eukaryota > Metazoa > Arthropoda > Arachnida > Ixodida > Ixodidae > Amblyomma > Amblyomma maculatum. Next base: position 13,993,016 of record NC_139351.1, on the reverse strand, counting down.
TTCAACCAACTTAACCATTCGAGCAAATGCTGTTAACTATGCTTTTTCACTTCACAAATTCCACTCCCTTACAGTAAACCACCGGCAGGATACGAAGTAAAACACACTAAAGAATCAATTCGCAAGAAGCCTGAAATTTCGTCACAGCATAGGAGGTATTCACTGACGCGCTATGCGCGCTGCATTATGGGTAATTGAGGCGCAGTCGACCATTTTTGTGTCCACGGAAAGAACAGGGCGAACGTACGTGCTGTCGTGCGGTTCTACAAGCAGTAGCATCTGCAGCTATATGTTATTTATTGAGCTATCGTAGACTGTAATAGACGCGTGCACAGTGTAAACAACGAAAGCTGAAGAGCTGCGCGAACGACCTCGGCATTTTAAGGTTCCGGAAGTACACACGAACAACTCTACTCGAACGAGACACCTCACCGAAACCGCACAAGTATCATGGAATATGAGAAATGTATGTCAAAATGGGCTGGACTGGAATCTTCCGGATGTGCCCTAGCAGCCAGCTCTTGTCACTATCTGTGCACGACTGTTTTTCACGCACTCGGATGACACATTCCCGGTAAAAGAGCAGCGCGGCAATGTATCGCTTCCAGTCATGCGCATGCATGCAGCGCGCCGCCAACACCTCCTCGTCGTGTTTTGCTGCAATAAAATCCTTCAAAGAGGGCACGCTAAACTTCGTGTTTGTCGTACTTGCCTCATTCGATCAGAAGAAGTCGGATGTTCGCATCGTCTGTGTCGTCTGCTAATCAAAGCAAACACCGCCTGCAGATTCGGCGAAGGAACGTAGGCGGGCAGAGTTCTTTTGCAGAAGCTTTGAAGAACTTTATAAACTTATTTCTCTCTAATAACAAACCAAGTTGAGCTTGGCCAAAACTGCGCTGTATTTCAAGAGTTTTGTTACAAAAAGTTATTTCGAGCCCGCAAGGCAACGAGGTGGCGCCACCGGTGTCATCGCTATGGCCTGTGGCAGCGGTTTCTTTTGCTTCCTTACCGCCACAAGACGATGCAAACATCCGACTTCTTCTATCAATTGAGGCAAGTACACCAAACAAGTTTTGTATAAAAGATACTGACTACCAAGCGCCATTTCTATGCAGAATATCAGCTACAAAAACTTAGCGGTTTAGTTGGTATAAACGTTGGACGGCACGCACGTAATTGCACAAAAAGCGAGTTTATCTGCTTCAAGCCTTCAACCGTTTGGTTTGGTTTGGTTTGGTTTGTGGGGTTTAACGTCCCAAAGCGACTCAGGCTATGAGAGACGCCGTAGTAGAGGACTCCGGAAATTTCGACCGTGGCTCTTAACCCAGCCGCTTGTTATTTAGTTGCGTTCTTCGAGTGGCCAGTAGGCTTGCTATTGGTTTCTTGTGACGAAGCTCGTCCGTAGGAGAAGGAATTCATGAATGTCGCACATATTTATGCGTGGGCATGTACAGGCCCACGCTTACCGTGCAGTTGCGCATATCGACTGCATACGGGTCGGTACCAAAATTTTGTTTCGTGCAGGTCTCTGTCCGCATCGCGCACACTTTGCCGATAAATCGAACTGTAACTCATGATACCGACTGAGTTTTCATAACAACGGTGCTGGCATGAGGCAGAGTGACAGAGCGAACGGACACGCATGAACAGCTAAGCTAACCGCCGCCCCGTACTAGTACTAGTCAGAGCAGGACGCAAATATTACGTCGGCTGCATACTGACGTCAGCTGTGACGTCACGTGAACACCCCCTATATAGTGTCACTGCATGCCGTCCGTTCTACACTGAAACATCAGTAGGTTGTTTGGCATATCGCATAGTCCACAGATTATTGTTCGGTACAGCCACACATTCATTATTTTTTTACGCGTGCATGGCTGCAGCGCAGTACGCTTACGGCGAAAAAGTCAATCGACAAAGAGTGAAAAGACGTGCAATGTTGCCGAATTTTAATCGAAAACAGAGGTTTAGCCGCGCATTTTATGCGTGCTCATCTCAAAGTATAAGAAAACGCACATGTAACCAACGCGCCCACACGCATGCGAACGGGCAAAACTATAGCGCTGAATTACCAATCTGTACTATTCATAGATTGTGCCCAACGACCCGAGCCACCGACCCAAACCAATATCACAGATAACTAGACCCATCAACACAAACTCTCACGTGATAAGTCAGTCATGTACTGGTAGAAAGCTATTGAACCTGATTTAGGTACAAATGCAGTTACAGAACGAACTTTACAAATGAGCAGAGAATATAACGTTTTGATAAGCAACGAATAAACGAAACATCATCATCATCAGCCTGACTATACCTACTGCAGGGCGAAGGCCTCTCCCATATTTCTCCACTTAACCCGGTTCTGTGCTAGCTGCATCCATTTGACCCCCGCGAACTTCTTAACCTCATCCGCCCACCTAACTTTCTGCCGCCCCCTGCTACGCTTTCCTTCTCTTGGAATCCAGTTTGTTACCCTAAGCGACCATCGGTTATCCTCTCTTCGCACTTACAGGTCCTGCCCATGCCTATTTCTTCTTGATTTCCACTACAGTGTCGGTAACTTGAGTTATTTCTCTGACCCACTCTGCACGCTTCCTATCTCTTAATGTTACCCCTACCATTTTTCGTTCCATAGCCCTCTGGGTTGTCCTCAACTTAAGTAGAACTCTCTTGGTTAGCCTCCACGTTTCAGCCCCATAGGTGAGTGCAGGTAAGATGCAACTGTTGTATACTTGCCTCTTGAGCGATACCGATAAGCTGCTAGTCATAATCTGCGAGTGCTTGCCAAATGCGCTCCATCCCAATCGTATTCTTCTTATTTCCTTTTCGTGGTCCGGATCTGCGGTTACTACCTGTCCTAAGTAGACATATTGGCCTACTACTTCCAGTATTTCGCTACCTAATGCAAACTGCTGTTCCTTCCCGAGGCTGTTGAACATTACCTTAGTCTTCTGCATATTGATTTTCAAGCCTACCTTTCTACTTTTCCTGTCTAGGTCATCAATCATTATTTGCAGTTCATCCCCCGAGTTGCTTAGCAAGGCAATGTCATCAGCAAATCGCAGATTACTGAGGTATTCTCCATCTACCCTTATCCCTAACTGCTCCCATTCCAAGTCTCTGAATACTTCCTCTAAACAAGCTGTGAATAGTACTGGGGAGATTGTGTCTCCTTGCCTAACACCTTTCTTTATGGGAATTTCGTTACTTTCTTTATGCAGAACGAAAAATACGCAGTCGTAACGGTGTTTCAGACGAAAAAGGAGCCACTCGCCTAAATCCATAATTCTGCCGTGAACGATTGAACAGTTGCTGCAGCAGTCAGAAATTAATCGTGCTAGCTGCGAAGCCGTCCGACGAGGAATGACGTACCACTGACAGCCACATAATGGTTCGTTGCAGCTGCTGCGATGCGCACCTCACACGTCTCTTTCTGTTTAGCGACATTGGCGATATTATAGTACGTACACAGGCCAAAACACTTCTATAACACCCCAAACAATGCACACAAGAAACGCCACCAGCAAACGGCGTGGTTCATGACTTTGAAGCACTCGAACTGACTGCGCTAACGGCGAAGCCGCCCCCACGTCGTAACTAAACGTTAGGGCTTCCCGCCGTCCAGACCCCCGCGTGCAATGCAGCCAACCGTTCGGCAAATGACGCCGCTCTATGGCGTATTGGGCGTATTACCCGTCTTGTCGGCACATAGGTTACCAAGCTAATCATAGGTTACTGAGCAAAGGTTACTTGGCAATAATTTGATGGTAACCTTTGAAATGCTTGAAAATAGGTCGTCGTGACCTTTAGTTTGCGCAAAAATAAATTAAACATGACCCAAAAAATTAAAACTGGCGACTGGTAACCTCTGCTACATAGGTTACTGACGTCTAAAAGTTACATTATAGGTTACTGTATTTAGAGTGTGTGACTAGTAATGTTAATAACAGTGACATGGACGGGCCGTCCGTAACAGAGCATATTATATAAAACTAAGTACTATGTGCAGTTATACCTATAAATATGTTAGTTGTTACTTTGGATTCTTACTGTGGTGCACCTTTCTCTCGGTCCGATTGTCCATTGTAAATGCATACATAATTCGCCCATCCCTTGTTATAGCTGAGCAGAGTATACTACTGTATTTGCTTCTGTCCTTGTGTACCATCCTATTGTCGATGTCTCTCAACGCAACACAGGAGCAATAACATGCTTCTGCAATGCACAGGAATGCCAAGGGGCACTTTGGACCACTAAAAAGCGATGAGCTGAAATCCTTTATAGTGCGGTGGTCCGTAGCCCGTAGTACGGCACCTCTCTCTCTCTCTCTCTCTCCCTTCTTTCACTCCCACCTTCCTCCTTTTCCTTACGGCTTTGATGTCCGCGAAAAATTGTGACAGATACTCCGCCTTCTTTTTTCTTTTCTTGCTGTAAACCAATTCCAAACGCCGCTGATTCCTGCGCCTACTCCTGTATGCTGTGTGGTGCGGCGTTCGAGGACGCGCCAAATGAAATGCGCCGCACGGACGCCTGGAACGGACACCCGGAGGACCAGCTTTGAGGATGGATGAATAACAACTTTATTGTCCACCGTAACTGAAACCCCTTACTCCCCACTCCCGGCACGCTGACCAATTATTATTATTCCATTATCATTATTATTACTTATCCAACAGTTCTACCATCTAATCACGCCCCTTTTTCATCTTTTCATTTTTCATCTCTGACTGGGTGCAACTCATGCTGAACAGACAGCTGGTTATGTCTGCATGCAAAAAATACTGACACTGTACTGAGAATTTGAAGCAATACGCGATGCAAAGCCAGGGTAAAGAATATGACCTTCAAGTAAGCCAGAGGTCAAACACGAAACACTAGTGGTGTCGCTATGATGTCGCATCGCATAGTAACAAAGATGAAGGTTGGTTGCACAACTTTTATTTCCATCGGAAATGGGCGTCCTCTTCCCCGCCCCCGGCACGCGTGCTGGGGAAGACGGGGAGTCGTGCGCCCGCGGATTAGAGGCTGGCAGGTAGCCCTTGGCTTGTTGCGGCCTCTTCCGCCAGATGGGCGGTGCGGTGCTGGATCGCAGGGTCCGCGCTTCGCAGCAGGGTATCCCAGACTTCTCTACTTGTAATATTTTGTCCTATCCTTGGAGACTGCGGGCACTCTCAAATTATGTGACTGAGGGTCCCTCTCGCCCCACAGTGTTTACACATATCATTGTCCCTAAGCTCTGGTAGTGCTTGAAACTCCCAGACCGGGTTGATGAAGGTATTAGTTTGTAGCCGCCTCCACGCGACAGCTTCTCTATTATTTAGGCTAACATTGCCCAATCGAGGGTTGTTCTCGTCAGTGCACAGGGTCGAAACCCTGTGTGCAGCACATAAAGCTTATTTTGGTTATGCTGTTTCCTCCACTCCAGCTAATTGGTAACTACCCAACCTGGCGCAACTGAAGCCTGTGGTGTCCAGCTCTGACCCCGACATTCCAAAGTAGCAGGTGGACTGGGCTTTGGGAGTTGCTGCGAAGCACCAGCTTCCAGCCATAACGCGTAGCCAAAACCCGACCCGCCATTAGGATTCTCACCGCGACCCAATGTCGTACATACGGACATAGCAGCCTACCCCGAGCATAACTGGTTCGCTGTGGTAATTGTAAAATCCAGCTTAAACTGGTCATACAGCCCTCGATTGTGTGGATGGCCTATAGGAGACACAATCTACTGCAGTGACCATTTCTATAAATTATAGAGATGAGATAGTCACACACGCTCGTGTGGTCTGCAGCCGTCTCACACAAGGCAGAGTGCCGACGAGAGTATCAACTCTTTTCAGCTCCTCCGAACACACACACAAAAAAAAATGAAAGATGGCACAGCTCTGCTATGCCTGGATTAACGTATCGAAAAGCAGTGACTACCTCGGGATCAGAAGTTAATTTCTCCGGTCTTCTGTGCCATTCGCCAGCAGCTAAACTCTCCTTGACTTCCATATGTCGAGCGCGTCGAAGTTACCCGGAATTCTAAAAGAAAAGCGCATCTGTCACTCACGGAAGGCAATAAGCGCCGCCCGGCGACTTTGGAGCCCACTTGTTCCCGCTTGGTCCTCATAGCTGACAGCAGATGGGTGACGTCATCCTTGACGTCACCCTAATTGAGTGACTTAACTTCAAAGTTGATGATCTGCCCCACCAGGTACGCGTTGCGGGAGAGTTAGCCCTGGTTGTGGTGCCTGGACAACCCATGCAATTCCTGCGTTGCCATGGCACAGGTCATGCATACGCCGTGAATGCAAGGTGCCCCGCTGTTCAAGGTGCAGACGCTATGGCCATCTGGACAGTGACTGCGTCCGCACTTACGCATCGGCTACGGGTCATGGGTCGAGTGACGACGAGTCAGCGCAACTTCAAATGGACGTGGTGGAGGCGGAAGAATCGGCGGAAGGTACCGAGGGCTTCGGGAACACGACAGAGGAGACACCTTCTATAGTGAGCAAGGACACCAGCGGAGGGAGGGCACCTGAAGCGACACTACCTCTCCAAACAGACGGTGGAAAGACTAGCGAACAAACCAGCTCTACGGACGTCAATGCTGACATTTCGTTGAGATGTGAAGTGCAGCAGACTAATACCGGCGGCCACAACACCAGTGTGACGGCTCCGGCTAAGCGATTACACGCCCAGTGCTAACCGAATGTTACACGGGAGGTATTTTTGGTTACTTTAGAGAAGTTGCTGAAAGTGTGCGATTTCTTTCTGCAAGATTTTCAAAAAAATATTTATCAACTGTCAAAAAGAAAAAGTTGTACAAAGACTTGTGCGATGTTGTTCTTCCGGAGCCCATCTATAGGGCCATATACAGGGGAGGCCCTGGCAGGAATGTACTGAAGAGGGCAAAGAGAATGGAAGTGCCGGCAGCGGCTAAAAGTTTCTTTTTTTAAGTTGCATACTGGAACTTTGCCAGTCAAAGTGTTTTTGCAAGAAAAAGGGTTATTTCTTCCTTGGGGTGCACGTTGCTTGATTTGTAAACAACCAGAAACGATAGATCATGTATTTCTTCACTGTTGGGAAGGGGTTTATTTTTGGGACGTACTTCAAAGAACCATAAAGGAAGCTTTACCTATTAATCCTTACGGAATACGGTACTCACCCACGCAAAATGAGGAGGGGGTTCCATATGATTCAATCATGCTAATGGGCCTTCACAGTGAATGGCGTTCACGCATGGCAGGATATCACTGTGATCCTGATGCGCGTCCTGCACGAATTTTGTTCCGCGAGACTGGCCATTGGTTTGCCGAGATTGGGAAGTTTGTCGATGATAATCCTGAGTGGTTGCCAAAGGTAGAACCTTTGATGGATCTTAAGGAATTTTAGAAAAGCCAGCCCCTGGCAGGCTTATTATAGCAATGTCTTGTGTGTGTTTGTTTTGTCTTGCAAAAGCCAGGCAATAAAGAAAAAAAGGGGGGCGTGGCACCGCGGTGAGGCGCTCGGCTGGGGATTCAAGAGATGGGGGTTCGATACCCGGATGGAGACTAATTTTTTTTTAATGAGGAGGAGTCGCACATCTCTTACCCATTCCTGGGCAACACCGGCATAGCTTGGCGAGGGGGCTGTGTAGCTGGCCTTACCTGTGACAAATCTGTGCACCGGCTCACGCGAAGCTCGTCTCCGACACCCGTAGTGAAGCTTTTCGCTTCAGTACCCTCATGTCGCATTGATCCTTGGACACGAAGTCGAGGAAAATGAGATGGAGCATGGAATAGCCTGAGATTTAGCAAGTCAAGCAGGCCATGAGTTCCACACATATACCATTCTTCTATCAAGTGTATATGGGGATAGTCTGCAACATCTGAGAGATGGAAAAGTGTAAAATATTACGGAAGATGGTTAGAACGTTGTAAGAATGTTCAGGCGAGAGCTTGGACATTTCGTTCAACGTTTTGCGCCTTTTATTCACACTCTATGACATCCGATTCTCCCAGTGCACCTTTAATTCACCACACTACGTGTCTTCCCATCCAGCGTCTCATATCCCGAGTCGTTTTGGGACGTTAAACCACGTAAACCAAACCTTGCACATTCACTTCCGACGGCAGTTATAACGAGCAGCGTTTCAAGCTACTCTATCGTCTTTCACTGCACCGTACCTTCTAGGTCTTCCCCGTCCGCGACTGAGGGCTGGTCCGCCGTCACCCATAGCGATGTGGAATGAAGCTCTGAACCCAGGCGGCGACTTGAACAAGGCGGGGTGACGCGCTAAGAGCGTGCTGCCGCCGTTGACATTTCCCTCCTCCTTTTCATTGATAAAATTTTTCATTGATAAAAATACTTATCCCACATACAATTGTTTTCCTCTGTTTTGCATTTATATAACATGTTCCCAATTTATGTTCTGTTTATATTACGCTATCGTGTATTTCTGCGTGTTCCACATCTATATTATATAACAGTTACAGTTTTCATCCGCTGTTGTTTGCACTTAATTATTTTTGTTTTGTATACTTGTAACAGGAGGTCCCCTGTGCAGCCATTGGCTTTGGGACCCCTCCTGTACTTACCAATATTTGTATTCATTCGTTGCATTGAATCAATAAATTCTGATTCTGATTCTTTCCAGTACCGCTGTTTTCCTTTCCCTCAGCGCCCTCCAGCATCTTTCTGCCTCTTGAAAACGCTTATAATTCTCCTTTTCTGGCGAAAGTAGCGATTTATGCGCTTGGCAGGGTAACAAAAGTATGGGAGTTCGAGTTATAGTGTGGACAAACTTTGCTCCTTTTTCTATTTTATTCTTATAGTCATAAATTCCTGCACACATATCGTGGGCACGCATCCCCATCACACCTTCCATGAACCGAGGAAGACTTCCGCCTTAATATCCATGAACCCACAAGAAACTGATCACAGCTATAGGTCAGACTGGCGCCTCATCCAAACTGACACATTTCCTAACGGACATGTCAGGAATAAGATATACTCAACCCGCTACAGCGCTGTTCGCCCCTGGTGTGGCGCTTGGTGCATTTTATTCCACGTATCGTGGGTAAGTGCCGCAAAGCCTTTAAATTTACCTCACACAGAAAACAACAGCCAGTGGAAGGCGGCGCTGTCCATCAAAGCTTTGGACGCACAGCTATGAATCGTTCGCCTGGCCCGTGAAGCAGGAAAAGCCAGTGAGCCCTGGACTAAAAGAATTAAACACTGCAGCCTGCTCGTCACCTCCTCATTTCTCATCTCCTCCATTTTTATTGCGATAGCAATACTGCGCAGGTTTCGGGCCGTCGCGTAGTCCCGGCGGAGGCCGCGCTCGACCTTGAACAGCCGAGGAGGAGGAGAAAAAGATGAAGACTGGTAGCTTACGCTCTCGCGTCATACTCTTAAAGCATGAGCTTAAGTGTCCCCGATAATGTAGCACTTTACATTGATAGGGTGTGATAGGGGAATAATATAGCAGGCAAAAGAAGCTTCCGCTGTTGCTATCGCAATTCAACTAGTGTTAACCAGAGTTAAACCAAAACTAATTTTTTTCATAAAGTTTCATCTCACCAGGAAGTGAGATACTTCTGAGCCACGAAACCAGTGCGAAGGAAGGCGACACATGCGCTGCTCATGGAGCATGGAGTTGGGATTAAACGGCAGAATCGTTCCTCGTTAACGCAGCCTAGACTAATAAGGAAAATTCCAATTATAAACAAGCCCTTCAGGGACCAGATTTTCAATGTTCTAGCTCTACTCAATGACTCAATAAAAATGTCACTCACAGGCGGACTGTGTCCATTTGATAATAAGTTCCAGCCTCATGGCTAAACCTTCAAGTCAGTTTCGTAGCAGCAAAAGTGTTATATCGTTGCGTACCTGTACAGGGTATAATAGCAACTTGTGGATTGGATTGTATGCCGAGCCATAGCCTCCTACATTTCATGCCCCAGTCATTTGCTTTGACTCGGTCACTGAATACCGTTACGGAATGTCGTCGTTGAGAGCGCCGCTTCGCGAGGTGCCCCAACAACGAGGTGTTCACCATGATAAAGTTGTTTTTCGCAATGAGCCGCTCGCCCCAAAATATTTATTTTCATGCGCTGTGCTTCTAAATATAGACGATCAGCGCTTGCGATCCTTGCCATGCGATGCGCGCTTTATTGAAGGGAAACACCTCACTCATTCATTCATCGCAGTGAGCACCTACAGTTCTGCCGCTCGGAAGCCCCGCCGGGGTGGTGCAGTGGTAAGACGCCCGACTGCTGTGCCGGAGTACCCGGGGTAGAACCCGACCTCGGCGGCTGCGTTTCGGTGGAGGCGAAACGAAGAGGCGTCCGTGTGCTGTGCGATGTCAGCGCACAAGATCCCCAGGTGGTCGAAATTACTCTGTAGCCTCCACTACGGCTCCTCTTTCTCCCTTTCCACTTTCACTCCCACCTTCCTCCTTTCCCTTACGGCGCGGTTCAGGTGTCCACAGGAAAAAAGTGAGACAGTTACCATGCCTTTTCCCTTCCTATAAATCAATCAATCAGTAATTAAGCTTTCTGCGCACGGCGCGGCTGCAAGGAGCAGCATCAACACTGGAAGTGCCATCATGCGTATCATAGAAGCTAGACTCGTAACGTTTCACCGCATTATTTCAAACATTGTGGTGATCTGGATAACAGCTTTTAACTCCCAAAATTCTTTTTAAAATTCCGCTGGTCACCACTATGCACAAACCAGGCCTTAAACATATCGTGGTTTTCAAAATATTTCTTTATTTTTTCTTCATTATCGGCGACTTTGCTCAGTAACTAGTGTGTCATACGCGAGGCACTGCAGATTCATCATTAAACCTGATTTATAGCGAGCGACGAATGATGGTATCATTACGATATTTTTACGACTGGTCTCACTGAACGCCGGGTAGCGCATGGGGCTCCAGGGAGCCAAGGAGAGAATACTAAAATGCAGCCTGCAAAACCTTTATTATAGAAAGTTTCATATGCACGCCTAAATTTTGTGCCTGTAACAGACGTTGATTGATCGTGTTTTTTGTGCCTTAGAACGAATTCCCGCATACACACGAAAAGCAAGGCGCCCGTGTGCTGTGCGATGTCAGCGCACGTTAAAGAACCCCAGGTGACCGAAATTTCCAGAGTCCTCCACTACGGCGTCTCTCATAGCCTGAGTCGCTTTGGGACGTTAAACCCCACAAACCAAATCAAACCAAACGCTTACTACAACGCCCACTGGATGTCACTGATGAGTCAATGCAAACTTCATCACTGTTACGGCGTTCTAGCAGAAACGTGGCGCTCTCGCTGCAGCAACAATAGTGTACTACACGGCAGGCCAACGACCCACATGTGGTATATGCACCTTCGTAAATTGCCGTCGGCTAGTGCCACCTTTGTCTCCAGCCCGCAAACAAGCGTGTCCCTATAAGCAGCAACTGACGCCCCGCGTGTAATGCTCTCCAACCTCGGCTGTTGTCTCCGCTTGTCCGAGCACAAACGGCACGACAAACGAGCCCGACGCGGAATACGCCCATTGCAGTCCGGGACTGCTAATTCGACGAGAGGCAACTAATGCGCCAGACAGCGCCGGTCTTTTGTCTCGAGCACGGAGTTCGCATTCTTCAGCGCACTCACCTCTCTTCCCGCCTGAGTAACACAATAAGCCCGCGGTGTCAAGCGCTGTGGCGTTGAAGCCATAATCAGCATACCGTATCCCTACGTGTAGAGGAATGGATGGAAAGCGATGTGGCCTCGCCGGTGGCACACGCTCGCTTGTGTGCGAATGACATCTTAGAACTTGCGTTTCTGCAGCGCGAGAGAAATGCGGTTCGTGGTTTGTGGGGTTTAACGTCCCAAAGCAACTTAGGCTATGAGAGACGCCGTAGAGGAGGACTCCGGAAATTTCGACCACCTGACTTATCGGCATTGTTCGGAATGTTGTCGTTAACAAATAATTTTATTGTGGATGCATGCACAAAAGCCTCTGACGTGTGCTAAGGTAACTACGGATTTACCTATGGACTTAGGCACACCAGGGAATGCCTTTCAATAATAATAATTGGTTCACAGGAAAGGAAAGGCGCAGTATCTGCCACGCTTGCTCCACGGACAGCTGAACCGCGCCTTAAGGGAAGGGAGAAAAGTGGGAGTGAAAGCGGAAAAAGAAAAAGGAGTGCCGTATTGGAGGGCTCCGGAGTAATTTCGATCACCTGAGGATCTCTAACGTGCACTGACATCGCACTGCGCCCGGACTCCTTTTCACCTTCATCGAAACGCAGCAGCCGGCGGTCGGAATCGGAACCGGGAAGCTTAATTCCGCTCGCTCTCTCTATGGTAGGGTCCCGGAACTTCTTTCTCCTCGAATGGTCGCATGTCAGTGAGTTTAACACTGATTCCGCCCCGCCGGGGTGGTGCAGTGGTAAGACGCCCGACTACTGTGCCGGAGTATTCGGGTTCGAACCCGACCTCAGCGGCTGCGTTTCCATGGAGGCGAAACGAATAGGCGTCCGTGTGCTGTGCGATTTCAGCGCACGGTAAAGATCCCCAGGTGGTCGAAATTACTCCGTAGCCCTCCACTACGGCTCCTCTTTCTCGCTTTTCACTTTCACTCCCATCTTCCTCCCTTCCCTTACGGCGCGGTTGCGATATCCACAGAAATCAAGTGAGACAGTTACTGCGGCTTTCCCTTCCTATAAATCAATAAATCACCGAGGCAGCGGAGGTGGCTCAGATACAGAGCCAGTGGCAGGCCTGTGCATTTTCTTTTCCTTCGTCCTACAGTCGCGATATCAACAATGATAAGCCCTAAGACACCGTCTTGATGAATGTCACGAAGCACCTCGGATTGCGGGCGGCCGTGGAATCACCGTTACCTGGGTCGAAGGATTCGCTTATCAGGTACACGGAAATCACGGCTGCACACAGGAATGAAAAATTAGACCTCCCACCTCCAGATAGGTCTCTCACACCTAAAGAGTGCAGAGACCGGAGAAAATTACAAACAAACCGATTCTTTCCACCTTAGCTATACGGGGAGGGAGAGGAACCTCAAAGTTTTGCACCGAATGCGGGATAATAGCCAATCAGGATCATCTCATTAGTTAATGCCCCGATTCTCCCGGGCATATTGAGGAAATCGGAGAGAATGTGCGTAAACAGGCCTATTTAACATTTTTTAGGTCTCAACTAGAATACGCCTCTTCCATTTGTCTCCCCATCAGACATACTTAGTCGATATGCTAGAATCAATCCAAAACAGGGCCAGTCATTTCATTACACGAAATTATAGTTATCATTCAAGCGTAACACAAATAAAGCTGGGACTTTAGCTCCCTCCGTTAAGACTGCGTCGAGATCCTTCTATGTCTATTTCACAAATTAATCCTTGCCACTCATTCACCGTTATCGCACCTGGAACGATCCTGTTATTCGTCAACCACATCCCACACTAACTACAGCTTTACACGCATGCCTTCACTCATGCCTTCAACTTTTCGGCGCTCCCACGTCTTTTACGCCTGTGGAATGACATTCTTAACCATATCGCCTCTCAGCGCAATCGTGAAATTTCCATGATCATCTATACAAACATTTTATCGACAATTGTACTTAGGACGTTCCCTTCTGTAGTAGCAAGTCATGACTTTGTTTCACTTTATTTTTTCCTGTCATATCACATGTGGTTGCTATGTTGTTACTATTTTCTATTTCTCCGTCTGTAAGATACGCATGTGTTTTTCTGCCAGGCTACTTTTTATGTATGTTTTCTTGTTTAATTATTTTGTTCATGTTGGGTTTTTTTCTTTTGCGTGGTTGTTATATTTGCAATGATTGCTTTGTATATTTTTGTATTTACCACTGTTCATCACTGCGGATTTTGCTGCTTTTTTAGGCACTATTATATGTATGTATATTTCTTCTGTATCCCCCTTACACAATGCCTCCCTGGAGACCTCTAAGGTATTGTAAATAAATAAATAAAAGAACCCTGGGATGCCCTCAGCATGCTCGAGTAATCCGTCTGTCTCCTGCGGGGCTCCCTCTCCGTTGGAGGCCCCCTAGGGTCTTTCTGAGGGAGCGGAGAGGCCTATATATTGACAGCAATAAAGTTATCTTAATCCAGGGCTGGGCAAGCTACTTCGAAAAAGTATCTACGATACCGATATTCGATACTCTGAAATATTGTATTTCCTATGCTGATACAAGATACATGATCGATATCGACTTTCGATACAACTACTCAGTACTGTATCGTCGATACTTAAATACATCACTGAAATACTAACGTAATAAAGGTTGTAATACAATTAGCGGCATTAGGAAATCTTGCCGTGCTTTCTGGAATCTTTAGAACCATCCTATGGCGTTGTTTTTCTGAAAGGGCCTAACGAATACGCCAGCACGGAGGTATTGTTTGGGCAGCTGTCCTTGTCAGAACTTCACATTGAATTGAAGCCGTGGTTGGAATGAAGCGATTGCTTACACAAGCAGCCTAGTGAAATATTTCTTTGAACTAATGCTCTTCATGCGAACCGACCAGTGAGCACTTGGACAAGGTGCGACCTGCGTGCGTTTGGAGAACTGGGCAGTTATATTGCAATTAGTGCGATTAACTTTTGAAGTTCTGCATATTGTTAAAATGTAAAGAGGAAAACAAGAAAAATAAAATGACTGAACGTTATTTAGTCCGGAAAGAGCGCGATGTGAGCGTGCTAAAAGCGATGCAAATGAGAAAAGCCACTCTACATGCGCACGCGAGCACACCGCAGTGCTGTATTTCATTTCATTTCAATTCATTTATTAACCTTAAAGACCCCTTTCGGGGTATTACATAAGGGGTGGGGTAGATAAACATCGAATGTTACCCGTTTCCACAGATTTTCCCATGTATTAGATGAAGATGCCTTTTATCAGCGTGTAAGAGTGAACCATAGCCGCGTTGACTCAAGAATTCTGGAGGTAGGAAACTCGAGGTTCGCTAGCGTAGCTGGAGAACTACGGCTGGTTGTAGATAAAGGTAGAAGCCTTTTTTTTTTAACAGAAAGTGGCTAATACGGTGTCAATCAATTCTCATATTTCAAAAAGTTAAGTTTCTTTTTGGTTTAAGACAGAGATATCTTTACAAGTTTTATTCAAAGTTTGCTGAATTGTTTTTCTCAAAAAAGTATTTGACAACGCATAAATTGTTATTCGAAGGGTGCTGGAAAATAGCATTCATAGCTTTCATGTCTTACATTTCATAAAATTTCGGACGCGATATTTTTTCACAGAAAAAGTGGAAGCCTGTTTGTTCCCTCTAAAGTTAGAAAGGGTGGGTTTGTTTTCCGTCAAACGCCATAACTACAAGAACGGGCTTAGCCGATTGCATTGTGGTGTACTGAGGCCTTAGAAGCATGTATACTTGCAGCCAAGTATAGCCGGCATGAGGAGCCCAGGGGGTTGAAGTTGTGCATAAATTAGCGCGTCCGACAGCAAACTGAGGGCACTGCTTGACGAGAATCAAATGCCGCAGAGACAGGGGGCGGATGGCAAAGGGCGGGAAGGGCGGGTACAGCAGTGTGCGAGATCGCTACTGCGTGTTCGCCTTGCATTTCCGCTTTGTTCATATCTCTCTTTGTGTCTGTTAAAGGCTTAGCAGCTTCGTGGTATGCACACGGTGCTCAAAAGTAAAGCACCTCGTGACCACCTAATTACCATTGCCTCCTTCAGTTTTAAAGGTTTAAAGAAAGGGAATCTGGAAATGCAGTTGACGCTAAGGAGCCGGGGAATTTGTAGGGAACTCAGGCGGGACTACAAGCCGAGCTGTCTCAGGGCCTGTGCTACCATCTGAGCAAGCGCCGTCAACCCAAAGTCTCAGAGCGGTTTCAATATTTGAAGTTTTCTTTAGTATCGAGTATCTTCAAAATACACGATACTTTCAAAATTTATTTTCAATACCGATACTCTGATACTTTCATTTTCAGCACACGATACCTAATGCCGATACACAAAATGTATCTAAAGATAGTATCGAAGATACATGTATCTTTGATACTGCCCATGACTGACTTGAACATGCGTTTTGCATCAAGTGTATCCGTTACTAGGCAGACTTCATGGTTTAAGGTTTTCACGCACTAACAGGGTGGAAAATAACATTATCGCGTATACGTCGGAATCTTACGCTCTGTGGGTGCTATACTGTGGTCCTGCGCGCTCAGATTCTCGGCGGCCGTAGTGTTGCAACCACACGATGAATTAGCTACAGCAAGAATCCAAATGATATCTGGAACGATAAAAGTGGTGGACGCCGCTGATACTTGAATGATTGTCCTGAGCTCCCATGGCTGAGGCCGAAGAGATGCAGACGACCGGCAGCTCCGTGCGAAGCCGGCGCATGAAGATGACAACGACGAAGAAACGAACGACTTTCTCGCTATGGCGATGGCAATGGGGCCGCACCCTTTGAAACGGGAGATCACAGCATCACAGTCCGAGCTGTATTTGGCCTCCCAAAAAAAGAAGACACAAAGGAAAAAGAAAAAAAAAGTGGAAATTATACACTGCGTGAGAAAGCGCTGCCAACAATCCCAGGTTCACGGGCTGTCAGCACATTCCCCTTTCGTCCGTCACTACCGGATTTACACTAGCGGTCAATGGTCACTCGTTCATGCATCACTTGCCACTCCGGCTGCTGCGCCCACCAACACTCCAGGCGTCTCTTTGTAACCTCCACCGCTGCTGCCGTACCCGCGCTGCGGGTACCCGCGCGTACCCGCAGGAAAAGAAAATGCACGGGCCTACTACTGGCTCTGTAGCTGAGCCACCTCCGCTGCCTCGTGCAGACAGAAGAGAAAATAGAGAAGAAAGAAAAGGAAGAGGGAAAGAAAGACGCGCGCCGCAACAACAGCCGTCGTCCACCACCAGCGGTGGCGTGTGCAATGACGGCCTACAACAGACAAAAATTCGGTGCCATGCTAGTCCCCTGCCGCAAGCGACAGATAAAAATTCGGTGCCAGGCTAGCCCCCTGACACAAGCGGCGAGGACCCACCTGTACCAACCCCATCATGGGAGAGCAGGTAACCAGCTTCCTCACCGTACCCGTGCCAACGGAGAAGCCCAGTGCCTCTGACAGCGACGCCACGCTCGGAACTGGGATGTCGCTGAAGTTTCTTAAGGTTTACTGCTAAGGAGTTTTTGCGTGTTCCAGGATTACGTATGTGCGGAAGCTCTCTCTAGAGCCGCACATGTCTCTTGGATGTTCTTCGCGGGGCATTGTTTTTCTTGGTCGATGGATGGAAGCGTCATTGCCTCTCATATTAGGGAAATCTTGGTGCCTGACGTGACTATTTTATTGTATGCTTTTAGCCTAATATTTCTGTTCAGGACATCACAGAAGGCTGTGAGGAAAGATTATAATTGTCACGTTGAGAGACAGAAAGAGGCCCATTTGGATGATGGAACAAATGTGGATGAATCATATCCTGGATGAAAAATCAAGAATACACAATGAGCATGCATATGACGTGTCGTGTGATAATGTACTTAACCGACGCATATAACTAGCAGTATCAGAGCATTAGGCGTGTGTATGAGGTTGGAATATGCGTGGGGACACTGAGGCCGCAGCAGGCATAAGACCTGATTACTTAGAGAAATGTGGCTTTCTCCACTAAGGCATCAAGCTACTGGAAGGAAGCGACCACACCTGAAACTGAGTAACTGCATGAACTAGTCCTCTAATTTTCGTTTGACGAAACAAACATGCTTTCTTTATATGCAGGTAGTTTCGTTGGTGACAGTTTATTGATTTTCAAAACGCACACGTCCATTTCGCATTGTGCAACAAAACCGCTCTGCTGTTAGAAGCGCTGGTTCCCCCCTTATGTTTTGTCTCCTCTTCGCATTTTTTCGATGGATAACGGCGGCTCACGCCACCTAGCTGCACCAAGTACTGTATTTTGTATTTTTTTGTATTTATTGCAATGGGAAATTTCCCTCCAGCTTTGAATTTAACCATACATCAGATAACCTCCATTTGGTTATTTCTTGCCCTTAAGATCGGTAGTCTGTTTGTATTTTTCTCCGCTGACCTTAAACCCCAATGCTTTGAAGACGTTGTATGAATGTATAAGGTTTTGAATTGGACGGCGGCTTGCGCCATCTGTTGCAGCAGCGCAGTACGATCGAAGGAATTTTATTGTGAGCGCCGCATCGCAGGTAAGCAAAGCGGAAATGTTCTTTGCTAATCGCTTAGCTATTACTTCCGTATTAGTTTCTTTATAATGACGCACCTCAACGATAGCTGATAGTGATAAGGCAATGCGTGCATTAATTAGGTCACCTTTGTTCGTAGAGAAGCAAAGCTGTTCTCTGGCGGAGTGGTTGCGTGCTCGCCTCGCACTGCGAAGGAAGTGTTCGACTCCGCAGGTTTCCGCAACATTTTTACTGTTTCTTCACTTTGTTCTGGTTTTCGTGTTACAACCACAACGCTGGCACCGGCTTTTCTGCCCTCAAATGTATAGTGTTGAAAAACGAAAGGAACAAATAAGGTCCTGGTAACTTTAAAATAATTTTAGTCAAGGAATGAGGAACGGAAGTTAATGAGTCGTGAACCTATAATAGAACTAATAACCCCTAACGCAATGAATACCACTTGAAAAAGAGTTCGCTGTTATTCAGCTTCGGTTAAACCGAGTGCGAAGCGATAGCTCAAGCACGATTACACATCGAATCGATGCAGATTGCTCCTGTTGTTCCTCTTCGTTCATTGTTGTTGCTGTCGGTGCTGATGCAGAAGCGGTGCTGGCGGCCATCTGTGTGGCTCGTCGGTCACTCTTTGCAGCATTGTCGCGGCAGCGTTTCGCAAGACGCTCCTCTCGTTTTTCCCGTTGTTGTTGTGGCTGTAGGAAGAAGGAAACGAAAATGCACGGGCCTGCTACTGGCTCTGTAGCTGAGCCACCTCTGAAGCCTCGTGCAGACAGAAGTGAAAATAGACTAGAAAGAAAAGACAGAGGGAGAGAAAGACGCGCGCCGCAACAACAGCCGTCGTCCACCACCAGCGGTGGCGTGTGCAATGATGACCTTCAATTCAGATAAAAATTCAGTGCCAGGCTAGCCCCCGCCACAAGCGGTGGTGACCCACCTGTACCAGCCCCATCAGGGGAAAGCTCTCATTTTTTCCGGCGCCGCCGCTTTTTTGGCTTTAGCCCCTTCTCTCCTCCTCCGCAAACTAACAGCCTGCAAAGCAATCTCCTCCGGATTCTCAGGTGCAGCCAATAGACGATCGTAATGAGCAGGGCTGCTCTGTTGCTCTTCCCCCGAGTCCATGGCGCGGCTCCGGCTGAGGCGCGCGGCGCGCCTCTATATTCTCGAGATTGACGTCAGCGGTCATGCCTCACCAAACAGCTGCTCCCGCATTGATTTTTCACACGCCAGTTAACCTTTGATAGGTGACATTGACTTCTCCTTGACCCCTGGTGGGAACATAACTACCCATAGTGGTTGTGGCTTAGGTTCCAACATGACCTCGAAGCTGTTTGAAGGTCATTGGAAGCACACATTGACCTTGGCTTTACCTCGCGCAGGGATGCTATCGCTTCTATAGTAAAAGCTCATTAGACTAATCCTGTAAATTTGTCCACAGCGTTTTTCTTTGTCATTGCGGACACATCTAGGCTATCGTGGTTTGAATCTGAAGCATAAAATCACAAACGCAGAATCGAAACTACAACCTTCGGAATGTATGGCGCCTCCAGATTGCGCATAGACGCCGTTCTCGCCATTAGGTGGTCAGTCGCGGTCCGCCAACGGACGAGAGAGGCAATTAGCTCCGACAGGGTCGAATATAAAAGAAGCTGGGAATTGGAGGGGGCAGGAGGTGGAGCCTGGATGAATATAGGAACGAAGTCGCTTGTCGCCGCTGCGAAAGCGGAAGGTCTAGACACGGAGACAAGTGCGAAGAGTGTTGTAGGATCCGTCGCCTAGAAACAAGAGAGCTCTTAACGAGGCGCTTCAGGAGGGAGACACGTTGCGATTGTTCCAACGAAGAAGAGGCGTTCATGCATAGAAATGAAGCTACATTGCGTGCGACTAACGCCGCCGTCAGAGCGAGCTCCTCCCACCATGCAGCGCCCACACATCAACGGGCCGCCCATTGTTTCCTCTGCTGCCACTCTTCTCTTCAAGAGTACCGCCATCAGCACGCGCCTCTGATTACTCGCCATTCAGAGGGCAGGTGAAGGGGGAAGTTTTGGGCCGACTTTGGTGATGTTGAAGTGCATGAAAGCAAACAGACATGCGAGAGAAAAATTGTAATCTGGAAATGTTTTAAATGTGAGACCATAAGTTGTCCACATGATCCACCTCATCTATACGGGGAGGGAGAGGAACCTCCTAAGTTCTGCACCAAATGCGGGATATCAGCAAATCAGGATCATCTCATTTGGGAGTACCCCGATTATCCGGGGCATATTGATCAGAGAACAGAGAATAGGGGCACAGAGAACGAAACCTTAGATGCCATTCTCCGCCCAGTCGCAAAAACTACAGAAAATTTTCTGTTGTTACGACAGGATTTCTGTGCGGTTTTTGACGGGAAACCTGTTGTGAGTCTGACAACAGAGCATTCTGTAGTAACATCAGAGGTTTCTGTAGTTACAACAGAAAAGTACTACAGAACTACAGACAACAGAAATATACTACAGAAAAACTACAGAACTACAGTAAAATCGGACGTTTACGACAGAACTACGCAATATTTTGTCGTACTTCTGACACGGTTCTGTAGTTTTTTTCTACTCGGCGGAGCCGGGATCCGCAGCAGCATGCTCAGCATTCCGTCTGGCACGGGACGCTTTGCGAAAGACGTCCCTTCCTTGCAGGCCTCCTAGGGTCTAGCCGAAGGAGCGTAGGGGCCTCTATATTGACAGAAATAAAGCTATGTTGACTTCATCTTTTGATCTAAGGAAATGGTCTCAGTCATGTGGTTACAACAGTCGAGAGATTAATTAATGGAAACGCCTCGCCGCGGTGGTGCAGTGATTAAGGCGCTCGACTTCTGTACCCAAGGATGCGGGATTGAATCCCGGCTCCTGAATCCCGAGGATGCAGGCGAAAAAGCAAGGCGCCCGTGCGCTGTGCGCTGTTAGCGCAAGTTAGAGATCCCTAGGTGGCCGAAATTTCCGGAGTCCTCCACTACGGCGTCTCTCATAGCCTGAGTCGCTTTGGGACGTTAAACCATCAACCAATAAAACAAAGCTTACAAAACTACCTATAAATTTCGATTTAATTATAAAGAACGCAATTAAAATAATAAATGCGAAACAAAAATTCAATAACAGTTACTTAATAACAGAAGTAAAAACATACGAATGAAACAAATCACAAATAAAACTATAATACAATGTAAAGCTTATAGTCTAAAGAAGAAATAAGTTATAATAATAAAGGGTTTAGATGTGGAAGAACCGACGAAACGCAGAACACGCTCACAACAGAACTAGTCACGGAACTCGCTACGCTTTCCTATTTCCGCATGAAGAAACTGAAGTACACCACTGTATTTTTTTTTTTCGATGAAATAGGAAAGGAAGCTTTACGAGAAAATGCCTTGTCAATATCCGCCTCCTCGTCGAAAGTACCTGAGGAAAATATAGCTCGAGGACAGAACTGATCTTACCATTACAGCTAAAAATACAAAGCAAACAACTCACAAGATCTAAACCAACAATTTCTTAGGTTTGCTTTCTACGCAGCTTGTGCAATTCCCAGCTCACGCCACGGTGCTCTTGGGCTTGGTGAATTGAGTGGACCCTTAACGAAACTGCGTTCGAAGACACCTGCGGTGTTATGGTCTCCGCAGGATGCAACCTGTCAAAGAATCATGCATCCAAATTATTCTATACCGTCCCTTGAAACTCACTCATAGAAGGCGGAATGCAATTTCTTGCGCCCTCTTGGCTATACAGCTGCGCTCTTCCGAATCATTTCACTCCGAGTGCATTTCGCTCGTGTTGTTTATGAATTGTTATCGCCGGACCGCGACCGTGCTGTGTACCCACGATATGCTCTCCACCACTGTATGCCTTGACGTTTAAGTAACGCATTTTTATAGGGACGCGAAGTAAACCATACGTCTGCGGAAAAGCAACATAAGTGTGTTTAAGAAACTTCTGAAAGCACTGCAGATTCCGTACTGGAGAAATGCGAAGGTGTGAGAGAGAGGGAGAGAGAGCGAGAGTGCGAGCACCCTACTGAAAACTCAAAAGTTCTATGGACAATAACCTCACACAATCTCATCAAACCGCGTACTCTCTCATACGGTACACATCATTATCATAAAATATCTCCCTTAATTTATGATAATGTACAAGAAACTATGAAATCTTATGCGATTATATGCGTCTTGTCTGCGATTTCTTGTGTGAATTGAGTGAGATTATGTGAGAAAACGTGAGGTTAATGTCTCATACAATTTTTTCAGTAGGGCACTTTAATGATATACAGAGATTTTAGCCGGCGTGAATGAATATTCGCTTCCATGCTACTGTGCGCAGGGGCGGGGTGGGGAG
This sequence comes from Amblyomma maculatum, assembly GCF_055883805.1. NCBI lineage: Eukaryota > Metazoa > Arthropoda > Arachnida > Ixodida > Ixodidae > Amblyomma > Amblyomma maculatum. The sequence goes on along the minus strand of NC_139351.1, from coordinate 13,970,481 downwards.
GAGGGGGAGGGGGGAACAAAATAAAAGAAGGGTTAGAAAAGAGTGCAATCAATAAAGATGGTCGTAAGATTATACTCAATTGCATGATAGATTTTTGAATTAGACCGAAGTTTAGTACAGTGCATATGCAGCTGGGTGATCAAGTGAATGGGCAATATTGAGTCTGTCTAAAACACCAATAGCGTCTAAATAGGCAAATAAGAATGTCATTTTACGTCGCTGCTGTTTGTAGCAGCCTAAATGAATTTATCATACAGAGTCCAGTGTGAGTCACACTTGGGTGACAGACTCCATGCATTGTTCTTGTTTCGTAGTACGTTCTTAGCGTACGCTGGACCTTCGAGAATATGAAGTACAGTCTCAATGGAATAAAGGAGTAATTTCTCATTGTCATCCACTCAAGTGCAGCCAAAGGGCTACAAAAGAAAGCTATAAAGCTTTCTCAGAAACTTCGTAGTTGAAGAAAAATTCGTCCTGATCCGGGAATCGAACCCGGCACCAGCGCCTTTCCGGGGCAGTCGCTCTACCGACTGAGCTAACCAGGACGGTCAGCAGATCAGATGGTAGGGCGAGAGCGAATTGATCTATAACTCGAACTGGGAATGGTGTTGGTCAAATATTTAGGGGAAATCGTCCCCGGACCAGGACGAATTTTTCTTTAAGTTTCTATGAAAGCTGTACAGCTTTCCTATGAAGCCATTTGGCTGCGCTTGAGAGGATGCCAATGAGTAATTACTCCCTTATTACAAATCTACTCCACCTTGAGGGTTTCCCCTAATTATTCGATCAGTTTCAAAGGAGCCGCAGTTGTCACAGTAAATACTGTCTGCTTGCTTGAAACGATATCGTAGACTGCTTGTAAAGGCAGCATCAAGAGGAGGAGGAGGAATAAAGACCGCGAGGTTAACCGCAAGAAGAAACAGGTTTGCTACCCTGCACTAAGGGAAGGGGGCGAGTGGATATAAAGGTGGAGGATGAAAGGAATCTGCAAGAGATGACACGGAAGCCAGAGTGGCAGTCTTGATTTTATGTATGGGTCGATGGAATAGAAAAATGGGTAATGATGACTTGTCAAGTTGCAGAGGCGGTTCTTCTCATCCCGGCTATATCGTTTGGTGAGTTTGGGCGCGTCTGATTTTGTGAAGGAGTTGTGCCTATATAGTCATGATGACGCTGTCAACCTTCGCAGGCCGCTTCGTCTGCTCTCTGGTTGGAAAGCATGCGCTCAGCAACAGCCAACTGGTGCAGGTAACAATGTCATGAGAAATTGGCTAGTGATTTGTTCTCTTCAGTAAGTTTCACAAGGTTTGTAGCACACATTGCGATTCCATGCGCCACAACCCAGTGCTCTTGGGTTGTGGCGCAAAGTATAGGAGACAACTTCTTTTTTTTTCCGTATAGCTCCGCTGTGGTGGAGGATGTTGTGCGCTGTAGATGCGAGGACAGCATTTCGCCTGAGGGTAGATAAAGCATCATGATGAGGAGTCGTGACAAGTTGAGCATTTAGTGAGGATGTGTGCGTCTTCAGAATACTGCTCAGCTAATTAGGTCTGAGTAGTTTGTAGCAGCGCAGCCACCGGTTCTTCGCAGTGGCAGCCAGTATGAGCATCTTGAGTTTAAGAGGGGAGAGTGTCCAAGGAGGAAAGATTGGAGCCAGTGATTAACGTGGCTGTCTGAAGGCAGGAAGATGCAATAGCTTCAGAGCTTGACCAAAGCCAGAATTGCAGTGTGCTATAAGGACTCGATGCAGGGAGGGGCTTTTTTTCTTCCTTGAAGTACATGACGTACATCAGTCAAAATAACTTCCTGTGCGGCAATGACTTCGAGCGGTAGACACCTTGCTTCTGCAACTGTTTCCGGCGTGGAGGAGCTGTTCGGGAGGCCAAGACATCCGCAGTCCGGTGTTCCGCACAGCCTTTGGCGTCCTCTTATTTGTTGGAGGACGTTTTCTGCAAGCTTTATAAACTATACCGCAAAAGACTATCAACGCAGACCTTTTGAAAGAGCAACAGTTGCAGCCCCAAAGTTTTCCGGTCATAAATTTGAAGATATGTAATGCTGCTGCTGTGCACGCACCGAAGTTTTTAACATGGGGACCTATAACACTGTACCACAGCTCGTGGAAGCTCATCACATCTCTCAGTACGATCGCTTCACTGTCCCCTCCCCCCCCCCCCCCCCCCTGTACTTCACATTCGACAAGGTGGGAATAGGCTTCGAAGCTACTGTCGTTGACAAGGCCCAGCTTCCACATCGCATCCACAGTAACCTCATCGTTACCCCTCTCCCTAACAACATGCACCTAGTGTATCATATCGCTCGCCGCAAAGACAGGGCACAGTTCCTGCACAAAAAATATTCGACAGATCGGAGAACAGTCTATGTCGACGTAGCCGAATACTCGGACCGCGATGCTTTTTCTCTCGCGGTAGTAAACCACTGTGAACGACCGTTGGTTGCGTGCTCCATCGCTGTCAGATCGTCTGAAGAGGCCGAGGAGGCAACCATAGCTTTGGCGATAGCCTCCATCACTGCAGAGACCATCTTCAGTGATTCCAAATCTCTAATTTGTAACTTCGCCAAAGGCCGAGTCTCCCCCGTCGTCTTATCCCTCCTCCATTCCACCAATCTCCACCTCCGCTATATCGAAATAATATGTTTCTCAGCGCACTCATCCCATCCAGGGAACGAGGAGGCCCGCAATTACGCAAGAGGATTCGTCGACCGAGCTGTGGCATCACCCGTTCTGCGGAGGCTAGAGATCGTATGGTTATGTTTCATGACATCACCTCGCACTACCACTTTGGTAGACATATTTATCCCCCAGCGCATATTTCCCTTACGAAACCTCAAGAGGCTTTGTGGAGGCAACTCCAAACGAACTTTACCGAAACCTGGGACATATGCTCGAAAATGGTGGTTGTAACATCGTGACCGCGTAGACCATTCAGCATTTCTTTTCGAACAGTACACGACAACGGTGGCGACGCCAAAGTTTCAGCACAACACGCCTATTACGTTTTCGCAAAACATATGCTCGAGCATAACCGGCAAACAACGGTGACCACCAAGATATTGATGGCTGATAGCTTGTAGACCGCATGTATTGCACGACTGCACGGTGTCACTAGCTACGAAGAAAAATTTGTTGGATTCACTTGGCTACCTCATAAATGCGGTGAGGCGAAGCCAGAGCATCAAGCCAGCGGGCTTGATTCGAGCTTGTGAGGCAAGCTACTGTGCCTGTATATATATTTCATATTTCAATCGAAGAAAAGGCGTACCTTTGGGAACTTTCAATATCCGTCGGTGCTTTTCGACTTCACGAACACATCGAGATAGAGAAAACTTCGATTCGCGCAAATTAGCACTGCGAAATTAATCATAAATGACGGAGCCGACGTGAACGCGTCCGTTCGCTTCGGCGATCGCAGCGCCACCCCAAATGTAGCGGAAACGTACTTCGCTACTCGTGTAACTGCGACTTCTGTAACATGCTCATAATTACCGATATACACCGCAGTATAACGTTCTACGGCACGTTTCTAAGGCAACACCGCATTCACTAGAAGCGCTTTTGTACCGCTTTCAAGCATCGAACTCGTGGCTGAGTGGCAGCGTCTCCGTTTCACACTCCGGAGACCCTGGCTCGATTCCCACCCAGCCTGTCTTGGAAGTTGCTTTTTATTTATGATGTGCATGCCGGGATTTATCTCTCACGGCCAACGCCGCCGACGACACCGGCTTTTCTGCGGCACGAGCTCCTTAACGGTACCGCGTTAAAAGGCGCGGACAGACGCCGAGCTCCTCTCTTACCATCTACACTACGCTTCTATAATTCGTCTTGCCGACGGCGCGCGGTGGCGCGTTCGACGCAGAGGTGCCCCTGACAATGGGACGCCGACAGACGCCGATCGTCTGCTTCTTGCTTTAATATGAGTGACACTAAAGCGATAAGGACATTCCTCGACGACGAGCCCGCCCTTCCCACAGGGAACCTGGAGAACACGAACCCTTTAAAACTATGTGTGTGTGCGGGCATCTTCAGTTCTTCTCCGGAGGTCTTTCCTAATCCTAACAATGTAAATAAACTAAGTTTTCGTCCTTCAACTCCGAACTCCTTCGCTCAACGGCACTTCTTCAGGGTGGAACGGGCGTCGATGCGGCCGAGGATCCGTCCAGTGGCACCCGAGTCCCACCTCCAACAGCACACTGCAAAAATAGTAACAAGGAAGCTTTGGTTAGGCTTAGCCTCTTAGGATTAAACTGATGTGAGTATGGAGTCAAGGACGCCGTCAACTACAAGAGGGAACACGGGAGGCTATATCTGCCGTCAAAAGTCAAAGATCAGGGGGGGGGGGGGGGGGGCACCCCAAGAGGTGGTACTATGGTTAAGATATAGCCGCACTGTGACCTCTGGATTGTTGAAAGTCAAACGGCCTACCAGGTTGACCTTGGCTAATACATGGCGCAGGGAAGCTTTCGCTTCAAATACTAAAACAGCACAGCTTACTCTGCACAATGTCCTGAGCTGTCTTTCGCTGAAAGTTTCACCAGTATTCATTAGTTGGAAGTTAATAGCTGGCTCCACTGTTGCTGTTGTTGTGGCTGTAGGAAGAAGGAAAAGAAAATGCACGGGCCTGCTACTGGCTCTGTAGCTGAGCCACCTCCGCTGCCTCGTGCAGACAGAAGAGAAAACAGAGAAGGAAGAAAAGGAAAGAAAGACGCGCGCCGCAACAACAGCCGCCGTCCACCACCGAAACGGTGGCGGGTGCAACGACGGCCCACAACAGATAAAAATTCGGTGGCAGGCCAGCCCCCGCCGCAAGCGGCGGTGACCTACCTGCCCCAGCCCCCTGGCTCCACTGGTCGTATGTGAATCTAAGAGATGCAATACGACACACATTATTGAGCCAGCTATCTGTCTGCAGCAAGTGGTGCTACATGCGTTCGGAGATGATCACAAAACTGCCAGCTTTGGGAAATTAATATATATAAAAGATGGGTCTGCAAAACACCGCGCGTAAAAAAGATGCGAGACATAAAACACATCCCCTGATAGCCCGAAAAAAAAAAATCGTTATTCTGAGAAGAAAATCGGTTAACTATGGCTACAGTTTGTATACTTTCACAATTAAACAAAATTAAACAATTAAACTAAACGGCTAGAAGAGAGGAGACACGTGAGTTTGTTTTCCCTCACCTTTCCTTTCTTTCGACGTTTTAGCAATGAATCTGTACCAGCTAGTTCAACTCATGACGTCATTGCGTTTTGTCCTAAGCGTAAAAGTGTCTTTGCGCGCATATGTGGGTCTGCTAAAGCTGGTGGTTCGAATAGCGGCGCGAACGCCATGATTAATGCGAAAGCATTCCTTGACTCATCAGTGGTGTGGACAGAGCCTGTCACCAAAGTTTGACGACATAGCGTGTCCGCACGAACTTTCAGCCATTAGCAAGTCAATAATCATGCCAACGTCGAAATCGAACCAGCATCCTTCCGCCCCTCAGCCGAGAGCGCAAACATCTGCTCTGTGCCGACAGCTTGAAAACGAGTTTGTAATTCTCCTTGTCTAGCGTATGGACGCCGGAGCGCGCGGAGCGCGCTGGGAGAAGAGCAACAGCGGCAGTAAGTAAAGCAAAAAGATAAATATTGTTACGGGGATGTATTTAATGTAACTTGCGCTGCGATGGGCGAAACTCGGTGCGTCTTCTGGGGCCGTGAAGCGTCGTCTTCTATACTCGGGGACAATTTTCTGTGGCAATGTGGTGGAGGCTACGGAGCCGAAACGCATCAGCTCGCTCCGCGCAAGAATATAGTTCCGCCAGAAATATCACAGATGATGCTCTAGAATGGTATAACATTGCGAAAATATCAACCTTATTATTGTATCAGGCTTACACTAGAGTACTAGGCAATACAGCGAGAGTTTAATACGCAGTGTTAATGGCGATTGCTGCGCGGCTTGTCGACAATCTCGCAAAGCACAAGCAGCGTACGCGAGGCCGGGTGGGATGCGTCTACCACTTCTCCCCGCCAATTTCTGCGCGCGTTCGAAACCTGCGTCTATTTTTGACAGCGTACGTCGTGCACGCTTTTGATCACCGTGGCCAGGTACTCGGAACTACATGGCGTAGTAGCACAGTTAGGAGAGCCCCGCCCCCGCAGCTTTAGCTCCATTGCCACAGAAAGTTGTCCCCGAGTATAGAACACTTCGTCGTCCACGCGTTCCTCGGTCGTCGTCTTCGTCTGTGAACGCACCATTTCATCGGTCACGCGTTTCCCGGTAACACTATCCCCCTCGGCAAAAGGCAATGTCCCGGTGCGTATTAGGCGTGCGATGTAGAGGAGGAATAATATGGCTTGAGGCGAGCCGCGTGCACTATTTCGGAAGTGGGTGTAGCGGCCGGGAACTTTGGGCGGAGCGGTGTAATCTCATATGTTACGTCAGTAACGGCGTAATACACGATAAGGACCTGTGTAGTGGGACAAAAGTTTTTCGCACAACCCCACACGGCGGGACGGGAGCCAGAGCAGTGCCAGAGATCCGGCAGGATAATGAACATCACGGTGGTGAGCGTCATAGCGACGTTTTTGTGCTTCTCGGGAGACAGAGATTGTGACGAACAATCTGCTGAGCGGCACTGCTCGGGCGATGGTATCGCGGGCGTAAGTTGTGACGGGGCCAGCGGCGGGAAGCGAAGTGTCGAAGGGCAATAAGGGGTAAGATAAAACGGAGAGTACCCAGCAGTGTTATGGCGCGAAGAGTTATATGCGAATGTGATAATATCAACAAAAATGCAATGAAGGGTAATGGAAGCATTTCGAAATTAGCGCATACGAAATTCAAAACAACGCAAAGACAATGAATCTCCCATTTGATTTGGGACCCTACATGTAGGCCACCGGTTATTTATTTATTTATTTATTTATTTATTTATTTATTTATTTATTTATTTATTTATTTATTTATTTATTTATTTATTTATTTATTTATTTATTTATTTATTTATTTATTTATTTATTTATTTATTGGCAGCAGACAAATACAATGCTTGATGCAGGAACAGAAGCTAAAGGCAGTTGATGTCTGACGTACGAGGCCTCTGTCCCTATGCAGTTCTGACTGATGCTGCAGCATATATTTAAAAACAATATTTTTCTTAACAAGAGCAGGTATATAACGCAACGCTGTTCTACAATTACAAAAACTTTTCACATGTACAATAGCAAAAAACAACACACCACACATTGCATGAGATTATCTTTATTTCTATCAACCTATGACAAATGCAACTGTTGTGTAATAGCACAAAGATGCATTGCACTTGTAGATTGTGAGAAAAATTTACACATAACGTAAAATGAACACAAAAACAAGGTCACAAGAGAAGATGCACAGTAAACTTTCTTTGTTACCCAAGGATTATTTTACAAGAGGAAGGAAGTTCCTTTCTGTGTATATTTTATACCACAGGACAATAATGTATCAATGAAGGGAAACGGAAGCCAAGTAATGCATATCATTCCTTGGCTCATGCTCACTGTTTACAAAATGTGTGTATAGATATCAGTACAGAAATTGTGCGCACTGGCAGTATAGCTTATGGCGGATATAATAGCCACGAGTGTTATACCGTTGGATAGCTTAAGTCGAGTATAGTTGCGCTGAACTAATTGTAGGTCTCATCTGTCTCATCTAAAGTCGGCTAGTTAGTTTCGGTTAAGTAGAGCTTTACACTGCGTCATTAAATCATAATCGTTGGATAGTTTGTTATCTATATTTGCACTGAACTAATTACAGCTCCTAATTATTTTAGAGCTAACTACTTGTGAATAAGATTGAATTTTGGGCTACATGAAGTTATGTACCATTGATATCATAGATTGAGTATAACTGCTCTGGACTAAATGTAGGTAATAATTAATTGACGTTAAATAGTTTACTGTGATTAGAAATTGAACATTATGCTGTAACATCAAGTCATATGTTTTTGGATAACTTATATTGAGAACGTGTCTACACTACATTAATTCCCGGTCTTGGATAATAGCCGCTAATTAGTTTATTCTAATTACAAATTGAACCTTACGCTAAGCATTGTGGGGCCCCACTGTCCCTTTTAGTGTTTCAAACCTGTTTGTGTTGGTGTTCGCGCGGGCAGCATGGATACGCATGAAAAAGCTGCCAGGTGCGAGGGCGGCATGTTATCAGCGCGAAAACGGGGGTAGATAAGCGCATCGGAAGCAAGGCTTTTGGCCCGGCGGGAGGGCAGCGAAGGGCGGCTAGCGAGCGTCACAGGCCAGCGGGATGTACACGGACGACGGAGCGAGGTCCTGCCAGACGAAGACAGAAGCAGTGCCTGCAAGAATGGCTTAGGAGCGTTCGTGTGAGTTTCTGCCAGGCGAGGAGCAATGTTTTGTAGCGCCGTTAACGGTTTGGCAAAGGGGGGGGGGGGGGGGCTATTACTCGCCCTATTCGCGCCGCAGTGTGTTTTCTGTTGTCGCGGTTAAGCTCTGGCCCTCGTTCGGCTTTATTCTTGGTAGCCCACTGTCGCGCACCTCGACGCCATGTTTTCAGCGCAGTTTCGTCCAATGCTGTTTCTTTTCTATTTAATGCTTTTCTGTTATTCCGGAATAAACTGGTGTTTTTAAGAACGAAGTGTCTAAAGGTACGTCCGACGTATCCATTCGATTCTCGTAAAGATACGGCGGACGTCGATATACATGCTCATGGCTATATGCACGTCGAACGCGGCCACATTTCGCTTGCTACGCGTGAATGAATCTTATCCTCTATGATATCAGCTAGCCGCGATTCTCGATGAGGTGCTACGAAGAGTGCATCCGTTCTAACATAAATCACGGTCTTCACTCAGGATTGTGAACGGCAAACATCGCTGTCACGCAATTAGCTGCAGGCGATGCTACGTACTGCACCAGCTCCACCAGCTGGCATCGAGATACGCACGTTCACGAGCAGCTTTCGCTTCGCACTAAACTATCACCTCGATCTGCCCGTAATGCGAGCGAGCTATTCCTAGCATTTACGCTGTCTTAGGCCCTGCATCGACCTCCGAAGATCTAGCGCCGGCACAACACACACACACCTCGCCGTGCAGAACATTCGGCAGTCCAAAGTATGTATGTGAAATGGCATTATGCTCGTTCCTCGCATGCAGACCGAGGAAACAGGATGTTTCTAGCTAAATTCTTCGTTTAAATTCTACCTCAGAGCCGTAGCAGAAGACATGCCGAATCTACTAGAGGCCTGCGCTGCTACTGCGGCGAGCTGCACATCGACTCGTCGAGGGGAAGACCTACTGCACCGCACCGCAAGAGTGCACAACCGGAAAGCCGGAAGCGCAAATGATCCGAATTCCCTGTGAACAGCAATGTTCTTTGGTATTTAGGGGAAGACTAAAGTGCTTAGCCTGCATCTTTTTCCTGTCGTTGAATTTTGCGTACATGTAGTTTAAACCCCCGCATGCTCGAGGTTAGCGTGACCCGACTGAACGGCCGCGCACCTTTGAAACGATCGGGATCGATATGCATGCATCGCCGGACTTAGGTACGCGGTAGAAAATGTGCGCTGCACATTTCGTTGCAGAAGCTGACTCTTGGAATTTTTCAGAGTGTGCCATGCAAGTGATCGTTGCTACAACCACGCATCCATGTTCCAACGGCTGGCCTACCCCGAGGCGCATAAATGTTCAACCGTGGACGTATCAATGATCGAAGAGAGGACAGATTGTCACAATATTGGGCGCGAAATCGATAGCTGCCAGTGCTCAGTGTTAGAGAAATTCTGCCTTGATTATGCGCAATTCAGTGTTTCAGGTGTGGTCAGTCTGAACAGTTCGCCTGTCAAGTTAGCGGCGTCAGCGATGGACCGGCGGAGCGATTTTCCACGCTACACCACTGTCTTGCTAGAAAGCCTACCTAGGTGGCGTTTGACATTCAGCTGCTTTTTGTGGGCCCCGTAATTGAAAGCAACACCTTCAGAAACACGTTAAATGTACAAAAATTTATTCTCTTCAACAGTTTCACTCCAGGCTGTCAAAGCAGGCGGACGTTGATAAAACATTTGAGCACTCCAGTCTTTAGAAATCTGTAGAATCGCTTTCAGTTTGTAAAATTATTGGAATAGGTCACTTTCTGATCGCTGGGACATAGACCCTCATGACAGCGCCGTCACGTGAATAAGGACTACACCAGACCGAAAGCTTGTCTCATATAACATAGCTAACCAAGGTCCTTACAGCATTGTGTTGATTTTTATGGTGCATAAGCGACTAATGCTGCCATGCACCAAGAACAAGGTTTAATGTATTTATTTTGTGTGTAATGACTAAAATGTTCTTTAGGATGTAGCTTGTTAGGAACATTTTAGGAAACCAAAAATGCAGGAAATTTGCGCGTCTCTCCTAGAATCATGCTGGGATGGAAAGGGATCTGTTGCAAAATTGTACAAAATGTTTCCTCTTTTCTCGACTCTGGCGCACGTGTAAGATATGGTTTATTGTTAGTTCATCCCCACACTCCTTGCATATTGGTTTGTCCTCTTTCATAAGTATGAAGCTGTGTGTGAGGTGTGGGTATGTGTTTGGTGAAGATGACCTAAAATGGCCTCCATGTTGTGTTTTTGATTACTGTATGATTTCCATTCCTTAATGACAGGTTTGACAAGTATAGTTTGTAGTTTATTTCAATGTTTCAAAAATCCTGCCATTTCACTCTCACTTTTCTTTGTACAAGCTTCTTGGTATCTTCATGCAGCATATTCACCCTCTGTAATTTAGCATTGCGTCAAGGTAACCTGGTTATTTCTTTTCATCACCTTTCAAGACAGCTGTCCCGATTTCATAAAGTGTAGGGTTTCTGATTTCGGAAACGCCTTGGAAGTCATAGAAATAAATGAGATCCACAATCATGATCGATCTAGGGTATGCATATACATGTCCATCGCTCAGTGGAATGGTGTCAGTATGCTGCTAGAACAGGCTTTGTGGTAACAGCAACCATTGTCTGAGGTGGTCCTTTAATGGGCATTTAAATGCTATGTAACTACAGGTACTGATAGACCTCTTGATCATGTTATGTGATGATGCGATCCTTGCATGCATATAGGTATACATTTCAGAATCTGCAGTGCACCACTTGACCATTTGCCACCAGTTTGTGTGAAAATGTATTTTTCATGCATGTTAACCAGTATTTAACAGATGACCCTGTGCACAAGCCAAAAGTGCCACAAGCCAAATGTCACGAGGCCGCACGACATGGCAGGAGCTGTTAAGTCAAGCTTACAAAGTTATATTTGAAATATGTTCTGGGACGTTTCAGATCCAATTAAGAAAGGTTGAGGCTTACAGAGGTCTATGCCAGGTTGTCTATCACCTAACAGGGCAGCCTACGACCATCTGCTAATGAGTATATCTGAGATAACAGAGACATGAATTAAGGAATTAGTAATTATGTTTGTAGCAAAGGGCATGTAAATTAATGGGAATCCACAGTGGGATCTGCAGACAAGAACCATTAACGCTGGCACACCATACCCTTACAGGTGGAGATTAGGAGTCTCCCTAATTTTTTTTCTGCTTAAAGCTTGTCATTTCCTTTGTTCTTCCAGATGAGGAAGATGTGAAAATGATAGCATCGAAAATTCCAGAGACCATCGTTAACAAGGATGCTGATCCCAACAGCGTAAAAAGGAACTTCAAAAAAGATGGGTGACTAGTTGTGCTGGCAACAGTTGAAGCTAAGTGGAAAGGCATGAAATTGAAATGCAACATATGCAGAGATATGTTGCGAGACAACCAGTATGTGTTGTGCGACATCTGGCTCCGTTAGTTTCATCAAGTGATTGGCCAAAGTGGGGATTGTGGTTTTGTGATAAGTGCAGTGTAGTAGCATAGATGCAACCTTGCCCATTAATAATTGGAGTGGAGTAAGTGCATTGTTTTATTTTTGTAAGATGCTCATGGTTTCCATGCAAACATTATGAGAAATTTTTTCCTAGAGAATGTTTGCTGAAATGTGAATATAATGTGCAATAAAACTAGTGTTTTCTCGCTATTTACTTTTCCTTGTATACATTAGTTCTGTGAAGAAAACCACCGGCTAGAAGGAAATGTAATGGCATGCATTTTGATACTTGGCCCCGTTGTGCTGGCTCAGTAGTTAGAGTGCTTGGCTGCTGAACCGAAAGATGCAGATTTATTTCCAGCCACAGCAGGGGCATTTCAATAGAGGCAAAACAATAGGCCGTCATGCACCGTGCGGTGTCAGTGCCTGTAAAAGAACCCCAGGTGGTCGAAATTATACCGGAGGCCTCAACTATTGCGTTCCTCATAGCCATAGTTATTTTGGGATGCTAAATCAGATATATATCACATCATACTCTAAGTAAGGTGCTATTCATGGTCAGTTAATCATACACTAAATGATCAATTTTTTTCAGCATGGTACAGCAGCTGATGTACAATTTTACTTTAGCCTTCATGAAGAATATCACACTGGCTCCACATGACCTTCTGTTGACCCTTGATATGCATCACAATCACACACCCGAGTATGTATTTGTCTAAGGGCACCTATGCATGCAAGGAGGGGACTGTTACTTTCAATTTTTCAGAACTGAAATGCACAATCCACATCATTTCTGTAATTTAACTGCCTGCTATTTGAACTGTCTAGCATTAATGCAAGTTTCAAAGAACTGCAATTAGCAAATTAATCCAAGCAGGAAACCATGCCAAGAACTGCTTCAGTTTCATCTTTAACAACTGTTTGAGAACGAGAATTAGCCAAATGTTGCAAAACATAGATGAGAGGTTGCAAAATCTAAAAAACAATGCAGCCTACCCGTGGCATGTAGGGTTTCACATCCTAAAGTGACATATGTAGCTATGAAAAATACCGTAGTGGAGAGCTCCAGACTAATTTGACTGCCCGGGCTTTGTACTTTGCGTTGACATCTTGCAGGAAACAGAAGCATTTGCATTTCACCTGCACCAAAGTGCGACTGCCATCACTGGCATTAAACATCACCACCTTGGGGCAAGTAGCCGAACGTGTCACTAAGATGTCGCAGCGTCTATGTACATGCTATACACGTCAACCTTTCTAGCATTAAAGCTGTCACATGCATGACAGATATTCATGTTCAGGTTTGGACTGACAAGTTTAAAAGTGTACTATTTGTGTTTGTCTAGCATGAAAAACAAAGGAAACTAAGGAAAAACGAAAAAAAAAATGAACATATGTTGAAAAAGCACTAGTCATTAACACATAAAGCATATTCGTTCCTTTATTAATGATAAAGCGGCCTTCAACAATAATACAAAGCCTGAACATTTAGGAAGGTGCTGTGCCAGGCAGCTATTTTACAGAAACCTGAACCATTTCACCTGTAGTAATGCGCATCCCGGCGTTGTGGGCTAGGCACTTATTTTTCGGTCCACTCCAACATGCGAAAACTGCATCATGTGCATTCCCATTTTCCGAGTTTTGAGCTCTGTAGTGCAGGCTAACAAATTGTCGATGACTTATTTTCGTCTGATTGTTGCACAGCACGTGTAAATAAATTACCACTGCACCTAATAAACACTGACATGCACGTGCAACATCGCCGATCATAAACGGACACACTGATGTCCGTCCGGACATCGGCGCACTCATCACAGCACTCTTCGTGGTCTCACACAGCACTCTATTAGGACGTAATCCGTACATCGCAGCATCTCACGGTAAGCACAAACCACACCTCCAACAAACACGAATGAAGCGATGCTTGGGCTAGAGACACGCCGGCGGCACCCAGCTTTTTCAGCGCCTACTACGTAGAACTTGCAGCACCAAACCTCAATGCGAGCAGAAAGCGATGCGTTAAGTGACGCATCTCAACACAGATGGAAGTGACGAAACTTTGAAGAATCAAAACTACATAACTACATAACGACCGTCGTAGACGTTAATCCACATGATAACGAGGACCAAATGAGCGGGCGTGCGGGCCGCGGGCTGGCCGTCAACACCGCGATTACATGCGCTTGTCGTGCTTGCCACCCTGCCGCGGTCCAACTCACGTAAACCTATCATCATGCCATCACGTAGTATATCACCCGTTCTAGGCACTATTCTTGCCACTGTACTATTCTTTGTAATTTCACAATTCACGCATGCATGATGCAGTACATACTTCTTGCACCTCGCACGTACACCTCATACCAACTTCGATTTGGCTACATATGGCTACCATGTTGTTGCTACCAACGTTACTAGCTGCTACAACCACATCTGGGGATCTCGGATCCGTCCGGCTTCCCCGACGGATCCCAAGGCCCATATCAGAGAAAAATGCGTTGGGTCCGTCGGAAGAACCCTACCGATCGGGTCCGGCCACCGTACCTCTGAAAAATATTTCCCGGATCCGTCCGTCGTATCCCGAAGAAAAACGCACCGGGTCCGTCGGACGTACCTTTAAGACCATCGATCGGGTCCGTCCGACGTACCTTTAGCCACAGCCTTTTAAGAAAGACTTGGTTTTTCTCTCGTCGGATGAGACCATGGCTCGCGGACCCGTATTCTAGAAGGTGGAGCCTTCAGCATCAAGTCATTTTAACGTGCATATGTTATATCGAGTATGACTGCAGTACACTGATTGTCTGCCTTAGATAATGATCCCTAATTAATGAATTGTGATTAACAAAACTACGAGTCATAAGCCATTCTTACGACTATAAGCGATCATTTTCTTGTAATGCTCCATCCCTTGCAGTACGCTATTTTGTAAAGTGCCGAGTGACGAGAGGTTACGTATGACTGAGGCATTAGAAATGATTATAAAGGTGGGTCTGATTACAAGTGATATTTTACACGCTCTACACCTTGCAATACGCTACTTACATTGTTACTGAGTCACGAGTGATTATGACTCAGTCACGACTATGTGTAATTGAAATTGAAAATTGAAGTCTAAAAAGTTTTTATTTCTAGTAATATGCAGGAAATGAGCCTCGATCGGGCGAAAAGCTACAACGATAGCTTGAGAGATGCCCGAGGCCCAGTAGAGGCAGAGCAACAAGACGTGCGAGATCAAGGCGAACATACACATATATAACATGAAAATTATGAAGCACAGAAAGAGCACAAATATACAAATGAAACAGCAAATTAAAAACTAACGCAGTAAATTAACGGCCAACAAGCATCTAACAGTATGCACGCCACATGGTAAAACGTAATGAAAATAAAGTTACTATTCTTATGGTAATGCTCAAGGCAAGGAACGGAAAGTACAGAAAGACAGCGCGGAATTGGTGAAATATAGCTTAAAGTTCTTGATTGAGGCGGTGAAGGTGTTTGGGTTCTGTATGCTATAATGATTTAGAATGCATCGTAACGTAAAACGAAGTCTTTGGTTACCGTATAACGTCCTCGTTCGAGGAACGTCCCATATTTATTTACTTCTGGTGATAAAGGGTTTTTCGTAAGGCTTGAGTCCAGTAATAATCTTCAAGAAATCGGATAAGCATTGAGGTGACAATTTAAGGCAGTGAAGTAAACGGTACTCAAACATGGTATGCACACGATGAATCCTATATTGCGGAAATAATGTTTCCGTGTGGACAGTGTAACATATGCACCAGCGATCAGTCTAATGCAATTCTTTTGGAGACCCGAGTATCGTGTTCAGATTTGTTTTGGATGTTGTACCCCAAACGAGGTGACAGTAGTTTATCTGTGATAGAATTATAGCATGGTAAATAAGGAGCTTATGCTTTGGGGAAAATTCATTCCGAAGTCTCGAGAGGAAACCAACAGATCTAGTAAGCTGGCTTTCAATATACATTATATGGTCAGACCACCTCATGCAAGAGTCGAATACAACACCGAACGATTTGAACTTGTCTAGAATTTCAATAATGTTATTTTTTAGATGCAGAGTATTGTTTACTGTAATATCCAGGCTGAGGGTACGAAAAAAGACTTCTTTGGTCTTGTTAGAGTTAGCTACCAAGTCATTAGCTGTGGGCCATTTGTGGAGAGCACAAAGAACCAGATATGCACTATTGATTAGTTCGTCGGCAGAAGAGCCCCCTAAGAAAAAAAACTTGTGTCGTCAGCGTACTGAATACAATTTGTATGATAGGCTATGCTCGCAAGGTCGTTAGCACAGACATTAAAGAACAGGCCGAGAAGGCTACCTTGCGCAATGAAAATGGAGCTAGACTTGTCATTATAGACCGAAACGACCTGCTGGCGCTAGAACGAAAGAGTTGGAGGGAAAAACCACGGACACCATAGCTTTAAAGTTTACAGAGTAGTATTTCATGATTACGAAGGTCGAAAGCTTTTGTAATGTCAATGAAAATACCGAGAGTCAAACTTTTAGCTTCGATATTATTTAAAATAATTTACTTTTGCAAGAGTAAAGCAGATTCTGTGGACTGGCCCTTTCGAAATCCAAACTGAGTGGCGTTTATTAAGGCATGTTTAAAGAAGAACCCATCGATTCTTTTGAGCATTACTTTTTCAAGAGCCTTTGAAAAAATCTGAAGAATAGAAATTGGCCTATAGTTTGCCACCTTGTTTCTATCACATCCTTTGAAAATAACAGTCACGTTTGCATATTTCATTCGTGTAGGAAATGTTCCTGATGTGAGCGAGAAGTTAAATATGTAGCTTAAGCATCGTGCTAAAAGGTCCGAAACAAATTTAACTGGTTCAATTTGGAAGCCATCAAAATCGATGTAACTTGTAGATTTTAGGTTCATTATAGCGCTAAAAACTTCCTCACTGACCGTTAAACGAAAAACAAAAGTCTCGAAAACTGTATTTGGGAGAAACGAAAGAGCTTAGACCGCGGAACCACTGGGTCTAAAGCTTGTAAAGAAGTCATTGAATTTTTCTTCCAGCAAAGAGCGGGAATGGGTCAAGCCATCGATCACAAGCTGACCCAAGTGCGTATTTCTATCTTGTTTAGAAAAGATTTGTTTAAAAGCTTCCAAAATGCTTTTTGACCTTTCCTGCTAGTGAGGATACGCGATTGGTAGGAAGATTTAGATACTCGCAGTCCGTTAACTTGGAAGCTGTTAGATGATCAGGGTTCCGAGTGGACATAAAACGTTTGAAGAGCCTAGACTTATGATTCATCATTTTGACGTTTATCGGAGTCACCCTAGGCTTAAGGAGTTTCGTGTCTGATTTCTTTGTTTTCCAGGAAGAACACTTATTGTAAATGTCTTTCAAAGTACTTAAAAAGAGCTCACAAGAATCATCAACAGAAGAACCGGCAAGAACACTGTTCCCATCTGCAACGAGTACGGACTCACGAAATCGGGCAAGTGTCACATCAGCTATACAGGCATGCTGCATTGAATTATGACTACGAGTAATGGGCGACGATCGCGACCATGACTTAGGATTATATATAATATCTGCACAGACTTTATAAGCTTTTGTAAATTTCTGAGCCCCGCCACTTTGCACTTTGACTGAGCCATAATTGCGATTAATAGTAACAAATATATCATATTTTACAGATTTCATACGTGGCAGCATATTACTTTGTAAATGGCGAGTCATGATACGCTGCATTATGGCTACCAGTCACGGGTCATTATAGTGATTCTGGGTTACAACTATACGTTATATTAGTGGACTCCGCACTTTCAGTGCGCTATTTTACAAGTGTTTAGTCATGCTGTTTTAATACGACTACGAGCCACAAGTGAAGATATGTCTGAAATATATCTTATAAGGTCATAGAACGTTATCTTCATGAATTTTCATATCCTCTTACATGCGCTGACATCGTGCATCGGTGTGGTAACGTCATCCGAATTTCTTGTCATGGGCAGCCATCAACGGTGGGCGGCTTTTGTACTAATGGGATATATGCTTTTACATTAATACGAGTGACGGTTCGTTTAAGTATAACCGCATCATTTTAACGATTAGTTTATTATCGAAAACGCAAGTACTAATAGCGGGCGGCGACACGTGCTCCTTCAAAGGACGGAACCACTCTAAGCCCTTACATATAGAATTCATTGATTGCGAAAAAACATTTGACTCAGTAGAAACCTCGGCGGTCTTGCAGGCATTGCGAAATCAAAGGGTAGACGAGCCGTACGTGAAAATGCTGGAAGAAATATATAGTGGCTGCACAGCAACCATAGTTCTACATAAAGAAAGTAACAAAATTCCTATAAAGAAAGGTGTTAGGCAAGGAGACACGATCTCCGCAGTACTATTCACACCTTGCTTAGAGGAAGTATTCAGAGACTTGGAACGGGAGCAGTTAGGGATAAGGGTAGATGGAGAATACCTCAGTAATCTGCGATTTGCTGATGACATTGCCTTGCTAAGCAACTCGGGGGATGAACTGCAAATAATGATTGATGACCTAGACAGGAAAAATAGAAAGGTAGCTTGAAAATCAAAATGCAGAAGTCTAAGGTAATGTTCAACAGCCTCGAGAAGAAACAGCAGTTCACTTTAGGTAGCGAAGCACTGAAAGTGGTAGGCGAATATGTCTATTTAGGACAGATAGTAACCGCGGATCTGGATCATGAAAGGGAAATAACAAGGAGAATAAGATTGGTATGGAGCCCATTTGACAAGCACTCGCAGAGTGACTAGCAGCTTACCGGTATCGCTCAAGAGGAAAGTATACAACAGTTGCGTCGTACCTGTATTCACCTATGGGGCTGAAACGTGGAGGCTAACAAAGCGTGTTCTCCTTAAGTTGAGGACAACGCAGAAGGCTATGGAACAAAAAATGGTAGGGGCAACGTTGAAAGATGATAGGAAGCGTGCAGAGTGGGTCAGAGAAATAACTCAAGTGGCTGACATTCTAGTGGAAATCAAGAAGAAGAAATTGGCATGGGCAGGACATGTAGTGCTAAGAGAGGATACCCGAAGATTGCTTAGCTAGGTAACAAACTGGATTCCAAGGGAAGGAAAGCGCAGCAGGGGGCAGCATAAAGTTAGGTGTGCGTATGAGGTTAAGAAGTTTACTGAAGGCAAGTGGATGCACCTAGCACATTGCCGGGTTAAATGGGGGAATATGGGAGAGGCCTTTGCCCTGCAGTGGGTATAGTCGGGCTGATGATGATGATGATGACCTTAAGCCAGGTGTCGATGCAACATATAGGATCTCTGCGTTAGACTATTTCATCTTCATGTTCACTATCCTTCTCCAGAAGGGATGCTCTCAACGTTCGACCGCCCATTCACCAATCCACCAGTACGCATCTGCTAATCAAGTGGGGGCTAGTTTGCGATATGGAGATATTGATGGCATATGTGCCTGCAATTGTATGCTTTAATCACCTCAAAACATTACGTGATCTAGCGCAGCAGGTTCCGTCAGAGGAGAAGGATCACAGGGGAGGGTGCTGTAAGAGAAAGAGTAAGAGTGCAGAGTATCGCACTACCAGTCAGGTGGTGGCGTGCACCGCAGGAGGAAACGTGGATACCGGGAGGGGTGAGCGCATGGTGCGAGCCAGCTTTCGCATTCATGCTGTAAGCTATATTAAGTGCGTGCTGATTTTTTTCTTTTTTTTTAAGGATAAGTGCAGGGCAACAAGACTTGTATCGAACAGGAAGTTAGCGCAATAGTTTAAATGCGCTGGCATTAGAAGGCCCACTATCGCAAGAAGTGTCAAGCGATAGTGGAGAATAGAGAAATCTCCACTTTGAGGGAAGAAAGGTATACAGAACAAATGAAGAGAAAGAAGGGTAGGGGGAAGGAGGAGGAGGGAGGGAAGGGTAGAAACGGAGACACCGCGGTCGCTAGAGTCGGACGGGAGGGGCGTGAGCGAGAATGGCGTGCCACAATGTGATTTTGCGGAGACCATCCGCGGTGCGTAAGGAGCAGGGTTCCATCCGTAGTGGCTTTGGTACCAACCGGTTTTGAGTCGGTGTTCGTGCCTTGGAAAATGACAATGTTAAGTGAAATGCTTTAAATGCGGTCTTTGAACCCACCCACCTTGTATAGACGAGCATAACCTGCTTAACTGCATTGTTTGGTTAAAAATTCGTCGGCAGTAAAATGTATATACGGGGCGATAGCTGTCAGAACCTAGATCCAAGCAGTTGCATCTGGAGTATCGCGTATGTGTCTGAAATCTCTTTCCTTTTTTTAACTTGGATTAGGAGAACAATTTACAAGTTTTATTTGTTTGGCGCGCGTACTTTTTGCCCCACCAAAGTGAGGCGCCTTCTACAAAGTCTCGCCCCGCCTGGCCATCATCTGTCCGTTCGGCGAAGCGCAACGGACACGATAAAGAGGTCACACGCTTTGAGCTCATGCAAGCCTAAAAGGAATGCAAAAGACAAAAACGCGCGCTTTGGCGATTACTTACGAACGGTGACGCACCGGCACGGAACGATGAACGGCCGCCAGAAGCCACTTCGTAATACTGCGCACTTGCCAGTGCAACATGGGTGCGGCTTCGAACTCACAACAACGACCATTCGCGTAGTTAGCGACGCTGGGGCTGCAGCAATTTCTTTATCTCTCGTACGCCGCACCCGCTGCATTTTATCTCTCTTGCAATCCTCTTCCCCAGTTTTTTTTTTCCCTGCTGACCCATGGCTGTGGATTTGTGGCGCGGTTAATAGGCTGCACCAACGAGCACTCTGCCTGACGAGGGTAACTGACCGAGACAACCTCCGATACGGCTTTGAGTATTCAGCGATGTTTTCGCAATGTACCAGCGGACACACACTCTCTACAGGTCATCTGTCTGTCTCAGCGCGCTTTTAGAGCGCATATGCAAAGCCGCATGCTTCGAATGCCGATTCGGCGCAGTGATTCGCCCGCGAGAACCAGGTGCACTGTTTGTCGGCCACACAGATATCGTTCGCGTCTAACCCAGTGAACCAGGCAGGGTGTACACTTTCATCTGTAAGGGGAGACGAAGGAGAGAGCACAGCCCTTCCACTGAGGACTTCCAAGGTCGCTTTGAGGTCGGTCGTGATACTGGTTGTTATACGAAGCCAACGGTGTGCGTTGAACTATGCGTGTGTCTTTGTCGCGGAGCAAGGAACTGATCAAGAGCCTGCTATACGCAACAATCCTCGATTTTTCTGCCTCTAATCGTGCGGAAAGTGGCGCCGCACGGCCTCCTGTTCGATTCAGCTGTACTTTCTGTACTCTTTTCTTCTTAGGCTTACGCAAAAGTAGACGTTCTTCTTGATTGCCCTATACGGTCGCATGCGCCGCGATGGATCTCAGCGCTCGCATCGAGAAAGTGGTCCAGCCAGGCCTGCCGCATCATCGCTTATCTTTATCGGAATACATCTGCGAATGCGTGCATGAGCGCAATGTTTGTGCAGGTTAAGCCACCCAGCTTGACTATTGTTACTCACAGCCTAGTCTACAAGCAGTCGAGAAGGAACCGCCGGAAGTTGCATTAAGCAGCCCCCGTTTTCTCGGTCGTTAGCCCGGTTTGCATCTCCGAAGGGGTTCAATGCACAGAAGCCTGCATTTCTACTTCCCTTTTCAAACTTCGCTGTGTGCGCAGCGCTTCGAAAAGGAAAGAGGAGAGGAGGATAATTTGACCATGCTGATTTCTCGAGCTTGCGTTTCGCGTGCGTGAGTAGACGTGCGGTACGTAATTAAGGTGCAATAATTTTATAGCTACGAGAAAACCTGCTGAAACGTGGCGGATCAGCTGAACGTATTGAGCACGGCTCTTTATACTGGGATGTTAAACCGGCCCTGTAAGTGGCTTCACTTCATCACGCAAGCCCTGCGTATTTTTTCGTCCAATCAACTGCAGCGCACGCGATGGATCTAACGGGGTCTTCACGAAAGCCGATCACGTACCACAGAGGAAAGCACACATACGCTAGATGGCGTTGCGGTCAGTGGTCGGGGCGCACACCCAAAAATCGGAGGGCTGCCACTACGCAGGGGGCAGTCTGAAGCGTCATAGACCACTCGAGAAAGGTGTCCAGCTGTTCTGCGTGGTGTTTATGCGGGGCGGGGCACGCGCGCGTGCCACGGTGGTATTGTTGCTCTATAGGAGTCGTCGCTCCGAGGCTACCGCATGAACGCGATTTTAAGCACCGTTAGATTAGGAACACAATACTAAGATTACATAGTAACTGCGCGTGTGAAGTAAAAAGAATAAGTGAAAGCGGGAGTCATTCTCTGTCTATTCATTCTTTAGTCACTTATTTTTCCTTGTTTTCGACTGAAGGCAAAGAAGTCTGTACGGACGCATTTTCGTGGAGGCGATATAGAAACACCCCGAGTGCGCGGATGATTAGTGCACGGTTTAAGCTCATAAAAGACAGAAGAGCAAAAAAAATAAAAATTGAAGTTTAGCAAGCTCCGCTTACATAAGAAGCGATTGCTATTAGGCTATTCGACTGTGCTATTTTGGTGAGACTCTGCTTAAAAATAAGAAAACAGCCACATCTAAGCTGAAACCGATAAACAATGTACTTAAATGTACCTGTCTTATCTCATCAGTGATAGTATACTTTTTGTAATTATGAGCAGCGCAACTAGAGAAAAATTCGCCTTACTGTGTATGGTATTCTTACTCGCCGTGATATTAAGCATGCCATGACAGGCCAGCGCTTGTTTGAGTGGTGCGCAGACGTTTGTGAATCGAACATTCCGCATTTTGACGCCTATAGCCAGCTTGAAAGTGTCGGGCTGTGCAGTGATGTCTGGAGAGCAGGATTAGTGGACGTACGGACGACGTCTTTCGCGAGCTAGAGAGAGCTTGAGACAGTGCACTGAGCCCTAATATTCGTAGGCCTGAAGAATGTACGACAGCGTCCACCGCCGTCTTTTCTCCTTCTCACAGACGTGCGTGTGTAAAAGGCGCGTAGAATACTTGCAGTGCTGTGTTCCACTGCACTGGCAGGTTTACACGGCGCTCGCAAACGAGATACTTGCGAAACGTGTGGTTGTACCCGCGATAGCACAATCCATCGGCCAGTATTGAAGTGTATTGGTAACGCACTGATCATGTATAGTGCCGGGCATCACGAACACACTTCCAATATAAGGCCGATGTGGTGAACTTCGTGGCGCTTAGGCTGAAATTTTGCTTCTTATTCAGCGAAACGCTCACGGCGTGTCGTCCAAGCACTTTAACGTTTCCCATGCGACCAGTTTACTTAAGAACTTACCTGTGTCCCCACCTTCTGTTGTATGGACTAGCTGTAACAACCAGCTATTCTCAGCGACTCCCAACCTGTTTAATAATCGAGGAGATGGGTGTAAAAATTAAAGCAAGGTTTAAAAAAATATTTATGGAACGAAAGTTTCGTCTTAAGACTAGGTGTGATAGCGCCTTTAGCACAGCTTTTTCATTGTGCGATTGTTTTAGTTGCTTTGGCCTTTGAGAACAGAAAAGGCGCAATATTTTCACTTCGCAATTGACACCTGCACTTGAAATTGATAACAAAACTTTGGAGGTAAATATGTCGTTCGTTCGAATCACTATCGCTGAATAACCTCCACCTTGACTCCACCCGTTGTTATATGGGAATAAAAATAGTATGACACCACCACTATGACCAACTATGAACGCTTTACAATGAACGCCGCTTGCCTCACAATTTTGACACGAAATCACGTGCCTATATTTTCCGACATGTTTCGAACAACTTCCTGTGAGACGTACGGTAAAGGGACCTTTTCGTCAAACCAGTTGCATACGCTCTTGCGGAAAATTGATAGCGCTTACGGTACCTTATTACAGCCCACATTAGGCCGCCGCATTCACGCTCACTTGCTCAAGGGAGAGCAAAGGGAACTTATCTCCAAGGACGCCAAACCGAGGTCCCATGCCCCTTATGCCCAGGGCCCGCATAGACAGAATAACAATTGCTCATGAGGAGAGAAAAGCCACCATAACTCTCCCTCTGTCTCGATCAGATCTAACCTCTACTCTGCTGTGAGGGAACGGATGAAGGTTTGGTCTGTGGCTTTCATAGGGTTAAACGTCGGGAAATTATTCAGGCTATGAAAGACGGCGTAGTGGAGGACTCCGGAAATTCTAACCACCTGTTGCTCTTTTGGCGCGTAGTGCGACCGATGGTCGCTTAGGGTAACAAATTAAATTTCAAAGGAAGAAAAGCGTAGAAGGAGGCGGCAGAACGTTAAACGTACGGATGAGGTTCGCAGGGGTCTATTGGATGCAGCTAGCACAGGATCGGGTTAATTGGAGAAAGATGAGAGAGGCCTTCAACCTGCAGTGGGTACAGTAAGGCTGATGATGATGCTGATGCATCGCACACTATACTGGCGTCTAGCCCCTCGATCGACAGTAGGCACCGGGGTTCGAGTTTCGATCACGGAACTGTCACCAAACCATTGTGATGGGCTCCTGATAGCCACTAGTTCCGAGCGGACAGTCGCGGTGCCTTCTTGCTTCGAGGCCGACGCTGGAAATGTCCGTACACAATGCTGATTATGTCTGCGGTTGTACGATACATGGACCCAGCCCCTGGAAGATGATTGCGTATCATCGTCATCCGCTTCTAAGCGAGTGTGCCCCCGAAGCTGGACGCAGAGAACCAGCCGACGCCCACTTTTACAAGCTAGCTCGCACCCGCTGTTGCTGCCGAGGACAGGTTTGGGTATTCACAGCGAAACTAGAGCGGCTCGCCGCTGGGCTCGGACAGTGCGCGCTAGGCGTAGCTCGATGATGGCAGCTTTGCGAAACCGCCACCGCTGACGCGAACGAATGGAATGAAAACCAGCCCGTGGGCTCATACTTTTGCGTCTACGTTATGTACGCACGCGAATTGTATTCTCGGGCTACTTTCAGCTGATTCGCCTATGTGTTAGGCAGGTCACTGGGCGAGCATGGGCGTGAAACTTGATTTTGCGCGTACGTGCTACACGGAGTTCATTGCTTTTATCATACGGCTGTTTCACTTGTCTGTCCAAATCAAAGCGGCCATTTATCGTTTATTTCTTCATTAAAGTGACTGCGTTTTGTGAGGTTACCAGAATCGATGAGGGGTGCTTGAGCTATGATTAGGACCGGTAGCTCAAGCACCGTTTTGCAGGATCGAATCACTGCCGCGGAGACCGTATTTCAATGGATGCGACATGCAAAGGAAACGCGTGTACCGTATATGTCAGTGCCCCACGGTAAATAACACAAAGTAGTCTAAATGTATGCAGAGTATTAAACTACGGCACCGCCTCCTCACAATGGCTTAGTGACTACGGCGTTCGACTATTTAGCCGGTCGGGCTCGATCCCTGCTGCAGGGCCGCCGTACCCCAGAAGTGGAAAAAACAAATCGAGCCAAAACATTTATGCATATACACACGTGATTTCGCGTCACTGTTATGACTCATTTGTATTTTGGTGTCACACCATTTCGCTTCCCATTTACAATCCATCTGTTCCTCAAGTTGGAGGCTAGGTTACGACAGAGATTCGAAACAGTGATGTATGTACCTCCAATTCTATGTCGTTCAATGTAAGTGCAGCTGTCCACCGAGAAGTCAGACAGATCCTGCGCCTTTCTTTTCTCCGAAAACAAACCTATTAAAGTCTTTTAACACTTTGCCAAACTCTTTAACATTCTTTCAATCACAAATCTAAAAGCAGAACCATGCCACTATGCCCAACAGTGTTCTCACACGCCTTGATCGGTCAACCTGAGTTAAATGTGAGGCTAACTTCACGTGATAGTGCATACAGCTCGTTCCGTAGATACGGCGCCATTGACGTGACTTCACATAGCACCAATGGCCGCCAAAAGTGTCGGAACAACGGACAGGCAACCGCGTCAACTCTTAAGCGGGGTGCCTAAGCGTCCCACAAGATTTCTAGAAATGCAAATGCAAATTAGTGTTTAGGGAATGAAAGACGCAGTATCTGTCACACAAGATTTCTCTGTTTATTTTTATTTATCTGGGAGTGCCTAGCTTTGACCGCGTGCCTTAGTATTGAGAAAGAGTGTGGGATTTTTATGGCAAAAATGAAAGGTGCACCAACTCAACAGCTTGATTAGAAGTAGTATTCAGGGATTTGGAATGGGAGAAGTTAGGGATAAGGGTTGATCGAGATAACCTGAGTACTCAGCGATTCGCTGGTGACATCGCCTTGCTAAGTAACTCAGGGGATGAACTGCAAAGAATGATTGATGACATTCACAGAAAAAGGAGGAAGGTAGGCCTAAAATTAATATGCAGAATACTAAAGTTATCTTCAACAGCCACGGGAAGGAAAGGCAGTTTACGCTATAGATAGCGAAGCACTGGAAGAGGTAGGCGATTATGTCTACTTATGACAGGTAGTAACCACAGATCGGGACCATAAAAGAGAAATAGCAAAGAGAAGAAGATTAGGATGCAGCTCACTTGGCAAGTGCTCACAGATTCCGACTAGCAGCTTATCGGTGTCGCTCAAGAGGAAAGTATATAACAGTTGCATCTTACTGGTAGTCACCTAAGGAGCTGAAATATGGAGGCTAACGAAAAGGGTTCTACTTGAGCTGAGGAAACGCAGAGAACTGTGGAGCGCAAAATGGTAGGAGTAACGTTAACGGACAGGATGCGTTCAGGGTGGGTCAGAGAAATAGCTCGAGTTACTCATATTTCAGTGGAAATCAAGAAGACTTGGCAACTGGCAGGGCATATGATGCAAAGAGAGGGTAACCAATGGTAGCTAGGGGTAACAATTATGGTTCCAAGGTTAGGAAAAGCGTAGCAGAAGGCAGAGGAGGTTAAGAAGTTCGCGGGGTTCGAGCGGATGCCGCTAGCACAGGGCCGGCTTAATTGGAGCAATATTGGAGAGGCCTTCGCTTTGCAGTCGTTACAGTCCGGCTGATGATGATCGCGATGAAACTACTCAATCTGCCACGATAGACATCTGTACCACGCCATGAGGAAAGTGTAGGAGGATAGAACTGGAATAGAAATAAATAAAGGCACGAAGTGGAAGTCTCTCAGTTGATTTAGAATTATTCAACACTCGCTCATACCGCACCCTCAACGGGCAGTTTTAGGTACTTCTTCCTGCGAAGTACGACCGCCATTGAATTTTAATACTCCCTGGTTCAGTTTGGAATGGTTTACAGGGTTTAACGTTCCGAAACAACTTAGGTTATGTCGTATAGTAGTGGAAGACTTCGAAATAATTTCGACCACATGGTGTTATCTAACGTGCACATAGTAGAGAATGCGCGTTATAGAGGCATTATCAATGAATCGGCATGGCGATTAATTGCCAGAGTAGCGGACCATCGAATGCATAGTTGTCGAGCTGAAGGTGCAATAAGCATCTCTAAACATTAAAACCACCAAAAAATCGTCATCAGCAAGTATTGCGTTACCATATGCTTATCGAGATACACTATTTCTTCTTCCCGTACAGCGACAGACGGCTTGGCCACGCACGTGTTTTTAACCTTGGCGATGCAGTATGCCTTAAAGGTTTCCCTGTACACCTTGTTGTCACGATTGTACACAATCGTGTTGTTGTCAGGATCTGGTGAGTATACATGCTGAGGTCTCGTTCCTTGAATTCTCGGCAACTTTCTTTCCTTCATATTTCCATGGGTTTTCGAACAAACTACCAGTTGTTAGCGCTCGTGTCGTCTGTTCCTTCTATCAGTCGTCCTTTGGCGCGCTAAATTTCTTTCAGAATATAGCCTACAACATTCCCCTATAGACCGCATCGACTCTAGTGTGCGATGACAAATGAGTGCCTGGCGCGAGCGAAACATGCGGAAGAAGACAAAAAGGAGGACGAAGAACGCTTTATGAAGTAAAATAGGAATAACGGTTATTCGAGCGTCTGGTCAGGTGGCGAGGATCCCTTTCGCACTGACAACCGCGGCCCTCTCGGAGGTACGGTGTTCTGTTTCCGGTCCCGAGCTTGGGATTCGGTGCTGCTCCTGAGATGGGATGTTTGCAGCACACTAATAGGATATGTGCTATAGCGACTCTGCGTTTATCGCAGGAGGTGGAGTGGACAGCTAGATGAATGGCTGCACATAGGGCCGGGTGTTATGGGAGTTCTCGAAAATCGATGGAGATGGGCGGCGCTCTCGGCAGGATTACAGTGCGGCGAAGATACCTTACACATTGCGGGGGCAATGCAGAGAGCTCAATTCAAGTAGTTGTCTTTTGCCCGATTAGAAAATAAGAACGTTTACGATTTGGCCATTGTCTTGGGGTATTTATATCACCTTAAATAAAGTCTTATCTGTCTTTTATTTGCAGCTAATAAGATAATATTCAGGTTTTACGTGTTATTGCCATATCGGGAAGTGAGGTTCCACTGCATATTGCGAACATTCGGTAATACTGATCTCGACGATCCCATCATAGGCAAATAATATGAAAGGAGAGCACCAAGACAACTTACAGCAGGTGACTGGACGCCGAAGGCGGGACGGACCATGCGTGCCTTGTTCGTAAACTGGCGTACACAGTTATGCAAGCTGCAACGGCCGTCTATACCAGCAACCCCCTTTCTTTCTCTTAACCTCGCCCTTCACGAGTGTACTGTATACTCTCCCGTCGCCGTGACCGTTGTCTTCGCTGACGAGCGGCGATGACACGCAGTCAGGCGGGAGCGCGCGAAGGCGGCCATGCGAGTCGGGCCGACCCGCTTTAATTGTGTCCGGCGTGCATCGTGATGGGCGTCCAGAAGTCGCGCCGACGGTCGGAGGGGGAGTCGGAGAAAAGGACGACCCCGGTCAGTGGAAGGGCCGCATTTCGGCGCGACCGCGTTTCAGCGTCGGCCGCAAGTACCGCTGTTTGACACACACACACACACACACACACACACACACACACACACACACACACACACACACACACACACACACACACACACACACACACACACACACACACACACACACACACACACACACACACACACACACACACACACACACACACACACACACACACACACACACACACACACACACACACACACACACACACACACACACACACACACACACACACACACACACACACACACACACACACACACACCGGTTCATCATCATCATCACATTCATCGCCCTGCGCGATGGGGAGGAGGAAGACGCCCCAAGGAGCGGAGAAGCCTTTTTCCCCTCCACTGAGTGCACTTTACACAGCCGTGAACGGTGTCAAAGTCGTCGCCTTGGCATTGTGCGCGTGAGGCGTCTTCTCAGGCGTCGTCGTCTGCATCACGGGAGGCGAGGACGGGCGTGCGTTGCGCTAAATCGGGGACGCCCTGCGATCTTCGTACGCGCGCGCCTGAGCCACGTGAACGGCTCGCCTCGGTGACGGCAGGTTCTTTTCTCTTTCGGCTCTGATCGTTACAGAACTTGGTTGCTTCACGCGCGGACTGACGCCGTGCTCTCTTTTTCTTCAGCGGGGTGTGTGTCTGCCTACGGCGAGGCGTCAAGTGAGAGGGCGTGCCGCGCTCTTTTCTCCTAATGAGACGCAGTATGCGGTCCGAGTTCGGGGTTACGGACGAAGGAGGGGGTGTGGGCCATTGTAATGGGTGGGCGTTGGCACCGTCGGATGTGTGGGCAAGACGAACGCACTGCGGCATAGTGTTTGAAGACAAGGCAGCTTTACGTGGAGACTTTTCGTCTTAACAACTGCCGAAAGGCAGGATTGCATCGCAAGCACTGCTATAAAGATGAAGCTCTTCCAGAACACCACTGAACTTTATGAGAGCGATGCTCAATCCGAAGAAATTTCAATGCGGTGACATAACACGTCATTAACTTTTTTTTTTTTTTTCTGTGCTGAACAAGAAGAGATAGCTAGGGACCTTATGCAAAATTACTGCCATCTATCGTACCTTCAGCGAACCGCGCTACGAGACACCAACCCTCATGAATAAAGGTTTATGAATGAATGAATGAATGAGTCGGCAGCGCACGGCTGCTGCCGTCGCACTAGCTGCGTCTGCTTTGTGCTGTGGTTTCCGTCCTATTTTTTCG
Source organism: Amblyomma maculatum (assembly GCF_055883805.1). Lineage (NCBI taxonomy): Eukaryota > Metazoa > Arthropoda > Arachnida > Ixodida > Ixodidae > Amblyomma > Amblyomma maculatum. The sequence goes on along the minus strand of NC_139351.1, from coordinate 13,940,511 downwards.
CATTCAGAGCAAGAAATGACGGAATAATAGACGATTAACTTGTCCACGCTGCCTGCATTCCAGTTTTACTTCATGAAGGGATCAAAACTTCTTGCGAACGATGGCATCAGCATAGCTACAAATGGCTAAACCTTCCTTGTTGCTTCGGCGCATTCCTTGATACACTGTTCAAATACACGTCCATGAAAGTGCAAAAAAAAAAAAAATTGATTTTGCTTCCGGGAGTTAAACACGTCTGCGATATCATTACGCTGCATCAGACGCCACAGGATGTTTTTGAGTCCAGCGCGGGCAAGGCTCAACTTCTGCGCCCGGCGTTTGGCCGTGATCATTGTCCCTTCATATTGAGTCAAAACTCGATTTAACGAAAGTCCCGATTTAACGAAGCTATCGTAATTCCCCCTCAGGCGCCCATAGAATCCAATGCTTTTACTAATTCGAAATAACGAAATAATTTCATGATCTGTCCCGATTCAACGAACCTTTTTCGAAAAATGAAGGTGGAAAGGGGCTATTTTTGGTCTATTTTGTAGAGAGCGCCTCAAAATTTATTTATTGATTTATTGCGAGCCCACGGTAACAGCGCGGGGCACAGACTTCCCGCTTTTTTTCTTTTTTTTCTTCACGTTGCGCACGGCAAAACAAGAGTTGTAGGGTTCAATCCAATTCATCAGATGGTGTCAGCGGTAAAAAATGTCTCATGTCGCATCCCAAGGGGCGGTGTTGCACTTCGGTGTTGTTGTTGTTTTGTTTTTTGTTTTTTGTTGTGTGTGTGCCGCGTTTCGTGCGGTTCGTTCGCCATAGTGCTTCTGCGAATATTTTACCTTGCCTTTGAGTGCATGCTTCTCACAAGCTCGGCTTGTTAGGCCTACAGTGCTACGTAGCTCTTCAGACCTACGATATATGGGTGCGGTGACTGCTCACAAAGGACACGCAGGCAAAGATCTCCTACTTCTTTCATGAAAAGTAAATTTGTAGTCCCCTGGAGCTTTTCTTGGTGAGTAACAATTTTTCTTTCTTGTGTGCTATCAGCGCCCGTAATTTTTGCCCGCCGCATTTCATATTTGTAGCCTTAAGGATTCACAAGTATGATGCCGAGGTAGGGTTCGGGTACCGACACACCTTATAATCAAATGCATGAAATTATAGGACCGAAAAAGCACTCCCTCGATTTAAAGAAGTTCCCGATTTAACGAAATAATTCATGGCTCCCCTCAACTTCGTTAAATCGAGTTTTGACTGTATTTAACTGTAGTACGCCTTGCGAATACACGTATAAGAAGGGGCTTAGCATTGTTTCTTTTTTTTTAAATATAGGACCGCGGCCTAATAAACATTGCGCTCCGATGGACCTTCACAATCCCAAGTACAGTGCGCGCACTACTGTTCCCATCCCATTCCCATCCTCTGTCTGGACGTTTAGCCGCTGATGTGCCTCGTTAGCGTGCAAACTACTGTACAGCAGATCCCATATTCTATAGACAAGCGTCAGCCCGTGACGTCAGTGGAGATGCGGCGGCGCTGGCGACACCAGTGACTTTCGTGGTGCAGGCAAAAGCATGGGCCGTCTGCATTGGATGCACTGTGCTTGCAGCGCTTTCCAGTATAATTCCCGATATTCCTGCAAGCTGTGGTGTGGCTGGTTGCGCCACAAGGCACAAAAAAGAAAATGGTACCTGATTTCACTTGTTTCTTGTGGTCGGATAAAGATGAGAGCGAATGACAGAGGCGTTGAGCGCAACAATTGTAGACCCTTCGGCGACGGAATGCGCCTTGGCAGCTAACGTGCGTTGCTCTACTGCACTGAAAAGTGATCAGTCCGTTTGCAACTCTTAATTGTCGTGATTGCTTTTCGACCACACGACGAATAGAGCAATAACAAACGCCTGCAGCTCGTGCACGTTTTTGATATATTCCGTGTGCATGATCTTAATCGAACGCATCTAGGAAACCGCGCTGTGAGTTCCATTCATCTGCGGCACTACCCGTGCATATTTTCGCACAAAAAAGGGCACAAAAGCTGCTGCGAAGGCAACTGCAGTGACCTCGAGCGGTCACTCCAGCGCGATATTGCCGAAACAGGCCAAAAGTTGTGAAGTAGCTTTTCTCTGTTTTCACTTTCCCGAATTTCAACGAGTGACGCACTCTTCATCAACGGTCCTAGAAATCGAGGGAACATCGTTAGGATCCGGACAAAGTTAAGCAGCGCTATTTCGCGGAGCATTAAATGTTCTTTTTGAAGGTCAATAAGATCATAATTAACGAATTAACCACGTACAACCAGCTTTGATCGAGAAAGATGTTTAATTATGGTATGTACAGTACATTGAGTTTAATGTTACAAAGTGGAATTGGCTATGAGGGATGAAAAATAAGCAGAATAAGATGACGCACATTTGAATAAAAATTTTCTCGATATAATAAATAATGCTCAGTAGATCGAGCAAATTGTACTGCAAGAGATCGTGAACATAGTGGAGAACATTGCATTTGCGCTAATAGCAAAAAAAAAAAAAAAGCAATAGAGCATTCTTATGGGCTTTTATGTATATATTAACCTGTGAATGATCCTGGCTACGTCTGTGCGATTAAACAGACGTCAGACGTCTTTTATCGAGCAGGATAAAACAAGTTGGCAGCGCGCACTAGGCGAATGTTACAAAGAACTAGAAGATTGAGTTGTTCTTATTCAGTAAAATTCTATGACTTAAGTTGCACGTACAGTTAGCTAGAAATATGATTTCTAGTTCAATATAGTTGCCGGTAATATTGTTCATTAGAGTGAAGGTGCTTGGAGCAGCAGAAAACGTACCCATCAAAATAGTCGTCATATGAAAAGCACACTTCCAGTCATTCATATCATCATCCTTGCATGTGCTAACAATAGGCCCGGAAGTTGGACAGTGTTGACTATATATTAGTTTTTCTTATACATTGCTATTTCTCGTTTTCATATAATCTAATTAGTCACTACAGTCTAATGTTGCTACAGTCGTCCACCGTAACCGCGCGCTGTTCAGGCCGCGGAGAAGGAAGCCAATGCAGCGCTCTTCGTCAGGTAATTCCAGCAGTAATCGGCTAGTAAGGTGCTGAATTACTCTCCAGACACAGACCAAACTGTTTTTACGTACAAGCAAAGCTTACGCTTCAGAATATTTGCACGCGCAAACAGGTCTCGAAGGCGGTGTCGCTTGGCGTAGTGTAGGCACGCTGCGCTTTTGCCTATACCCCACGTCGCTGCCGATCGCAGCGCCACCTTTGTTTACAAACATGACGCTTGCCTATATGTTATTGGCGAAAACTGCCGACCACGTGAATTTGCCGGTGAAACGCGACAAGTCAACAACGTGATTCCGTGCGCGCTGATCCTCCTCAGATATTTAGCTACTGTTGCCATTGTGGTTCCATTTCGTGAAAATCAGTGCATTAGTGCAGTGCAGTGCAGCTACCTGCGAAGTCGGATCGCAGAGGTTTGCCTTATACCCTGACGCAATGTCAAGCTCCCTCGCGGACGCGTATTCGGAGCAGTGCTTTGTGCAATCCGCAGTTTTTGCACCAAAGTCATTCTCCTCTCCAATGACGCATTTTTTCGGTACCAGTTACTAGCACTTCAGCAAAGCTGGTTACTGCTTTCTTATAATTTTTAGTGGATTTATTTACTTCTGAAGATTTTGAGTGAAACATTAATATTCGACACTAGCGACGACATTAGTCACGAAATTGTTTCTGAAAACGTAGCGCGCACAGACGGCCTGTTTAATGTTGAATGTCTGTTTATTTTTTTTTGTATATATAGCTGCCGAACATATTTTGCAAAGTCCGAATTTATGGAGAGTGCAGTCAGTTGACCCCTGAATGAACACAAATGTCATCAGTGTGGAGTTGCAATGCATGAGATTTTATTTCTCAGTTCTGTTCAGTCGTTCAGTCGTGTCCGACTCTTCGTGACCCTATGGACCATATCACGCCACGCTTTCCGGTCTCTCGCTATCTTCCTACCATCACATAACTTCATCTGCAGCGCCTCGAGGATGCCATCTAACCATCGCGTTCGCTGCCTACCCCTTCTCCGGTGACCCTCAACCTTTCCCAACATCAAATCTTTCTCCAGCGACTCCTCACTTGTCATCAGATGACCAAAGTAACTGAGCTTTAACTTTAGAATTTGACCCTCCAATGAGCAGTCAGGGTTTATTGTCGACAATATCGACTGATTTGATCTTCTGGCCGTCCAAGGAACTCTCAAGATTCTCCGTCAGCACCACAATTCAGACGCGTCAATGCTTCGGCGGTCAGCCTTCTTCACAGTCCAACTTTCGTATCCATACTACATCACAACTGGAAAGACCATAGCAAGTTATACGGATCTTGGTTGGCAGTGTAATGTCTCTGCTCTTTAGAAGGCCATGGCTCTCTTTCCCAGAAGCAGGCGTCTCCTAATTTCATGGGCAGTCTCCTTCCGGGGTAATCTTGGAGCCCAAAAAGAGAAAATCTGTCACAGCTTCCACTTCTTGTCCCTTAATGCTCCTGGACTTGATGGGGCAAGACGCCAAGATCTTTGTCTTTTTAATTTTCAGTTTAAGCCCAAGCTTCTCACTCTCTTCTTGTACGCGCATCAGAAGTCTCTTGAGTTCCACTTCACTTTATGCCATTAAAGTGGTATCATCCGCATACCTAAGGTTGTTGATATGTTTCCCAGCAATCTTCACTCCAGCGTCCAGACCGGCCTTCCTCATGATGCACTCAGCGTATAGTTTAAATAGGCAGGGCGACAGTATGCAGTCTTGTCTCACTCCTTTCTCAATCGGAAACCAATCAGTAAGACCATGCCCAGTTCTGACTGTGGCCTCTTTCCCTTCATACAGGTTCCTGAGCAGACAGATGAGGTGATTTGGAACTCCCATCTCTTGGAGAGCTTGCCACAATCTGCTGTGATCTACGCAGTCAAACGCTTTCGCATAATCAATAAAGCAGAAGAAGATGGGTTTCTGGAACTCTCTTGCTTTTTCCATGATCCAGCGAAGGTTGGCAATCTGGTCTCTAGTTCCTCTGCCCTTGCGAAACCCACCTTGCACGTCCGGAAGCTCCCGATCCACATACTGCTGCAGCCTACTTTGGAGGATTTTATTTCTGCCTATATTGCAAAACAACCAACATTGTTTGCCGGCAGCAATTCAGGCAAGTAGTAGAGTTTACCGAGCAGTGGGCATACAGAAAATGTGATGCGCACATGAATTTAGCTGGGTATTTTTAGACAAAGTAATCTTGGAAGACATGCGTGCGCTCATCCTTGTTCCTGCTACAAAAGCCGAACCTCACATCTACTGCCAATGACACTGAGGCTCGTTACAAATGATATTGCTCTGTGGATATTGTCAAATGGTTGACAGTTTCTATCCATATATCTCATTGGAGTAGTAAGGTTGAAAGTTGGGCGAGTTGAATCTGGTTCATTTTGAAGGTAGCGCGAAAAACGAGGACCATGCATAGGACACAACACGAGCGCGCATGTTGTGTCCTTCTACTCTTGGTCCTCATTTTTCGCGCTACCTTCAAAATGAACCCTACCTCATTACACTGTTTTGATGGCGCTTCATGAAGGTTAAACGAAAAAACGACATTATTCATTCATTATTACAGCGCAAGGATGGCACAGAACAAGAGGAGGGCACAACAGCGCTGTTGTGTCCTGCTCTTGTTCCGTGCCGTCCTAGCGCTGTAATAATGAATGTATGTAACCAACTCGCCCAAAATGTTGTATTATGGGACATTATTCAGCAATACGGATACGAGAAAACAAAAACAAAAAACCGACATGGTCCAAATGAAGGCGTAACTCCTTTTTGATACGCCTCACATATCTAAATAAAAAAAGGGAGTTACGCCTTCATTTGGACCATGCCGGTTTTTTGTTTTTGTTTTCTCGTTGGAAAAGTAGAACAACCAATAACATTTTATTTAACACTTAACTAGAGGTACTTAAAGAACTGAAAGAAGATAAATGGTTTGAGCAAGATCACGATATAATCCAACAACAGATATAAAATAAGTAATACGAGAACTCTACAGTAAGATTAAATCTCTACAAAAGAGATATCAAACTAAACCAAAGGAAAGTAAACATAAGGTAAATTCATGGTGGAATATGGAATTGGAAATTGAAAAAAAAAAAAAGTTAGAGCAAAGAGAAATTGGTATCAAAAAGCACAAGGAGACGCAAGACAAGCATTCAAATAACAATATTACAGAGAACATAAAATTTACAATAACGTGTTAAACAAAGCAAAACAATAAAAGTTGGGATAAAGTGTGTAATGGCGTATCAAAAACCCCATTTAATCTACCATTCAAAATCGCTAGAGGCCAACTAAATACTCATCAAATTATAGAAAGCATTCTAAAAGAGAATGGAAACATACAAATTCTCTAGAGGGAACTCTAGAATATATTCTAGATTCTATGTAGGAAAATAGAGATTGAGAAGATCAGAGAGAAGTGAAAGCATAAATGACTTGGACAAACCATTTACAAAGGAAAGTAGAAAATACAGTGAAGAATTTAAGGAAAGATGTGGCAGCAGGACCCGATCAATTAAGAACATACTTTATACAAGAAATATTCGCAACGCATAAGAACTTTTTCTTTAAAATTTTCAACACATGTTTAAGAATTAGATATTTCCCAAATGATTGGAGTCAATCTAGGATAATCTTAATCCCGGATGTAGGAGCGAAGGGAAAAAAAAAAGGAATAGAAAAGTATAGACCAATTGCAATAAACTCAATATTAGGTAAAATCTTAGAGAAGTTAATAAAAGACAGAGTATATTACTTTCTTAACAGCAGAAAATTATTCCCTAAACATCAATATGGTTGTCAATATAATAAGTCAACAGTAAACGCATTAACGGAAGTGAAGAAAAGAATACAAGTAAATTTAGACAAATTAGGCACACTAATAATTTCATTGGACATTAAGAATGCCTTTAACTCAATTCAACTAAAGATAATTATCAACAAATTAAAAGATCCTAACTGTCATTCTAATCTAGGTAATATAATAAAATCAATCCTATTCGAGAGGAGTCTAATATATTAAACGCAGGCAGTAAGGGTTACAAAAGCAATATGGTCGGGTTCCCCTCTGGGATCCCCATTGAGCCCTCTACTCTGGAATTTAATGGTCTCATATATATTCCAGCTAAAATTTGAGGAAGATATTCACATTCATGCCTTTGCTGACGATATAATACTATTTATGAAATTTAATTCTCGACAACAAGCAGAAAATCAAGCAAACAAAGCATTACAAATCATAACAGAGTGGGGGAGAGAAGGTCCATTTAGAATTCAACTCAAACAAATCAAAAGTCCTCCTTATCAAGACAAGTTATGGCAGCCGACCTCCTATGATAAAAATCAATGATGAGAAACCTAAAATTGCAAAGGAATTAAAGATCCTAGGAATTATCTTTGACAACAAAATGTCTTTCTTACCCCACCTTAAGTTTGGGAAAGTGAAGGTTCAAGCTTTAAGCGCTAACTTGAGTAAATTCTCCAACGCAAACAAAGAAACGAAAGGCCGACATTTAAGGAAACTATACACTTTAGGAATAGAAAAAATGATAGTATATGAAGCTCCAGTATGGTACGAAGACAAAGTAATAATAAAAAACAAAACTAAAATCGATTTACCGAATTCCATTAATACTTATACCAAAGGCTTTAGGGCCACCTCAAATGTAACATTACATGCAATAGCTAACGTACCACCTGTACACCTAAAAATATGGGCAGAGAAAGAAATCTTTAGCACAATTCAAGGATACAGAAAATACTACTTTAAAGGAGAGTGCTTCTCAGGTAAAGAAATTAGAAATAAATTTGACATTTGGAATTATCATCCAGCTGAGAAAATAGCATATAATTATACTGAGGAAATTGACATAAAGGCAGATATAACGATATTCACAGATGGCTCAAAAATAAAAGAACACACAGGTGCAGCTTTTGTCGTGTTTAATAGTAGAGGTGAAAAAATTTCCTCTAAACAATGTAAACTTCCTCAATATGCAAATTATCTCGATGCGGAAGTAGTAGCCATTAAAAAAGCTATAGAATATGTTAGAAATGACGAACTCAACACAATTCAGATTTTGACAGATAGTTTATCTGCATTAAAGGCAATAAAAGATCCAAACAACTACGACCCAGCAAATCAGGTAATTAAAAAATAACTAAGTAAAAGAAATAGAAAGAATATCATTTTGACATACATAAAAGACCATAGTGGAAATAGAGGAAATGAAATGGCAGATGCTTTAGCTAAAGAAGCATTAGAGAAAGGAGAACAACTTAAAATACATATAACAAAACAGTTTATTAAGAAACAGCTACAAAAGAAAATTTAGGAGGAATGGAATGGAGATATGGAATAGAGAAGGTAAGAAACGTAATGCATTCGCATGGATCAGGAATTCAAAGAACCTGCCACACCATTTTCCCACAATTCATTACACTTCACAGGCAATATTGTCACATGGGAGATTTCCCTTTTATTTACACAGATTTAAATTTCGCCTTCTCTTAAATGATCGTGTGGAGAAAATATCTTTAATTTTGATCATTGCATTGAAAAATTTCGGGATAAAAACAAAGAGAACAGCTAATAAAATATTAGGCCCCAGTTTACGACTACGTAAAGCAGAAATAATTAAACTGGAAACATACAAATTTCTATAAAGCATGGTTCAAACAATATTAGAAAGGTCATATGATTTAAACTAGGCCTTATAGGATACATGTTTGGGTACAACAGGTGTGGGAGCTGAGGGAGCAACTCAGGCCAACCGAGGTGGACACAATCGACCGCTCCTTCAGCCCCACATCATATTAGGACATAACATAGTGGACAAAACACAGGAAGCAGTTTCAAATAAGCAACATTTTTTTTTTAATTTAAGAATGCAGGATATCAAATATAATAGCAGTCACCAACAAGAGTGAAGATGAGGTGTTGAACAATGTATAGTGTGAAGTGGAAAAACGCATCAAGAACGGAAAAGATGTGCTTAGACCAACACCGTGTTTACAAACATGGATGGATAGATGGAATGGATGGAATATAGGAGCGTCCCCTTTGAAACGGGATGGTAGCAGTAGCTATCATGCTCATTTTTTTCCATATATCTTAATTAATGATTTAGAATGGTTAACTAAACCATAATTCTATTTATTAAATTTTGTTCCTACATTACTAACATTATGTCACTTATCTACTTTTAAGCCGCCAATCCTCCAGTCGTTTTTTGCTAGTTTCCACCGCCGGTTTATTCACCCGGCCACTGTTATCTCCAAACCCCAGAGCTTCAGGAACAGTGATTGCGCCTGCACCAACTTCCGGATGGATACCATTACATTCGAGTATAATATGGGCAATTGTTTCACTGGAGTTTCCACATACAGCACATGCGTCATCTCCATTGCTAAATTTCTTTTTGTAGCTGCGTGTTCTAAGGCACCCTGATCTAGCTTCAAAAAGTAGGGCACTGCCTCTTGAGTTATCAAAGAAATCTTCCTTCCTGATCTGCATTTTCCACTTTCGGTATAATTCTACACTCTGTTTATTTTCCATCGAATTTATGCAATTTTCACCTTCTGTGTTTTTTTTTTTTTTGACCTGTTGCTTAATGCTCTTTATTTCTCCGTCCTTTTTACTAGCATACTTACTAGTTAGTTTCCTAGTTCTTTTCCTCCATTGTGAGTCAACGCTTTTTAGGTACAGGTATTTAAATACTTTAGCTGCCCATCTGTTACTGTCCAATTTCCTCAGGCGTTCCTCATATAATATTTTACTCTGAGCTTCCCGCACTTCGAAAGATGCCCAGCCCATATCTCCCTGTACCGCCTCACTTGTAGTTTTGCCGTGGGCACCTAGTGCTAATCGTCCAACGGATCTCTGATTTGTTTCTAATGTCGACTGTACCTCTGATTTTAGGCACAAAACCGCATTTCCGAAAGTAAGTCCGGGCACCATAATTCCTTTCCAAATACCCTTCAAATCCTCATACCTATTGTATCCCTACAATGCCTTATGCTTCATTATCCCGGCATTCCTTCGCCCTTTGGCCTTAAGTGATTGCTCATGCTTTCCAATGTATGCCAATCCTTCGTTTACCCATACCCCCAGATATTTATATTCTGCTACTCTAGGTATTTCAAGGCCTTGTATTTTAAGACCCTGATCAGTTGAGCCGTTGAAAATCATTAGACCCGACTAAACTGCGCTGAAACTGAAGTCTAGAGTGTCCCCTTCGTCTCCGCAATACTTAACTAGAGTTTGCAATTCTTCCAGACTCTCAGCTAGCAGCACAATATCGTCTGCATACATCAAACCGGGGAGGCGCTGCTCTACCGCCTTTCCACCTAATCTATATGACAGGTTAAAACCTAGGTTACTGTCTTGTATCCTCCGTTCCAGGTTTATCATATAAAGCATGAACAGCACCGGTGATAGAGGACAGCCTTGTCTTAATCCTTTGCATACTTTGACATCCTCCGTACTTCTTATCCCTTCCCACGTAATTTCTACTTTGTTATCCCGGTATATTTCCTGTAGGAACTCTATTATCTCATAACCGATACCTAATATGTTCCACAGGAGTTCCCTGCTTACGTTGTCGTACGCCCCGTTTATGTCCAGGAAGGCCAAATACAAAGTCTATTTTCCACTCTAGATATTTCGATGCATTGGGTAAGCACGAACAGGCTATCATCTAAGCGCCTACCATTTCTAAAGCCGTTCTGAAGTTCTCCGAGTATCTTGTTACTTTCAACCCATGCTTGCACCTTTAATTTTACCGCCTGCATGGCTAACTTGTACATAACAGATGTTATGGTAATCGGCCTGTAGGATTTTATGTGCATCCTGTCTCCTTTCCCTTTATAAATCAAATTCATTTTATTCTGCCGCCAGCTGTCCGGAATTTGCTTATTCGTTATGACTGTTTCCAGAGCTTTTAACAACGTTTCCTTACTTTTGGACCGAGTTCATTAATCAGCTTGATCGGAATTCGATCTATTCCTGTAGATGTGTTTTTAGGAATATTTTCTTCTGCCTTTTTTCAGTTTAGATTGGTCAGTTCTAAGCTGCTTTGTATTCTGTTACCTTCTGTTGCTTCCTGATTTGCGGATATTACCCTATCGTCGCTCTTGAATGACTCGGCTATAACTGATGTAATGTAGTTCACTGCGTTATCTCCCTTTAAATACATAGGAGGCTCTCGCAGCGCCGCAGACGACTGGGGGTGAAAAGTATGGCTAGCGCCCATAGGAATACATGGAACCGAAAGGTTCCAAAACAATTTTCTCATTTCACAAGGTACCTATGATCTGGTTATTCGGTACGAAGCAACTATGAACATCGTAGAACAGATCACGAAAGTATGAAATCTCATTACTGTGGCGAAGTATTTTTAAAACACCGCGAAACGTATGGGGATGGGAGTTGGGAGGGCGACCGGTAGAAACGCATGTAAACACAACTTACCGCAACATTTTTCTCGTTTCGCAGAGCACCAGAAGTGGTGGCCGGTCGTTAAACGTTGGGCAGCACTTTGAAAAAATCTGTGACAAAGCATGCTGCGTCATTTTTGAAGCAATCTACTTTTAAAACTCCCCGAATAATCAGTGTTATGAATCCGGACACCACTAAAAAGAAAACTGGGTGTAGCGAATCGCACAATTTTGTTTATAGTCTGATATGCTGCAGCATGGGTAAGTTAGCTTAATCATACTGTCGCTCAAGTGATAAAACCTAGACAGAATTACATTTAAAAAGCAGTTGTCAAACGCCATACGACAATATGGACCGAACAAGAATCGCGCATTGTAGCAGACGACGGCACTGACGCCTCCAGGTCCGGAGCGTCTGCTAGCGTCTGGACGCGTCTGCTAGCGTCTGGAAGCGTCTGCTAGCGACGGCGTCGGTGGTGCATGGTCGTCTGCAACTGTCTGCTGCCAATTTATCGTGCTGTGAAGAGGCCTGTAAATCGTCAGACTTTCAGTGCTTGCAAGGAAATGTAGTGTGTGATGCAGCAATGTCGGACTACGTGAAAAGCTTGTCGGAATCGGATAAACAGCGCTACAATGAAAAGCTGTATACACTGACGGCGCTGTGCACCCGGACCCATTTACTACGTCTGAAACACATTTTGAAGTCCTCCAGGCGGACCCGAGTTCTTTTACGCTATTGGCCATGGCAAACATTGTAGTGTATGTGATTTGTTTTCTCCGAGTCGCTTCACTGCGGAGACCGTCCAGGCATACAAGTCCCTGGAGGCATACAGTTATTTTGAATAAGGTGAGTGCGGAAAGTTCATCAACGGGCATATATGCTAACTAAATATTTTTGTGTATTTTGTTTTTCCCCGTGGTATCACCATGGCTGTCGTATATCGGTCTGCGCTTTCTGTGCGGTTTCCTGGTCATTTCTTTTTTCTTTCCGTACGGCGCAGACCATGCAGCGCGTGCACGGATGTCGGAATATAGAGCCTGCCAAAATGTTTGCTTACGACTTGCTCACCGCATGCATGTATCGCGACGCCACCACATATTCATTAATTTTAATACCGTCTATATTTAGCCACGATCGATGTTTTTAGTGCGCAATGACGTCGTGCCCGTTAATTTGCGTTTTTTTTTCCCTCTCAATTTACAAAATGAACCATATGTCTCGACGGCATCATTACTGCCGTACGCGGCTCGTGCAAACCGCCAGCCCATGCAATGTTTGTGTTTTTTTTTTACTTCCGCCATACAACATGATATCGGGGCCTAGTACAAGACTCCCCCCCCCCCCCCCCCCCCGAAAAAAAAAAAGAAAAACCGCTTGGGAACATCGTCTGGAAACGCGACGCTCATATTTATTGATATATATGCTTTACAGAGGTGACAGACGCGGAATGTTGTCGCATACGTATATTCATGGCCTTAAAATAATGCACCAGTTCTTAACAAACGACTGCTTTCGTAGCCGCAAAAGTCAGTTTCTTTACGAACCGTTCTTTACATATATTTTGTATGGGCCGCGCTACCGCAATGCATTTTTAACTCAGATTCTGGACAACGAAGTGTTTTAAAAGTAGACTGCCACCACAATGATGCAGCGTACTTTATCACACACTTTTTCAAAGCGCTGGACAACGTTTAACGACCGGCCACCACTTCTGGTGCTCTGCGAAATTAGAAAAATGTTGCGGCAAGTTGTGTTTACATGTGTTTCTTTGGGTCGCCCTCCCAACTTGCACCCATATACGTTTCGCGGTGTTTTAAAAATACTTCGCCTCGGTAATGAGATTTCATACTTTTACTATTTGTTCTAGGATACTCAAGGTTTCTCTGTGCGGAATAACGACATCATAGGTGCCTCGTGAAATGAGAAAACTACTTTGAAATCTTTCGGTTCCATGTATTCCTATGGTCACTAACCCTAATTTTCACCCCCAGTCGGCCCAGCCTGGCAACAGAAGCGCCGCCGCATCGTGCTTACGTCACAGATCGACGTTGATCTATATGTCATATGTTCTACAGTGTTGCGTTGTTTTGTTGTATTGATTTGTATTAATGGGTGAATGTATCCAATCATGTAAAATAATAATGTTTGTGAAAAAGAAAAAAAATAAACGCCGTTAATTGTGCTATTGTGCAACGCAAAAATTGAAGATAAAAAAACGCAATGTGGAGCAGTTATATAGTGCTGATCACTCATATTTCCCCGCATGTATTCATGCATGAATTGTATATAACGTCGGTATGAATAAGATAGAGTCTGCAAGACGTACCCGTTTGCAGAGCAAATCGCCCAGAAGCAAGCTGCAATGTCTCCGAAGTCAGCTATGGCACTTCTCGTGTCATTGCGTTGAGTTCACGACTTCAGCTTTGAAGCGGGTAGCCCTCCACGATCTGTCCTTTGCTCTTTTAAGGGCGGCCCGAAAGGGGCTGCCTCGTGCTATGTATAGAAGGAGGGGAGACACCCCCCTTATGTTTTTGGCAGTAAATGCTTTCACCACCACCACCAATCTACTAACTTCCTCAATGGCCAGCCTTGGCTTGAGGACAGCGTTGATCACATTAGTCGACATCTGATATTTTGAAGGGGAACAAAACATTTAGATAACTGCGGTCACTAGCATTGCAGGAATGCGAAGACAGCCTTATCATTGATTTTCTTATTTATAATTTTTTATTGTCAATTTCCTTATCAGTAATCACCAATTTTCTTATTACTGTGGCGTCCGTGTGCTGTGCGATGTCAGCGCACGTTAAAGATCCCCAGGTGATCGAAATTACTCCGTAGCCCTCCACTACGGCTCCTCTTTCTCTCTATTCACTTTCACTCCCACCTTCCTCCCTTCCCCTACGGTGCGGTTCAGGTGTCCACAGAGCAAGTGTGACAGATACTGCGCCTTTCCCTTCCTGTGAACCAAATATTATTATTTCCTCATCCCCATTTCCTTTTCGCGTTTCTTATCACTAATTCATGATCACTAACCATGTTGACACACATTGTTTTAATTCCATTAATTATGTGATCACAACCGCCACCAACAAATTTTGCCCCGCTGTAATAAATCTGTGCCTAACATGAATGCGTTTCCAGATAATGTATCCGATAAATGACGCTTATAAATTTGATCAACTGGAGTATGTACATACCCACCCTTTCTATAAGTATATATAGTATAATGATATTGTTAACGTACACAATGCAGATGTTTGATGTGAAGGGAAAAAAAGCCATGTAACAGAGGCTTGACGATACTCGCAATATAGGACGGATATTCGACGCATGTAGCTTGAATCCTCAACTGACATCATGTTTTTGCTCTTGGTCATTCACTACGGCTTGAAAGCTTACCGCAACTTGTCGTACAGACCAAAGCGCTTCGAATACTGCTTGCGCCCACACATTCTGCTGATGGAGTTCACAGAACCACACGCCGCACTTCGGCCTTCGAAATGCAAAAACTGGAGGACACTTAAGCTTCGCCTTTAAGGTTTGAACGCGACAGCATTTATACCCTAGTGCTTTGAAGACGATGGATGAATGTATAAGGCTTTGAATCGGGCGGCGGTTCCCGCTATCTGTTGGGAAGCGCCATAAAATCGACGACATTTATCAGTGAGCACCGCATAGGAAGTAAGCAAAAGGGAAATGTCATTTGCTTAACTATTACCTCCGCAATTATTGTCTTTCTAATGAAGAACCAAAACATCAGTCATAAGGCAATGCACACATTAGGCCCATTTTGTTTGGAGAGAAGCAATGTGGTTAGATGGCGGAGTGGTTGCGTGCTCACCTCGCATTGCGAAGGAACCGTGTTCGGCTCCACTGGTTTCCACAAAATATTTATTGTTTCTTAAATTTGTTTCTGATTTTTTGCGTTACAACCACAACGCCGACATCGGCTTTTCTGCAACAGGGTGCCCTTAATTCTGTCACGTTAAACACGCATAAGAAAAAGACTAGCTTCAAGACATGCACGAAAACTTCACCAAAAACCAAAAGTTTACATGGGGACAAGTGAATAAGCTCAGTGCGCAGAATGTGCGGATTCCGCGAAGTTGGTTACACACGTTCGAAGCTCGAGCAAACAGAAACCGACTCGAGCCGGCTTTTCATCAGGCTTGCGCGAGCTTCTCGTCGGTACTGTTTTCAATCTCGCTTTAATGAACGCCTCGCGCGAAAAACACACATGGGACGACGGAAGTGTATACAGCTCGACCCGTGGTTGGAACTGCATACACTCTCCTCACCGCCGTCGCATCTGTGTTTCTTTTCTTTTTCTCCAGCCATCTTGGCGTATAGGGCAGGGTGGAGGAATGGGCGTATTCGCTGAAAACGCGGGAAAGCGCGCGCAAACACACGGACTCGCGCGCTTTCACAAAATTCAATGATGGCGCACCGAGCTTTCATCCGATTGCGTGGGCCTAGTCGCTCCTCCGCTCCGCTTGCAGCCGCTCTTCATACAGAGAGAGAGAGAGAGAAAGAAAGAGACAGGGGGGAGAGGGGGAAAATTTACGCGAACTTTGCAGTCGCGAAGAGCGGCTGCAAGCGGAGCGGAGGAGCGACTAGGCCCACGCAATCGGATGAAAGACAGGGGGGAGAGGGGGAAAATATATATATTTATATATATATATATATATATATATATGCGGTTATGTTCATGCAAGCCTAGGGCTCATTCATGACAAATACTGCAGCAACGACTGTAGCACGTAAAAATAACCCTTTCGGTTTGTATATATCGCATAGCCAAGGAACCACTGTTAGTTGTGAAAGCGAGAGAAATATATATATATATATATATATATATATATATATATATATATATATATATATATATATATATATATATATATATATATATATATAAATTTCTCTCGCTTTCCTAGAGTGTGTTGCGGATCTTGATTATACGTCACTAATGCCGAATATCTCGCGCAAGTCTCTCTCGCTCGCTACAACGAACGCACATTCGTCTTTCTTTGAGAGTTGCGGAAGCGGTTGTCTTTCTACTTTTACACATGCAGACGCACGCACTTTAAAGGCGTGCAACCACCTGTCTCAACAAGGCTTCTACCCCCCCCCCCCCCCCCCACACACACACACGCACGCTCACTCTGGTCGAGCCCTTTTCGTTCATTTCAAACCAAAATGGCAGTCGTCAGATAAAAAGATGCAAGATTTGCACATGGCGGGAAAACGCTGCTAAAAAGAGCACGCACGCAAAAGCCGCGCTCTCGGTTACTGAGCTATGTGCGAACGGTGGAGCGCGAAATGGAGGCGACAACGAGTGGTGGTGGTTGCTGACGTTTGCAGGAATCGGCAGAAGGAAGGGACTGGGCACCAATATAACAGATGAATGGGAAGGGGCCGGTAAAGTGTTAGAACGACTTCGACTTTTGTTTTCTCGGTGCCTTAAGTTAAGGCTGTGCATTTTCCGGTTTTAATCGAAAACCACTGATAAACATCCGCCAAAAATAACATTGGGGAAATGGTTAAAACCGAAGAAAGCCGCTTTGCGGTTATGTTCATGCAAGCCTAGGGCTCATTCATGACAAATACTGCAGCAATGACCGTAGCACGTAAAAATAACCCTTTAGGTTTTTATATATCGCATAGCCAAGGAACCTGTTAGTTGTGAACGCTTTCAAATGCTTAGAAGTTCACATAACCTCTGACCGTCGATGAAACGAGCACATATCGTATGTAGACAAAAGCCCTAAGAAAACTGCACTATTTTAAATGAACGCTGGCACTATACACACAAGAAATGAGGCGTTTAGCTTGCAAAACATTGGTTCTGCCAAAACTGAAATATGCTGCAGCAGTGTGGTATCCCTGGACTGAAACTAACAAACTTAAAACAGAAAATTTACAACGCAAAGCAGCCAGGTTTATCTTTAATTGTTCATTTACTCGTTCCTTCCTCATACCTTCGCGGAGGGGAACATTGTACGCGTAGACGTTGCCAATTGCGAATCAGTGAATTTATTTTTGCAAGTTCTGAATGAAGCATAGGGCTTATATGCATCCCTGTTTTTGGCCACGCTCGATGCCTTCGTTCGTTGCCGAATTCGACGACGTTGTCGATTCTCTGTGCTCGATTTTGTGTTGTGTTTTGTGCTCTGATCTTGACTGTTCTATTGCTACCTCTCCTGCAATGTACTTCTCGTTTTATCATTACGTTTCTACCCCACTCCTGCCTTAAAGCCTGTAACACTGGCCGGCAGCATTTGCTACGTAAATCAATTAAAATTTCTTTTTCTTGCAAGCCCGGAAAGGGCCACGTAGGCACTCAAAAAATGAACCCCAAATGGGGGAGACGCTCAAGGTTCCGCCGCGCCGGCCGCCTAAACGCACCTGCTATCGTCTCTCTCTGCTGTAGCAATCGACAATTTATGCAAATCTTTACGTCAGCTTCTCCCCAAGGTTCGTATTATCACCCAAACAAGTCGTTCTTCTTGCGGTCCTCACACTCTTGCATTCTACGGGGAAGTAGTAGTACTAGACCTTGATAGGAAAGCTGCCGGGTGAATGCGGTCGACGAAGACTAGGGCGTGCGGTCGACGAAGACGTCAAATGATAGGGCGTGCGTTGGTCACCGATGTCACTGATTGCCGAGAAACCGGAGAAGCCACTGCTGGCCAGGTGAGCGCTGATTGGCCACCCGGATCCTGAAGTCAAGAAGCAAGATACACGGCCGAGTTTCCATGGCGTGTTAGCAGTGACGCAGATACGCTTAGTTGTGTGTATAGGCAATGTCCAGACAGCTTCGTGTATCAGACTGAAATGGTGCCGAATGTAACGCCGCCGTTGTCAGTCGTAGACGCATAACGACCGGAAGGCCGCTGAGTTGGATACGCGACCAACTATAAATACAATAAATACTTACAAGAACACATAGCAGAAGCTGACAAACATAGTCACGGAATCATGGAGAAACCCAATTTGATAGTGTGGGTTGGATCTGCAACTTATGATGAACGTCGCTACCGCCGCGGAGAGCCCAGACTCGCTCCCAAGTACTTCGGCAACTGTAGTAGTGTCACCCTACCGAGTAGAAAGGTCAGGGACGAATGCCACAATGCGAGGATCACTAGCAGCAGTCCAGTAACAAAGTGCACATCTGGATGTGATGACAACAACGTGATCAGCAACACGGACTCCAATCCTGTCGCATACATATATATATATATATGTGTGTGTGTGTGTGTGTGTGTGTGTGTGTGTGTGTGTGTGTGTGTGTGTGTGTGTGTGTGTGTGTGTGTGTGTGTGTGTGTGTGTGTGTGTGTGTGTGTGTGTGTGTGTGTGTGTGTGTGCGTGCGTGTGTGTGTGTGTGTGTGTGCGTGCGTGCGTGTGTGTGTGTGTGTGTGTGTGTGTATGTGTGTGTGTGTGTGTGTGTGTGTGTGTGTGTGTGTGTGTGTGTGTGTGTGTGTGTGTGTGTGTGTGTGTGTGTGTGTGTGTGTGTGTGTGTGTGTGTGTGTGTGTGTGTGTGTGTGTGTGTGTGTGTGTGTGTGTGTGTGTGAACGAAAGAAGCCAACAGTCGCCGAGGCTGACTGTTGGCTTCTTTCCTTCATGTATTATAACGAGCACCCTCATTTCCCCTATATATATATATATATATATATATATATATATATATATATATATATATATATATATATATATATATATATGTGTGTGTGTGTGTGTGTGTGTGTGTGTGTGTGTGTGTGTGTGTGTGTGTGTGTGTGTGTGTGTGTGTGTGTGAACGAAAGAAGCCAACAGTCGCCGAGGCTGACTGTTGGCTTCTTTCCTTCATGTATTATAACGAGCACCCTCATTTCCCCTATATATATATATATATATATATATATATATATATATATATATATATATATATATATATATATATATATATATATATATATATATATATATATATATATATATATATGTATATATATATATATATATATATATATATATGTGTGTGTGTGTGTGTGTGTGTGTGTGTGTGTGTGTGTGTGTGTGTGTGTGTGTGTGTGTGTGTGTGTGTGTGTGTGTGTGTGTGTGTGTGTGTGTGTGTGTGTGTGTGTGTGTGTGTGTGTGTGTGTGTGTGTGTGTGTGTGTGTGTGCGTGTGCGTGTGCGTGTGCGTGTGTGTGTGTGTGTGTGTGAACGAAAGAAGCCAACAGTCGCCGAGGCTGACTGTTGGCTTCTTTCCTTCATGTATTATAACGAGCACCCTCATTTCCCCTATATATATATATATATAAATATTCTACCAAATGTTCTAAGTACAACAGGTTGAGCATCGATCTTCTGCAATTAACCCTTTCAAAGTGTAAAGGCTCATGCACATTCATGAGTGTTTTTCTCGTCGTCTCTGTGTATATATGTTTTTCTGTATAATCGTCTGTGTAACTTCTTTTTTCTAAGGTCAAATGGCAAGGGGTAATGACCTTGACTGCTTTGATATATTAAAGTTGAAGCAATGTTTTTCATCGTGGCTTTAAAATTCCCGCAGCCGCTGTATTTTGGCATCAGAGATTCCTAAGCCATCGTACATGGAACATATACTTGTCCTTTTGTTCCCCCTGGTGTACAAATAAAGCATGGATGAATAATAAAAGTGGATGAAGGGCTTTTTACGGTGCACACCTCTGGCACACTTCCTCGCTTCAAGTATAAGCAGCGTCGAATGAAATAGTAACAGAGCAACTCTAAAGGGAACACACCGTCAGAGCATATCTGCTGCCTCTTAAGAAGTGAAGGCACGACCAATTTGCACTTCTAAGTCTTAGCGCTGTCGAAATGATAATCTTTCGAGCTGACATGTAACATTCCTTCGTGCACTAGGGCCCTGTCGTTTTGGGGCTCATGTTTCAAAATCCTTGTTTCCCTTTCATTTCTCGCTGAAAGGATAACTAATAAAAAGATGCTGTTATATCCATGAGGCGAAGAAATTCCCACGTAGTTATATGTCTCCCCCAGGGATGGGCGGACGGAGAAAAGATTGGACAGACGCTTTCCCACATGTAGGGAGGTGGTGACCAAGGAAAGGATGGCTACGTTTACTAATATTTTTCAACTGCTGGCTCTATGGTAGCTGGCAATGATGATCAGTTAGCCCAAAGCATTCTTGCGTGTACAGCAGTTGCGCTGATGACCTCAGAGCGTGAAATGTAAGTGCAGAATAAGAGGATATAGACAGAAATACAAACATGAAATATATATGCATACAGATAGAAGGGTAACTGTACCACATCGCTCCAGCTGTGCTGGGGCTGCAATTGTCGTTCCGGTTTGAGTCATTCAATATCTCCATTAGACACCTAGTGCGTACGCTACAGGGTGGCTCCTTTCTCGTTGCCGGCTATCACTGGCCAGCATTGCCCAACACAACATAACGCTCCTATAAAACGCAAAAAACGTAATAAAACGGGCATAGCTGCACATGGAAGAAACGCCGTTAAATCGGGAGCATGAGAGGAAAAGCAATGACAAGCGGATGCGGCAGAATAAAGGGAGATAAAGGGCAATCCCCGCCGTCCCGCTGGCGCAATTAGCGTGGTTATTGTTCTTCCCGCACACGTATGTGTGGCGCCCGTGGAAGGGGCGCGGGCGATCAAGGCGGGCGCACAAGAGAAGGATGAGACCCTCGGTGCCTCGTAAACGACTTCGAAGCTGAGCGCGCGAAGCCATAAAGATATCCGTCGGAGAAGTGAGCAGTGTTCGCGCGTACGTCAGTCGCTTGGGCGAGGGAATTAAATACGCCGAGAACCTCCTGGGTCGCTTTCTTTCCGTGCGTGCCGGCATAAAAATTCGCCAAGCTGGAGACTGAAACTGTTACAGATGAAAGAAACGGACACGTGCCTGCAGAAATGCCGCTGGAAGAACACCGGACGCGATATTCGGAGGTCGTGGGTTCGGTTCCCACCATCGGCACGTTGTTTTTTCTTCTACTTTGTGTTTAATTATATTTCCCCTAAATAGATTACTAATTTCTGTGATTATCCAAGTAAACATTAAAAAAAATACATAAAGTACCATCCCCAACGCTTTCTTTGGCCTCGCCGACTGTTGGCTTAATTCTTTCCTTCAGAAACACTAGGAGAGACAAGCCTTCAGTTGGATCGAGCAGCTGTCATCATGAACAGATGGCACTAAAATTGAAAGTTTCTGCGGAAATCTTGACTGTTCCATACAGACCATTGCTTCCCCATGGTCACCGGAACATTTTAACTTCACAACTCGGACCCGTTTGAGGCCTGAATTTACACAGAGTAGGAAAAGAAGGTCATCACGATCAGAATGTTCTTTTCGTATCTAAGCACATGCAATGCCCCTTCACTTTTTCTCACAATCCCTTTTTATTACACGGCTGCTCTGCGTGTTCGGCCTCTAATCCTCCACGTCTTCTCGATGAAAACAAACAGCCATCTACCTCCGTACCTAGTCAGTTCCCACTGAAGACATGAGCCATCCAAAATATAGACAAGCACAGACTTGTTCCTTTTCAGGCGTGGTTGGTGCCTCGACTGTGTTACCGAATAATTAGAATAAGCAGTGTGAAGGCTAACTGCAGCGAACCATTTCGCTCTGTGCAAAATGGATCGTAGTAAGTCAATAAAGAATTATCATCTGTGGGACGGTACCCACTGCAAGGCGAAGGCCTCTCCATTATTCCTCCAATTAACCCGGTTCTGTGCTAGCTGCATCCTCTTGACCCTTGCGAACTTCATGACCTCATCAGCCTACTTAGTTTTCTGCCGCACCCTGCTACGCTTCCATTTCCTTGGGATCCAATTTGTTACCCTTAGTGACCATCGGTTATCCCCTCCTTATGAATACTGTAGGCAAAATATTCTATTCGTAATTATGACGAGTTTCAGGAATTGCTGGCAGAAGCCATGATATTTCGAATCGAAATTGAAAAGCTGACGGCCATTACTGAATCCCCGCGGTGGCTTAGTTGTTAATACGCTTAGCTACTGATCCCAAGTAGCAGGGCTCGAACTCTACCGCGGCGGTCGCGGTTGAATGGAGGCGAAACGCAAAGACGCAGGTGGGCTGTGCGATGTCAATGCATATTAAAGACCCCCCCCCCCAATTATTCCAAAGCCTTCAACTATGAGACCTCTTTCTTCTTTTAAGGTGAAAGCTTTATAGGCTCATGAGTGCCCTCCCGTGCGCGCGTGCGTCCCCGAGAGTGTCACACTTCACGAGGTTTAGCAGGATACCGCGAGAGTTCACGGGGTTACGCTGGAACTGCGTCACCTGCCACCCAAAACGCTATCAAGGCCCAGGCCCAGCTGCACATCCCCGTGCTCCCATAAATTAGACGCTCGACGCATGGGTGCCACTCGAACTACATTAATTATTTTTAAGAAGGATCGGCTCCTTGCACAGTCCACCGGTGCAACCCTTACAGAGGCCACGTCGACGCTTGTATTAAACCAGGCCACAGGACAGATGTGTGTACGCTGCCACGCACGAATAACTGCCTGAAGTCTGGCAAACGACATCCCAAGGAGACTAACCCTTCCTGCACTCCCGAATGTATATTATGCGCAGAGGCACACATGACTGGCACTTGGTGATGCAAGGCTAAGGGAAGAAGACCTACAACCAATCCTGCACTTCAACACCTCTCTCGTAAGGACAAGCCACCAGAACTCAACGCCACTTGCTCCACGTCGGTTCTGCTACTGGTTCTGTAGCTGAGCCACCTTCGCTACCTCGTGCGGACAGAGAGGAAAATAGAGGAGAAAGAAACAAAAAGAAGATGGAGAGAAATATGCGCATCGCAACAGCCATCATGCCGGCCTACAACAGATACATCCGCCGGTGGCAGGCAAAATAGGGCAGAATATACTCTCGTGCAAGCAATGCTGCTTGCGTTTGTTTCGACTAAGTTATCCGTGATTATACTTCGAGAGTCGTCGGTTCTGTCGGTTATTGTCGGCGGAGAAGTGGAACAGATACTGGGTATTGTCTTTGCTGTAATCCCATTTGAAAAGCCGGTGATTCCAGATTTACTGCATCTGCTTCCGTATGCTGTGTGGTGCGGCTTTCAAGGAAGAGCGAAATGAAAGGCGCAGGATGGACGCCTCGGTCGGACTCCCGACGGGGTCAGCTCCGGATATAATCGGTCATGACGTCACGTCCGATCATGGTGGCGTCATTACTGCGGACACAACCAGCTTCGCACGATAGACGGAGCAGCATCCGGCCTAAACAGCATCGCTGTTAAAAAAACAGCTATATGAAAGCCAATTTTAATGGTGATGTCGCGGTTACTCGTACAGCTTTCGCTCGCATCATTAGGTTCAAGCCAGGTTTAAACCTCCCAAAAAATTACTATCATGAGGTTTTAATGCTGACGCATTAAAAAAAAAAGGCAACCTCCAATTGAAATGCTGTTTCATTCATGTAAAAAGTAACTTGATCCCATCAGGACATCACGCCGTCCAGAATATCTACACACTGCTATTAAATAATATTGTGTTGTTCTAATGTAAAAAAGCAAAAAAAAAAGCTCCTTTAACCGCCTTTTCATTACAAACCGAACGAGCATTCTTGGCTGCACAGGTACCTCCACGAATCGCTGCGCTCCTTTACAAGATACAAGTTGTAGCAATTCTGGAAATTTGCTGATTTGCCCTCGAAAAGCTTGGAATGAAACGCGGCGCAGATTCGATATCGACGCTACATCTTGGAACGTCTAAAGCACACCGCCAACGCTGTCACGCCTGCCCAATTCCTACGGAGAGACTCCATCTGCTGCGGTTGAGCGTTTTCGCCAAAGCCATCTCATCTCCACCGCAATGGGTTCAGTCCTAGGCAAAGAACATGATCCAAAGGCAAAATAAAAGAAACCAAAGCAGGACGCACAATGCTTAAGCGGCGTGACCGCTTGTTGCCTTATATAGCCACTTTAATATATAGGAAAAGACGAGAAGGGAGAGGAGGGGCCACGGGCTACCGTGCTAGTGAGGGGAGACGGAGGAGGACCCTCTATCACGATTGTCGGTGGAACCAGAAGCTGCTATTATAAGGGCCAGGCGCTGCGCGCTAAACGGTGCTCACCCCGTTTGATCTTTTCTGGAAGGCGACAGAGAAGGCCGAAGCGGGCGGAAGAGAAACTCACCTGCCATGCCTTCTCCTGGGCTTACCCGTCCGCTCTCACTTGGCGCAGTCTTACCCTCGTTTTATTTCTCTTCTGTGCGGAGTGGCGACTTTCTATTCCTGCTTTTCCCTTGAATCGTGTCCTCTATTGTGGGAGAGATTCTTCTGTCCCCCCTTTCCTCTCGCACCTTTTCGTTCGCATTTTGTTTCTTCGACAGCCGTGCTTATTTGTTTTTCTTCGCTCGCGAAAGCATCACTACCAGCGAGAATTCTTTCTTCTTGTCCAGCGGGCCGTCGGCTCCGGTTCCCGTTCGTGCTTGAGAACTACTTTCTTCATTTCTTCTTTTTCTCACGCCCTCATTCAAGGCTCCTTTCATTTACTGTCTGCACCTATCGTACGCCTTTTCCTGCGCATTTACACCGTTTGCTTCTTTTATTTTTCCTTGCAGTTTCACTTATTTTTGTTCCTGAATTCTCCGGTGAAACTGCACCTGCCTATTCTTTATTTTTGACAAGCCTGGCTACAATCTACATTTTTATTTTTTTTCCTCGCCTCACTTACCTTCGCTCGCCTCTACTTTTACTTTCGGTCTCCTGCGTTAGTTATATTTTGTTGTATCTTGCTTCTCCCGCTGAAACAGCAAGAGATTGAAACTAACTGCTCCTAGAGCGTTAATAGAGAACTTTGTAGTCCAGGCTTTCCCCTTCTTTGGGGTCAGCTTTTATCCGCCACTCTAGTTTAGAAACGTTCTAAAGGGCTTTCCACGTTTGCGAGTGAAGAAATCGGTGGCCCCGATCGCAGAGCTCTGGAAGGCCGCGTGAGAGGGTGAAAAAGAATACAAATAAAAGAGAGCAGCATTTTAAGTTTAGTTTAGTAGAGTAAAGAGCCGCGAATTACCGGTATGGTGGCTGGAAGATGTAGAGGGAGAAAACGGATTGGAAAAGAAAATGCTGCCTGGCACATACGACTTAGGCGATTTACGCGTAGCCTCTACATGCACCCCGGTCAGAGGCGTCATTGCGCGCGCTATTCAGAGCGCGATGCGTGCGGTAGTTCAAGCAGCCGTGAAACGACCTGGAATGAGGAAGCGGCGACCGGGTGCCCGAGGAAGAAAGGAACAACCGCGGTAGTCGTCGCGGATTGTCTGAGAAGAAAGGCCGAAAGTGAGAGCTATACGAGCAACCAACGACACAAAGGCGAAACGTGCGAGGTATTGTGGCAATGGGAAAAGTGGATTCGAGAAAGTTTTTTGCAAAGCGGTTGGGCTAGTTCTCTCGGATGAGGGCATCCAGTTCGCGAAATCAGACTACTTTAGGAAAGCCTGATCTTCTTCCGCTGTTTTCGAGCCGAATGATACGAATCTCTCCTTCGCTTGTGTCAGCGTAGCTCGATGTCCTTTTCGGGAACTTTTTTTTTTTTTTTGTTACTTGCTCTTGCCTTATGGCCAACAGATATTTTGTGCTGGGGTTTGATCCCCCTTTATTGATTTCTTTCCTTCTATTAGAGTTAAGTAACGCTTCTGTGTGCATAACCTCTGCTTGTTTCTTGCGATGTCCTAAGTAGCCTAATCCTAAGTAAAATGCTAATTTGTTGTGGGGTAGGTACAGGTGCTTAACTGTCCCACTTAAGTGGGGCGCCTCAACCACACCGTGAGGGAAGGAATGAAGCAGGGAAGAAAATATGAGAGAAATAGTAGTGGAGAACGCTGAGGACCACACTTCATCTGGACAATGTTGGCTTCGATGACTATGTAGTCATTACAGACCACCCCTCTCCCTTATCTTTCTCCATCTCCTCCATCTCCTCCATTGTTGATCTATGCATTTGGTATACGTAAGGCGGTTATTAAGGCGTTTCAGTGTAATGGCTCAGAGAACGCTCTTTTTTTTTTCTGCTCGATAACTTTAACCAATGTGGTTCCGAGAATCAATGCAATAATTCCTGTTTTTCTTTCTCACATTATGGGAAGGCAGCAGCTTTAATTAAAAGAAGCTCACGTGAATAAATCAATAAGATAGGACAGGGCTGGTTTGTTTTGATCGTGGATTCGTATTTGTCGAGGTGAAGACAGTTGCTTTCTTTTCATGAAGCTGACAAATTTTTTCCACGGTACTAATCACGAATTTTAATTAATTTTTTTTTATTTATTTATTTCATACTGCCAACTGCCTCTTGGCAGTCCAAGCAGGAGTGAGTAAGTACAGAAAAGACAAGTCGGCACTACAAGGTACGTCACTACACTAGCAATATGTCAGCAGACCTCCCTGTACTCCCTCGAATTGTATAACAACCAATTTTCTTCTCGTTAGAAACGCAAAGATTAATTCGTTTGCCTGAGAACTCTAAACAAGTATACGCGCGTCTTTTTATGCTTTGCACACACGCGTCTTCTCATTCTTTGCACATGAGTGGTCTGACCAGCCATCATTTGCGCCTCCCATTGAATGCTTGGAAAATACTTCTCGAAATAAGAGGGACCTTGTCCCGTCTTCCTGCCTTCTGTTACTGACCGCGGCCTCTCGGTGACGTATACGCCGTGCATTGGTGGGCGACATCAACGAAAGTGGACCGAAATAAATTTGACGTCATCAAAGCAGAAACGTTACACAATGCGCCGCTTTTTGGTACTAGGACAATATTGCGCAAACAATCAAAATCATGCCAGGTCAGGTCATGAAAGTACAACACAGGGCACTAAAATAACGGATTCGTGTAGTTTGTATTCAACGTATGGACACACACGTATACGCTAGATTGTTGCATGGGCTGCGTCGAACTTGAAGCTAGACTTCTCAGATATATCGAGAGCAGCTATCACGTCTGTTAGAAAGTATACTAACAAAAACCAATTGACGCCATCATTAAAATACTTTTCTCAAAACCTTCCCTGAAGGCATCAGCCCTCATCAGTCTGCATTGCCACAATGGATGGCCTAATCGTGCACACGTACAGGTCGTCTATATTTAGGGCGAACACGCCAGCAGGTTGTCGCTCTCTTCGAAGTGCCTTTGTGACCGAACTATCCGCGATTTGAAGCGAAGAGGCAGGCCACGCCAAGCACCACCTCCAGAACTCACTGTGCCTATACGCCGCTTCCTTCAATGTGTGGCTGCGATCGGATGCAATGGCGCCAAGAAAGCGATCACCTGCATGCGTGTTCGCCCTAAGAGTGGGAGACCCTGGAACTTTTGGAGATATGCATACTCTGTAAAGTGTGGCAGCTCAAACGAAAGAAAAACGTACAACATATGTAATACCTTGGGACAAGAGCTTGTTTCGATGTTCCTCGTTCTTTTTTCTTTCTTAGTGTTTGGTCCCCGCCCCTGTTTTACACAAGTAGGCTTAATGTGACTGGCAAAAGCATCGTCCCACAGAAGAAGTTGTATGGTGCAATAATTTCATACAATATCATACAAATGCCCAACGAATGTATCATACGGAATTCTCGCAGATACATTACATTGTATTACATTTGCATGATATCTGCATGACATACAATAGACCCTATTCACTATCAGGTTTAGCTGGGGGCAGTTGGGGCAACCCTGTATTGTGGAGACGCCATAACGTTGGGCGGTTCGAAACTAAAAGCGCACAAAAAAATGCCTCCAAAGCGTCGGCGTCGGTCTACCGGCGTACTTACTACTGCGCGCCGCTCATTTGTCGGATACTTGAGACGCCGTTTGGAACGCCGTCCAGCCAGAGCTCGGATTTCACCGACGCCGTTTCATGATTCGCCGTAGACCATCTCTCTCTCTTTCTTTCCTCCTCTCCGATGTTGCGGTGTGGCTGCCATGGTTGCCAGTAAAGCTGCAATGGCGTCATGTGAATAAGCTCTATAACAAAGTCTCTATGAGGTTGCATGATACAATTTTTGTCACTTCGTCGGTCACCAGCTTATCTCGTGACTGAGCACTCGGTCTTAACTTTGACGACCACAGGCTGAAGATTTTCACTGCAGAGTCATGCGCTACTTTGCACTGTGATCCACTTTCGTGGAGACTCAATTGTAGAGTGGTAGATGTGCTATTGCACACCCTCGTGGCTACCTGCACGAACTTTGATGGGTATCTAAATCTCGGAAGTGCGAATGCTCATAAGCGGATCGATGGTCGTGCTTTGTTTAATGCATTAGCATAAAGACCCCCATCGCGAATAAAACGCAGCATCTGGCGATGGTGATACTCGATACCCTTTCCAACGGGAAGACAACGTCAGCCGCATGCATGGTCAGCCCAAAAAAGTTGGCGTAATGTTGTATAGACTGAAGACCGCAAAACGTTCTCTCCGCTATTGTACAGAAGGGAAAGGAGAGGAAGGTTGTTGCCGCACGAAGAATTCAAAAATAAAAACGGAGCAAAAGATATAATCAAAATGAGAAAATAATAAAAGTGAAAAAACGCAATTGCAAGTAGAAACGCCTATTGCTATCACATTGTAATCGCATAGTGGAATTTTTTTAGCTCCATAATTCTGTTAGTAAAATGAGACAGGTAATTTTTGCTCACCTCAGTAAACGTTTCCCATTCATTCATACTCATATACGTCTACAGTATTAATTTAGCTGCCAGTTAAGTCCGACAGGTTTTCAACCACTTCGAATTAATGGCTGTTTCGTATTTCTAAAACCCTCTTGTAGCATCTAAATAAGAGCCTCCGCAAAAGTAGCCGCAAAATAATTTTAAACGACGAAACAAAAATGCGATACCGAAACCGCAGAGGCTTGGCGTGATTTTGCCAGTGACGTCATGGGCAGCCTTCATACATCTGAATTAACGGCGCGCGTTCTGCGCATTTTGTACAAATGTCTGAAAGAGCGAAAAACCGCTCTTTGAAGACTAATCAGTCTTCAGACGCCGTCTTGTTGGAAGACTTCGAATTGGGCAAGTAGCCCTACATTTTCTCCAAGAGAACACGCTGCCTTCATAACAATCTAGTGAAAAACCACGCTGCTTGGAGGCCAGAGATGCGGCTCACAGTTTGTGCACACCTGTCGCGAGGCTCCCTGTCGCCTGAAAATTTATGGTAGATCATGTCTGCTGACACAGTTGAGAAATTTGTACGTATATCAGCACAGCCCCAGTACTCGCCATCCTCCACTCTGACAAATGCATTGCATCGAGCTAAAAGCACCAAGCTGAGCTGGAGTGAGCGCGCACAGGTGCCGCGAAAGTGCTTGCAAATCCTGGGTTCCGCGTGCTCCAGAACAGCCCATGACATCAGTAGCACAGGGCGCATGTAGAAATTGCACGATTTTGAAGTATGACTCGCGTTAAGGGGCACCTATATTTAAAATAAAATTGCGCAAAAAGAGCGTCGCGGGATCCGAATAGCACGCAGAATAAAGACAAAGATCATTTCAGTCAATGAGCATCAGAGCAGCGAAGCCCCAAGTCTTGAGCACGGTGAGAAAAGACAATTGATAGCATCACGCAAACACCGAGGTGATTGAGTGAAGGTATTGGGGGATAATACCGGACTTCCCACTCTATGTAGATCCGAGATTCTGCCGAAGACGTTGGGAACGATTTAGAGAAAGGCTGAAGAGAGGAGCGAAGAGCTTTGAATGTGCTAGTTGACCAGGAGACCTAAAGACAGGTTCATAGAGTTGTAGTTAGGCCATGTTAGACATCGTATTGTTGCTTACCGGATTGGAAAGACGACCCGATCGCAATAATAGCTCTTGACCTATTGCATTTTAATACATTTATTTAGTCTGTATCCTAAGGACCCCCTATTTAGGGCAACGCATAAGAATGGCCGATAGCTAGTAAGTTTTTGTTCGTTACTGTAAATGGAGATCAAGCACAAGCCGATTCGACGTACCGTAGCAACAATTTTTAAATCTCTCTCGCCCCACCACTTAGCATAATAATACTTCCACGGAATTTCTTTAAGGCTTCCCGGTTTCTTCCTTTCCGTCTTCCTTTTTCTAATTGTGATCTTTCTTTTTCCTTCACTCCGTTTTGCAAACATTTGCTTCTTCCTGTTTTATCTTCTTCCCCTTGCCTTATCAGATGGAAGGGAGGATGCACCAGGTGCAGTCCTCCTGTGAGGGTACAGACACAACCAGCGACCATAATCATCCTACGGCAACCCCAGGCAAGGCCTCCGCAACCACAGCGGTGGGATTGGGGGGGGGGGGGGGGGGGGGGGGGGGTATTTCGGGGAGCGGGCTTTTCCCCTGCTGTATCTTCTCTCTCTCTTTCTCCCTACCCTACCTGAACAACAACTGCATTTCTGACGTGTTGTCATATTACTGCTATATACAAGTCTCTCAATCAACACGTTATGCACTAGACGGAATTTGAATTAGGCGGTTTTTTTTTTTTTTTTCACTGGTGCCCTGCACCGATGGAACTAAGGTCACCTTACCCACGTCTGTTTCTCTAGACTCTATACACGTGTTATCTCAGGTAAATGTCTCGTTCCAAAAGTTGCGCCGTGGCGCGTACAACTGCGACGCTTCAGCGTGGGAAGAACCGCTTGATCAACGCTATACGGTGCTTCGGCGCGTAGGCAGGCCGCTTACTTAACCGGCTCTCAAGTTTGAACGGTGACAGGTACTGGCACCGTTCGGATTTAGTGCGCCCGAGAAGAGCTGAACAAGAGGCCGGAACTCGACGACTACACTTCACGACGCCGATTGGGTAGACAGGGGCGGACTGCAAACGTCACACGACGAGCGGGAAAAGATTATGGCGAACTTCGAAAAAAGCGACTATTTCTTGACAGGCCGTGGGAGGAGGCATGCAGCATTTAGCCGTGACAAGACGCAGTTAATGTCGCCTTAAACTCTCTCGAAGAACGTTGTACTGGGACACGTTGTACTGGAAAAGTCACTACAAAGTACAGATTCGCAAATGCAAACTAGTGATTACGTAGGGCAGGTATAGCTTGATAATGACAGTGTGTTCGGCGGGGCTACAAATACGTACCAAATACTTTATCTTGGGAGAAATATTATTTACCTCAAAAAAATAATGAACTCCCGGCTTTGATGGTTTTTAGAGATGGGGCACGACGACTTAAGTTTGGAATCTCAGCTTCTGAGCTTCAGGTTTGCATAGGAATTATTTACTCTGTGCCGTTGTAAGCGCAACTTCTGTATATGAAGACGTTCTGATGACAGAGTTGGGGCGACTTCTTTTCTTTTTCTTTTTTTTTTTTCAAGAAAGGTTCTAAAAGAAAACCGAAGACAAAGAAGAACGTGGCAGATACAGGTGTGTATCTGCTACGTATCTGCCATCTCTCGTGTGTTGTTCTTTGTCATTTATTTTTGACGCCATCTGGAAAAACAAGTTATTCCAAGTTATGTTGTCGCGAATAGTGTTAAAAAGGATCAATCGCAAGATACTCGGTGCACAGCAATGAATCTGAAAGCTACGAAAACACGGACAATTATGCGACACACGCTTTATGTCATGTAACCTATACTTTGTAGCCGCAGCTTTCTTGTTAATCGCGTGTCACTTTCATACGTACAAAACGTTTTGTTTCCATGCAGGCAACTACTGCGGCTTTGTGTAGTTTTGGAGATGTCTACCGGAAAACCTCCGCTTAATCCCGTCACAAGCGTAAGCTACTCAGTCGCACGTTCACTGCAGTTATCGGACGTCGTTCGTCTGCATTTTCCCACGAGCGCGTTCTAAAAGCGTTTCAATCCTACTCAGAACATATCGTATTCATCTCACAATGCGTCCCCCTCCTGGCATAGACAAGCTGTTTATTCCCGCAAAATATCAGTCCGTGTGCAAGCTTAACAGTTGTGACATTTAGCGACACGGTCCACTCCGCGTCCACTAAATTCAGGCCACAAGAGTGCATTTTAAGAAGGGCGAATTGAAGAGAAAATAGAGCGTTCAAATTTCCCTGCGCACTTAAGAACTCTGGCCCCACCGATAGTAATCTAAAGCTGTACACTTAAGGCGCATGTTGTAATACACGTTAGTTTTATCATTTAAAAGCAAAGGGGGTAGGAGTTAAAATGGGGGTAGCTAGGGGGTTGTTAATTTGTTATGCCGGGAAGCTGTCGTGCAGGAATGGACAGGCATGCAACTCATTTTGGTCGCTTGGTTACACACAGCAAGCCACTCGGCAACCGAAGACCGTGTCAAGCTTCAGCGTTCCAACACAAATTAAAAAGGTATCTACTGAACAACCGCCCGGTGACTTATGATGTGCTTACCATAGACAACAGAACCTCTGGACGGTGTCACACCGTAGCAGTCAGCCGGTCCCTGTGCGGGGGTGTGTACGTCGGATTGCGCGCTGTTATAACGCGACATTCGAGCCCATGTGCCGCGCGCTGTTCAGAACCCCCCGGCTCACGTGTCAGTCATTTCTCGAGACCGTATAACGGCCCCACCGCCGACGGCCAATGTATACGCAATTAGCGGTCCTCGAAGCACGCGTGCGGCCGGTCACACGACCACATTGCGGCTTGCCTTGTACGCCTCCTGGGTACAAGCCTCGTCGAGGCACTAACTGCGTCGCGTCTAGCATGCACATGCACACACGTTACACCGGTGCGCGTAGCCGGTAGGCATCGCGGCATCGCGGCCAGCAGCCTAGCACTGAAGCCACGGCACGGTCGATGGCCTTGCATAGCCGTGCGTTCCTTTCCATTACAGGCCCCTCTCCAGATATAAACGAGCTCGCTTCGGCCCCTTTATGGGCGGATCGTGAGCCCAGCGCACTGCCTGAAGTGCACACACGTCGCGAACTACACACTACTGGTTCCCTTCGCCATATAATCCTCCTCCGCGCAATAGAAGAGACAATACGCGAGCTTAAGAGCGAAAGAGAAAATGCAGGGAACTAGCGAATGCCTCGGGGAACAAGGGGGGAGCCCGTTTCGGAATCGATCGAATAAACACGAGGAGGTGCGGCGCCCAGACTGCAAGACCGCCGGACCGTGACGAATGGGTTACACACCTGGCCGAGCGCTCGTGTCGCTACCCTCGCCCTCTCGTCTTTCTCCTCTTCCTTACCTCTTTCGTTTCATTCCTTGCTGCTTTACTCTCTCTCCGTCTCTCGCGTACACCTAACGTGGTGGCTTGGATTTGCATGCCTTTTCTGCCCTGCTCTTTCCGCCTCCAACTCGTCGTTATGTGCATTTTTCTGTGCTCGCACGTACGCTTGCAGGTTTTTCTTCGTTTCTTTTTATTTAGTCCCTTGTATCCTGGCTCCCAACATTACGCACGACCGCCTACGGCTAGCGATCGTCTCCGCTGTCTCCATCGTTCTGCGACGAGCAGAGGAGCCACGTGGGATAGACCATCATTAAGGTGGATTCACACGACGGACCGAATAGCGAAGCGATCGGTCACGTGACCTCTGATCCGAGGTCCGTCCGTCCGCGGCGAGCATTCACACGGTGGGAGAGAATAGCAGACGACAGAGCGGACTTACTCTTTCTCCCAGGCACTGCGCGAGAGGAGAGCCTTGTTCTGGCGCGCTGTTATCGAGGGTAGCCTACCATGGACGATGTATGGACGGTGGGTGAATGCGCGGGTTGCGGCGGCCTACAGCTACTGCTGCTGCGCCGTTTTGCCAAAGTATTGTGGTGACTGTTTCGCTCGACGTGGTATACTACGCAGGCAGTTCTCTGCAGTGCAAACGATCGCGCTTACTCTATGAGAGCTGCATGAAAATACTGCTTTCAACCCTTGGAAGACGACCATTCGGACTGCTGCCCCTATGCTCCCGGTACGTGCCAAATGCCAAAACTTATGCAGCGTAACTGTAAGCGCGCCAAAACGCTTGAGGAAAGCGATGAATACATTCAAGCGACTGCTCTGTGCAGCCACAAAACTCACGCATTCGGTATCGCGCAGTGCAAGAGCCTGTCACTGTAAATTCTGTGAAAACCATGTACTGCGAATGAAGGCAAAAACAGGCTAGTTCGACTCCAATATAGAAACGACTGCCGTCAGTCGTCAGAAGCCGCTTCTCGCTTTCCTCCAGCGTTTTAGTGCAATGTATGTTACGTTGTCTATGCTTGGGCACCGGGAGCATAGCTGGAAAGCGTTCCGCGAGAGAAATAAATAAATAAAAAAATGTCTTGTCCGTGAAGGATCCGAATTGTGAAAAGGACTCTCGACCTTGTCGCGAATTGCTGCTCGCGGACTGAAGCGAAGCAGCGGAAATCACTGACGTAGGGCCACGTCACAGCGAATCGTGAGAGCGATTCGCGATTTGGTCCGCCGTGTGAATCCACCTTTAGGATCAGAACGCTGCACTTCTCTCTGAGCTAGGTTTTCACCGCGCATGGTTCTGCATGCTGCGTGTTGGACTAGTAACGTGCAGTGTCGCACTGCAGCTGCACGGTAGGCGCCTCAGTAAGTACGAGATCGAATCCGCGATTATACTCGCAGTGAACGGCTCTGGGCTTCTATCAAAGGACTCATGGTTAGGAATTAGAGAAGTCTGTTCGTGCAACTGCTCTCAAGATAACTGATAGGCTTATCACTTTTCCGAAAGAACAATTTCACATCGGCTATAATGGTAAGAAAACCCCTTATACTTTCCCTGTCCCTCTTTAAGAAAAGAAGTGACAAAGGCTGTTTAACCCCCCCCCCCCCCCTGTGCACCGGAGTTCAAAACTTATGATGTGGCAATACCTCGGCTATCTGTGATGGCTACGAGGAGTTCTCCAAATGCATAGTCAGAGCCATTGGAAGCTTGTCCTGTCTATACTCTACTCATTTTCCCCTCCAACCTTTTTGTTTTTATTTGCTGTTACAGACCAGTTTTCTTCTTTCAGTATTGCAGCGGTCCTAATGGTGGGACCTGTATTTAGTTTTTTTGTCATTACTTGTTTACAGTAATTTTCACAGGCTCCTTTTCGCAATTCCGATTTGAAAGATGGTCGTGGACATTTTTTTTTTTTCGTGCGTCAACAGGAAATGAATTATTGGTAAATGTAAATGACTATGAAGAAATCTATTAAATTTCCTTTTTTATTACAGCTGTATGCCAGTGTATGGTGCAGGTGACTTCCATTATTTAGCCCTTTATAGCTCGTCCGCAATCGTGGCCATTTAGGCAGGCCATTTTTCACGGGAAGCTAAACTAACACGTTTTCCCGGGAGAACTCGTTTAGGCTGGGGAAATGCTGAGTACTTGTCTGCTGTCTTGTATTATTCCGCACTGTGTGTTCACTACTCGTGCACATTGCTAATTACTTTTTTTACAATATGTATTATGCAGTCTAGCCGTACTATCCGTACTAGCCTTGTTAAAACTGGCACTTCCGTTTGCAAGCTAAGTGTTCCAAAATACGATTCGTTTGTAAAACTGAATCACAAACAAAAATATTAATCAACAAACACGTTAGGATTATGGACATAGCGGTGGGTAATGATTACATTATTAGACATAATCTCAGGAGCTTCGGACGCATTAGCCTGTCCGCAATTTAATGCTTGAAATACACCATGCTGCAGCTGCACGTGCCTACTGAGCCATATATGTAAATGTGGGTCATGGGTAGATGACAGAATTCCTAATACGGCACCTCACCTCCAATTGATCTCATGACTCAGGTGGATAATAGCTGATGAATTAACCTCTCTGCGGTGAAACGTACAGAGAAAGTTTTCTTTTATAGTAGTAGCAGTAAGTGATTATTCATTAAGTATAATAAAAAAGTAATCAAAAAATTTACAAGGGTTCAACGCTGCTGAACCAAATATTTAGCGAAAGCATTATCTGCGGAAGCGTTCTTCTTCTTCTTCTCTTTTTCTTCTTCCTCAGCCCACATATAAAGCCCCGCTTTAACCAAGCCGTATGAACGTGCCTTAGTGGCCTGTAGGGGTAACGTGAATGCCAGGGTCCTAGCAGGCTGAGTCTAACATAACCGTCCCATGTGAAACGAGAGACCCTAGTTAGCAGCTCCGGCCAACTGAGCCGCGGCTCCGACCGCGTTACGCCGACCGCTTGAGTTGGGAGCCCCTCTCTCGCTTTTGTGTCACGTGGGGTGTGACGTCACAGCGTCACGTGGGTAAGACGTGGCTACCGCCGGGCTACGCTGAAGGCTCGAAACCTAGAGTAGTATTGCTTTCGGAATAAAAAAAAAAAACGAATATTAAAAAATTAAAATGAGTGGCATGGAAGCCGCTTGACCCGGAGAAGATTTCAAGCCCATCTGGCGCTGAATGAGAACACTCATACTATCGTGCTCGTGTGGCTGCCTTACACGGAGGGCGCAAGCCCCCGCCTCGTAGGCCAGCCAAGGAGCAAGGGGGAACTGCACGCGCTTTCAAATACACTTGTGGCCACTTGTTGGTGCACTTGTTGGTAGCAGGGGGCGGCAGAAAGTTAGGTGGGCGGATGATTTTAAGAAGTTCGCAGGGGTCAAGTGGATGCAGCTAGCACAGAACCGGGTTAAGTGGAGAAATATGGGAGAGGCCTTCGCCCTGCAGTGGGTATAATCAGGCTGATGATGATGATGATGATGATGTTGGTGCACTATCACGCAGTACCAGTGGAGGCTCCCATAATGGCTCCCGAAATCCAGCTATGTAATGTTTTTTTTTATTTTTTGCTTTACATCGCTGCCAGTCTTCAAGTTTTCGAGTAGAAGTGAGTACGCTAAAGGCAAAGCGAAGTAGAACCCAAATCACTGAACAAAAAAACTGGCGTCAATTTGGCTAAGTAGGTCAAATGTAAATTATGAGCGTAAATATTTTATTTCTCTTTCAATTCGAGGCTCGTGTTTTAAGGTCGGGCTTCGCCGATCTTTATCGGCGAAATAGGTGACTTGGCACCTGGTGGTAGCGCAGTTAAGATGCCAATGCGGTAGTGGTGTTTTTCGGATACATTGCGCGCACGAGTGGAAGTTGATGAGGGCGACGACATGAAATGCACAGCGGGTGAGAGATAAAGAGAGAAGAATGGAAAGACAGGGAAGTTAACTACGCGACTCCCGGTAGGCTACACTACAGGTGACGGAAAGAAAACAAAAAGAGAGCTCGACCGCCACAGGCGTGCGGTTAGAGCATTAGCGCGATTTTGTTTTAGAATTTATACCTAGGTCCTCAATTTCGGTACTAACATGCACGTCACGAAGCAACGATTCGTTCAGTACCCACCACGCCTATTACCCCTGGTTCGCCCGCCACGGCCCCCGAAGGTAGCACCTCATCACGGTTTCGAGGCCTCGGTCACGTGGCATGGGGGATCAGGTTGTGGACTACATTGTATGGGAGGTCACGTGGCAGCTAAGAAATTATTTGCAGTGCTGTAGCTATGTTCACGTGGCTTGGCTGCCATCTTGAACATGAGAGCGATGGAAAACGGACGATATATCCGGCAAATGTAAGTAGTAAGCGCTAACGCTCTTAAAAGAAAGAGAGGCAGCGAAATGAGTTTTTCGCGTATCCATAGAGCACTATATATGATAATGAGGCAGAGGGCACACACTTAAGTTTATACCCGGGAACTCAACCCTGAGTCTTTTAAATGGCCCTTGAAACGGTACTTGAGGGTAGTATTCTAACGCACCAAATTCATAGAGGTGCACTGGTCTTTGCGAGTATTCGAGTGAAATTTAAAAACGTTCTGCGCGGAGCCTATAAATTAGACATCTTTAAAAAATGCTCCTCCTGGCCACCGCTTGCAAGTCGCAACTGACTAGGGTGACACGTTCTCGCGTGCAAACCTCCCCGATGACGTCATCGGGGCCGCCGGGTGGACCGACTCACTGGACGCTCCTATGTGATGCGTGGGGAACGGAGCGCGGCGGGACGTCGTCGCGTCTTGTTTTCTTCATTGTTTTCTTGCGCGCCGGAGTTGAAGGGGGAATGGAGGAGCTTCATTTTCGAATTCCGATATATTTTAATAACATATAATTCAAATTGAATTTGAAAAATTTGAATTTGAATTCTGTGTTATTAACGCTAATTTAAAAATGCATTGCGGAGAGAACTGATGGTGTGTCTATATCTCGTGCGCGTTCTAGTTTTGGCAAATATCTTCTTTATAAACCCTTTAACAACTTCAGGAGCGTCTTAACCGATTTCTTTTGAGACTAAAGTTTCATCCAAGACCCCAGAATATTTGCTCCTATTAGAGGACGAAAGTCCAAACGGCGGAGTGTGACAGCTACGAAGGTGCATGCTCCCTCTGAAACCGAGGGCAGTCGCATGTGGGTCCAATCGGTTCATCACACTCGCTCTGCCCACACGTTTGAGAGTCTGCCGTTGCGATCAGATGGAAATAAACGTTTCTAAGCGACATTTCCAGCCACAGGCGGCACAACAATGTAGCATCACAGCGGGGGAGGCCGAATGGTATTCGCAGTTGAAGTACGTGGTCAAAGTGGTGCTAATGGGGCGTCCATCCTTCATCGCTAGAACCATGGCTATATAGTTATTTTCGGGCATGCAGTCGAACGTACCTTGCTGTGTCGGCTCTCGTGCGTGGTATCTGCACAATGCTGTTGTATCGTGAACCGATCGAACCGCTGATCATCAGTTAAGTGGTTGCCAAAAATACCAATATGGCCTGGTAGCCAGTAGAAGACGATTTCGTAACCATTTTCTATTGTCTGGTGGTGCACACCTACCTACTCCATATCAGTTGCTTATGGTCGCCATTGCACAAGTGTGGCGCTTTGAGCGAGTAGCTCAAGTGCTTCTGCACGAGAGAACCACGTTGAGGCGCCAAATGTGGCTGTAAGAGGGGGCCGGTATTCCGCCCCGCCGCCACTCCGCGGATGCAGCGTCCTCGATAGCGACCCGCGGAATGAACAAAGGATGCATAGACGGGGACGACGCAGCGTTAATACTCGAATCCTATTTATTGAACTTGCAAATAATACAGAGCATGCCGGCTAGCTACACATCAAGTATCAACAAGGTTTTCCTTGGAAGGGCAAGGCTACGTAAGAAGGACTTCTGACTGACCGGCTGGGGAATTGGGGTGCGACTTTGGCGGCGGGCATTTGCACGCGCCATGAATATGGCAGCCGGGATCTCCCGTGCGCGCCGAATTCTTCGGACAAAGCCATACCATTGCATTTGCCGTGGGAGGCGGCGAGAGCGTGCGGTATTTAACGGTCGCTTCGCCATTGGGAACCAGAAGACGGGCGGTCCTGCATGACGGGTTCTCCCTTGTGCGCCGCGTACTCCGTGCCTGCTATCCTCCGGCTCTTCCCGGGAGACGATGCGGGAGACGACCGCTCGCGTTGCCGACTCGATCCAGAAGCTCTCTGTCGTCTTCCGAGCCGTCATCAATCCAACACAGACACGCACAGAAACGCAGAAGCACCTACACAAAACCCTGCACTCATTCCAAGGAAACACAATGCAGCTCAGTGGCGCTACGCGATCGCTACCTGTCCACAATTCACTACCCCCCGGATCGGCCTATTTCTATGCAGGCAGGGAAAACTCTGAGTTGGACAACTTATTCCGGCTCCACGATCTGCGGGCCAGTCTAGGCAAGATGAACAAGGGCACTGCGCCGGGCAGGGACAAGGTCACCGTCAAACCTCTGGCGAACCTCCCTGACACGGCGCACAGTGCCTTCTTGACTATATCAATGCAATCTAGACGGGTGAATCCCCTTTTCCCATTGAATGGAAGATGGCTCACGTCACCTTTATTCCCAAAGTCGGCAAACTAGTCGACACGGACAACCTCCAAGCCATCTCTCTCACCTCGTGTGTGGGCAAATTGATGGAGACGATGGTGCGGGATCGGCTGTCTGAGTACCTTGAGCAACATAACGTTATCGCGGACACCATGTTCGGATTTCGCACAGACAGATCCGCACAGGACGTCCTGCTCCAACTCGACCGCGAAATGCTGAACCCCAGCACATGCATAAGACCTCGCCCTGGCAAAGGGGCGTTCGATAACGTAACACACTAGGTCATACTCACGCACTTGAGTCAAACGCATTGCGGTATAAATACTTTCAACTACATCAAACAATTTCTCACAGACAGACTGTCTTATATCCGAATACAGTATCAAGAACACGGACCTTTCTTGCTCGGCACGAGGGGCACTCCTAGGCCCAGTGCTGTCACCTCTGCTATTCAACGTTGCAATAATACGCTTACCTGCTCTGTTGGGTGCGGTCGAAGGGGTGCAACACGCGCTGTACGCTGACGACAGCACCCTCTGGGCCGCGCAAGGGCGTCTGGGGGACATGGAGACCAGCCTGCAAACGGATGCTTGCATAGTGGACCGCTATGCCCGCGGCTGTGGTCTCCAATGCTCACCGCAGAAATCTGAATTCGTGCATCTGCGCCCCTCGCGCTCATGCTCTACCCAAATCAATCTCTCCTTGCAAAACGGTCCTGTAAGGCCAAGTTCCGTACTCACCTGCTAAGAGAAAATGCTGTGTTAAAATCGGACGGTATTTTTCCCCTTGAGCTCGGCAGAGGCTTACAAATGTAGAGATAAAAAAAGCAATGAACGAAACACGGCTCGCCAACATCCCCGACGAATGCAGTTTACAAAGGAACTATAGTGTTACAAGCCAAGCAGAGATAACAAAAAGGACAAAAATGTGGAATAAAAATCTGAATTTACGACTCTGAATCATAATTCAACCCAAGCTCTTGCTTTAAATTTGGTTGCAGGGCGGTTAAATATGTTGGGAAGGACGCAACTAGTCACAAATGCCATACACGGCAAGGTCCTCGCTGGCGTTCCGAAATTCTCCTCGCACCCCCGACGATCAGGGTAAGAAGGAGTGTGGTTAGAAAAGAAGCTACACATTACAAGGTATCTGACCATTAATTCAGCCAAAGCGAGTATGGCGCCACATAACGCCGAACGATCCTGATGCGTTGCTCCAACACACGAACAGTGCTGCACATAGCGAATTAAGGTTGTGGCTAGATAGCGGCTGTTCTCTATATAGTTTCTAAAGCGCTGTACAGTACTGCAACGTAGTCCTGAGCAGTGTGGCGTGTGAGAAATGCGGTGCCGTTCTTCCCGTCACTCGTGCGACACATGGGACGAACGGGATTACCTGTTCTTTTCTTCTTGGTCATTGTGCGCATACACTCGGAGCGGATTTCGACGTCGTGTGTGCACTCACGCGAACTGCTCGCCGATTCGGCGGCGACGAGCCCCGTAACGACGTGAGGAGGACGAGTACGGAAGCGACGAGCTGGCGCTCTAACGTGATGAGCGTGA
The DNA here is from genome assembly GCF_055883805.1 of Amblyomma maculatum. NCBI lineage: Eukaryota > Metazoa > Arthropoda > Arachnida > Ixodida > Ixodidae > Amblyomma > Amblyomma maculatum. Next base: position 13,898,671 of record NC_139351.1, on the reverse strand, counting down.
ATGTGGAGGCGGCGGCGACGCTATTAGGCGCCGGGGAGGCAAGGGCGTCGGCAGTCCCGAGCGCACTGCCATTCGGCCGCCCAATGAAGCGCATCTGAAACTAGGAAGCGGCAACGGCGCCGACGGGTGCTTACGGAGAGCGGAGACTCGCGGCGCTTTCATTGCTTTTACCGACTTCTTTTTTATCTTTCTTGCTTCCTTCCTGTTCAGCGCGGACCTTCACAAATGACGTACGCGACTGGCTTGACTAAATGATTAGGATCTGCACACAGGCGGCCGTCGCTGTCGGCGCGCCCGTTTCCGGAACACCGCCTCCTAATTTCGAGTGATTTTTTTTTTTTTTTTGCTCCTTTTTAGTTCGTTCTGGGGCCGCCCAGCCATGCGGTATGCGCAGCACTTCTTTCCGCTTCCACATTCGTACCTATGGGTGCCTCTGGCGTAGAACGGTGCCCTGTACGGAAGCCGGGGATAGTCAGTCCCGTGAATGCATACACATCGAGGTTTCAACGATGAAGGATGGACCTATCTAGGGACGGGCATATGCCCAGTGCGGTGGGCAGCTTAAAACTGTGGCGTTAAAGGCTTGTTCATTCCGATTGCAATGGGTGACTGAGATGTTTCGGGAGCGCCAGTTTTTCGTAGCGCGATTACTGTTATGATCGACCGGAAGATCGAATTCGGCCATCGCTAATAAACCTGTTTTTGGAGGCAATGGTCTCTTATAAGAACACAAGCGAGCTATTAGCGAAATATATCAGACTGCGATCACAGGTAATTAAGGAAGAGAAAAACCCGTTTAGTCTTCTCTCATGCAGATGGGGCAAAAAAAAAAAAAGGGGGGGGGGGGGAGGTGGAGTTTCAACGCAAACTGCATATTTTAGGTGCAGTTTGCGCTGAAACTACCCCTCCCCCCCCCCTTTTTTTTTTCTTCTTACCCTTAGGTGCAGTTTAGGTGGAAACTACGACGGGGAGAACCACGTGCACAACACGTCATCTCAAGAAATGGGCGGATGTTATATATTAACCATCCACTTTTCAAGGTACCGGTGAGCACCTTGAATAAGTCAAAATTTAATTAGTCCTACTAGCAGGTGTTTATAGCCGATGTCATGTAAGCGTCTCCTCTCTACTGAGTATCACGTGTTCGCATTAGATTTTACCAGACGGATGGATGGTAGATGTTTAAGGCGACAACCTTACTTGCCTGTTTGGTAAAACATGCCCCCAAAACGTAGAAGCAAAACATGGGAGCAAAATGTCGTCGGATATGACGTCATATTAAGAAGACACTGATGGTCATGAATTCGGATGTAATGACAAGTGGTATATAAATGTCATGTGAGTCATAGTTTAGTTAGGAGTCACAGTCACTTGTCATGAGTCATACAGATCGGACATCCAATATGCATGACCATCGAGTCCATGACTTATGTGAGTCAGTCAGTCATGACCAAGACTAGTGTCTAGTCATGGCACCCAAAAGCGCTGAAGAGGCACCAAAGACGACTGCGAGCTACTAAAGAGCAGCACATGCTTTCCCTTTTCTCCAATGTGGATCTCTACAGTGCTCTCAAAGTTTTTCCTATTTCTGCAGCAAGTGTCAATGCTGCAGAAACTTCACACCCACGTTCAAACTAATATCTTGGTTCACTGCAACACGAAACTTTAAGCATTTATGACTCAGCGGTCCGCGACAAATGATTACTCGAGGTCGGTCGAATGACAAGCCTTAGTGTGGAGGCAGAACCATGCCGAAAAAAAAAATTAAATGACTGTGCTTAAGAGCGGGAATTACGAAAGCCGTTTTACAGGACTGTTCTCGCTAACTGCATCGTCAATGTCATCCATACTATCATCATCATAATTAATAATGCTGCTGTCAACATTATCAACTAAATTCACCGTCATTATCATCGTCACTACCACCATTATCACTAACTGCAGTGAAATTATCATCTCTCTACAATAATCATTATCACTACCCGTGTCGTCAATGCATCTCTACTATCTTAAACACGCTAGACAAGGAAACTTACGATATGATTCTCACGAGCCCGGCGTGGAGTAGTAGCTTGCGCGCTCGACTTGAGATCGGAGGGATGCAGGGGTTCGCCTTCCCGGTGGAGGCAGATCAGTTCGTGCGGACATTCCCGCAGCCTATGAACCAAGAAAGGCTTTCACTAAAGAAAGGCTAATTGTCATCGTCATCATCATCAGCCAGACTATACCCACTGCAAGGTGAAGACCTATCCCATATTTCTCCAATTAACCCGGTCCTGTGCTAGCTGCATGCATCCACTTGACCCCTGCGAACTTCTTAATCTCATCCGCACACCTAACTTTCTGCCGCCCCCTGCTACGCTCTCCTTCCCTTGGAATCCAGTTTGTTACCCTCAGCGACCATCGGTTATCCTCTCTTCGCACTACATGTCCTGCCCATGCCCATTTCTTCTTCTTAATTTCCACTAGAATGTCGTTAACTCGAGTTATTTCTTTGACCCACTATGCGCGTTTTTTTTATCTTTTGACGTTACACTTACCATTTTTCATTCCATAGCTCTCTGCGTTGTCCTCAACTTAAGTAGAACCCTTTTTGTTAGCCTCCAGATTTTGGACTCATGGGTGAGTACAGGTAAGACACAGCTGTTATATGATTTCCTCTTGAGCGATACCGATAAGCTGCTATAGTCACAATCTGCGAGTACACTTGCCAAGTGCACTCCTCCCTGACCTTATCATCGTGGTTATTTCTCTTTCATTGTCCAGATACTCGGTTGCTACCTGCCCTAAGCAGATATATTCGCCTACCAGTTTCAGTGCTTCCCTATCTATTGCAAACTGCTTTTCGTTCCCGTCGTTGTTGAACATTATAATGTGTTCAACACCCACGGGAACGAATAGCAGTTTACAAAAGTATAGCAGTTTATGAGTTAGTACTCTGCACAATTATTTTAGGCCTACCTTCCTGCTTTCCCTGTCTAGGTCATCAATCATTCTTTGCAGTTCATATCCTGAGTTACTAAGCAAGGCAATGTCATCAGCGATCATCAGCAAATCGGATATTACTGAGCCATTCTCCGTCAAACCATATACCTAACTGATCCCATTTAGAGACGCTGAATACTTTCTGTGTGCAAGCTATGATTAATACTGGAGAAATCATGTCCCCTTGGCTAACAGCTTTATTTATAGGAATTTTATTACTTACCTTATTTCGCAATGTCTGTATCAAAACCGAGGTTTCGACTGAGTCAAATGCTTTTTCGTAATCAATGAATGCTATGTATAAGGGCTGGTTATATTCCGAGCATTTTTCTATGCCCTAATAGCATGGATATGATTGACAGTATGTGCCCTTTCCGAAACCCTGTGGTTGATTGAAGTCTAAGGTTGTCCTGGTTCTATTAGGGAGTGCCTTAGTAAATGCCTTAGTAAAAAGATGTTCCCCAGCTGCTCCCCCTTTTTCATGACTTCTAAAGCTTTCTTAGCCTCGTCCTTCGTTACTGACGAAACGTCTTAGTGCTCTTCAATATTTTCTATCTCATTATTGTCCTGACTACTTCAGCTACTGTATAGAACTCACCTTATACATACAAACAAATATCATACATTTTGTCTGATATTTTTTTTTTAAACATATGACATTTTTTAAATAGTAAATTTTTGTATGACAAAGCCTGTACGATAGTTTTTTTTTTTTAAACATATGACATTTTTTAAATAGTAAATTTTTGTATGACAAAGCCTGTACGAGGCTACTAACCCACACACCATTTATTTTCAGTAGGGAAGGAAGACATCTTCAGGGCGGGACATATATACCAGACGGTGATCAGTTTGTTTGCGACAGGGAGGGGCTGTATATACAGTGGCATCAGGCAAGGCCCAATGTGATCACACCAAGGCAATACCCCACAGATAATTATGAAATCATAAGCACACCGAGACCGAAAGTCATGTGCCGTACAGTATAATCCCCTTTACTTGAGACATGGTACCGTAGCATACACCTGCTTCTCGATTAGGTGTGATATAGACGTGTGACGATCTCATCAGATATTCTGGCTCGGTCATGATGCGCAATAGGCGTTCAATTGATACTGCCTATGGCGAGGAAATTTAATTTCTCTCAATGCAAAGCATATCGCTTGAGATATAGTGTTGCATTACGTACACCGCAGAATAGTATTTGGGCCAAATATCCTTATATGGGATGTTTCACAAAGCATTCCATACATATAACCAAATCTTTGGAAGTTTGCCTTCTACAAGGTTTTGACAACGGGTATACATTTTTATTATGCTTGCATAAAGCATACATGTTATTATTGATGCCCAGAAATTTCGAACATTTTCTGGGAAATAATTTTTGAGCATAATCGGTTCCGCTTTTTGTTTAAAATAACGATATCAATCAATATATTCCCTGGCCTATGCCAGACTGACCTGTTATTTGTCGTGAACGCAAGGACAAACTTCAGAAGAAACCTTCCGCGACATATCTAAAGCTTTATATCACTATGTTCATAAAAATATCTTATATTCCAGAGTTACTTCACAATTACTTAAAAAATGCAGTGCATTACTCTTCTATGACATTTTAACTAACTTACTACGAGTGCAGGCAAAACAATAAAAGCAAAATTTTTCCGCGCATAGGTAGCTTAAGCCCTTTAAATTATATGTAAGAATCTTATAATATCCCACATCTGCCTGAGAATTTAAAAAGGTGTTCCAGAATCCTGGTCTCTTTCTTTTTAGACCCAAAACTTCGTCCAGGATAAAGCTTCTGCCCCGCGAGTAGGACGGTATATTCCTCCACTAATCTAGAGTTCTGCCTCTAAACTCGTATTGCCACGAGTTCGAACTCCGCGTGCGGTCGCCTCAATTACGTGGTTGAAATCGGACCGTAGCATCCGCTACGGCGTGCCGCTGCCTCAGGGCAGTTGTGCATGGAGATATTGCCTTGTGCGAGGAATGTCATCGAGTGAGGCTGTGCAGCTGAGCTTGGCGTGCAGTTTACTCCGTGTTTAACAGAACAAAGTGGACGCGAGCAGTGAGTATAGTATACGAGAAGTGCTCTTGCACGGGCAGCGACATACTATGCTTCACACAAAACGCGTTCAAGCGGAACGAATCAAGGTCGTATCGGGAAGGACACGCAGCAAATTAGCAGATGTGCATTCCCTGTTGTTAAAATTTATTTATTTATTTATTTATCTATTTATTTATTTATTTATTTATTTATTTATTTATTTATTTATTTATTTATTTATTTATTTATTTATTTATTTATTTATTTATTTATTTATTTATTTATTTATTTATTACAGACCTCAAGGGCCCCAGATATGGCGTGTTACATGAGCGATAACAGTACAAAATCCAAGCAGTATATTAGTTAGCATACCCGTAAATTATTTTCTCGATATAACTTGAAATGCCGTGGACTTGAGTGGAGCAGGGCGGCAGGGAGAAGGCCATTCTTGTCTTTTGCGCTCTGAAGGCATAGTGAGAAAGATGAGCAATAGTATGGGCATATACGCCGAGGCATACAACGCGTAAGTGCCGGGGGTTGACACTATACAAGTGCTTAAGCATTAAGCATTAAAAAAAAATCCGCGCAACTACTGGGCTGTTTGCTCGCTTAACATCGCCTTTACGTCGAGACTGCGAGCACCGCGAATGGGAGAGTCGCTGGTCGAACAGACACGTACAGAAAGCAGAGAAGGAAGGTATTGCTCGTGTTCCCTGTTTCGCTCGAAGCTGGTAGTGGACACACTAGACTAATCGAGAGAGAGGGGGTGAACGAGGGGAAGAGGCCGACAGCTTAAAAGATGATGCGACCGCCGCCTGAGCTCGTGACCGCGTTCCCCGCTTCTTTTCTCGTTAAACGCGCTTTCGTGCGGAACGCTGCCTCTGTATGCAGCAGCAACAGCAGCAGCAGCAGTCGCGGGTCTGGGCTTTTCAAATCGAACCGCTTCGGCCCGCTGCTTGCACACGTGTATACACATGTATCTTCCTCCTGTAACTCAGTGCATTTACGTGCCGGCCGTACTGGACACACGGTAGGAGGCTGTGCTCTGAAACCAGAACGCAGGCTGCGCCCCCTGTGCTCTACCGCGAACAATCGCTGAAAGTTGAGCAGAGTTACTCCAGACCTGTACGTTGCACTTATTCGTGGATGCTGCAATTGTTGGTATAAATTGTGATGAGTTCCGTAGTTATTCCATCGGCTCCTCATAGAAATAAACAGTTACCAGGCTCTGGTCTAACGTCTTACCGCATTAAAAACTCACAACATGTCGTCCAAAAATATAGTGAGCAATGCTTTAACTATAACGTGGTATCGCCAAGACAGTTTTCAATTATTTACGTATCCAAAAGTACGCGTATACTCTACGGCGTATCTAGAGCGCGCTAACTTGGGCTAACTATGAAAAAAAAAAAATGCTTTAAAGAAGTTAGAACAAGCACGCCTGACTAGCACCAGTGGTGAGCGTATCGCGGCTCGGACTGGCAGTAATATATTTAACTATTAAGCTGGAGAAATTTATGGCCCAGTGTTTCACGCCTGGCTGCTCCCGTGTAGATGCTAATTTATTACGTGGCTTAATTAATGCTGAACGCGAGCCCCCACCGAATCTCATGCGCCGAAAGTTACTGGCCGCGAGCACTTACCCGTAGTTTTTTTTTCTCATTTTTTATTTAGTTGCGCAGCTGGACAGTGCACTCAGTAGCTTACAGCCCGAAGGTACAGCGTTTTGGGGGCGGGACGGCGACTCTCCTGCACGGCAAACGAGACATGGTAATGAGGTTGCACTGAAACACCTTAGATGGCAACTAACTATGTATGCATGGCGGCAGGGCTAAATGAGGTACTACGTCGTGTCATAAGTTGCGTGCATTATTGCACGCAGGCTCCAAGACATTGAACTTGCAGACTCAGGCGTGGCATGAAGCATTTTAGATCAATTAATCACGCAAGCCTAGCACACACCAAAAGCATGAAGGGTGCCACGTGCGCTCGGCAGCCTGCTGATAAGCTTTCTAAACTTAAGGTTTGATAAATTGAACACGAATTGAAAGAAATGTGTCTAAACAGCACTGAAACCAACTATATGAGTCTGCACAAGGCAGCATGGGATCTTCCGCTGCATGCAGAACAGCATCGTATGATGCTGGGACTCACCGGCAAGGTGATCAATCACTAAATCTTATTTGGGCGATCTGGTTCATGCTGTCATACACTTTTTAAATAACGCGAAAGAGAACGCACGGGTACTGACTACTGATTTTATTAATAAAGGAAATCACAGGTTCACAGCCTGACCCTTGAAACTACATGGGTAAAAGATAATCGGCAATAAAAAAGCTGAACTTATGCATGCACTACCAGATATTTCGGGGAATTGCGAGAATAGGTGGCTGCTGACGAGCACACTTTGCAGCTTCGCTTGGCATACGTGGCAACATGTTGTTAAAGTCACTTGACTTTTTGCATTGAAGAAATGTGGCATAAGAAACAGAAAAAAAAATGGGAAGAGGATGCAAGACAAAGTTAGAAGAAAGAATGAGGACACTTCCGCTCAAGTCGGCAGCTTGTCATTTTAGCGAGTACTTTTCTTATGCCAAAGCTTCTTTTTTTGTTTTTCAAAAGAAAAGGGGGGGGGGGGGGGGGGGCGAGGTAGAAGTGACGGTTCAAACTGAGAACATTATCTTTCACCACATAATAAGATCAGTTTACTATCAACAACCACCTTGTTATCAAATGCTACTTTTCACCCTGTCTTTAAACATGCTATTTACAAGGTTACAAGGCATAAATGAAAGTAAACTAATTTTTAATTTCTAGTTCAAAGCGGAACATTGGGGGTCAATGCAAAACGCTCTGAATAGCTGGGCAGCGTCTAGGCTGCCTTACATGGTGGCGAAAATTTACTAAACAAAAGCACGGAGTACATTTTTAATAGAAGGAAAGAAAAAACATAACACGGGCATGTATTCCGTTAAATACAATAAAATACAAAGAAATTTCACTTAAACCGCAAGATCATGGCCTGCACGTAGTGCTATAGTAAAGCTGTCAACGTCTTCAAGTACTTATGCTAAATAGTACTTTCTTGCTACAAGGGAACAATTATAATAAGCGAGCTTATAAAATTTCACAGAGCATATGTGACCATCGGCAGCCATAAATCGTACATATAAACGACGCCATCCAATAGTTCTGGTTCAACACAAGTCAACTGCGGAGAAGTCAGAACAGATTGAATTTCACCAAGACCTGATGAATGCTCCCTCTTGCACTTGATTTAATTAGCGAACTTTTTTATATTCATAGAATTCATCTTCTTTATGCAAACACGCAAAAGAAAAAAGAGCTCTATCGTCGCTGACATGATCGCATGGTTCAAGAATCTATGCGTCTCCTGTTCTCAAGCCATTGCCCATGAGGCCTACTTCAGAAACACTTCTTTTCTGCAGCAAGACAATGCGAGCTAGGGTTTTGATTTCACTTACGCTTGGTACATTCGATTTTACGTGGCATGGGTTATGAGGAATACTGTTGTGGGCGACTTCGGATTCATTTCGATTAACTGTGGTCGACATTGCACAATGCACAGACACCTAGCAGTTCCGCCTTCATCATAACGCAGCTGCCGCGGCCGGTACACCCAACCAGCATCATCAGGCTCAGTGGTCAAGCGCCCTAACCACTGAAACATCCAGCAACGATAGTTATCGGGCAGAAGTGATTTACACAACCGTTCCAGTTATTGAAAGCAAATCAAACTTCGTTCAGCTGAAGTTACAAGTTACAAACACAAGAGAAAACAATTGGACTCAATAAGAACATTCACCTGAGCAGGTTAAGCTAAAAGCGTGGTGTAAGAACGTCAAAATGCACGGGGCGGGTAGTTAGCAGGACATTGCGAATTCAAACTGACCCAGCAGCCCATTTTTCGATCTCCCTCATCGTTCTTCGTCACGCGAGTCGCGCACTTGCTGTCCTAACGCCGGTTTAACAACTTGCTCGACTGGTCAGCCCTCCGTTAAGAAGGAACCTCTTTCTAGCGTGTTTCAAACGAGACAGGGGAGCGTGACTCATGAAACAAGCTCAGCGAGGCGTGAACTTCAATAACTAGTTCTGACGTTTAATGAGAATTCGCCGTAAAACACAAGCACAAGCGAGTGGCCGACACGAGCCGTCAGAAGATAAGGGAATGCATTGGCACGCATTGATGCCGCGTCCGATCAAACTATGCAGCGGTCAAAAACACGTTTTCACGTGCACGGCTGTACTGCATAGAATTGGACACAGGTGGTGAGGCGCACGCGTACCCTATTTTGACCGCTCTGCTATGTATGCGTACCAAGACTCGAGGCTCTTGGAGCGCACGCGAATGGAGTGTGTCGGGAAGCGCTGCAAGTTCCAAGGGTGGCGATCCGAAGTCGAACGCTCCATTAATGCGCCTGAGTACCCGTTGCTCGACAGGGGGCGCGTGCCCGAATACGTACGCTTGGCACGCTAACGTCAAAGATGAAACTAAAGAACCAAAATAGACTACTTATAGGTACGAAGAGAAAAGCGAGAAGCTCAACCTTCTTGTTGACATGACTATAACGTGACCAAAAACCGAGGACGAACGTAACTGTCTATAATTCTGGCTGAGAGTTGTCTGTCTCCTCCTCCCATCTCCTTTTTTTTTTTCTTTATTCTGATTTTGTTTTGATACTGGCGAGAGGTTGACCGGTTTCACGTCTCCCGTCCGTTTCTATTTCGGCGCTCGCCTGTCGGCGTTTCTTTTCTTCTCGTATAAGGCAGGCGTCGCCTAGTTTCGGTCCCCGAGATCTGTTCTCTTTTCTTGATTTATTTCTTAGTTTTCGCATCCTGTGCTTCATTTTTCGCCCACTAAGAGGCTTCTTAGCCAGTTTTATCTATAGTTTTATCGTATGTTCTTCATCGGCGCCTAAATTTGGCTGTTTGTTTTCTGTGTTCTCCGGTTGTCGCTTCTGCGAGCGCGAGGCACACGGCGTTCGTTTCGGTCTCACTTTTATACAGGTATATCTTTTACGGTCCCGTTATCGTCGTGATTGAGAGCTTCGTAGCTTGGATTGAAGGCGAATCTGTCACACGGACTGTACTTATTATTTATCTGTGGTACCATTTTTCCTAGATCGTGTCTTCTACATATGCTCTCAAAGAAAAAAAAAAACAAAAAAACACCGTTGCTGTCATTAGGCCGAGACTATAGTGCTTTAGATGACCGCCCCAGAAGCCGCTTCTGTGTCCGCTCATGTCTGAATGTTTATACCGATGTATGCGCCCCCGTGTTCTGGTATCAAGCATCTCTGCATATTTCTTTTTTCTTTTGGCGAGCGAGAAATGCGAAGAAAGCTGATAAAGAAGATGCATACTTCAAGTCATTCGTTCCGAAAAGCCTGATCGTAATCGTCGACAAATGAATGACACTTATCTGTGCAAAAATTATCTCAGATAGCAAATAAATATCCTCGTTTCGGCGTTCGTATGAGCTTGCAGGTTATAAATTCCCTCTGCGCTGATGTATGCGTCTTGGATCAGGAAGTCAAGAACTAATTTGTGTAACACGCTTTTATCTAATAAGGAGATCCTCGTTTCTACAAAATGATTCATTCATTTTTTTTTTCAGCAATCTAGCAGCGGAATTCACGCACAAAGTGAAAAATAAAACTGCAGGAATACAGCCATGGCGTACAGGTAGAGCATCCGCCTAAGATTACCGTGGTGCGCAAAAAAACAAAACAAAAACGAGTACTATAATTACTATAATGATAAAAAAGCATCACGCAAAGCGACAGCATTCTTTGCAAATGTTTAACATCATATTTCATCATGCATAATGTCACGGAGTAAAGTCTCGACAAAGTCACCGACGACCACAGGGATCCACAGGGACGATCACAGAGCGGCAGTAAACTAACGGCAGGGCCAGCGCCTCAACGTTAGATCTTCGGTTTCCTCGTCTCGAGGAGGCACGCGATCGGGATCAGCGCAGAGCGAAGACAATGATTGCAGCATGCCAATATTTTATCATCTACATTTCACGATTGCATCTGGATGTAACAGTACCGGCTAAATAGCTTTTAACTGATCCTGTGCAACCAAGCTATAATCCGCCAACCAATGCACGCTTGCGCAGGTGTATAAATCAGTGTAGCTAGTTTCTAACCGAGCCTTTTCAAAGCTGCTGTTACGTGAATAGCGTAAGCTAACCAGGTGGGCCGCAAAAGCCATGCCAATTATTTCGGGCTTTTTTATCGGATGTGTGACGTGGCGCCCAGTTCTCTTGAGTGTGTTTCCTTCATTACCTTGTTTTTGAGTGTTTTCATCACTTTGTTCGTCGCGCAGTTGCCCCCTTTAGATGCATGTTTCTCATTCTGCTTTATCACTATCACTTGTGTCGTGTTATTTTCTTCATTTTTATGTATATTATTGTACCACCGGTGTTCCCAGCAAGATTATTTGTCATCTCCCCCCCTGCAATAATGCCTTCGGGCGCTGCAGGAACCTGTAATGAATAAATAAATAAATAAATAAATAAATAAATAAATAAATAAATAAATAAATAAATAAATAAATAAATAAATAAATAAATAAATAAATAAATAAATAAATAAATAAATTTGAAACACAATTAACTCTCACCCCTTCGAGCAACGCAAAACAAGAGACGTATCCTCGTCTGGCCATACTGCCGATAGGGAGTGTCTGATTCCGAGTATTCAGCCTGTTGAGGTTGAGAACAAACCAAAATTTAGGAGCATACGCATTATCCGCGCCTGTTTATTTACAATTAGTTCCCACTGCCTGGCATCTCTGAGCAGTGTGCCCAATTAAGTATTGCTAATCAGAATCACTTGTCTTTACATAAGAGGACGGCTGTGTAATCAAGTTGGGGTCCTTTGGGCCAAATTTTGAGGCTAGCTCAGCTAATTTCCATATACCAATTAGTACTTATAGATTATCTTTTCATCGATTCTATCGGGTTGCGGACACCTTCTGCGGACGTACAGACAAGCAATTTTTTCGCGGCACGATCATAATAATTCTTACGCATTCACACGTCAAAAACAGGTGTCTCGACATCTAGCTGATGTCAGTACAGTTAAATTTTAATAGTCACTTTTAGAAGAGCGTTACCATCTGCAAAAACTGAAGTTAGCCTTTCTAATGAACGTGTTGTGGGAGACGCCAAGACATCAATAATGCCGAGTTCGCATAATTGACATTGAACTTTCCGGAATAAAGACCTAATGACAGGGGAATAGGGAAGGGGGGGAGGGCGGGGGGGGGGGGGGGGGGGGGGGAGGGTGGAGGGCGGAGGGCTCAAATGAAAGTTTTGAGTACATGTTTGCAAGTACCTATCAAAGCGGAAGTAAAACAAGAAGCAGTTTAACGCAAGGGGAGAAGATGGGAAGGCATGTACCATCTGTGATTGCACCGTCGGAATGCGCGCAGGACTCAGCTGGTTTACTTTATAGATCAGGAATTTGAGTTCGGCACACTGATACCGCCACTGCCTTTTCCTTCCCTAAGCAGGTATCAACGTTTCAATATTTTGGAGTTGATAGTTGGCATCATTTCATTTCTTTCCAATTTCACTCTTCCCATCCACTATTTCATTTCTTTCCATATTTTGTACTGGGGAAGTACAGCTTGATGCGTTCATTCTTTGATTGCGTAAATAAGATATATAAACATTTTACACCCTCAAAGGTGTACCGCTGTCCCAGTTCTAACAATCCGTATGGAAATGAGCCTTGCTTAGAGGTAGAATCTCTTTCGCTATGCTGATGTCCTGTGTTTGGCGTAAAAAGGCGAGAGCTGTGTTTCGAGGCCGCAGCTCTCGGCAGTCCTCACAGTGCGCAGGAGACTGCTGCAGCGGCCTGTGACTTTCACGCCGCATTTCTCTCTTCCGCCTTTTCTTATACCCCCTCTTCCCTTTTCCACGGCTCAGAGTAGCCAACCGAAACATCCTACCGGTTAACCGCATTCCGTTTCCTCTGCATCTCTCTTTTTCTCAAAAAGCGTTAGGCCTAGCATAATCAAGCACAATTTTTATATCTATTGGGGCGTTAAAATTCTTAGAATAATTAGTTCAATTATTCTAATCAGTTTATGGAATCAGTTTCAATCCTTGGACTGCGTGTGCCGATCTCGCTGCTTTCTTTCTTTGAGGCAGCCTCCTTGCATGTACCCGTCCACAAAATTGAAAGCTCCTCTAAAGAAGTGGTGGAAATATTTGCATTGTTTCGCAATCGCCCTGTGTAATCGCCGATCTGGGACGACGCCGTCTGTTCGTTAAGCGGCGGTTGAAGCGGATAACGGGGAAGCAGTGTCCTCATTCGGACTCGTACGTGACCCTTAGCTTATCTTTCGCGTAATCCGTGAAGGTCTTATGCATATCAGGGTGCACAAGCAGCTACGGGTCCGGTGGTTATTTTTCTTTTTTTTTTTTTTTGTCTAAGGTATGCATGGTTCCAAGTAAGCCAACCTTTCGTCTGAGTCCCAAGCATCTACCCGCACTCAGTGTGGTCTGGCTGCTACTGCTATGATGTTGCAATCCTGCAATTACGGCGCTATAGCGCTTAAGAGTCCTTGACTCAGGTAAATGAGTCCGGCTGGCTACAAGTAGAGTAAGCGCTGGCAGGGATTAGAAGAGTGCGATTAAAATTTTCCGTTCGTTAGAGCTTATTGAGAAGTGTGCCCTATAGCTCTGCAAAACCATAGAAGTCTCTTAGGATCCTGAAAAAGAGGAAAAGAAGAATCAGATCATCGAATCGATTACTGAAGAGAAAAGCAAAAGAGTAAACGGATGTAAAACAAATGGATGAGGAATGGTCGAGCAAACGACAGAATGATTAAATGAATTTCTGATTATCAGTTAATTAAGAACCTCTTCTTGCGGTAAACATACTTGGTCAACGTTTCTCGGCGTCGCTGCGTTGAGACAGCTTAAAGACTTGGAAATATGGTTCCTAAAGGTCGTGCTCTCAAATTTGACTCGCACTGTCATCTTTTTCTTTTTTTTCTTTGTCTACAAAAAAAAAATTCAATCAATGTACACTTTAGTGTCTTATCGTGTCATCCAACGTAGAAAAGGTGGGGATTTTGCTCGATCTTTCTTCGGTGCCTTGCCTGGGGAAAATGTGAAATGGGTGCCACCACTTGAAAATGTTTTGGAGTCGAAAATACAAATTATTAATGGAAAATACTACATTTCGGAGTGCGGGATATTAGATCCTAATATTACGTCGCGTAGCATTTGCGAACAACGTCCCTCTGAAATGCATATGTATGTACACCTTGAGGGTAACGTAAATAAATAAGACGTTACATGACGTAACACTGTACGGTGCAGTGTTAACAATGCAGCGGTATATAGTTAAGGCAACGGCGTATACTGTAGCACTTGACCTAGCAAAACTTCTCATTACTATAGAAATATAGGTTGGAAATTTGGGCGTTTCAAGTATGCGCTCCGGAAAAGTTCAAAAAAAAAAAAAAAAAGCCGGGAGCAGAGTCAAGTAATAGCCTGAGGCGCGAAGCAATCTCGGGCAATAAGGCGGCTGGCATAGGGACTAAGTTCTTTTTCTTTTTTTTCTCCCCCGTTCCCTGAGGATGTCGAAATTTCTTTTCCGCAAGAGTTTCCATCTGGCCCAGATTTCTTGTGTAGATAAATTCATCGTCGCCACCTTACCTGCGTGGTTCATTACCGATCGAAGGCGATCGATTCCACGACAACTGTAGCCATGGAATCTCCAAAACATTCCCTTCTCACATGTCCGCGCGCAGCCTCCCGTAGTCCTTGCCTGCCGTCACCTTATTTCCAGAGACCCTGCCAATATTACTGGAGCTTTTATTCCTCTCTCACAACTTTTATATCCACTCATCCCCTTCCCCCAGTGCAGGGTAGCAAACCGGTTGCTTTTACTGGTTAACCCCCCTGCCTTTCCTCTTCCTCATCTTCCTCCTCCTCCTCCTTCATTGTGAAATCAGGTGCATTCATGTGTCTCATAAGTGTCAAAGACAGAGATCGCAGCGACTTGTTTGCGAATTCCGGCAGCATAGGACCCATTTCAGGCATCCGCTATGCATAAAACATCTGCAGAAAAAAAAAAAAAAAAAGGAAGTTAAACGTACTAAATGGGTTGCATTCAGCAGCCTGGCCACTTTTGGCATTCCGTAAGGACGAAGTAACAACAAGGGCAGCTGTAATGTCCTCCTGACTGGTCCCCGCTACCTTGTCCTTCCCAAATAGCGCCGACGTTCTCCAGGTAAACTGCCTCGGTCATGTGACCGCAAAATACCTGTTCTCGCGAACGAAAAAAATGTTTCTTTCTACACCCACAAGGTGTTCGCATAATCTATGAGGCCCGCGCTAGAGTGTTCATTCATGACGTACTACGGTATGACATTGACGCCGATTCTGTTTAGGCGGTATAAATTAAACTCATGGAAGTATCATAGCTTCGCGATAGGGAAGAATGGATGATGGCAGGCCTACAAAACGAAATGTCGTAGCAGTCACAGTATTTTATTATTTAAAAAAGTGAAAAAATCGTGATTTTTTTTTTCTTTTTAGTAATCCGGAATTAATTCGACGCAGGATTTATTTGCTCGCAGAAGCCGCTGAAGGCGAGAACGTACGCGGAAGCAGATCGAAAGTCAGAACGCACGAAAATGCCTTAAAGAGTCTCGAGCCAGAGGGTGGCGCATCGGCTGGCCTGTACACAGCGAAAACAGACAGGTCAGGTTGTTGTTGTTGTTCTCCTCTAAATTGATGGCACATGCCCACACAGGGGGATCGGCCAAGAATTTGGGTGCAAAGATGTTTGTTTTTGAGGTGTTTAATTACATCGCCAAAATAAAATAAATTAATAAAAATAAAATCAGATCAGGTTTGTCACAGCTGGCGCTCTTAATTGCCAGAATATATGACATTCGAAGAAAGAAAATGAACAACGTCAGGACATCTAAAAAAGTACTCGCATTAACAGCGTACGAATAAAATAAAATTTAGAAACAAATCGCAAAAAGAAAATTTACTCCTATACAGTCGTCGCTCGGTAGTATGACAACCATTAATATGGGAGACTCGAACTACGGACAATTCCTCCGTTGACCAAATGTTTGCGATGCATTTGTGCCCCGTTATTATAGAAATTAGCTGTCCGCACGATGCGGGGAGCCCAATAAGGCCCATACGTTTGTCGCGTTAATATGGACAGTATGCAAATAAAATGTCTACTTCAGGTGTTTATTCCCTGAATTTTGAGGGCAACACGCTAGAAAAATGCAGAGGAAAAGTGCAAATGAATAACTAACTGATGGCCCTTCCCTTTCTGTATGTTTTACATGGCAAAACTGCTTAGTTGACGCCTCACCTTACCTTACCTTACCTTACCTTACCTTACCTTACCTTACCTTACCTTACCTTACCTTACCTTACCTTACCTTATTTTAAATTACCTCACATTACCGTACCATTCGCAGTAAGTAGTGCATGAATGGATCTGATGGAAACTGTGCTCTCAGATTTTGCTGCGTGGAAAGCGGAATTCAGCAGCTGTCTCGGCTGCCTTAGTACGAGTTAGGTCATCCAGCCATATCTGTGATTGATTATCAGGTACATGAGGCTCCGCCATGTTACATGAAGCATAAATGGCTACCGTGATAAGCTGCTTGGAATTACCAAAATTTTGTCTCATTTCATCTGCATTAACAACCTATATGCTGAGACGTGGGTGCTAATCATGGTGCGACATTTTTTTGGGCATATATTTATCTTCGCGATAAGTCACTATATCTGCTCGGG
Organism: Amblyomma maculatum; assembly: GCF_055883805.1. Lineage (NCBI taxonomy): Eukaryota > Metazoa > Arthropoda > Arachnida > Ixodida > Ixodidae > Amblyomma > Amblyomma maculatum. The sequence continues at coordinate 13,881,806 of NC_139351.1, read as the reverse complement.
AGCCAAAGTGTCCAATTATCAAGCGCGACTTTCCTCGATAGGCCATTAGGACTCAAGAGCCAAAAAATGCCTTGCACTTACAATTAGCGATTGGTGCCCCATAGCAGGTTTCAGAACTCGGCAGTACAAGGAAGAAGAACCTTCATTCGCGGATGATCGCAAAGATTAAATGCCTGCCGCAGTGGATTAGTGTCCCGCCGCCCCACTACTTGTGAGCCGGGTGGCGCAGCTTTGGTCTAGGCCACTGAGAGCTCGTTTCGACGGAGAAGGAACATATGATGCTCGTATGCAATGCGGCGTCAGAGTCCAATACAGAACCCTGAGGCGTCGACAGAATCCACAGTTGTCCCACTAATACGTATCTCATATTTTGAGTTGCTTTGGCGGCGTTAACCCACCTGAACCAAACCTGCTAAAAACGTAAAAACAAAAAAATATTAGGCTTGACTTTGCTCTGACCAGAAAGTAAGGCCATAGAGAAACATACTTACGTAAAAAGCGGACACTCAAGCCGTTTCTCGGCCGAGCTAGTAAGGGTCTGACCACCGAGGCGGCGTTACGACGTTGGCTTCCACTCCAGCTGAAAGGTGGACTGCTTATCATACATACACCGCATTGCATACACCTCACCGCGCTTTTCAATGCGTCGCCTCGTTTTGCCGGTAACTTATTTCCTTTTGCCTGCAGAATTATTTTGATGCTTCTTGAGCAAAGAACGCTTTAAGTAAGTCGTTTGTTGCGCTGCGGGGGCGTATTTTCCACATAACATAAAATATGAGCCACGATGCTCTTTTAATGTGTAGTGTGTAATTACTGTTTGTTTATTTGATCGTGTTTTTCTGAAAAACATGTGCTTCCTTCCATTGTGTAATTTTCTAATGTAACCCGTAACACCTACGATTTAAAACACGGAATTTATCGGTGGCCCATATGTATCATAACACAAACATTTACTTGGCGCTACAAGAACACCATATTGAGCATTTGAGATCGTCTTGTGAATGATTTGCACAATGCATGTGCTTTTGACGTTCCGTAAGCACCATTTTTACATGCCGAGTTCAAAGCATTGTTGTGGTCTGAAGAGCACTGCTACCTGTTCGTGACCTGCATATTTAAGGACATCTACTGATATTAGCCGCGCACAATGAGCTCCCTGTAATGCCTTTAATTCTCATATGGACAGTGGGTAGTTTTGACCACGATCACGAGTATAAGCATATTATTGTGCTGCTATTACGTATTCAGTCTGTTGTGTTTAAATGTTTGAAAAGATTATATTGCTACCCATACCTCCTATGTGTTCAACTGAGAAAACTGGCTAAATCACATCAAAAAAGTACAATAAGAACATCCGCTATCGTATTATTCCAACCTTCATCAACAAAGTAAGCTGCGCTTTGGTTCTTTGAGATCCTTGGTGGTATTTCCAGTAAAAAGGCTGCCATCCGCGACTTTATTACGTTGTATGTATGACATAATTACGCACCACTATAGACGTTGTAGTGGAATATTTTAACAGCCGAAGGTAAATCAGAATTGAAAGCATTGCTATCGAAACCAAACGCGCCTAATATCTCGGAGGACGTAATTAGCGGTCTGACCCGCCGCTTGGAACGCTGACGGCAGTGCAGTAGCTCGGCCGCAGGGCCTTATGAAAGTGTCCGCTCTTTACGTAAGTATGTTTCTCTATGGTAAGGCTGCTCCGAGATCCAGGTAAATGCGTGTGAGGGAGAAAATGTGATTATTGTTTTGCTTCTATAATAGGTAACATATTCAGTTCAGCACGCAGCGTACCACATTACTCGACCGCCACTTGCTTTGACGTTTGCTGGAGTAGGCGCACCAAATTTACCTAAAGGTAAAACTAGATTACTGTGATAGTATTAGTATCCTACCCAATAATTTCAGCTAGTTCGTAATACAACCCAGCTACTGTTATTCCCTCTTGTTTTCTAGCTATTATCGCTACGCGCGCGCGCGCGCGCGCGCGTGTGTGTGTGTGTGTGTGTGTGTGTGTGTGTGTGTGTGTGTGTGTGTGTGTGTGTGTGTGTGTGTGTGTGTGTGTGTGTGTGTGTGTGTGTGTGTGTGTGTGTGTGTGTGTGTGTGTGTGTGTGTGTGTGTGTGTGTGTGTGTGTGTGTGTGTGTGTGTGTGTGTGTGTGTGTGTGTGTGTGTGTGTGTGTGTGTGTGTGTGTGTGTGTGTGTGTGTGTGTGTGTGTGTGTGTGTGTGTGTGTGTGTGTGTGTGTGTGTGTGTGTGTGTGTGTGTGTGTGTGTGTGTGTGTGTGTGTGTGAGAAAGAGCCATATAGCTCTATATTCCCGCATACAACACTACACGATTGGTTATTTTGTCTTGCTCAGTTTATTTCACGAGTTTGGACGAAAATGGATTAAACCACTGACGCAACAGTTCCTTGACATCTGACAACTGCTAAACAGCTGTACGAAATTCACGCCGAATTAAATATCTTCAGAGCTGTGGCAAGTCCATTTTGTACACACAGCTGAATTGTGAATAGCGAATTGTTCCTTCCTGTGGAGTATGAACAGAAAGAAGAGAGAGAAGAATCAAAAGAGAATTACATCTGCTCCGGCCATAGCCCGAAGCTTTTTCCGCGAAACTAGGAGAGCTGCCACATGTACACTTTCCTCCCTAATCTCGCTCTCAGCAACGGCATCTTTTTTTTTATTTCTGTCAGTGATCCGTTAGCCGTCGTCAGGTCGCGAAGCAAGCTCCGAGGCCAAAATTAGCACCAACTCTCATCGGGACTTTAATGAGTGTCTTATCTGCGACGGCGGTCGCGTGTAGGTGAGTGTGCCCGCCCCTGGTTTCCAACACGTTGGTCGGGTAAGTGGCCGCCGCACACACACTCCAGTTTATTTCTCCTGTTTTTCGAACTCTTTCGAGCACGTCGCCTCCTTACCTCATCGCTTCCCCCTCCTTGCCTACCCCCCTGCGTGTCTCGCTCGCCCACATGCACGCTCAGTTTCACCCTCTTTTGAGCAAAGACTGGACCGACCCCGATTCACGGAGGAAAGAACTTACGAAGGAGAGGGTATGAGATTGAACGAGAGGAAAAGAGACCGGATGAGAGCGTGTGAGACGTGTACACACAGGGCTGCTGGGATGAGGAGGAGGCTCGGAGACGCGGTGCTCCTCTTTTGGCTGGACGAAAAGAGAGGAAGATAGTCGCGTGGCTCCTGTCGAGGACCGGTAGACACGCGTAGAAGGCGCGAGACCGCTGCAGGTTGACCGGCATCCCCCCTGCAGAAGCCCGGCCTTGGCACCTAGCACGAAGAGCGCGCACACAGCGGCAACCGTTACACGAGCGTGGAGTTTACCTCGAAAAGATCCTGCTGGAGTTTCTGGGGGATACCGCTTGTGCTGTGTTCATGGGTGGTTGGTCTTGAGCGACAGGGGCGAGATGGATGTGCTGTGTTTGGAATGCTGAACCAGTGAGGAGGATCCTTGACGTTTACTTCGTTTGAACGCCGTGTTTTTGTATATTTTGTATAGTGGTGCCCAGTCTGAAGAGATCGAGCCTTTGAGGGCAGCTGATCATCCTCTGGAAGTACGCGAGTCTTCTTCAACGGCTTACACCAAGCACAGCACCAAGACAAGACTTCTTCACTGCTTGCTGGATTGCACGCCTACTGGAGTCTCCTTTAGCACTGGTTGTACAGTGATAATCGAGTTGACGAGAAGTGCTTAGAGTCTGGAGAAGTGGAAAGTGCCGCAAACACGTCCACAGCTTGTAACTGCTCGGCAGTGTTTAGTTGAGTAGTCTGCGACAAGCTGCATCCGAGTATCGATTGGCTCAGGCTGACAACCTATTGAACGCCAACGTATATCTTCCTTTGTGCTAGTGAAAGAGTGGACAAGCGCCTGTTGGCCCACTGCACTTCGAGGGAGTTCGAGAATACGGCGTTCTTGCGACACGTCGTGTCTGAGCGCTTCTGCTTCACGCCGCGGTGCCACGCCTTCAGTGAGCCGGATATTTCATTTTGGATTACAACGATTGCGTCAGCAGCTGTCAAGTGTGCTTTCGCAAGGTGTTCGGTGTGCGATCTCAATTTCAGTCCACCGCAGTGCTGTCTCCGTCTGTTCCTGAACTTTGACATCGGTTTCACTGTCGAATCAGCGAACGTGCAGAGGACAACTGTCTTCCGACAGCTAGCTGTGACAGCGCTGTGAACAGGGGAGATAAAATTGCGCAAGAAACAACGGTGTCCCGCCAGCGACAAGGGCAAGAGCGAAATCGACGCCTCATCTCGTCGGTCCAACGTCATCCGTCAGAAGCGAACCGTGTCGCCGGGGGTCTTCGCGGCCTTGAACGTCACGGGTGAGGGAGCCCGTCCTTCCGTATACGCGCTCCATCATCGCCTCGATTGTCACCTGGGATTCAATCAATCGCTTGTTCCGCGCCAGCGCGTCTTTCGCTCACTGTACAACGGACTGCGAAGATTGCGAGTAAAGTTCTGATCAAGCGTCCCCAGTGACGTGAATGGCACCATCAGCATAGCAACACCGGAGCAAGCAACTTTCACGTACAATCTGCAAGCACTCCGCTGGGAGCGCGCGTCAGTGGCTTTGAAATCGAATTTTTTCCGGCACGGCTAACTTGCAATTTCTTTTTGAGCACATTTAGAAAAACACTTTTTATGCATTTGCTACCACTGAGTGTCTATTTTGTTTGCATAGGAAGGATACGTTCGGCCTTCCCTTACCTTACCTTTTTTCTCCGCAAAATTTCCCAAACTGCAAGTCTCGCCATCAGCGCATTAAGACGCTTGAAGTCTTAAGCTCTACGTCGGCTGAAGAACCCCTTGTTTGTCCCTGTGCTCACCATTTTACGCCACATTGTAGCATCCTTCGTAACTTGTACTCAACGCGTACTTGCTCAAGAAAGACCACTGCTGACTTGTGCTTGCAAAACAACGCTAAAAGAGGTCTCTGCAACCGCTGCACATTTGCATTCGGCGATAACTACTCCCCAACTCCATTCTGATCGTCACCTCAACCGTTCCAGCTCCTTTGACCGGTGCCCAGGAGCCTCCGATTCGCCAACGTGCTCCCGTGACGCCTATTGTGAATTCGACGGAGCAGTATACGATCTGCATTGTCTGTCTCTTGTGGGCGGCCGTGCACCTGCTGCAGTCTCACTGACGCAACCGGTCTCACCGCCGAGACGAGTTTTACTATCTTTTTTCTCGCGTGCCCCGAGGGCCTCCCGAGGGTGCTTGGAGACCACCGCCGCCGCTGCTGTGCTACTGCACGGTGACTGCAGTGTTTTATTTTCGCTGCTCGACGTCGCGTGCGAATACGAGGCAGGTCTCCCGTATTTTGAGTTTTACTTCGCCGCCGACTGCGGGAGGCCTTTCGCTCCGCGAGCGGTGACGACGGCGACGGCCAACGCGACACCGCCGTGTGCTGGATACGTCTTGTCCTCACGTCGCGCTCGTTACGTAACTCCCCCGTGAAGTGTACTGCCCGCCGGTTGTAGGGAGGGTCATGCATATGTTCCCGTAGAGTGCCACCTACCAGAAAAGTGTTCTCAGCGAAGTAGGCTGCCCTCGTTTACTGCGCTTTCCACTGTGCTTCTGTTGGATCACACGGGAGTTTGGGTGTTTGTGTGCATCGTGACAAAAACGGCACTACTTTGCGGTGCTCTTGTTGGCGTGCTTTTACGTTCAGGTTAAAGCCAGCGACAACATCTCCTGAAGAAAACAACAGTGCTCTTGAAAGTAGAAATAAGACTTCAGTTCAACATCTTGAGTGACACGTGTTGTGTTCTAAACTAAAGCTCTTCTATAGTGTGTTGGTGCATCGTTTCGGCTGCTGTGGTTGTTTGGTTCAGTGTCGAGGTCACGGACAGGTCTTCTGGGCGCATATATCGCGCAGGGAACAGTTTAAGCGTCGTTGTGCAGGTGTTTGTGGATGTGTAGTGCCGAACAGCTGTGACAGAGAATCTACGCTACGGGACACTGCCGTAACGGCGCCGCCAAGGTGAGTGCTCGACTTTCGTTGCAACGTTTATTTAATGCCCCTCTTTGGGATTCCTTAGTTAGCTGATGGCTTGATGTGCTCGATGCTGACACCATCATCGTTTCCGTGGACTGAGAAGAACGAAAGACAACACTGGCTTCCTTTTTATACTTTATTCAGGGACAGTACTTTTTGTGCCTAAAGAAGCAAAAATGCCGGGAGTGCGTAACTTATGGAGAGTATAATCCAGAGTACTTTTGTCCCAACGTAGGTTTGTTCAATGAGTAACAAAACTTCGTAATGAGTTTTACCGACCCAATCCTTGGGGAGAGGTCCTGTCTATGCAACAACATAGTTCGTTGAGTTCAAGGGACGCCTAGCTTCCATATCTCACCATGAGAAACGTTCACGTTAGGCACCTCGACAACCGCGTAGAAAGAATTTCCAGACCAGCCTGAAAAAAAATTTTTTTTTTTTTTCAAAACACGGGAAACAAATTGGCGGCTCGAAGAGAGATATCCGTAGAATTTCTTGGACGTAGCCCTGAAGGTGTTTCTGGTAGCTTCGTACAAGAATCGCAAGCGAGCGATACGAGCGCAAATCCTGTATAATCAACTAACAAATTTGGCATATCATGATATTATCCGGGAGCATATCATTTAAAATGAAGAGGAGGCTCAGCTTTTGCCACGCTTTTCGCAGTTTTCTGATTATCGACAGGTAATTGACTCTTAGAGAAACACGGAGAGTGTAGCATTTCGCTTGCGATTTGCAAAACGGATTAACGCACTTGTTATATAGAACCATCACTAATGCGGTTAAGATAGCCTAAGAAAATTAAGGATATAGCGACGCTGCTGTGCTGCATAGCACATAAGCGTAATGTGACCGTGAAATTGAACGCGTTAATAGACAGTTTTAGTTTCACGTGCGTGCAGAGTTCACGCACGCCAACGTGAGAGGTCTACGTGCGCTGCACGCATTTCCCCATTTGCTTTTAGTTTCACGTACGTGGTGCACGTGACGCAGCAGAACCAACCAAACTCATATTTACAACCTATATTACAACCGTTTACAACGGATTGACTCTGGTTGGCTGCCGTCTTACATCTGGCGCGCTAGCCACTTCTCGCTCAACTCTGGTATCGCCTGATCTTGCGAGATCATTGCTATGATGACGAGAAACGCTTCTTTGTCAGGCTTAACAGCTGAAAAGTCGCCCTTCAATCTAAAAAGCAAAAGCTATTTGTCACTTCAAACTTTATGTGAGGGTAAGATGGGGCAAACTGAAGGCTAATACAACAGTTTAGAACATGATATCGCGCCTAGGAATTACCGACGAAGCTGTTATTGCTGTGAAGCGGGCAAGCAGGGCGCCGCCATGTTGTCAACTCTTACGTGCGCCAGCAACGTGAAGACGTCAACGTGAAGGTCCGATTTTCACGTACGTCCGTGAGACACACGTAGAACTTCACGTTCTGCGCATACGCACTGGCTACACGTAAGAGCTCTACGCGCGGGAAGCTGCCATGTAGGTACATTCGTGAAACTAAAACTGTCTAATAGAGGCGACACAACTTTGCAAAACAACAATAAAGAAAGAACTTCAAATCAAAACGCCTCAAACACAGTCCGGCTGCAGAAATACGTATACAGCTACTTCAAATCGTCTCTTCTAAAACTCGGTTTAATTCGGGATTCCATTACCATGGACGACAAGGAAGATTTCCGCGAAGACCACTTCAACTATACGAAGTTGTCAGAAAGTTGTACAGCTTCACTGCGTAGCTCTAAGGCTTCGTTCCAGCGGATCTTGGTTAATTAGGGCTTTAATTAAATCTGATGCGCCACTTTGAGGTATCCTCTTCAAACAGATTGAAAAGACAGGAAAGGACAGGACACACAAATGCCCCGCGAGTTCCAAGATTCATTCCGACTGCAGTTCTTGCGAACAAATTACGCAACCGCCTATTTCAGCGGCCCTTTCAAAAGGCGCCTTTCTTTTGCTCCAGCTTGTGGTGAGCCAACACGCGTGACCGAGGCCGCTGCACGAGCGTGAACCGTTTTGTCCCCCTCTTGCTTTTTCCGCGGGCACTAATCCGTGGCCATGTGGAGCACAGCTGCCAATACCTACGCGCTAAGCGTGTGTGTGTGTATAATAAGGTGCAGAGGTTCGGCGAAGTGGCAGCGAGTAATTTGAACGCGATTAAGATAACGATCGCCTAATGAATGACAATCAATTTGCGGACGCGTCGTGCGCTTTCAACACCCTCTGCACTGTTTGGAGCGCCACTCTTAGCGGCCTCGGCATCGCTGATGCTCTCTTTTATGGCGGCGAGAAAGCGTCAACGCGTTCCCCTTTGGGAAACCGCGGTGTGCTCCTGGCATTGTTTGATGGGCGCAGCCGCCTGAGCGAGCTCTGTAGCCGCTTCTGCTGCGACAGCCGCGTTCTCGCTATTAATAGGTAGCGTTATTTCGTAGGTAACGTAGGTTAGGTTGAGTGGTTTAGCCCATGGAAAACATAATGATACGACGATTACTTTCAATCGATGCTACTCCGGTAATGAACTCGCTCGCGCAATGTGCACCCAAGTATGGCTTCCGAAAACTGCAGTTTTTCTGACTAATTTACCTCGTGCAATGAACGGACCTTCCGGTTGCTTATTTTGTAATTAGATGCTTGTATGGCGCAACATAATACACTACTATTTCCACTTAAATAAATATTTAAATCAAGTCAAATCAATGTTTTCTAACTATGAATAATCGTTACAAGGTATACAGCAGATATAGTCCAGACTCTAAAGGCTGTGCGGGAGCCCTGTGTAAAACGATAAGTCCAACGTACAAAAAGTAAGACCGCAATAAGCTGATTTGTAAAAAAATAAAAACTAGAACAGTCGAGATAAAACAAAATTGCAGATCAAAATTTAGCCTGCGTACCACGAAAGTAAACGAAACACCAGAAAAAGAACGAACACATTGCAACAGAAAGAGCTTTCGTCTGTACTTGAACAGGTATGGTCAACGACAGAATGAAATTATTAGAAAATATTTGGTTATTTTTGCGTACTTAGCTTCGGTTTCTGGAACTAAAAACGTTCCCAGGTGCAAAACCACTAGTTTTGTTGTTAGTGGACTGAATTTGTTAAATTTTCGCAGCCCTGATGCGTCACTAGGGGTGCGCTGTTTTCTTCAGCCGCAATGCTTCGTTAATATTCTATTGATACATTATGTAAACTCGTGTCTGTATTGTTATTGCATGCGGCACGAGCCGCGCATCGATAACATGCCTGATATCAGCAGTAAGCTTTCAGTGCAAGGTTGCTGTGTGTAAGCGACCGATGAATAACATACTGGTTGTTGTTCCCTTTGCTTACGGCCTGCCATGTCCTGCCTGCGTTCCGCCACGATACAGCGCCCATCTTCTCCTGTAATGCTCAGCGATCTAGAGAGCATTTGTATCTGCATTAATTGAATTTGAGCCTGAGCTTTTTTTTAATGTGATGTCATATAATTTTGCTCAACATATTAACAATGCCTGTGCGTCTCCCCCCCCCCCCCCCCTCCCCTCTCTCCGTTCTTAGTATTAACTTAAAAATTAATATTTGTAGTTCACCTCAACTAAGAAAATGTGTACTCCGCATTTTCTGCAGTTTCGCTTAATAAATCAGGACGAAAGCATAATATGTGGCGCCACATCAGCCAGGAAGGAAGCGTTGAAAGAATATGAACGGAATGCAGTTGGAGACGAAATGCATATGCTTGCAAAAGGATACATCACCGCGTATAGATAGATGTATTCGGGGTTTCTGTTTCTCACTAAGGTTCAGAGTGAATTATACTATGCCACTGCCATATCATGCCAGTTAATTATATCATGCCATCGGTTCGCGTATGTATATATAGTGACATCATTATGATAAAATACTCTATAGCTGTCGGGTCGCACGTGAAAGAAAGAAGAAATTACCTAAACTATACTTTTTTACTATATTATGCTATGAATACTATTAAATTCTACAACATGAGCTTTTGTTACAATTTGATCGGAACACTCGCCATTTAAGCTTCGTATTTCTTACGAATTTCGTTCACTGAGTCTCTGTAATGAATTTGGGACACCACCTTGCTAGCGCCGCTAAGCCTTCCGGTTTACGGCGCTTGAAACAGAAAAGAACGCAAGTCGTTTTGGTATCAATAATCTTACTGACAACGAACTATGTCTTTACATATCTTTTGGGCTCTAGACAATCTCCCGCCCACGGCAGAGGCCGTGCGCCTCAATTCTTCACTTAATGTTTGCTCCAAAGCCGTGCAAATGTTCAACTATGACCACTTGTCGAAAGTAGAAAAACACGATATTTCAAAGCATCCACAACTAGAATCACTTTCCTCCACTACCTTCAAAGAAAACGGCTACTCGACTTTCTATTATTCAATTCCCTGTTCGTCGAAACAAACAGATCAGAAAAGTGACATGCAACGAATGAACTAAATCGCCGTCTCGAGCTATAGTGGTAGCGACTTGCAGAAACGCAACGTTTTTTGAAACTTTTTCTTCTCCAGCATTCCTACACCATCTCGAGCTTTATGTCATGTATCTTGGTGTTTCATGCTGTCATTTTACCTCCGCTGGTGCAGAACACTGGCGTTTAGTGCCCCCGAAAAGCATGCGGACAAGTGATTTTGTTTTTTCTTCTGCCCATCGCAGCGACTAATTAAGTTTCCATTTCGTTTAAGTTCACCACGTTGATGCTGCATCCTTCAGGACTGCGAATAAGCTGGCTACATAAGCGGTTGTTTATTACTGAGGCCAGTTGAGTGATGTAGTCGGTATACCAGTACGAAGCCCATTGGGACTGAAATAACAGTTCATGCAAAAAAAAAAAAAAAAGTAGTCCCTTTCATGATAGGTTGTCGTGCCGTTGTCGGAAGTTGCACTAACTACACAGGGGAAAGGATATCCTACGTCAGCCATATGGACATTCTTTATCCCAACAAATTTCCTTGTCTTATCTCCGATCTCAATTCTCACTCGTCCTCCAAATCGCATTCTTCTCCTTGAAATTGGTTCCTTTATACCAAATTTTAACTTGTTATCGCTTCTTCTTTTCTCATTCATGCCTCCTGTACGATGCTGAACTCTTCTTTCTTTTTTAATGCGAAAGAATTACTTCGCTACGTTCACAGATTTCTGTCCGCAGATCGCGGCAGCGAAATCATGTCCGCAGCAGTTATGGCTAATTGAGAAGAGGTAGAAGTTAATGACTGGCGTCAATCGATAGAGGCTGACATAATGGTGTGTCCGAAAAAATAAGTACTCCAATAAGTTAATTAGGCAACTAATTAGAGGCAAAAAATTTAAAAGGAAAGGCGACAATGGTCTCATTAGCCAATGGCTTGGCGCCACATTTGAATGTGTCAAATACTAAAATAGTTATTTAAATCAGTCAATTAAGGTGACGTCAAGGATGTGACGTCACGCAACCTGAAGTAGAGCCAAAAATGGACATATAAAAGGATTTGCGCGCAACTTGAAAGTACCGAAGAATAAAATGGGTAAACAAGAAGTGAATTAATGTGACGTCAAGGATCATGACGTCACGCAACCGGAAGTTACGCCGAAAAGAGTATAAGAAGAGATTGGCGCTCAATTTGAAAGTACCAATGACTAAAATGGGTAAACAAGAAGTGAATTAAGCAACTAGAAGAAACCAACAGCATCATCCGTGCTTTCGCATTACTCCAATGCAGATTCTACAGTGCTGTTTAATTTTTCTTCACGTAGATCACGGCCACACGCAGTTCCTGAAGGGTACGCATTCAATAATCTGTTTCATGACCTAATTCATCCTGTCATGACTGACAAGAAATGTTTGGCCGCAGAAAAGTGGGACTGTTTTTTTTTTTTCTTTTCTTGCGCACTACTAAGGCCAGTTACTTTGAGCTACGGGGGGGAGAACTCGAACTTCGTGATTACCTCCATTTTACGGGGTCTCGAAAGGAGCGGAGAGCATTGTACCTTAGTTTATTTTGCGTGCTTCTGTTCTCTAAGTAATTCAGCATTAAAGATCACACGGGCGACACGGCAGGGAAAAGCGTGTAAGAAAGAGAGCCCTGTAGGTGCGCATAAGCGTAGCATGGTGAAAAAGAACACCCACGCAAGGTTTTTACGTGTAAACCATGAAACGTGGCAAAAATTACGGGGGACACTTAAGCTCCGCCTTTACGGCGCGGGTTTGGGCCATCGCCCCACATACAAAAGCCTTGTTTTAACCAAGCCGCATGAGGGTGCATAAGGGTAACGTGAATGCAAGGGTCCTGGTATGTTGATTTGGATACCAAACCTTCTATGTATAAATATGTCCGAGTTGGCAGCTCCTGCCAAAACGTAACGCCATTCAATCCTACGAACAGTCGGTGCTCGGCCATGTCAGCTGCCAGCTACCGCCTGTTAGCGCTATGCTCATGATTTTTCACTAACAACATTGATGCCGACGCCGAACGTTCTGGTAAACGGAGCATTTAGCGTTTTGTATCGCGTTAATTAAATTTGCATTCCATAAAACCTGGTTACCTTTAGTGCCACTGCCGGTACGAGAAGTTAATTGCAATCTTAGTGTGACAGCAGGACTGAAAAAATAAAGTAATAAAGCACACAACCCACTCGACATGAACTTAAAATTTAGACCTATTATCTATTGATAATTTAAAGAATGCAATAGTTCAGTTGAGGCATTTCTACTAACGAAGCAACACCGGTCAAAATAAGGAACAAAGAGGACTCGCTTGCGTTATGTAGTACTGCTGCTGCGATACTAATAACATTCGAGGCCACTTTGGCGACTAAAGTGATGAAAGGCGAAAGCCTGTTGTGCTGCATTCTGCTACGCGACTGTTGCGCATGTAGCGATGAAAGCTACTACGAGTAAAGCGAGCGACTACTCTTTCACATTCTGCGAATGCAATTATTCAGTGAATTCTGCTTGGCAGCGACGAGATCGGGCTCCTTTTATCTTCGCAGTTGCTCTACGTTTACTGTTGTGTGGTTGATTTTACCGGGTCAGTTCAGTCGTTCAGTCGTGTCCGACTCTTCGTGACCCTATGGACCATGTCACGCCACGCTTTCCGGTCTCTCACAATCTTCGTAACATCCAATAACTTCATCTGCAGTGCCTCGAGGATGCCATCTAACCATCGCGTTCGCTGCCTACCCCTTCTCCGGCGAACCTCAACCTTTCCCAACATCAAATCTTTCTCCAACGACTCCTCTCTTCTCATCAGATGACTAAAGTAGCTGAGCTTTAACTTCAGAATTTGACCCTCCAATGAGCAGTCAGGGTTTATGGTCGACAATATCGACTGATTTGATCTTTCTGGCAGTCCAAGGAACTCTCAAGAGTCTTCGCCAGAACCACAATTCAAACGCGTCAATTCTTCGGCGGTCAGCCTTTTTCACAGTCCAACTCTCGCATCCATACATCACAACTGGAAAGACCATAGCACGAGTTATGTGGATCTTGGTTGGCAGACTAATGTCTCTGCTCTTTATTAGGCCATCAAGGCTAGCCATGGCTCTCTTTCCCAGAAGCAGGCGCCTCCTAATTTTATGGCTGCAGTCTCCTTCCGGGGTAATCTTGGAGCCCAAGAAGAGAACATCTGTCACAGCTTCCACTTCTTGTCCCTTGATGCTCCAGAACTTGATAGGGCAAGATGCCATGATCTTTGTCTTTTTAATGTTCAGTTTAAGCCCAAATTTTTCACTCTTCTTGTACGCGCATCAGAAGTCTCTTGAGTTCCACTTCACTGTCTGCCATTAAAGTGGCATCATCCGCATATCTAAGGTTGTTGATACGTTTTCCAGCAATCTTCACTCCAGCTGAAGACTCGTCCAGACCGGCCTTCCTCATGATGCACTCTGCATATAGGTTAAATAGGCATAGCGACAGTATGCAGCCTTGCCTCACTCCTTTCTCAATCGGAAACCGGGTGCGCGGCATTATTTAGTAATAATTGATTATTTACTCAAATGTCAGTAATTAGTGATGAGCAGTTAATTACCCAATGGTTAGTCATTAGTTATAATTATTAATTATGAATTTGTAAGCAGGGGGCGGCAGAAGGTTAGGTGGGCGGATGAGGTTAAGAAGTTCGCAGGGGTCAAGTGGATGCAGCTAGCACAGAACCGGGTTAAGTGGAGAAATATGGGAGAGGCCTTCGCCCTGCAGTGGGTATAGTCAGGCTGATGATGATGATGATGATGAATTAATCAAAAAATTAATCGACATTTTTTGTCATTATTAGTCATTCATTTGTAATTGATCATTTATTACCATATGGCCCTGTAAGACACGCATTCGCGCATACTGTAGTAGTGCTCTGTGATTGGTCGAGACCTCCATGACGTCATCCCGTCTCAACCAATCAGAGCCGCCGCAGAAGCGTGACACTTTTGCTGACGACAACGATGAGGTAATAAAGGCTTTCGCATGAAAAGAACTAACCGGCTTGGACGTCTTGCAAAGGCCTACACGCATATTATTTTAGTCGCCAAGTTCTGCCCCAGCACGGTAGCTTCCTTCGGCTCTGCTGGCTGCGTTTCTACCGGGCCAAGACACAAATTACAGCAGCTGCTGAGGCTCTAGACTCGAAGCAGAAGCATGGTCGTTTGCAAGCGTCGGCGTAAACAGCAAAGAATAATAAAAAACAACTTAAACATGCAGCACAGCAAAACACGAACGACAATATAACAGACATGAACAGCAGGGTAGCCGTATTTGCCATTAATCACGAAAATAGGTTTATACTATTATTGAACCACGTTAATTCACAGGGTTACTTCTATTTATCAGTGCCAAAGTCGCCACATTTTTACCAACACCAAAAACGTTCCGTGCGATTTCGTACCGTTCATTTTCGTGTCGGATGCATTAACATGAGGGAGATGGCTGGAAACCTGAAAAATGCTATAGCTGCCATGTTGAACAGGATGATAGGGGGGCACAGCAACGCGACTGTGACGCACTCAATCATCTGATAGCATCGTGCTGTCATGCCTTTCGACCGCCGTCTTTTGCGGTGTTGCAACGATGTTTCGTTCCAAACAACTTGCGCTAGTTCCGGATCTTCTTAATAATCATTTCGACACACCCACCTGTGCACATTTCGATCTTAACAGCGCGAATTCCAGATAACGGAATTGCTGAACCAACGCTGCAAACACAGATAAGCTCCCAGTCTGCGTTCATCACTAGCCCCTGTCCCGCAATGAGCTGACAACCACTCGCACGCTCAGGAAAGAGTTCGGGACACTCCTGAACGATGTCTCCCTTCATCACAGCGGGAGTCAAGTTCATTGGGCAATCGAAGACGCGGCTACGCGATCGCTCCGAGGAGGTGTAACGCCCACGTGTACTACCTGAGGCGAAGCGAGGCCGTATCGATTTCTGCTCGCGTGCTTCAGATCCGCAGTGATAGCTGCGCACCCGGCTTTCCCAGCTTTCCACCCTAAGCGGGCCAGTGTCTGCGCAAACTACGAGTGAAACCTGTCCACAAGTTCTTTTCTCTTTATACTCGACCAGTCTAGTAAGAGAAAGATACGTGGGAAGAAAAAAAAGTAAAGAAAAAAAAACACACACACACGCGAAACACGGCGCACTACCTCGGCCGGAATGCGTTCCCACCGTTAACCCACAGGGGAGTTTACATTCTAACGAAGGCATTCCATTCATTCGCCCGCTAATCCTTCACCCTCGAGCTTATTCGAGTTTCACTCAATATTATGGCTAACCTGTCGTCAGACTCGTCACGTCTATGCGCTTATGCCGTAACGCGATCGTTATACATGGTCACGGTCCAATGTTTGCCTGAACTCCCAAATGTGGAGTGCATTTGCAATAAGTGAGTAATTACTAATTGGCATCCACTTAAGCGTAGCCACACAGCTGCAAATCAAAGCTATATGCAGCTTTCTCATAAACTTCGTGGTAGGAGAAAAAAAAAACTCGTTAGAGGCACTTAGATGTATCTTAAGTGCGGTTAGTTGAAAGCCTTTCCTGCGACTCTTTGCTCATTTGCCCCTTTTTTTTTTTTTTGCTCATTTGCTCCTCTCTTTCTTTTTTCTTTTTCTGCTCCTTTTTCTCTTTTTTTGCTTTAGTTTTTTTATCTTTCTACTTTTCAGAAAGCCCGAAATTTAGTTTTTTTATCTTTCTACTTTTCAAAAGGCCCGAAATGAAAACTTTGCAACATTTTTGCACGTTTTTGCGCACTTTCGACGTCTGCGGCTGTTTTGACGTCTGCCCACTATATAGGCGTCCTTGGCTGTTGTGACGCCTAATTAACCTTACTGGTTCTAATTAATTAACTAATAATTCCACATTAATAAAATTTTTCCCACAGACAGGTTTTTACCTTCCACCTTATTTTATTCGTCAATCAATTCATTTCTCGGCAGTGACGTTATGACACCCTCCGCGGCCGCACAAATCCCTTCCACCATTATAGGCTTTCCTGGTCCGGTGCTCCAACCTGGAACAACCGCCTATACTGGCAGTCTGTCTTATAGGGAGTGAACTGATTGGAGCGACTAGTAGATGACAAGGCGAGAGCGAGTGGATCAGAAAATCGAAGTGGAAACGATGCTGGTCCGATGTTTAGGAGGAACCAGTTTGGTTTGTGGGTTATAACGTTCCAAAGCGACTCAAGCTATGAGAGACGCCGTAGTGGAGGGCTCCGGAAATGTCGACCACCTGGGGTTCTTTAACGTGGACTGACATCACACAGCACACGGGCGCCTTGCTTTTCGCCTCCATTTAAAAGCGGCCGCCGCGGCCGGGATTCGCTCCCGCATCCTTCGGCGCAGCATACTTGAGCGCCCTAACCACTTCATCACCGCGGCGGTGACTAGAAGGAATAAATCGAGGTGAACTAGATTCCCCTAAACATTGCACTGTATACATCGGATACCCCGGTCAGGCGGTGTTTCCTTGCTCGAACTCCGAACCAGGAGGAAGCTGTACAGCTTTCCTTTCTAGCTATGGCGGCGGTTAGGTGAATAATGCGGTATGTGCTCCATTATCGTACGCAGTCATGTGTAAAACGCAGACTTTTAATGAAATAAGTGGCCTTTGCTTTTGCTCGGTTCACCTTTTTTGGCGGGGATGTAAAGGTGTAGTTAAATCCCTGCACAATAATGGTGAACTTTTGATGTACAAGCATTCGATAAAGTTCCGGTACTCAATGAAAAAAAAAAAAAAACGTATAACCATTTTGCAGTTTTCCAGGTCGAATAACACATCTCCTTTTAAAGCAACATTCATCAAAGGGTCAGTCATTTATTTCATTCTGTGGGAAGTTAATTTGAAAAAAAGAAAACAGAAACAGGTTACGAAGCAGAAGGATTTTACACTCAAATATTATGGCTATAATTGTATCACAACCTTAGTGGCGTCCGCGTCAATCCCGCATATAAATCGCGCATTTTTTGTATCGGCTTCCTATGCTGCCTTCCCGAACAGTTACAAGCGGTGACCTCGCGACATTCATCCGCTATGATAGAGTAACACGTGGCAGCTTCTACGGAAGCGCAGCTCTCGCCTACCGTTCTTTTTCGTAGCTCACCCGCAGCCTCAAACCAGCGCTGTTCGCGATACACCCTTCTCCCTTCGGACTCAGGTGTGCGCGCGCGAGTGCAACGGAGGTAGCGGAGGCCGTTTACTATTTCCGTCGTGAGGCCGTGTCGCTGGCGTTGCTTCCTTCCTTCCGGAAGCAGAAAGGAAGCGAATCTCTCCCCCCTTCGAAGCCCTGGGCACGACGATCACACCTCTGTGCCAGGACACGAGGCAGCCGCGGCTTGTCGCGAGCACAGTCTGGTAGCACGCGTTGGTCCTGTGCTCACTCCCTAATTAATGGTTGGAGAAAAATTCGTCCTCCTTTTCTCTTTCTCGCTCTCTCTCTCGCTCTTTCTTGCACCCGGGAACTTTGCCCAATCGGCCGATGCTCCGTCAGTTGTTCCCGACATGTGCCGGGGCCAGGATCGGGCCTGCGCTATAGTCGTTGTCGTCGCCTTTGTTGCGCATAATTTACCATCCGTGTTCCTCTTTTAGCGCCCCTCGCAATTTTCGCTGATTACGATAACCTTTTATCGGGTAATCGGGATTCCAAAGTCATCTCTCGGATCATTTGTGCCGATCTTGCTCCTTGTCTGTTTGATTCGCGGTCGGAGGTGCGCGTATACGGCAGAGGATACTATATATAAACACTGCATTTCCCCACGAAACACCTAAGCAGCAAATTTTTATTGCCGGATGCCGAGGTGCCACGCGAAAGCAATAACGGCTAACAATTAGGCTTACAGGATTTATACCCGCTCGGCTAGGAATGAAGTCGGTGCATGCATATTCCGAGAATTCTCACGTGAATTCAAAAAGTTCTACAAGTCAAAAGTGCGCAAACAGCGCAGATTTAGGAATTATGGGTTGTAATTAGTGTCGTAAATCTGCACCACGGTAACGGACTTTAATTTTAAGCATATTTTCATTCTTGATGGAGGTAATCAAGAGGTGTAGTCGAACCATCTGAGACTATAAGAACGATATAAAAGCCAGTCACGTTATTCTGACCCATGGCAGCAAGAATTCCTGAAGCTGTTGTTTGCAGCTGTGTGTCTGGAATACACAGGGAGCAATAGAACTTTGCAATACGGCGCTTTAACACTATGGAATTATACCCCTCGCTAAAATGCAACATTTTGTGTCCGAAAGGGGATACGCTGCATGCACTAAATCAGTATGGCGAGCAAACTGTGGGACAGTCATTTTGATGATTATCTCAACTGCACCGAAACGCCATCTAGCAGCAGCGAGAGGGACAGCGATACGTGCATGTCGACAAAATGGAGCATCTCCACGGTTGTCTCGATCCCAGACAGCTGTTGATAGACGGCGTTGCGATGCAGTTTTCCCGAGCTCCACCACTGGCGTCATGTTGTATACCACTTGTACATGTCAATGCACGTTAAGAAACCTCAGGTGGTTGCCAATATCGGAACCTTCCGCCACGGCGCCCTTCATAGCCGATATCTCTTTGAGACGGTAAATCCAAATCATCTAAACCACTGATTAGGTGAAAATGGTGAGAGATACGCTCCTAGTAGATCAACCATCGATTTATATGATTGGTAAAACTCGGTTGAGCAGTGCCGAATCGCCCAATCTTGGGCGCCATGTATCAGCGACATGAACGCCTCCACACAGATGTGGACTTCGTTGAGAAGCTGAGCGTTCCGTGCTAAGCAGGTCGCTCGCGGTAGCGGGCTGTTCAGTGCGCCCCTGTATTTGAAGCTTTAGTTCAAGAAAGCTACGGCATGCCTTGCTTGAAGCTGCTACATATTAGAAAAATGTTCGAAAATTTGAGGGCGAATTGAGTTCTTTGGGAGTCATTTCGGGCACTCTCACTATTCGTTTCGCTCAGCGGATCAGATAGGGGAATATTCTCGCCACTATTGAAAATTGGAATATTTATTTATTATTTATTTTTATTATTTTACAACATACTGCAGGCCATTTGGTGGGCCCTAACAGGAGTGGCAGCAATAATATTATTAAATTATATATAAAAAATTATACACAGCTAGAACACAATAATCATGGCAGCCAGGGGCAGAAAAATCGAACATTTTGAACAAAAAAAATCAAATGAAATACGTCAGTGAAATCAGCAGTATGAGGAAATTTTTTTTTATTTCAAACACACAGAAATATTTAAAACATCAACACAATAACAGGTTAGTCAAGGTAGTAAAGACTCAATTAGGTCAATCGAGTCGATGCTATTTGTTAGGTGAGGTGGCAGTCGGTTCCAATCTTCTATAATCCGAGGAAAAAAGGAATATTTAAAAGCGTTTACTCTAGAATTGTATGGACTTAATTGATGTTCATGACAATTTCTTGTCAGGCGGGTGTTTAACGGTTTCAGGTAAGGCCAGAGCCATGTAAAGCAACAATGTAGGGAGCCATTTTGACGTCACAAAGAGTGAAAAAAGTTAAAGAATACACATTCAATGTGAGCCATCATTTTGCTGAGCCCCTATATATATAGCGTGTAGGAGAAATTGAATCGCCGTTCTTCCTCGAACTTATTCCTCTTTTCGATAAAACGCGCACGTTTTTTCTGCGGCACTTTCCTTCAAAGAATAGCCTCGTTCTCCATCTTCTCTAGATAAAATTTTATTTGCAATTCCCGGAGCCATATATGCTTATTTTGGAAAAATTTGACGCTCATACATACGGTATACATTCTTTCAACGCGCGCGCAGTGAGCCAATTTGTTGTCGATAAAGGCTTTTTAGAAACCGCTTACTAAGAATACGTCGACATGGGCCAATATTCGCGCAAGGGGGTTCAGGATAGCAATCAACACGTTCGTCCTTTCGTCCCCTAACGGTACGAAAGCTTTTGCGGTAGAGTGCGGTGCGTGTTCTCGCTGATAGCGCGAAGTTCCCTATGTGGGCCTTCGGTACGGCCACTGATATATGGAAAAGCATTCGTTCTCACAGTATTCCAGAATTGTTCGTTTGCGTCTATACAAGCATCGGACCCTATCAATGCGTCCGGCCACTTCCTGGTCCTTTCGGTGGCTTACTCGACTCCCAGTGTAACAGATCCTCGATGTAAAAAAGGTTGCCCGTCTGCACTCTGTATAGCGCTGCCGACTCACAAGAATGAGGAAAGTAGCTGATACTCCTGAAACCGGCCTCGAGTCGTATATACAGGCCGGTGCTTGTACACGCGCACTCCTGCTTTTTTATACCGGCTTTGATGTCCCGGCGGCGGCGTCCTTGTATAGGCGTCTTTTCGGGGAAAGAAACTGCGAAAACAGTGCCCGTTCTATATCGGGCAGGGGGAAATGATCTGCGGGGACCACCGTGAGGGGTCAACTACTGCGGCGCTGCTCGGACGAGCTTTGAGCAGCGGCTAGGCTTGCGTGAGTATGCGACGTTACTGCACTTGACGAAGGTGACGAGGACCACATATATACGGGAGCACCGACAAAGAAACGACAAAGGCGTCCTTTGTGCGAGCACTCGCTTGATCCTTTTCAGTCGCGGGCATAACCATGCATGCATGGGCCGCAGTGTAGTTCGCATACAAGTCGCACCGCGCTATTGCCCGTCATCCTAAACCACCGGCTACTGTGGCTACGGTGTGGTTGCCTTTGTCTCCGTCATCCTAACGGTGGCCGCTTTCGCTGCTTCCGTTTCGGTTTGCGGCCAACACTGGACGAAGCCCTTTGATCTTGCACCGCCCTGTGCCTCGGCAGAACCCCGCCTCCAGGAAGCGGCGGCGATAGAGAACTATAGCGGCGGACTCCGAGCTATTTCAGGACCCATAGTTGCCTGGACTAGTTTCAGATAGGCATTAAAATGGGCTGAAAACAAAACAAAAAATGCGTATAGCTTAATCCATGCTACGCCTGATGCATCAAATGTATTAGGCTATTGTTTTGTGCACAAAGTGTAGGCAAGTGTCATGTTTGTAAACAAAGATGTTTGTAAACAACGACGTAGGGGTGTAGGCAAAACCGCAGCGTGCCTACACTGCACTGCCTTCAAAACCAACTCGTGCGTGCAAATATTTCTAATTGTGCGCGTCTGATGTGCCCGGAAATGTCTCTTTTTATGCCTGAAGAGTAGTTCTGCATTTGTCCAGCCTATCTATTCCCCACTTGCTATTACCAGGCAGACTGCTATGTCAGCTTCCTTCTCCCTGACAGCAGCAGCGTGCGGCTGCGCTCCATGGATGTGACGTCAGCATAGTGACTGAATACATTAAGTGAAAACGAGAAAACGGAAGGTATAAGAAATCTAGTCGTCTACGCTCTTAAACTTCCAGTCCTATCACTAGCGGATTCAACAAGGAGGACGCACAGCGCCATTAAGACTGGATCATGACGAACCTTTTGATGGGATTTCTGCTCCTCCAAGCACTTTCACTCTCAGGAACGTAAATTATTACCGCAAAACTGAAATTGTACAGTGTCCTTGAAAAATTAAAGAGCACTTCAGAATCTGCACTGGAGTAATGCGAAAGCACGGATGCTGCTGATGGTTGCTTCTTGTTGCAATTAATTCACTTCTTGTTTACCCACTTTAGTCTTTGGTACTTTCAAATTGCGCGCCAATCCCTTCCTATGCCCTTTTTGGGCTCTACTTCCGGTTGCCTGATGTCACATCATCTACGTCACTTTAATTCACTTCTTGTTTACCCCATTTTAGTCTTCGGTGCTTTCAAATTGCGGGCCAATCCCTTCCTATGCTCTTTCGGCTCTACTTCCGGTCGCGGGACGTCACATACTTGATGTCATCCTGACTGCCTTAATTAACTACTTTAGTCTTTGGTACTTTCAAATTGCGCGTCAATCCCTTCTTATGCCCTATTTTGGCTCGACTTCAGGTTGCGTGACGTCACTTCCTTGACATCATCGTAATTGGTTGATTTAATTAACTATTTTAGTATTTGATACATTCAAATGTGGCGCCACGCCATTGGCTAATTAGACCGTTTTCGCCTTTACTATTACATTTTTGTCTCTAATTAATTACATACTTCACTTATCTGCCTAATTAATTTTTCGGGCAAAACATTACGTCACCCTCTATTGATTGACACCACTCATTAACCTCTACCACTTCTCATTTACTCACAACTGCTGCGGACATGATTTTGCTGACGCGGTTTGCGGATGCGGTCTGCGGACAGAAATCTGTGAACATAGCGAAGTAATGCTTTCGCATTAATAAGACTGCGTGACACAGATTCTATTGAACTCGCCCGTCAAAGCTTCTAACATCGATTACACAGAAGACTTCACAGGATGACCTACAAGCAGAGGGAATTCTGGTAGAACCTTTTTTTGCTTTGGATCTGATGCTTAGGCGAGTTGGTATGCCATTTTGAAGAAGAACAGCGCGACTTGGACAAGGACGGAAGAAAGACACATACGGACAGGCGCTGTCCGTGTGTGCCTTCCGTCCTTGTCCAAGTCGCGCTGTTCTTCTTCAAAACAAATCGAAGACATGGTACTGTCTTCAGAAACCCACGTCGTTATTTTTATTTTCTATAAGAAATAAGACGCCGGTGACAGTTCGTCGACAGGTGGTGTAAGTGGCCGAGGGCCACTATCTCTCTTCGTCGCCATCTTCTTGGGCGGAATCCTAACCACAGGGCTCGAGTGATACACTACACGATTCGCGGCCGGTCTATCCAGCGCTATTGGAGGTCAGGCTCCGACAAAACCTTGGTTTCAGCCACTTATCCGCATAACGTCCTCACTAGCACTTATTTCGTCACACAACACATGTCTAGAGCTTTGTTATCGGTAACGAAATAGTCAAAATAACATCGCGGGAACATCAGTGTTTCCCCACTCTGCCATGTAGACATCATGAATAACATAGCCTCTAAAAACACGAAAACCAGATCAAAGCGTGCTTCCTATGCAGTGTACGAATTCAGCGATCATTTCGGTGCTTCCCTGCACTACCTTTACAATGCAGAAATTCAATGCAGGAAAGAGATAGTCGGAAGTTTGACGCGTTGTTCGACACCCTGGTCGAACGGGCTAGGTTCAGAAAGACGGACAAAGAGCAAGGGTCGCATAAAGGCATTACGTCGTGACGGTCAACCTCCATCATATGCAGACGCGTGCGCCCGTGACCCGAGAAGGTGTCTTCCGACTGCGACGTGTCTATTACGCAATCTTCCCACGCCTTTACTTAGGCATATGGTCCGACCGATAGAAGAATAAAGCCCCGCCTCTAGTGCAAAGGCATGCTATTGCACCTGTCCTGTGAGCCATGCATCATCGCACACCTGTCCATATGGTCTGCTCCTTTGTATTCACATCCGGAGAGAATAATGCCTGTTGCCTCTGCGCCAACTCGTCCAGTAATAATGACGTCCATGTCTATGCACTGACATTGCCCTCTCTATAAAAGGGCGTCAGGCCTGTGGTTACGTGTAGAGCGATGACGGTGTTTGCACTGTGGTCACGCTACTGACTCGCGTTCGCACGCCGTCCGACAGTTCCGCCCACTGGAAAGCGCTCACATGCGTCCTATGTTTGGGGAAGCGCTGTGTCCTCTCGAATCCCGGTTACTGACGGGCGAAAACTATCCTGCCTCCGCCACATTTACGTGAGCCCCTAGAGCTTAATGCCGTATCGCGTCACGATTCGATTGCTTCCGGTTGCGGTTCCCGGTGGTTCTGGTTTAAACTATAGGTTATTTTACGAGTCGCCGATCAAAGGAGGAAAATGCATATGCTTACGAGTACACAACGGCACATTACTGAGCTATGGAAAGAAAAAATTAAAATGTTCAAGGAACAGTGGGAAGCATTGTCTGCGGATGCCCGTCGGGATTGATTACTTGACTGTGGCTGCTGAAACCTCACGGCGGCCGCATTCTGTTAAAGACTGAAATTTTTAAATGTCGGCTTAAGATTTAATTTGAGTGATATTCTAGCACCTGTGAAAAAAAATTTCAGTTAATATTTTTTAGCCCAGCCGGGGTGGTGCAGTGGTAAGACGCCCGACTACTGTGCCGGAGTACCCGGGTTCGAACCCGACAGCGGCGGTTGCGCTTCTATGGAGGCGAAACGAAGATAGAATGGGATATTGCTGTAATTTAGAGATATTGCCGACAGAGTTCCTCCATCTTCTTTGCGTCGATGGCTTGGCTCCGTCTCACAGGGTTGGCGCCCCTATTCCAGGGCACCACTGAGTTTTGCTGCTCGCTGGGCATGGATGACCAGTCCTCTTTGGAAGATTGGGTTACCGCTGGAGAGCATACTCTCCCACTGTGCAACATTCGGATTTTCTAGTTTGTGGAAAGCTTTGTTTCTATCGCATTTCTAAGTGATGTGATATAGAGTGGGTATAGCACCGCACCATGGACAAACGTCCCTGTATTGGCTCGGTAGCCTTTTACTAAGATGTGTAAATTAGGAAAGGTTCCAGTTCGCAGTTTCCGCCAGTAGACTGCTTCCTGTTGATCTAAGACGTCGTGGGGAGGAGGGTATTTTATTCTCGTCCCTTTATAATAATTTGAGATGTCCGTGTGCTGTGCGATGTCAGTGCCCGATAAAGATCCCCAGGTGGTCGAAATTGCTCCCAAGCCCTCCACTACGGCTCCTCTTTTTCTCTTTCCACTTTAACTCCCACCTTCCTCCCTTCCCCCACGACGCGGTTCAAGTGCCCACAGAAGCAAGTGTTGCACATACTGCGTTTTTTCCTTCCTGTGAACCAATTATATATATATATTGTTACGGGGTAGTTCAGCTTGTAGCAGAGGGCGGACACCGAAGACGGCTTTCAAACAGACGTTCTCTGTAGGCACCAGCCGACGCTGTTGAACGTCGTCTTCTCTCAAAAACTCACGAGAGTCTTCTTCTTCTTTCCTTATGCGTATGCGTTCTTCTTCTTTCCTTATGCGTTGCACCGCCTAATGTGACACTACCCCGCCGGCTGAAAAGCACCATCCCGTTGCGTACTAGCGTCCAAACCAGGGTCCATGTAGTACTGTTTTAGGCGTGCAACATGGACCGTCTCGGTGCGTGGTGTAGAGGCATGGCGGACGGGATGCAAGGGCGCAATTTCGTATGTGATTGGTGTCACTTGTCGTAAAATACGGTAGGGTCCTGTATACCGAGGCAAAAGTTTTTCCGAGAGGCCAACGCGGCGAGCTGGAGTCCAGAGCAGCACAAGAGAGCCGCAAGAATACTCGGTGTTGCGATGACAGGAATCAGCGACGTTTCTGGGAGTGCTGAGAGGCTGCGAGTCGGTTGCGAGCAACAACGCGGGCAACATCAGCTCGGGCTATGGCGTCACGAGCATATGAGCTGGCAGTGGTGACAGACGGGAGCAGGCTGTCAAAAGGAAGCAGAGGTTCACGGCCGTATAGAAGATAGAAGGGGGAGTAGCAAGTAGTGTCGTGACGCGACGAATTGTAAGAGAATGTCACAAATGGCAGCGTTATGTCCCAGTCGCGGTGGTCATCAGAAACGTACATAGACAACATGTCAGTCAGTGTCCGGTTAAGGCGTTCGGTAAGCCCGTTCGTCTGTGGATGGTAGGCAGTCGTGAAAGAATGACGAACGTTGCACAGCCGTAGGATCTCGTCGACTATACGAGCCAGAAAGCAACGGCCACGGTCGGTGAGCAGTTGGCGGGGAGCTCCATGGACGAGTATAACGTCGTTGAGGAGGAAAGCAGCGACATCAGTTGCACAACTGGTTGTTGGTATTGCTCGTGTGACCGCGTAGCGTGTGGTGTAATCAGTGGCCACCGCAATCCATTTGTTCCCCGATGCGGACAGTGGAAAAGGCCCTAGAAGATCCAGACCCACTCGAGAAAATGGGTCTATGGGGATGTCGATTGGCTGCAGAAGTCCAGCTGGTAAAAGTGATGGCTTTTTCCAGCGTTGACAGCGGTCACAAGCAGCTACGTAACGGCGGACTGCGCGATATAGGCCTGGCCAAAAGAACCGACGACGCACACTGTCGTATGTGCGAGAGACGCCTAAATGGCCCGTTGTAGGAACGTCGTGAAGCTGTTGAAGGACGGCTGAGCGTAGGTGCTGAGGGACTACTAGTAGAAGGTAGGGGCCATCAGGTCGCATATTGTGCCGGTATAAGGTGCCGTCGTGGAGCACAAACAAACGAAGGGAAGGGTCATCGCGATCGGTGCTGAGGCGGTTGATAATTTCGCGAAGCTGAGGGTCCTGGCGTTGCTCATGGCGAATGTTTGAGAAATCAGAAATAGAGAGCAAGCAAGCGTCATTGTCACATTCAGGTTGGCTTGGCGGGTCGACTGGATGACGGGGCAGGCGATCGGCGTCTCGATGCAACTGGCCAGGCTTATAAACTACTGAAAAATTGTACTCCTGAAGGCGCAAGGCCCAACGTCCAAGGCGGCCAGTAGGGTCTTTGAGTGTAGAAAGCCAACACAGTGCGTGGTGGTCAGTGACTACTGTGAATGGCCGCCCATACAAGTAAGGGCGGAACTTTGTAATGGCCCAAACTAGGGCTAAGCACTCACGTTCAGTGATGGAATAATTTTGTTCGGCCGCAGAGAGGAGTCGGCTGGCATAGGCGATGACGCGAGGTAACCCGTGCTGACGTTGTGCGAGAACGGCACCAATTCCATGACCACTTGCGTCGGTGCGTACTTCTGTGGGCGCTGACGGATTGAAGTGAGCCAACACTGGCGGACCGGTGAGGTGGGCAATAAGAGCGACGAAGGCGGCTGATTGTTCGTGGCCCCAGGTAAATGAGACCTCTTTTTTCAGAAGCTGCGTGAGCGGACGGGCTATTTCTGCGAAGTTTGGTACAAATCGCCGGAAATATGTGCAAAGTCCGAGGAAGCTGCGCACGTCGCTGCTAGATTTCGGTTTAGGGAAATCCCTTACAGCGCGAATTTTGTCGGGATCCGGCTGGATGCCATGGGTGTTGACTAAATGTCCTAGGACCTTGAGTTCCCGGCGACCAAAGGTACACTTCTTGGAGTTCAACTGAAGGCCAGCTCGTCGGAAGACGCCAAGAATAGCCGAAACACGATGGAGGTGGCCTTCAAAGGTTGATGAAAATACGATGACGTCATCGAGGTAGCACAGACATGTGGTCCATTTGAGCCCGCGTAATAGGGAGTCCATCATACGCTCGAATGTCGCAGGGGCATTACATAAGCCGAAAGGCATCACCTTGAATTGGTAGAGGCCATCCGGGGTGACAAAGGCCGTCTTTTCACGATCTCTTTCGTCAACAGAGATCTGCCAATAGCCAGAACGGAGCTCGATGGAGGAGAAGTAGTTAGCCCCATGCAGCCAGTCGAGAGCGTCATCGATCCTTGGAAGAGGGTACACGTCTTTCTTTGTTATCTTGTTTAAGTGTCGATAATCAACGCAAAACCTCCAGCTGTTGTCTTTCTTTTTGACGAGTACTACCGGAGACGCCCAGGGGCTGCTCGACGGCTCAATAATGTTGCTTGCCAACATTTTCTCTACTTCTTCCTGAATGATCCTGCGTTCGGAAAGAGCAACTCCGTAAGGCCGTCGATGAATAGGTCGGGCATCTCCAGTATCAATACGATGTGTGACGACGGACGTTTGGCCCAGGGATCCGTGACCGAAATCAAAAAATTTCGCTGAATGACCGCAAAAGGCCGGCAAGGGCGCTGGCATATTCGGGACGCAGGTCAGAATATCATCATCATCAGCCTGATTATACCCACTGCAGGGCGAAGGCCTCTCCCATATTTCTCCACTTAACCCGGTTCTGTGCTAGCTGCATCCACTTGACCCCTGCGAACTTCTTAATCTCATCCGCCCACCTAACTTTCGGCCGCTTTCTTCTATATATATATATATATATATATATATATATATATATATATATATATATATATATAAACTTAAAGGAGGTGACACACGGCGGTGGAAAACACAACACTTTAATCCGACGTTTCGGCCAGGGTCCGGCCTCTGTCAAGGAAAGAGGCCGGACCCCGGCCGAAACGTCGGATTAAAGTGATTTTTCCACCATGTGTCACCTCCTTTAAGTTTATGAACCAGCGGACCCATTCGAGCTTCAACCCCCTCCCTATATATATATATATATATATATATATATATATATATATATATATATATATATATATATATATATATATATATATATATATATATATATATATATATATATATATATATATTTTTTTTTTTTAACAATGACGAAATGGTAAAGACTGAAATTTCATGAACGCGCGTGAAGTGGAGAAATTCCAGAGTGGTTCATCTAGGTGTTCAAGAGAGAGAGAGAACAACTTTTATTTAAAATGCCTGCAGAATCGGTTAGGCTCCCTCCAATCAGGGAGGACAAGCTTTTACCGTGACGCGGCCACTACGTCAGTCTCGTGCGTTGTGCTCCTTGAGGTCTTGTTACGTCCCTCGCTACTTCCGCGGGTTCGAGAGGGCCGCCGCCCCCTTCTTGGGGGTGCTGCCCCCCCCCTCTCCTCGGTTTCGCTCGGTCGCTGCCTCTCTAGAGCTGCCGAGACCTGCTGGACGGCCTTGAGTTGTGTCTCTTGATCACAGCTCCTCGTTGCAGCCTATAGCTGCGGCGGGATCGTCGTCTTCTCGCTGGCTTCGCGCGGATTTACGCTACAGTCCCAAAGGATGTGAGCCGCGGTGGCTCTCTCCTTCGCGCACAGTCTACACATGTCGCTCGCGTGCACACTCGGACACATGTGCTTGCTCTAGGTGTTCAATCTTTGGTCTAAACGCGTGGCCCGCGATCTATATGGGGCGCAAGGAGCTGTGTGAAGCGGCCATGCCAGAAACTTCACGCCTTGTTCTGAAAGCACGCTCCTGCTTCACGAGTCGACTTTACCGACAGACTCGTTTTCCAAATGAAATAAAATGAAATTCCAACTCCCCGGGCAGCAACCCTGCTTGCGGAAATGAAGAGGCATTCTCCCTCATTATCTGCGTGAATATTAGACGTATGTCAACCGCTTCAAGAGCAAGGCGCCAGACAGCCCGCTCCCTTCGTATTAACAAAGCAAACTCTAAAAAAGAAAGAAAAGGAAACATCTGGTAGCATATATTCTTTTCATTTGAGGCCAAGTGACTATGGTATTTACTAACCGTGGTGCCTCCTTGACCAGTACCTCCTTCCAAGCCATTCTGAAGTGGCAACCGTCCGCTGAATCGAGCACGCGATACAGTTGTTTTGCACGCAGAGTAGGAGGATGGGGTCTAGGGGCGGGACTCCATTGTGTATTACTACTATATATGCATTGTACCAGCTTTTCTTTTTTTTTCTTTTTTTCTTTTTTGACTGACTGTGTACTATCAGCGTTTTTATATTGAATGCATACCGCTGTGACTGCCGTTGCCCGCCCACAAGCGCTTGCGCTTCTGCGGGCACCCGCTATTTATTGCATGTATATTTCTCGCAATAAAGTTCATGTATGTATGTATGTATGTATGTATGTATGTATGTATGTATGTATGTATGTATGTATGTATGTATGTATGTATGTATGTATGTATGTATGTATGTATGTATGCATGCATGCATGCATGCATGCATGCATGTATGTATGTATGTATGTATGTACGTACGTACGTACGTATGTATGTATGTATGTATTGTATGTATGTATGTATGTATGTATGTATGTATGTATGTATGTATGTATGTATGTATGTATGTATGTATGTATGTATGTATGTATGTATGTATGTATGTATGTATGTATGTATGTATGTATGTATGTATGTATGTATGTATGTATGTATGTATGTATGTACTTATCTATGATTTATGTCCTATTGATGATTGTTCCTAATGTTATTTTAATTATTTTCCGGTCGCTAGCTCACGAGAGACGAAATTTTCTTAGTGGGGCCCGCATAACAATATGAGAGTAAGATGCCTGCGTTAGGTGTTATGAAAATGTCGTAGCTTCAAAATGGAGCACTAGTGCTTTACCGGTGGCAATTAGTGAGGTGACAAGGAGAATTAAAATCTGCAGATAACAGCTGTGTATTGCTGCATGCACAGCTTGTCCAAATAAATTTTGCTTTCTTGCAGTCGTTTGCTAACTGATACTGTGCAGATCTTTTTGCAATAGTAGTCCTTTTCATGGGATATCGGTGAACTGATTCCTCTGCCGTAGCATTACTAAAAATTTTTTGCAGGTTCATCCAATTTAATAGAACATTCCCTACGCGTATATGTACAAATGCTCAAGAATGTATTTTGCGACGGAAACTACACAGGGCTAGAGTGTGCAATCCTCCATACCCAGGCCTTCGTTGGCTTTACCCTAGGCTTTGATAATTATTTAATTATTTTCCATGTCTAGTTTGATTCGATGCATTCGTTTGATTAATCGAATCGCTCTGAGGAAAGTGCGTCACTTCAATGATCCGTATCACCCTTTTTGCCAGAAAGGTTCTATAATCTTCTAAAAAAGAACAAAAGGAATTATATTAACATTGAAGCTGTAGTTATGAATACAACGTGGAATCGAAAGTTTGTAAATACAGAAAATTTTACTCTCCCTCTCTTTTTTTTTTTTCGACGCTTTCTCCGTACTACTGTTTTCATGTTGTTTTTTTTTTCTCCTTTGTTCCGACATGTAAACTACTGGGGGAATTCAGGAGGACTTTGTTGTTTTTGTCCCACATCCCCCCTTTTGGGAACCTTCCAAATCATCAAGGAAAATTCTAATGCTTTGCACTCTGTCCAGCTTATGACGCCATTCTAGCTCCGCGATCGTGGCGTACGCTAATAGCGTTAGCTGCCCGTTGGAACGACGTTAGTGTCCGACTGGAAGAACCCCCACACGGCAAATAGGTATATGCGCCTCAACAGCATCACCCACTTTCGAAACGTAACTCGTGAGAAAACAGTGATAACGAAGCCGGCACGACGACGGGGTCACTCGAAAGGGTTGCAACGTTGTTATATACTCTTTCCCCTCATTCGTCGGCGGCTTGTTTCATCCGGCCTCTTTTGTTCCTGTTCGCACTTCTCTTTCATTATCTCTTTCCTTCGCTGCTCATTGCCTTCCCGGCGTTAGTGAGTTACCGCGTTGATATGCCGCACAGGAAGGACCTTCCCACTGATGTACCGACACAACTCCGCCTCTCTCTATTCCTTTTTCTCTCCTTTTTTGCAGTGCGCCACTTTGAGCGCTCCTTGAGAGGTTTCGTTCCTGCATTCGTCCGGTAATTTCGTTGCGCTTGCACTTCTTTTTTTTTTTTTTTCGATTTCTACTCTGGAAAGTCGTTACGCTTATGACTTGCAGTTCCTCGTCTTGGCTTCCGCATTCCGCAAGTGCGAACAGGGATAGTCGTTTTGACGCGCCGCAGGAATATTTTTCCCAAGTCTGGCGTGGATTCCTTTTGTGGCAGTACGAGAATTATAGAAGGGAACTGGCCGGATGTTGCCCATGGTACATCTCTATGACCCGTTGAAGCTCACGGAAACAAGTAGTCGATGTCTCGAAAAGCAGGTAGCCTTTCACGACTGCTTGCAAAACTCAGACGCGGAAAATACTCAAATAAAAAATTCATAGTGCAAGATTCGAAGAAAGAGTTTATCGCACAAGTGCCGATGGAAATAGCAGATGAGAGCGCACCCTGTGCACGTGGAAAAATGGGCGTAACATTCACTAAATACAGTAATAATATCGCAGATTCCGTGATAAGGTCTTCGTAAGGAAATACGATGGGGTACGTTTAAAATAAAAATACATACATGCACGGTGAGCCTATACTTTATCTCCACTCATATCGACTTCCCTTAGCTTTTTCCTCATGGCGCAGTTTAGCTACCACAAAAAGAAGCAGTCGCGTCTCCTTTCTTTTAAGGCAAAATTCTTTCTAGGCTCATGGAACGAAATCCCGTGCGCGAGAGTTATGCGCGACAGTTGTGCTCGAGATCTGTTATATTACGCGAGATTCCGCGATATGTGTTTCTAATTGTCTAGCGTTCCTGCCATCTGCAATCCCACAACTGAACACGCGCCAAGGAAGCGATGGTGTACCGTCGAAAGTCACACTTGCCGGAGAAAATGTGAGAGATACTGCGCCTCTCCTCTCCTGTAAACCAATTAAAAGTAGCACGCCAACGAACACCTATAAGAGGCTAATGATAGGAGAGGGAGGATAGGCTTTCGCCATTCTCCTCTTAAGAGACATCTAAACGACACTCTAATTTACAGGGCTGGACAAGGTACTTCAAAGAAGTATCTTCGATGCTGATACTCGAAGTAATTGTAGAAAAATTGTATTTCTGATGCCGATATAAGATACAGAATCGAAATCGCGTTTCGATACAGGTACTTGGTACTGTATCGTCGATACTTCGATAGATCACTGAAATCTCAACATAATAAAGGTGGTAATACGATTAGCGACATTAGGAAATTTTATCATGCTTTCTGGAATCTTAGAGCATTTCTATAACGTAGTTTTTCTAGAAGGGCGTAAAAGAATACGCCAGCATGGATTTATTGAAGCTCCTCGGTTTGGGCAGCTATCCTTGTCAGAACTGCACATTGAATTGAAGCCATATGGTTGTAATGAAACGATTGCTTCCGCAAGCAACCCATCGAAATATTTATTTAAGCCAATGCTGGTTCATGCAAACCGACCTGTTAGCATTTGGCTATGCGTACAAATACATCTGAATTTTTTTTCTGATTATTCTGTTGCGTTTCATTTCATGCTACACGTTACTCACCCGGTGACCCCTGCATAAATTTATTTGTGCTAAAAGGTGCAACCTACGTTCGTTTGAAGAACCGATCAGTTATATTGCCATTGGTGCGATAAACTTTTGAAGCTCTGCATATTGTTAAAAGCTAAAGGAAAAACAAGAAAAATAAAATGGCTCAACGTTATTTAGTCCGGAGCGAGCGCGATGTGAGCGTGATCCCTACTGCGTGTTCGCCTTGCGTTGTTTCCAGTTTGTTCATATCTCTGTGTCTGTTAAAAGCTTAGCAGCTTCATGGTACGCACTCGGTGCTCAAAAGTATAAAAGCACCTCGTGAGCACCTACCTAATATTGCCTCCTTCAGTTGTAAAAAAGAGAATCTGGAAATGTAGTTGACGCTGAGTGGTCGGGGCATTTGTAGGGACGTACTACAAGCCGAGCTGTCTCAGGTCCTGTACTACCGCCTGAGCGAGCACTGTCGAACCAAATTCTCACAGCGGTTTCAGTATTTGAAGATTTATTTGGTATCGGGTACCTTTAAAATACACGATACTTTAAGTACCTTTAAAATACACGATACTTTAAAAACGTATTTTCGATACCGATATTCCGATACTTTCGTTTACAGCACATGATGCACAAAATGTATCTAAAGATAGAATTAGGCAGTGGCACCAGTATCCATAACAACGTTAAGGGACCCACTCTACAGGGAGTCGGCGTCGTAGTCGTCGGCGTGAGCGAAAAATCACGAGACAGCTTCTGGCAGGTGGCAGCAGGCAAGTGGCATGACGGGTTGTGGGGCAACATGAGATGACGTGACATTTTATTTGTCTGTCACATAACGCGGCATCTTACGACTACATGCTAATTAGTACGTGTGAGATAACAGATGCACCAATTATCAATCAGTAATTGAGGAGGCGACTTTAACGCCCCTCACCCGGATTGGGGGTATCCGACTGCAGGCCCTCGTGGTAGGCGTGTGCGGGACGCCTTCATTGATGCCCTGTTTGTTCTGCTTAATCACCCTGGAACAGCAACACGGCATTTGCGTCACATACGTAGTGCTACCCATGCTCCAGACTTGACGTGGTGGTTTGGCGCGGGAACTCCCTCATGGCACATGGAGCCAGACTGCTGGGGAAGTGATCACCACCCTATCATCATCGGTCTCCGTCCCTCCCGTCTCCGCCCTTTACGCCGCAAATGTTCTGTGATCAACTGGGACCGCTTTCGCTCATGTCTCGACAGTATGTCTTTAGATTCGCCGTCACTCCTTGTTGACCGTATACAGAGAGCACTAAACAGCGCTACGACTACTACCTGGATTGATGTAGATGGACCGGCACCAGATCTCGGCCTGCTTAACTTGTGGGCAGCCCGCCGTCAAGCTGAGCTGGCTGCTACGCGAGACCCTACTTCGGGGCAGGCACGTACACGACTGAATTATCTTACTGCGAAGGCTCGGAGATATGAACGCGATCTCTCCCGACGCCAGTGGCGTGCATGGCGTGAACAATTTTCTGATAAATCATCGAATGCCGCACTCTGGCAAACGTTTCGTGCAATGGAACACGGATCGTCGTTCTACTGACGCAGCAGCAACAGCATGCTTTGCAGCTCATCTGTCGCCGGGCGATTTCGCCATAGAAGCTGCTCGAAAATTTTTCCCAAAATACGATATACTGCCTCCTTCAGCTGCAAATCTTAATTTGGTAGGTATCCCTGCAGACACATGGAAACTACCATCTGCTGCCGACGCAGATGGAATTGCGAGCCCCTTTTCGATGTCTGAGCTGCTGGCTGCAATTGACGATGCGAAACGGAAAGCAGCACCCTGCCTGGACAAAATTCAGTATGAGGTTTACAAGAACCTCAGTACAGCTGCACTTCCTCAACTACTAGACACCCTAAACAAAGTGTGGCTTGATGGTGTCGGACCCGAAAGCTGGAACAGCGCTGTCGTGATCCCTATTCCCAAGCCTGGGAAGCCTCCAACAGACCTCGCCAACTTACGACCAATCTCCTTAACATCAACGCTTTGCAAGCTAGCAGTGAAAATGCTAGCCACACGACTGTGGCTTGAACAGCACGGTTTTTATCACCCTGCTCAAATTGGATTTCGTCCATACATAGGTACAGAGGACGGGTTGGCTGTCTTGGCATCAGTAGTTCTATCATCTACCCGCAGCCGCAATGTACGTACCATATTAGCAATGGACGTTGAAAAGGCATATGACAGCATTAGTCATGCTGCAATCCTGAATGCCATTGACATGCTTCATCTCCCTCCGAGAGTACGCACTTTTGTCGCATCATTTTTGGACGGAAGAAAATTTTCAACACGCCTCAGTGATGACACAGTTGGTTCATTCGTTTCACTACGTGGCGTGTCCCAGGGATCAGTATTGTCTCCGACGTTGTTCAATATTACTTTCATCCTATTGGCGTGGCGCTTACATGATATCCCTGAAATCAAGTTTTTGCAATTACGCAGGTGATATCACGGTATGGAGCACTCACCATGATCTTCTCACTCAAGAGGCCGCCCTTCAGTCAGCCTTAGACGTAACCTCTGATTACGCATCCTCCATTGGCCTTCAACTTTTTGTGTGTAAAACTTCATACACGTCAGTCGCCAACCGCTGGGGACGCCGTAAACGTGCCTCAAATCCAATTCGTCTCTCTCTATCAGGCACCCCAATAAAAGAAAGTTCGAACCTGAAAATTCTGGGCTTAACAATTCACTAATCAGGATCAGCGATTGCTTGGCTTTCTCAGGCAAAAACGCAAGCACTTCAAACTATAAGTTTAATAAGAGGTATTGCACCTAAAACGTGTGGCGCTGGCTCGTCTGTTGCACGCCAGTTAGTGAAGGTGGTTCTGCAGCCACGTATTGTTTATCAGGCCCAGTTCCAGCATCTTACAAGAGCACAATGGGATCGCCTTGAAGCCGTAAATCGAGAAGTTATGAGGACCATAACATGCCTTCCACGACTCACACCGGTCGTAGCGTTACAGGAGAATGCGCAGCTCAACACCATCGATGAACTGGAGCAGCAGCGCCGTGATGCTCGCAGACTCAAGGCCACTTTGTCACATTCCACGCAAGCACTGAAGGCGTATGCAACGTCACACATTATTCTTCAGCCACCTGCGCCAGTTCTCCCTCCCTGGAAATTTATACAGTTAGGAGACAACAAGCCAACTGATATCCACAGACCAACGTCTGCCAACTCGGCATCGTTGCTTCGCCAGAAATTTGAAGAGCAAGATACTCATCTGCCTCAAGATTCCATAGTAGTGTACGTGGATGGAAGCCTGCAAGGCAGTGAAGCCAAAACGGCAATCTACTGTCCACGGAGACCTAGGCTGAATCAGACCACTACGTTTCAGCTTTCGGAGCCACTTACATCTTTCTGCGCTGAGCTCGTGGCAGTTCAGGAGGCACTCTGCTCCGTGGCTTCTGTAACCATGCTCCCTACAGCCCTCGTTGTCATCCGCACTGACGCACTTCAAGCAGCAAGTCTGTTCCGACGTGTCTGACGCTGCCCTAAAATTTGCCAAGACATCCACCAGCTTGCGGCGCGCATCCCACAGTCAATACGCATTGAGTGGGTCCCACGGGATCTGCTGCCTTCCCAAAGTCAAGCTGATTTAGCAACCCGCCTCGTGAACCAAGACGCAACAATCCCACGGCTCCTCGAAATGGACGACGCTACCCTCCTTTTGTCAAGAAAGGAGTAACTCCGGCGCCGCACACGTGCACTTATTAAAGCCCCTCGCACTTATCCCTCCGTGTGCGATTTCCCTTCCCCGCGGTCTCACCCGTGCAGAGGAGGTTGTGCTTAGGAGGATTCGGGTCGGTATTTCCCTTACACCAGCTGTCACTAGGACGTGGTCATACTTCCAACACTTATATCCCCGCCCAGGGTGCCCGATCTGTAACAACGAAGATGTTGAGGCCGACATGCACCACTTGCTGTGCGACTGCCCAGCACTCAAGCCAACACGAATCCGGCACCTGAGCGTAGCTGGCCTTTCAGCAACCAATCCTGCCTCATATACGTGACTTGGACGCAGGGACCTCATCATCGCTCACTTCTGGACTTCATAAAATCAACCAACCTTTTCCCATTCATTTAATCATTTATTCATCCTTCATCTCATGCCCTACTGATGCCCCGAGGCAATAAATATCGATTAAAAAAATTGAACGAGTCGCAAAAGGCCCGCACGCGATGAAAATAAATCATTTTTACTCCACCGCGTCGTAATTTTTCAGCTCTCTCAGTTCATTGAAAGCGTTACAGGGAAGAATAGGAATTATACAATATACATCAACAGATGCACCGGCGGCATTATCTAAAGGTATAACTACGGTTTCAAAAAAGTCAGACTGTCGTAGCTATCGAAACGAAATCAACTGGGGGCTGCCAATTGAGAGTCGTGAGTCCTAGTTCGCCGTTCGTCTGCCAAAGTAGTATCTCTGCCGTTGTGCCATTTGCCGCTTTTAGGACTAGACAAAGGCTGACGTCACAGTTGCTGCGGCAACTATGACGTGAGTGAGCCACAGCTGGATATCTGGTATTTATTAGCTCCCGTGGCGGCATACTACGGCTCATCCGCTGTATTCGCAGTTACCACAATTAATTAAGCCTCGGAGGAGTGTGTTTGGTCTGACCTCAGTCAAACGTGCACAGCGAGGCGCAACTTGTTGGTTGTAATTAAAAAAGTAGAGCTTTCGCTCCAAAAATTGAGGGACGGTATGGTTTCGCCACCCAACGTAGCATCGTGTGAAAAAGCATTCACTAACCACGTTAAGACTTCTTTCTTTGTAAAAAGTGTTGTATATTATATAAGCCATGCGACTCTCAGAAGGCCTTCGTCGGTCTGGCATGGCTTATTCTGTTTTATTTTAGCATGCTTACCTTTAGTGGCACCACTATTGTTTACTGTGGTCAGTAAAACGCTAAAGTAGTTAATTGTATTTTATGCTAATTTTTTTATGTACACGTAACTCAATCAAACATGAATTAATCACAGCGTCTAGCTATGCGCAGATTTGAGCAATATGTTATTGTGCGAAAAGTTGGTTAATGTCCCGCCAAAATACACATCAATTATCGTACCGAACTGTTGGATATAATGACAAATTGTAAATGCTGGCTAAAATATTCACTGTCAGATTTCTTCAGCCCCTAATCTAACTTGCGGCATTCCACCGTTATTATGAGTTATAATAGGAAAGTTTTCTGTTATATAACCTTTTATTTCTTTCTGTTCCACAGCATGACGCGTTAAAATGTCCAGGCAAGCATGGCGTCACTTGCTAAGAGGGATTGTTTGATTCAGTTAGCTGTGACAGGTAACCATGCTATTTTCCAACCCAGTGCTGTTCGAAACTTAGGATGTGCTTAGGACTGGGCTAGTTGGAACATCTTCTCATAAATGCTGCGCTGCTTAGTTGTACACGGACAAAGGAACCGGACAAACGCTGAGGTTAAGCGTAATTGCGCTTAACCTTGGCGTTTGTCCAGTTAAGCGCAATTGCGCTTAACCTTACCGTTTGTCCGGTTCCTTAGTCCGTGTACAACTAAGCAGCGCAGCATTTATGAGAAGATGTTGGCAACGACAGCGTCAATAACATGTGGGTACAATTCAGTGAACACAGGTCTTTTGCAGTAGCATAGCTTTCAGACCGGCACAGATAAAAAGAATTCAGAGAGCACTGTTGAATCTACACTACAGAAATGCGAAAGCCTAAGCGTTGATGCTAAACGGGGTGTATCACGTTTGTTCTCATCGTCATTGTTAACTAAATGCTCCGTCATTATCATCGCTACTGTCATCATTATCATTATCACTATATCAAGCGTCATTGGCATCCTCACGGTAGACAAGCAGAAGGATGGTGATCTTATCACGATCCCGGACGTGGCGTAGTGGTTTTAAGCGCTTGGCTGGGGATTCGAAGTATGGAGGTTCGATTCCCGGTGAAGAGAGAATATTTATTTTTCTGGTGACGTCATTGGATAGACAGCTACAGTGTGACCGGATGGGCGGCCACGATATAAGCCAATAAAAGCTTTCGCCTGAATAGACGTGAGAAGCTATACCACTATATTATGACACTATACTGAACCCATGATAATTAGAGATGTATAGGTAATGGAGAAACCAGGTGTGCATTAGGTCTCTTTCAGCAGAAGCTCCTCTGTGCTATGTTTCGTCAAGGTCACCGGGTATAGCAATTTTACAAATCACAAGATGGCGCGTCTCGCCCTCAGCGATACCCACCGCTTCTTGTCGCAGACACCGGCTAATCACTGGCTGCGTCATGCAGCCAATGATTGGGAGCGATTACCAATAAGCCAACGGTCCGGTTGCTTCCCGTAATACTTGAACGCCGTAATTTCGACACCCGCTGCGATGATCAGATTAAGCTCGAAAGCTCCACCTGACACTAACGTCGGCGGCTACAGAGCATATATATATAGCCGAGTCATCTAAACGAAAACTACCACCACATAATAAATAATTCGAAACTGATCAATATTATTTCTCTCATTTCTTTACATGCGAGATAGCATCCCCAGGTAACACTGCAGAAGAAAAGTAATACCCTCGCGTGTATGCCGCATGATTCCCTTCGATCATCTGAGAATTTTTTTCTCGTTCAGTTGGTTTCCTTTCTTTATAGGGATGAAAGGACGTCATGACCATCTAGACAAATGAGGAGTTGTACAGTGGCATCACCACTCCTCTACTTTGTGATCATTGGGAAGGTCATCTGCTTGTGACGCCACATCGTCGTCTATCAACGCAATTAGACGAACGTGCGCTATAAGGATGTCTGATTAATAGAGGTACATGCGCTTTATGAAGCTCGCAGTTCAGTGCGAACACGAGCCCGCTTATATTTATTTCGTACAAATGTGCGCACGAAGCATCACTAAATGTGGAAAGCACAGTTACGGGCAATATGACAAGGAACAAACTTTTTGTACAGAATTGCAAATATTGTCGGTATTTTTCTATTAAATACTAAAACAACCTTTTGATATTGTGCATTCAGATTAAAACCAGTTAGAATTAAACTAAAGAAAAGACTGCTTGTCACTCGTAATTATGGAGTAATTAATAAATGAGGACCCAAACTTTATTCCCAGTCATACTGTCCACGACTGTACATCACCATCATCACTTTACCCCCTCTAACATCGTTCAACGATAGCGGTCGTCGTGATACGTCATTATGAACGGAACCTTAAACGATGTAAATGTGGGCTCCGGGGTTAGGAAGGTTATAAAAAACCTAAGGATCGATAGGTGGTGAACCACCGATCCTTCTCCTATAACTGTTTTAAGGTGAAAGCCTTCGTAGCCCCATTGCGTGAAGATTCGTCTGGCGTTGCTGTTGTAGTCGTCGCTGTCAGCGAATGGCTATGCCCACAAAAAATGGTGTCCGAGCATGGCATCACGATGCACCTCCATGTAGCGACACGTATTTCTTCTCATTCTTATTTAAAACTGTAACGCAGCTGTTCTTCTAGCAGACTTCCGAAGGTTGTCACACTGTTTGGCTTCTCATTTAGCATGCACCTGCTTATCAAGTAGAGATCAGTTTGCGATAGGAATTGAAACGGACGTGATAGATACCTCTAATTTATTCCCTAATCACCCTCACCTCGTGACTTAGCGCAGGCGGCTACGTCAAAGGGGGAGAAGGGGAGAGGGTGACGTGAGAGCAGGATGGTGAGCAGAGAGGAAGCCCTCAGAAAAGCAATAAGAGTACAGACGGTGTCGCGCCTACCCGTCAAGTGGTGGCGCTCAGCGCAAAAGGAAGCTGGAGTCACTGGGAAAAAAGCTGCTCGAGAGGAAGTCTGCGGCTAGCTGTGGCAGCAGCGCATCGCGCGAGCTTTCGCCTCTATACACGCAGTCGGTGCTGATTGTCCGTGCTAAATTTTTGCACCTAGGTAATGTACAACCATAAATATTGGCAATAAAAACGACCCCCTTCATTTTCTATTTCTGCTCATAGGTAAGAACCAGCAACAAAAAATATGATAAAGACTACATTCAAAGGCTACTCTAGCTCATGACTACGTCATATGGCATGGTTGTCTATTGTCCTTTAACTTTTTGCCGTCACTCCCCTGTCCGAGCACGACGTGCCGCTGCTTCTATCCGGACATGTTCCTCGCCTCTTTGCCCGCTTGGTCCGTGAATATCACTGCAGCTTTTTGGTGAGCCAATGCGTTCCCCTGGACTGATGTACGCGACCCTCATAATGGCGAAAAGCAGGCTTCGGCGATAGAGAGAAGAACTCTACTTTGCTACGACACATGGAGAAGGGAATTCTTAGAAGTTGTTGGTGAATAACAGAGTCGCTTTCGAGGGGAGGGGGTGTTTTACGCGACATGAGCGCTCACTGGCTTTTAAACCCCACAGTCCACAAGTTTGAGAGTCACTTTCAAAAATATTTCGGTGTTTATTAACACGTTATAATCCGCGGAAAACCTAAGTTGGTTGGCTCGACCGCTTATTTTTCGAAGTAGAATAGATATAACAAAGTGAAATAAAGTACTTTATAAGTGACCCCCAGTCGCAACCAGTGACGCGCGATTGGTCTCAATAAGCACCGTGGCAATAAAGCTAACATTTTCTGGCCAAATGACTGCGGAATAAATATACCGAGATCCATGTAAGAACCAGACCATCGCCTCCTTTAGAAAAATGCCTGCGGCATCGCTCGCTTACCTATTGCAACCAGTGTGCCTTCAGTTGCGCATAGTCGCCGAGAGATGGCGCCAGATACGTCCCTATCTCTGCAAAGGGGGTTGGGGTGGTGTGGTGTCGATACGGGATCGGCTGTCCGGAAAGCGCATGCGCAAATGCGTGTTGCAGGCGGGCGCCGTAAGGATATCGCTAGATACCACCTCATGTGGAAAGGAGAAAAAGGGAAAGGTAAGGGCAGCAGGTTTTCGGCGCATACAGAAGGCACCTTTAGGAGGCAATGACTAGATATGAACAAGTCAGGCCAAACCAGGTCTACACCAGCACAGACAAAAGGAAGGCATGCATCAGACTGAGCCATTCGCGGTTTGGCACATGCACCTGAAAACAATTCTAGGAGCATTGCTTTTTAAAGTAAGAAATTGTTGCTGAAGAAGAAAGTGAAATGTACATGATACAATTTCGTGCCCTGCAGCATAAATTCGCCTTATAATGCACCCCTCTTCTGTTGCGAAAAAGAAAAAATAAATGAGTAAAAGTCTGAGAGAGTGTGTGAGAGAAAAAGAGGGGGGGGGGGGATAAAACAGCGATACACGCGGGGTCCGCAAATTTCATCATTCTCGCTTGCCAATAAGGTATAGAACATTCGTATTTTTTTTTTTATTTTACTTTCCTTATCGCTTTCGGTGCCCATTGGGTTCCCGTCACCAAATGAAGCGCCCCGAGTCACGCCATCGTGGCGTGACGCCGGCCCACTTCCATCGCACGTATACTGCTTTTCTCACACGCGCAAAAAAAAAAAAAAAGAAAGAAAAAGAAAAAGAAAAGTAGAGCCCACGGGCCTACTTTGGGAAGGACGAAATAAGCCTTTATTTCATACCTTTTTTTTTTAGACATACAGTATCCCCCCACACAGCAGGGAAAAGTCTTGCAAACAAGGTTTGGCCGTGATGACGGTGTCACGTTACGAAGTTTGGGCGTCGTCGCGTTTGTAACGACATCGTGACGTCTTGTTCCGGCTCGTTATGTCTGTGACGTCCCTATCGAGGTTCCTTAGG
This sequence comes from Amblyomma maculatum, assembly GCF_055883805.1. Taxonomy (NCBI): domain Eukaryota; kingdom Metazoa; phylum Arthropoda; class Arachnida; order Ixodida; family Ixodidae; genus Amblyomma; species Amblyomma maculatum. The sequence continues at coordinate 13,838,733 of NC_139351.1, read as the reverse complement.
ACGACGCGCTGGAAAGGAAGACGAAGAGACAAACGCGCCAGTGTGCGGATGACAAGCGTCGAAGATGGCTGTGACAAATCTTCGTGAACACTCAACTCTGTAACTACTAAGTGGAATACTTTCTTGACTTCTAAAGAAATTTCGTTAGATGGAGCTGATTTGCATTTGTCTATCTGTATACGACGGGGGTACAGTTTTTTATACTCTACGTCCTTATACTCTTTACCATATTTATACTCTTTTACCATAGGGTTTCATCCCCTATGGTCAAAGTTCACCCACTGTTTTCCCATTGGGTATAAGCTTTCTTTTTGCCTCGGGCTCGGCTTCCCCGGACTTTACCTTACCTACTTTTGTCTTAATTGGGTTTGACAAAAAAGGAGGGAAATGCTTCTAAAATGAGAATTTCACCCCCCCCCCCCCTCCCCACCGCTCTGCCGTAGACCAGACCACCTTGCGCAGTAGCACTGTTTGGTCAAAACTGGGTTGACGCCGATGACATCTAATTATCGAGGCATAACGAAATAGTTCTTTACACAGAAAATAGACAGCGTAAATGTAAACACGGGAGAAAAACAGGCGTTTGAAATTGGAAACAGCAGGGGCGTAATTTGCAGCGATAATTACGTGCCTAATATTTCTCTCACATTTCATACTATTCGCAGCTAATGCTCAGATATAAGCAGTCATGGTCTTTAAGCAGTGCGATGGTGGCGGCTCTCGTATCGATGGTGAGGCTGATCAGCGGTACACTTGACAAGAAAGACGTACCGGGAAAAGCACTGTTATAATAAGCTGCAGGCCCAGTGTTATTTTCTTCTTTTGATAAATGGAATACAGTGCCGGCGGGATGACCGAAGTTGCTAATGTCATTTCGTGTTTGCGAAGACCGATGTGCACAGCTGACTGCAATGTCCAAAACCATGAAAACGCAAACGAGAAGCCGCCGAACATTACACATAAGAAGTAAGAAAAGCTAGCTGATGGTAGTGCAGTATTCTTCACGGCATTCCTTTACTCCCGCAGCATAATTATAACTTAACGTATGGGGTGAAAGCCCTCTCTATGCATGGCATGGTAGCCGCTACATTTCATATGTTCATGATACGGTGGTTTACTATCTCGATATAAGATGATAGTTAATACTTTAAAAAGACTAGAAAGCAAAGAAACAAGAAAAAATAGCTTTGGTTTATGGGGTCGAATATCCCAGAGCGACTCAAGTTACGAGAGACGCTGTCTATTTCGACCACTCGAGGCTCTATAACGTTCTCTAACATCGCATACTATATGCGGGCGCCTTGCTTTTCGCCTACACCGAACAGCAGCCGCCGTAGCCAGTATTCGATTCGGGTTCGGCAGTCGAGCACATTATAAGCACTGAGCCACCTCGGCGGACCAGGGACAGAAAGAGGAATGAACCAAACAAAGCACTGGGACATGACAGGGAGAAGAGTATAGTTTCTGAAGGACTCTTAAGGAGGAGGAGGAAGATGAGGAGGAAAGGCAGGGAGGTTAACCAGTAAAAGCAACCGGTTCGCTACCCTGCACTAGGGGAAGGGGGTGAGTGGATATAAAAGTTGTGAGAGAGGGATAGTTGAAGTTAATACAGTCCCATAACAGACACGCCACATCACATCACGTTACAGTCATGTCATAGCAAACTCATAGTCTTTCGACTAGGCCTGTGCTTCTCATAAAGCGGAGCAGTGCCTGGGATGCCTTCACACGATCGCCTTGGCCAGGGACCTAAAATCTTAGTTTCACTCAATGGGCGTCCATCTAGATGCGAGGGCTCTTAAGAATGCTTGCGTAAGCAATCAAGGACACGCAGATACACAAATAACACAATGCATCGCACACACGAAAAAAATGTTGCATTTAACAGACAGCAGGAGTTCACAAGACTGCACGTGCGCAGTCATGTGAAACTGTCATCGAGTCGCACTCGCTCTTAACGGCCGCAGTTAGAACAAACTCGCGCTTGTTACGATCAAGGGTATGGGGTGTTACAATCACTATGCGAATAGCTACCAGGAACCAGCGCATCCGTTGTTTCTCGTACTGTTCGGCAGCCGTGTGACAAGTGTTGCTTTCAGTTTTGCCGTTCAGTTTTCAGTTTTCCATTGCTTTCGGCCCGTCTTTGCGGCGCCAGAGAGCGCGGCGCGTTCGCAAGTTCCCCGTTTGAGAGCGCTACAGTCACAAGTTTTACACATTCATCGCGCTTTTTTTTTTTAAAGCGGGAAAAGCTAACCTAAAAAGCCCATACGAAAATGGAAGAACTGAATCTAAGATATTTGCGGGGAGTATGTATGTATGTATGTATGTATGTATGTATGTATGTATGTATGTATGTATGTATGTATGTATGTATGTATGTATGTATGTATGTATGTATGTATGTATGTATGTATGTATGTATGTATGTATGTATGTATGTATGTATGTATGTATGTATGTATGTATGTATGTACGTATGTACGTATGTATGTATGTATGTATGTATGTATGTATGTATGTATGTATGTATGTATGTATGTATGTATGTATGTATGTATGTATGTATGTATGTATGTATGTATGTATGTATGTATGTATGTATGTATGTATGTATGTATGTATGTATGTATTAGATCTTTCGCCGGAAATTCAACAGTGAAAAATCTATTCCGAATTTATTTAGGTAATAATTTGAATGCAGCGCAAAAATACTTTGTCTTACTAAATACAGTGGTCAACCAATGGTTCAAGTTGCGTCCGCGTATTGGCCTCTGGCGCTTTTGTTTTTTTAACGTTGGCTAATATAGCTGCGGCACATATCTGATACAACGAACACGAGCTGCCGCGCAACTTCACTAGAGCGAACAAGCTGCCACAAACTCGGCTTCTCGTTAGAAACGTCTCGCTTCCTGCGGGAAAGGTAATTAATACAGGATTATCTCGGTCCCATGACAATATCCCTCCCCACAGTTCCCGCCTTGGAAAAAATGAGAAGGCAATAGCAAAAGCAAAACGTTATACAGTGTAGACGATAAATGTTTATCAGATGCAGCAATGAAAAATGTATACCTTTAAATGCGTCACTGTCTCTAGTGCAAAGCACAGCAAGTTTCGCGTTACCGTCCTCTGCACGAGCACGGACGGGGGCGGCCCACGAGTGCCATCGTTTGTAGTTTGCCTTTGGCAGGTGATGCAAGCCGCAGTGCTCTGGGAGCTTTACGTTCTCGCATGCTGACAAGCTATAAAGTTTTAAATAAGAAGAGAGCTCGTTTTATTTGACAACGTTGCTAGGTTACAAGAGGAATGTGGTTCAGGTCTGACTTCTCGCGAGAGTCTCCTACGAGACAAAATAAAAAGAATGTGAAGTTTTTTTGCTCGTGCTCGTGCTTGTGCCGACAATTGTGCGGAGTATCAAGCGGTCTTTCATATATTCGATGCCCATGCTTCTCTGTCACTGAATGTGTCGAATACCAGCCGCTGGGCACGGGCATCAACCATGCTCTTGAGGTGTTCTGTCAGTCGCAGAGCATGCTGATAACTATACTGACCAACCGCCGGTGGTGACGTCTTCTCTCGCTGCAAAGGAAAACATTAGCGGCGCTTGAATTAAACGCTTTGTTGAATGCAACATGACATCCTTCTGTGTGGCAGGATTTGTAAATCCAGCAAGATTAAGCATAGCTCACCGTAACATATCTTATGGCCAGGGTATTATTTTGGCCATTTAGGTTGTAATTCGCCCTTGTTCGCGGCGTAAACGCAGTCCCCTTCATGCCAAGGTTCTGATGAAGACGATGAAAAGGAGGCTGCACCTGTCACCAGCTGCCTTGAAACCCAAAAATCTACTTTTTGACAGCAAGGGCTCGGTTCGGAACACAGCATGGCGCTGGATAGTTTGTGATAAATACTTTGAAGAAGTTTGCTCGCACGATGGACGTTTCTTAAGCCTAGGCGGGGCGTAACTCCATTTAAACCGATTAACGCGTAATAAATCACTGTTTAGAATAGTTTGGCATAGTTTTCCTTGACGATTTAGCATTGAGAGACTAGCACATAGTTTGGTAAAGTGTTAAACTTTTTAGTTTTGGTTTTGGGGTAAAAGAGCAGTGCCTGACTGCTCGGAGGGCACCCGCATTTACAATTAACAGAATAGAGCTTGAGGTACAGCCTTTATCAAAAGTTTACAGCCCAGGGGGTCTACATCTTAGCGATAATATGTGGCTCGTAATGCATTCCCAGGTTTCCATACTTGCTCAAGGCAAGGTCCTACCCTCTCCAATCGTTAGGACGTCCATGACTATTACACAAGTCATATTATACGGTTTAGAAGCAAACCTTCTGGGCTGTAAAGTTTTGATAAAGGCTGCACATGGCGGTTTAAATTCTCATCGTAAACTAGCCTCCAGCCTGACCAGCATGATAAATGGGAAGCGAAATGATATGACACTACGCGCAAAGAACGGTTGGATGAGAAATTTGATATGAGTTCACGATATATATTTCTTGCCACTTCCAGGTTTCTCTTCAAGTAAAGCTTTCATCCTAATAAGCCACCTTTAGGCATGTTCGATGTTACCTTGGTTCTAATATGGAAAGTACGGTTAGTGCGAACGTCAGACACAACGAGCGCAATTCTCGTGGACTTCAGGTTCTTTGTAAGTTACCTCGACTTAATGCCTCAGGATTATCAATAATTCGAAACATTCAACAAAACCATGCGGTGCAGGCCTCTACATATCTATGAACGTTTTTGATCGGAGTCGGTTCGTTTTTATTCGATACTAGTACACCGCTCAGTTTTCTCGAGGTCGTGGCGCGACTGTGACAAGGCGAGAGCAGGTGCCCGAAGCCTTCTAGCCGGCAGCTCTCCCAATTCTACTCATAATACCGTTCCTGAAAGCAGCTGTACCTGTATGCGCATCGTGTGCATTATGGTGTCGACAGACCAGTTAACGTTAACATATGGACTTCAAACTGCCTCATGGACCTGTTTGACAGGGCATGCATCTGCTTCCGTTGCTCTTAAACAGAGTTTATCTCATTACTAAACCTTATCTTGCAGTCACTTCGTGACAAATAGCGGCGTTGATCTCGGGAGCCCCGGCATGAATGCATGTCGAATAGGTGAGTACGCACGGTACATAGCGGACTCCCGAGCATAATCGATTTTTCAGTCGTGACTGCGTCGAAGGACGGCCGCCGCATCTTTGTCCCGCCTCACGCACAACTGACCGATGGGGCCACTGTGGTTGACCGCAGATGCGTGCACTAAAGTAGTGAAAACACTCTGGCGTACACAAGCCACTTCTCTAGCGGCATAGTGAGATAATGTCCGCCAAAGGATACCAGGATGCTCCGGCTAGGTTGTGGGCACAACCACGATCAAAACGAATTATACAAGTCCGTTTTAATTGTGGTTGTACCTACAAACTGCAGGATATTCTGCCCTCTTTTGCATGATATAGACGCTAGATAAATGAGGTCAGATGGAAAACTGAAGCAGCAGGTGAAGTTTCAAGAGCACTGCGAGGTAGAAGCGGTCCCATTGCTACATAAAGAAGCAAGCGAAGTGAAAATCTCTTTAAATGCAGTCATGTACATTAAAGCATCTGCTCTCTTGATCTTCTTTGGAACTGCTGCAACCATGTCACCATGGTCACCTTCAGAGCGAAGCGAAGAGATGAAGAGTTGAGAGATGCCATATTCGCCGTGATCAGAGGAGGAGCCCGGCTAGGCCTACAGTGCCGGTAGTAATATAGGCGAGATCTCTTGGCGTGCTTCACGCGGGTCACCAGAAAAGACTATCGTTTACGAAAAAGAGTAATGTGGGCAAAGCGTCTGACCGCATTCAAATTTCACCGCTGTTCTAAGCCCTGATGATGATGATGATGATGATGATGGTGATGATTATGATGATGATGATATCGGTGGCCTGCACTTTGTAGTGGGCGATCAACAGGCAGTTCTGGATGAGGCCGAAAAAGGCATAAAAAGGTAAATGAAAAAAAAAGAGGAAATAATGATGCTGCCAAGACTGTTGTTGTCAAGCCAAGACCAGTGCGTCAGGGTGGGTTTCACAAGTTCGCCACTAATGTTCGAGAAGGCGCTTTGTGGCCACAAAGCCGTCCCGCACTAGGTGCTCAACCGGCTGGTGAAAGCACAGTACCATCGTCAGTTACTCCTGGGAACTCAGTATGGTCCTGCTCGGCCCCCGGTGTGTCGCCTGTCGAGCCTGACATCAAAGATTGTGTGGCGGGGTTTACCCCAGGACCTCCAGGACGACATGGTCGATAGTTTACTCAGCCAAGTTGCATCTGGGCCAAGTTGGGTCAAGGTCAGCCATGTACAATGCACGCAGCGTGCGCGTTCGAAGAAGAACGCTATATGGGTTTCGTTCGCCCAGCAGTCCGCTACCTCTGGTGCTGTCATAGACTTTCTCTTTCTCGATTCTCACTTTGCCGGCGCAGTACAGCGACAGTGCCGGCTTTTTGTGGGCTGACCTCTGCCATCTTTTAAGCTTTACCTAGCGCACGTGTTCTCGCACCTGTCATCTCTGGCCGGGCTGAGGACTCTCGGTGACCCGGGCCGCCTCCAACTCGTCGCGTTCTGCGAGCTGTTCAGTGCGGCGCGCCCACCTGGTGCTCACACACCGAAGGTGTATGTATTGGTATACCTGTCTTCCCCAACGAATTTCCGACATTGCATTCAGTCGTTTCTCGTACGCGAGCTTCGCCACCGCCTCGCGTGCCTCGAAAGAGGACCATCCCATACAGATCCCCCTGCCCCACCTCATTCGGGAGGCAGCCGTGGGTGTTCAGTGCCGCGTGCCTATAGTCATCCTTTGGCCAGTCTCCAGCGCTTGGCGGGTCGACGATGACAGGCAGATGACCGCGTTGCCTAAGGTCAAGCCTGGTACTGCCACCAACTTCCACAGTGTTCTAACAACCTCGAAGCGATTGAATGACCACAAAGCCCACGAGCCTAAGAAAGCCCGATGGGAGATAGCCTTGGTCCGTAGCTTTTTGTCTGATACCTGGCAGTAGTGATAGTCAGCTGTGATTTCTGTGCCCAGGTACTTGTACGTTGACAACAAGGGGATGCTATAGAACCTTGGATGGATAAGCGGGGGGTTACCGGTGATCTCTGTGGTTCTGTGGTGGGGATCCTGGAGGGAAACGAAGCGCAGCCGACTTTAGGGTGTTGAAGTTCAGACCCAGGTAGCTGCCCTCAGCGAAAAAGATGTCCAGGAGCGATTAAAGTTCTTCCACATCACCTGCCAATAGACGATGTCGTCGGCATAGATAAATGCCGGCAAAGTTTAGCATGCAGGACACGGGGCTCCAAGTTGCTCATATTAAAAGCTGACCGCTTGCTGAGAAGCGTCGCTCCATTCCAGAGATAAAAAGCATGAAAAGGAGCGGTGACAATGGGAATCCCATCCTCAGCCCCCTGGAGACACGAATTGGTTGTGTAGTTCTGGTAACAGTCTCTGTACCAGAGTACATGGCCTCTAGTGTGTGCAGCAAGTCTTACGGGCAGGCCAGCGATCGCAGCACGGACCACAAGCTTTCATGTTCCATCCACCATGTCGTAAGCCTGCAATATGTCAAGGAAACAGAGCGCAAGTTCACGCTCTTCCTTCACAAATATTTTAATACACTCGGTTAACACCAAACTGCTATCCTCCAGACAGCGACCAGGTCTGAAAGCATTTTGCAGCTCCCCAAGAACGTGCTCTCTTTCAATCCATTTCTGGATCCGAGCCCGAAGGACGCGACTAAATAGTCGGGTGCATGGAGGAGCTCACTGTGGTTGGTAGGTGCCTGATAGGGTTTTCTCACATCACTTCGTCAGAATAAGTCTAAATCTAGATACTCTGCATCCACTCAGTACACTGCCACTCACTAGAACATCATTTAGGGGGCATATCATTGTTGTCAACTGCATATACCGTGCAATCCATGTTGAATACGTAGCGCTTCTGCGCTTTGCTGAAATTTCTTACGAACGTCCTGATGCTATGCTCTGAAGTACGTTCCGGTGTGGAGTGAGGTAGGACACGTGAGAAAATATGCATATGTATTATAGCAATTACATGTAGAAGTGAGTCTGTCGTAGGCATAAGTTGTAAGAAATCACAAGTAGAACCGCGCATTACAAATAGTCCGTCTTACGAAGGAGATTCGTGCGGGATAAACTTTCTATGGTGCTAGTTGACGGGACAGATAAAGAAATATGCTTGCACCAACTTTATAATACTTTCTGCGCATTTCGGCTTCTACACATTGCACATAGTTGTAGACCGTGTGGACGCGGGTGCTGTTCCAACCGCGACAGCGACGTTTCCATAGAGGCGAGACGACATAGGCGCCCATCTATTGTGCGGTGTCGGTTCACGTTAAGGAACCCAAGCTGGTTTAGATTATTTCGCAGCCCTTCATTACTGCGTCCGTCATAGTCATGTATAATCTGTCGCTCTGGGGCGTTAAGCTCACATACCATAACATATTGTCACGGGGTAGTGACGATGCCGAAGGCAGCAAATGAGGACACAGGCGTGATAGTACTGAAATAAACTCTATATTTGACTGACTTGCGCCTGCAAAACAACTAAGCATCACGGAGGCGGCGATAGCAGGAAACGTGCTCATCGATCGTAGAAGTACGAATACCTGGTGCATTCGGCAGTGCTCAATTTAAAGTTGGCGCCACAATATCTATATAAATACGCAAAATATGGCCAGAACAAAGGGGGACATTGTGGAAACGGATGCAAGCGGCTGTAACCGTTCGAGATACACCTCGGTGCATCTTACGCGAGATAGAAAGTGATAAAGCCTTGTCCCGGCGGCATTGAGCTCAAATAAGGTCATTCCGCACGCTAGTCACAGTGATAAGGCAACGTGTTGGCGGCTATTGAAAACAACAACAAATAAAGACTTCAGTGGGTCGCGGCAATACACAATAGGGCATCGTACTTCAGGATAATCAAAGCTTTTGTCCCGATGGACCTGTTCATTTATATTCCGGAACTTTCTCTACCCGCGATACATTAGTGGTGCGGGAGGAGTCAGTCTTTAGACTCCATCTTACTCAATGTCCTTAGTTTTCTATGGCTCTTCAGTTTTTGTTAAACATTTTTGAATCCCTACAAATGGACTGTGGTTACTAGAGCTCCTGATAGGGACGAAAAAAATTCGCTGTGGTTTGACCAATGGTCAGCCCGAGTAGAATTGCGGAAGCAACATCTGCGGCGAACACGGCGGCGGCGGCACCTCTGAGCGGCACCACCGCGGAGAAGTCTGCGGTGGCCCCGACGCGCCAGCTGTGCACCGTGTGACGTCACTCCCTCCTGGCGCATGTGCAGCTGGCGCGGCGGCGGCTGCACCTCTGACCTCCATTGAGCGGCAGTGTCTGAGTCACCCGCGCAGCGGAGGAGTCGGCGGTGGCTCCGACCGGGCTCTCTAGCTGTGCTCCGTGTGACGTCACTCGCTCCTCACGCATGCGCAGCTTGGCTCATCAGGGCTCGGCTAAATGGGTCATGTTGCTTTCACAACAAAATTATAGCCGCTTACCCAAAGGGTGCGACAAGTGAAGAACGCGCTTATCAGTACAAAATGGCTCTGAGTATGCAGATCAAAGGTTCCTACTAGCTTATAAGCTCCTTGCAATTTCACTATATGTACCAGTTTTGAGTGTTGCTCCAATGCGTTGCGTATTTTTTACGAGTTGTAGGACGTATATGCTTCGGCGCACCACGGTTTTCGCCATAGCATTTCCCAGTTCCCTAGCCTGCGCGATGTGACATACCTGTTAGAAAGCACTCTGTCAGGCTAGTTGCCTCATCCCGTGTATCATATAAAGGCGCTGTTTTCCTCTTCATGTCGTCTAACAACCTGCTGTATGCTTCAACCCCTCCACAATTTGTAAATTGAGTTGTTTAATGCCAAGAAACAACCAATGATTGCTGCCTGCGAGGTTTTAAAGCGTCGAAACAACTACAGGCTATGAAGGATGCCGTTGTGAAGAAGGAGGAGGAGGAAGAACATTTATTTCCGCCGAATATGGCGCGGCAGCCACCTCCGGATCCGCACGTAGGCGTCCGGGGAGGCAGTCTGTCGCACCGGATTCGAATCGGTTTGGCCACCTGGGGGTTGACACACGTACAGTGACTGACATTGCACAATAAGCAGACGTGTTTGCATGTGGCTTCCATTGAAATACGGCCCCCACTGCCAGGATTGAATCCGTGGCCTTGGCATCAGTAGGCGAAAACCAGAGCCAGTTCGCCACCGTGGAGGGTTAACTTTGATCTCTAAATGCAGACAGTTTTGCTGAGATTTTCAGCAGGATGGGCGCTTGGCGATGGATGATCCCTTTGACGGCAACCGGCCGGGGAAGCGGACTATAAAAAAGCTATCGGCAAAAACTGCGGGGCAAATTCGACTTTGAAAAAAAAAAAAAAAATGAAAACGCTGAACACAGCGACACCAAACGAAGCTTAACCGCATAGTTACAGTTGTTTAGCCTGGTTATCCTTGACACGATGCGCTGGGCAAAGGGACCGAAGTCATCGCGGATCATAGGAGCATGATAAAAGGGTTAGTCGATTGCATCGGCAGCCAGCGCGGCCTTCCAGCCACACTGCACATAACTCTTTTCATGGGTAAAACGAATTTTTTTTTTTTTCGTGCCTGCACGCTCGGTGGGCCCGCAGAAATCGACCGCGCACGCAGTGGCGATTGCAGCATCGGTAGTGCGTCGGATGCGGCGGCACCGGTTTTGTCGTTCAAGGACGCGCAATGTATAAGGCGAGCGAGGGGAAGTTACGATGCCATGGGACGAACTCTTCGCGGTGGTCGCTGCACGCCGAAGAAGCGGCTTCTATTCGTTAGTTTTACTTTTGTGATTTAATCAACGCGCGTCGGTGCACGTTTCCCACGCGGACGCTCCGGGGACGCTCAAAGTCGCGTTCGCCACGCGGAGGCCAACCACTTCGCTTGCCCGGTGCATCTTGCGCGAGGAGAGCACTCACCCGCTCACCGATTAACCGTGGGCAAGCGGGAAGGCACGAACGCGCGACGCGAGAATGCGCGTCACCTTTAAGGTGTCGAAGCCTAAGCGAACATGGAGCGGCTGCCTGTAGATGGCGATCGTAGTGGCGAATTCGAACCGCGAGTTGGTGCTTAGTAAGTATCCAGATGAAAAAATGGTAGGTATGTCATTAAGAGATATGAAGCGTGCCGAATGGGTCAGAGGAATAACTCGAGTTAACGAAATATTCTAGTGGAAATCAAGAACTGGGCATGGGCAGAACATGTAGTGCGAAGAGAAAATAACCGATAGCGCAACAAATTGTATTCCAAGTGAAGGAAAGCGCTGCAGCGGGCGCAGACACTTAACTGGGCTGATCAGGTCAAGAAAATTGCAGGGGTCAAGTGGATGAAGCTAGCATAGGACGGATGTAATTGGAAGAATATGGGAGAAGCCTTCCCCCTGCAGTGGGTACGTACACTATAGCTGATGGCGATAATTATGATGATGAAACATTCTGGTGCAAAAAGCTAAACAAAGAAAGATAATTGAAAAAATATTGGAGGTAGAGGGGGGGGGGGGGGGGGGGGGGTCCCTCAGCTTCACTTTTGAGGGCATGACACGGTGAAGTTACTGGCTCAGAAGTTGCAACTCTCCTTGCATTGCAGTTCCTTGTTTTTGTACATGGACTTTCTACTCTCCAAATTACTTCCTCTAATATCCCACACACACATTTTACGAATCACGCCTGGCTCCGAATGCAAGGGTCCTGGCAGGCTGACTCCGATGTCACCCTGCCATATGGAAGGATACGCTCGAGTTGGCAGCTACTGCCAAATCAACCATGCCATGCAGTCGCGTGACGTCAGCAACTCTACGGCCATCAGTGCCCGTCCGGGTCATCCGCACATCTGCCACTACGTGCCAGATGCCTGCCTGAGAGTTTTCGCACACAATGCCGACGCCATATGGACTCGAGAACCGGAGCTGTCGCATTGAAAAAAAAAAAAAAAACGCGCAGAAAACGTGGGAGTACAAGAAGATAGAGGGAAAAACAACATACGGCACTTATGTTGGAGGTCTCAAGAAGCAAGCTTTGAAAGCGCACTGGAACACCCCACTTAGATACGCACGCGATAGAGATCTCTCAACGTGAAGCTCTTGCGTGGAACGCTTCACCGCAATTCCACGTCAATTTTTCGCTTTTCTCGCCCGCTACTTTTATAGTCGCTCAGCTCGCGCAGTGCCAGGCGCAAACCTCGACCCATCCATCATTTTCGTGGTACCCAGTGCTTTGCTGACCCCATTGTCTACCTTTAACGCTCTTCACCGCTCGTGCCTTTGAAGGGCAGAGGTAGTTTGCTTATTTCATGACACAAGAAGACAAAATTTGGACCCGGTGTTCATAAATTATCCATTCATCACTGCATTCACTGTATGACAAGGTATACACTCTTAGAAAAAAGGTAGTATTTTTACTAACTTTAGGGTAGCAACTGCTTGTCACATATGTTACTACCTTGTTAGTAAGTGCAGTTAGCAATGGGAAGGTTAGTAACTGTTACTAACCTTCCAGTTGCTAACTTCAGTTACTAATAGGGTAGCAACCCATTGAGTTAGTAAGTGCAGTTAGTAACGGGTAAGTTAGTAAAAGTTACTAACCCTGCCGTTACTAACTGCAGTTGCTAAAAGGGCAGTAACTCATTGAGCTAGTAATATGTATACATACATATAAAACTTTTAAAATTCCTGCTGCTCACATCAGAACTGCCTCTTGAGCTGAACTACATGGACAGGGAGGGCACCTTTTGCTCTGCAAGTAATAACAATGAATATGTTTAACATCGGTAAAATCAGTATTACATTTTGAATTTAAGCCAGAGTCACATAATTGTAGCCCATTAATATGCACAAACAATTCTGCTGATGCACATTTTGTACCAAGCCAAACTTATAACTACAATTGATTCATATTCGGTGCTTTGCACTTGGTGAGGAGCAAATGTCTTGCTCTATTTCGCACTGCTGGAGAAATGCAGCATGCTCACGAATCAATTTATGCGCACACTTCTTAATAGGTGCATCTCAAACGGCTGTACATATAAATTTTGTTCGCATAAAATATTTCATCATCTCATCCCGGGCTTCTATTTCGCAAGCACAACACGCGTATTAATTTTACACGTAAAAAACATTATTCATGACATTTTTGCTAATTATCCGCATTTCCGCTGTGATATTCTAAACAGAAAAGGGAAATTTGCACTTCTATTTAGCCCTAGCTGAAATGCCATGGATGTGGTATCTGCAGAAGGTGTTTTCCCGTCACGCAAACTGAAAAATTAAAAAAACTTGCCTTCTTTTACACAAGAGACTCCAATCAACTCTCATCAAATTATTGCTCATTGTCATATGAACAGGGGGCCAGAAGTTTGGTTCATGGATGTTGATCAGGAACTAAAATTTGCACTGTTTAAAAGCCAGGAAAAAATATACTCAAATAGCGCAGAACGGACAGAACTTTTATTTTCCCTCCAAATCTACATTATGCAGTCTTCTTCAAGCCCTCTTCAATGCACGATATGGTGCGCAGTACTAACAGGGTCCTGGTTGATGTTGAAGGCCACAAAAATGTTATAAAACAGCAAATGTGTTCTTGTTGTGGCTGCTGTACTTAATATCAAAAATCCAATATATTTCTATAACAGCTGCAATACCGTCTGGTCAATGGCATCCATATTGAGTGCCTCAAAAGTGGCGACGATTTCTTTTGCTTCATGCAGCTGCGAAGTCTCCAAAGAAAGAGCGGGGTAGGTGTCCTGCGCCAATACCATGAGTCAAAATTAGTGCCAATTTTATGAGTAAACTATCGAAGGGAAATTAAACAGTACACTTACCGGCCCTTTCAGAAATCTGGGCTGCTCTTTCAGAAGCATCGGCAATATGCGTAGAGCACCAACCGCGAAGCAATCAGTCAACCAAAATTCTGTTATAGCACTGAGCAAGACTATGAACATGAAAAAGTTATACATACATTTTTTGTGCCTCCTTCCAATTTTTCGAGATGTGCTCCTATCTCGGAGGCTGTTTCTTTGGCACACCGTCGGCCCTTGGCCAGCTCCAAGCACCGTGCTCCGTAGTGATTTATAAATGCCAACAACTTCGGTACGAAATTTATGCCTGTCATTGCGGTGAAGTCCTCATGAAGCTTGAATGAGAAAAATTTTCACTTAATTACTAAACTCAATATTTTTATCGATAATATTAAAACATAAATCGAGACACAAAAGGAAACACCTGACAGAAGTCTGTCTGGTTGGGAAATTTACCTTAAGGTACAGGTGAATAACCCCAACAAATTTCTTTAACAGAAAGACACGAAGTTTCGAAGCGGACTTGGCTGCTTCTTGGTGTAACTCCGGGCGAGGCGCAGCTTGGTTTTTTAATTTTAAGCCCCTGCATTGACCACCTCCGTGTCAATGGCCGCAAACCATAAATGTATGAAGAGGGAAGGGTCCCAAGAGAGCGATTAACGTTCCCCGTTGTTTGCTGAATATGCCACGACTCAGGTAAAAGCCTCCTGCGCATATTAGTGTCATTGTCTTTTATAACCGTTCTATTGAAGTCGATTTTGTGATCGCATCTGTTGCAGTGTTCGGACACCGCACTGGCTGACTATGCATTTGTTAAACGTCCGCTCTGTGTTGCTTCATGCTTTCCTCGAAGTTTTTCTTTTCCCCTACATATGAAGCCGGGTAGACCAAGCAGGGGTTTTGTATAGACCATGCTTTGAATATTTTTTTTAGGGTGGCGGTCTTTCGGGCGAGATAGGAGACGTTCGATGCTGGTTGCCAGACCCTTCCCTCTTCGCACATCCATGGTTTGCGACCATTGGCGCGCAGGTCGTCAACACAACGGCTTAAAAAGCCAAGCTGCGCCTTGATTAGAATTACACCATGAAGAAGGGGCCCAGTCGGCTTCAAACCGTCGTGTTTTTTTGTTAAACTTAGATGGGATTCTTCACCTGTACCTTGAATGAGGACAATGTGCATTCATGCGAGAAAGAATTCGGAAAAGGAATAAATATAGCATCCTGCTCACCATTTCCGCATTCGATAAAGCAGGGTAATTTTCGATAACTTCGGCTGTTGGTGACTGCGTGTCTTTCATCCACTGCCTCCTTGATGCACTAGCTGGTCTGTTTCATCAAATCGGATAGCTTCGTGTTATAAGGAGAAGGCCGCTTGACCTCTTTTTTCATGAACTCCACGTGTCCATTAACGGTCAGTTCATCATGCAGAATTGCTGCGTCTGGTGGGAGATTTGTAGTCTGAAAAGAAACACCAAAATGAAGAGCGGCAGGGCTGAATAATCTACATATAATACAAAAAGGGCAAGCCTAATATATACTGTTTCTAACGTTTCTTTGAATTACGTTGCATCGTTTCTGTTACTAGACATGCGCGATGAAGCTGTTTTCACTGCACTACTGGCCCAATCGCATTAGTCAGATCACAGTGATTGCGCGAAACAACCCTATTCAAGGTAAGCCAAGGCAAAAACAATCGAAGCTGAGCATTTTCTTCCTGTGTAAGCTATTCACAAAGGAAAAATGCAGTGTTAGGAAATACATCAAGTTAGAATGCCCGGGGATGAACATAGCTGAATTGCCGCAAAAGTGCTTTCGATATTTATCCCTTTAATGAGAAGTATTTCTGAATGCTTGAAAATGCTCATGTAAGTCTTAAAGTCTTACTTTCCACTGAAAAACATGTCAGAAACCCACGTTTTCATCTGCTATTCTGATCGAGGCTAGATCAGGCAGGACATCAACGGATGAGCGTATCAAACATCGCCGATCGCTGCCTGTCACTCTGATAAGGTACCCTATTCAGGCGGCAGTCCACATTGCACATTTTAGGTTCGGAAATCACTTACCTCCATCCGTCCTCTCACCAAGGCATGACCAAAGTCCGTGTTCTTCAAAGCATCCACAACATCGGCCTGCGCTTGTCCTTTAACAATGATTATCTTTTTGCGCTCTTCAAACAATGGTATTCGAATGAACGGAGTTCCGTAGCCATTCTAACACGTGGATAATGTTCTGATCAAACGCCTACAACATGCTTGACAAACACGCACGCACGCGAAACTGCGCGAAACGAGCAACAAGCGGCTTCCCGCGCGACTGTGCCCCGAGTCCCCGACGTAACGTAACACAATCGTGCACCCGCCAGGAGCCTCAACCGACGGCGCTGTCGGCGCCGCCACCGCCGTCCACCGGCCAGTTTGGTGTCTGGAGGGGGAAGCGTAGCAGGCATGGCAACAGGAGCCGGCGCGCCGCTGCTGATAGCTGCCGGATCTCAGCCTCCCTTGGGGTTGACAGGCTTTTTTCGGGGCTCAAACATAGCTAAATGCATAAAATATTTTGAGTCTGGACATGTACGCCATGTGAAAGACTTTTTCATAGAAAACGGAAGCGAAGTGTCTGGCCGATGCATCGCACAGACGTCCTCGAAATGCATCAAACGGGCAGTAATATTCTTTAGTTGGCTGTAAGCAAGGTTTATGTTTTCCTTTTTGTACTCAGCTGTCAACCGGCCAGGCATATCGGAGAAGCCAGCTGCAGCTGCAAGGCAGGCATTGCAGGAAAATGAAAACATGTTGCTGCTGTGACAGTGTTTTTAAAGCGCAGCGATAAGTTGCCGAAAACTAGTCATCCGCAAGCATTAGGAATACCAAGTTCCAGAAAAGTACCCGAAGTTTTCGACGGTTACCAATTGAAACTAGAAGGAATCGAAAATTATTTTCTCGCGAACGATACGCTTTTAATAAAGAAAAATGTATACATGCTACTACGTAGGACAGTCGTTTTCCTCATGCCACCTCACTCTGGCCACTTTCGGCAAGCTGCTGTTCGTGACGTTTCTGCTCAACGATGACGAGGAGGGATGGAAGCCGAGTCGATGACGAAGGTCATACATAGCCATTGCACAGCATATCGTGGGAACGCACCGCCGGCGGGTTTCATTGAGGTGGTGACGAGGCGCCACGTCCGAAACGAGAGCAGCCGGCGCCGATCGCTCGCTTCAAACAACCACTGCCGTGTCCGCCAAGAACAAAGAGCCCTTCCCTCGCGGTGTTGCCTTACGCGCGCTGCGGCTTCGCCTCCTCTGTTTCCGAGGTCTATGCAATGGCCCTGTGGCCGCGTGAAAGTAAACACATGCAGGTTTTATAGCTCCTCCTTTTCGACTTGATCGTTTTGTTCACTGGACATATTTACTCTGCCTTATTTGCTTTGCTTATTGGCATTTATATTGTATATTATTAATAAATGCAACACCTAGCCCTACTTTTCATTTATTTTTCCTGTTCCGTTTTCACAGAAAGGTGAATAGGGGATCGGAGTTCGTGAATGGTGCGCAAAAAGTGTTTAATGCTTCATCAACAAAGCATTGCCCTATCAAGTTCCTCTGAGGTGCGATATACAGGGTGATTATTATTTTTTTAACGTTTACAGCTCATCAGTTTGAAATCTGACAGAGTAGCATCGGTGTGGCCTAATCATGTACACAGCTAGATGGACACGCGCGTGATAGAACTTTGTGATTGGACAATTACACAGCAAACTACATATAAATGGCGGCATGATAATATTGCACAATTGAAGGCTTTCAACAGAGACGCTGAGTCGAGTTCTAAGTTTTCCTTGATTGGCAATGCAGTTAGAAAAATTTGGATAACATGTACGCATTTCAGAGCTCGTTAAGCTCATGGCTCGCATTCCGCATGTTTAAAATGGTGTAAAGCCCTTGGATACAGAAAATACGGAATACGCTTGCCTATGACACAGAAGCAATTAACGTGATTTCAGCGACAATACTTCAGCGTCCGTGCAGCGACGTCCTCTCATAAATCTGCAAGGCGGGAATCCTCTTAAATGCCTATGGCCGAGGTAAACTTTTTTTAGATGCATAATCATTATGAAAGCTTTAAAACTGTACTCAACTTATATGTTTACGGCCTTCAGCTTCACGATATATATCCCTCTCAAAATGAAACTAAAAAGGCTGCCTAGCTAATTTTACATAGCCTTCGAGCTCTGTCCGCCTTGCTGTACTATCCATCCGCACGGAAGTTGCGCTCTTAGAGTTTAAAAATGGCACCTATACACGCCTAAAAAATTACATGTATAAAGGGATGTTTCAGTTACTAACTTGAGCACACAAGGTAGTAACAGAGACGTAGTAGTAAAAAGTTAGTAACGGTCCAAGAACTTACCAAGAAGTTAGCAACGGGGAAAAAGAGGTTAGCAATCGCTGCAGTTACTAACTTTTCGCTCGACTAGAATGTTAGTAATGGTCGTAGAAGTTAGCAATTGCAAGCAAAAAGTTAGTAACTCCAGCCGTTACTAACTTTTTGCTTGCAGTTACTAACTTTTTACTAACTTTTTTTTAAGAGTGTAGCAGCCATCAGCTCTTCGGTATCAGAGATGCGTTCGGTTGCCTTGGTCACCTTCTCACCTTTGGGTGCGGATGCATGCAGCACTGCCGGCACCGAGTGTATTGAGGCATGAATCAATCTGACCTAAGACTGCTTAGTCGGTAGCAAGTGATCTGTAGTAAACCTTCGACCTGGTTCTATGAAGCACGAGATGTACAAAAGAGACAGTAGCTGGGGCATTGGACGAGGGTTCTCTCGTATCTGTAATCGAAGTTCATCTTTCTAGCCTCTGGCTCGAGTCCAGCTTGCCACGTTTTTGCTACAGCATTCGAACGTGAAATTTCACGTCAGAATGTCTATGACATGTCGTGCTTTATGCAATATATATATATATATATATATATATATATATATATATATATATATATATATATATATATTGATTGATTTATTTATTTGTGGGGTTTAACGTCCCAAAGCGACTCAGGCTATGAGAGACACCGTAGCGGAGGACTCCGGAAATTTCGATCACCTAGGGTTCTTTAACGCGCACTGATATCGCACAGCACACGGGCCCCTTGCTTTTCGCCTCCATCGAAAAGCGGCCGCCGAGGCCGGGATTCGATCCCGCACCCTTGGGGACAGTAGTCGAGCGCCGTAACCACTGCGCCACCCCGGCGGGATATGTATATACATTAGTACGTATTTTCCATTGAGCAGTTCAAATGGCACTGCACCGTTCTGGCCATATCCCGGATGTATATGAGCAATGCTGCCTTGTTATTACTAAAAGCTGGGTCGGCACAGTCGTTTCACTTCGTCACTAGCCGCTCGTTAAAGGGGGCGCGTGGTGGTTGCTCGCGGGTTTGAGATGCGGATGTCGGGGACAAAGCTTCGAATCCTGCTGGGTGGGCTTCGACAGCTATCTTCTTCTGGTATACACTGCCTCGAAAATTTCCGCTTTTGTGCCACCGAGCTGATAACCGCCAGTTTACGTATTGGTGCTTTCCTTTCACCGGATGGCCTGCTTACATCTGAGGTTACAAATTCTGAGAAAGAAAGTGGGCCTTAAACCCGCATGAGCGGATTAAAGTTATCTTTTCATCATGGCGGCCAGCTTTTTTCATCGTGCCAATAAATTCATCAGCACTAAAACTTCTGATTTATACTAGGCGTTGAAGTCAGCGTCAAAGTTCAGCTTCGGCAACGTTAATTGTTGCCGCAAGAGGGCAACAGAGAGAAGGCACGATACTCGTGAAGCCCTGAAAGGGCGAAAGGGCGAAAGGCAGCCACACAATAAATAAAGAAAGGGAAATGTTATGTGTTTTTGAAGCCTTCCACTGAAGTCTTGTGCTCAGACATGAGGCGCACCTGTGCCTTTGTAACCAAAAGTTCCATTGATGCCGCGTGAATGAACGCGCACCTCCGCTCCAGTTCAAGAGTTCCCTCCGCGCCATCCGTGTTCTCAAGCGTGTAGCGGTCTCTCGCCGCGATGACCGTTCGAACCACAGAGGCGGCGGGTAGCACATCGTGCCAAGATTTGCCCGCTCAGCAGAAGAGCAACCGGGGCGGCGAGTGGCGCTGCATTCATTAAAGACGGCGATCAGCCACCGCCAGTCGCCTTCTTAGGGTTGTCGCTCGCTTCGCCGGCGTCCTTGGACGCTGACGCCGAGGAGAACCTTCAGCGCCGAACGCATCTTGCCGCGAGGCGAAATAACCGTTATGTGGCGGCGTTGTCCGTTAGACCGCATCTCCTGCTGTAGGGAAGGGTAGACGAACGAGAGAACTGGCGGCAAAGCGGAAGATCTGGTACGATCGCCCTCGAAAACGGCCCTCGCGTGGCTGCGGCTTCCCTCTGCGCATGCGCTTCAGCTGTCGGTCGCGCGCTGCGCTTCTCTTTACTGTCTTCATGGTTTCTTGTCTCCCTGCTTCTCTTATTTTCCGTTTCTCCTGCCGCCCTGCGGCGACTGCTGGAAGCTATCCTTCTTTCGCTCTGCGTTTCTATGTCCAGCACACTGCCCTACCCTCTCCTCCACCCAAATAGGCAGGAAGTCATCTTTTGAATAAAGTCTGCCGACTGACCGGCTCCTGGTACGAGCCTCAGAGTTGGGCTTGGCCAACTTGGCGTCGACGAAGAGCGCGTTCACTTTCGTCGCGGCAGTGGCGGAAAATTGGCGGCTGCGCGCTCTTTTTCGGCCTCGCGTCGTTCCTCCACTCTGGGCAAATTGGCGAAGTTTGTTTACTCAATGCCTGTCTACTAGGGACGTTTCATCTGCTTAAGTACGGGCACGCACGGCTCAGGTGATTCCCTCCCGGTCTCGCTGTGCGTGCGTGGGAGTGGAAGCGGTGCCATTTGCTGTCCGTGACCCCAAGCGCCCATCGCTGTTGAGACGTGCTTCCGCCGTCATACGCGGCGGCGGCCTCCGCGCTTTTAGGGTTTGCCCCATTATTGCGGCCGTTCGCTGCTTGCTTCCCGCACTCCGATAGGCGTGTTCGAGACATCTTGATGATGACGGGCGCCTCCGCGCATATAATGCCTAGTGGGCCGAATCTTACGGCCACGTCGTCCCGAACAGCCATGTGCTTTATAAATGTGGGTCATCTTTATGCGCCAAAGGACAGGTGGGGCACCCTTTTGCTTCTATCGCCCGCTGCCAGTACTGGGTAGCTCCTGTGCGGCGGTTTCCTGTAACTGTGTCACGCCTGTCAGTCGGGCGCTACATTTTTCCGCCTCTTGAATCGCATTACTGATATCGAGCACGTCATCAGCTCTGTCCGCCGCAAAGTAGTTCTGTCGGTGTTTGCTCGCCCTCCACAGCACCGGTGTATGCACCTCGTGAACGCCAATATTTTCATACCACGTGGTCGCACTTAGGTGGCACGAATGAGTGTGCTGCTCCTGTGTACAGCTTCAGTTGAAGCTTTTTGTTCCGCCTTTGAAAGCGAAAGGTCAGTCTCTTTCTTCACAGTCCTTGCTGTTATCGTCATGTTATCTACGCAGTCCGATTCCGCGTTTGTAATTGCGGGGTACCGACAACCTGCAAATGGCCTATTGTGCTTTTTCAATCACTGCAAGCTTAAAAACCAAAGCCCCTTGTACTATGTATGCCAGACCGCGCTTTTGTCATGGTTTTTAGTCTTTCTTTATTTCTATTTCAAAAAATGAAAGAAGGAACTGCGACAAAAGGCGATCACACTGCGCATTCCTACTTTGCTGGGCTCATTAAAACAGCGCGTCGGTTCTCCAGAACGCGCAGCTAATAAGGAATGTTTAGCAATCGGGGCATACTGTGCCGCCTTCGTGGTCGGTTGCTTTGTCTTCACTGCCATCTGCTCCAAGTAACCGAATAACTACTACATTTTCTCGTACTTCAACTTTCATACTTACTTTAATTTTTATTTTAATATGTGTTCTGTTTCGTATGCACATAAGCATGCGTCGTGATGCGCTGCATGCTTCTGAAGGCGTAGAGACGCTTTAGCTCACACAATAGAGACATGTTACAGGGACACTTACAGGAAAGCGTCTAGCGTGCATTCATGGGAACACATAGACTTGATAACCGCAGTTTTGTTCAGGTCTGAAGATGATGCACAGGCGGCCATGATCACAGGTCAACCGCTGTTGCCTCCGCAAATGTCAGACGCGTTGCATCATTATCAAAGCTGTGCGCAATGCGATATGCGATACAAATATGTTGAGGCCTACCACAACTACTGAATTTCCAACTACAGACCATCAGTGGGATCTTTTACAGGGTATTTGTCTCCCTCGCTATAGCCCAGGCCTATTAGTGCCCGTTTATACCGTTGGGGTACAACTGGGACGCGAGTCACTTAAAAACATCCCTCTCGCTGCCGCTGCCTTCCTTCTGCTCTGCAACTAACGTAAATAACCCGTGCGTTGTTCATATGCCCCTTTGTTCTTAAAAGATCACAGCTGCTTTCCATCGCAGTGCAAGTCTTCTTGCGGATAAGATAGCTGCCTGCTTGAGATACTGCGCTGCAGCATTGGGGTAAGCCGGACGCCACATTTCGTTTTTCTTCTCTTTTACTTCTCTTCTTGCTCGCCTTTCCTGTGTCCCTTCTGAAGTCAGACACATTGGCAATTTCCTTTCCGCACATTCAACAAATATGGCCTCCAATTTGTCCTTCACTTAATGGAAAGAGAACTAACTTTCGCCTTTCACGCTGGACAGGTTATATACTTAGTGCCAGACGTTCTCTCCACTGCCTGTAAAAGAGATCGTCTGCCGCAGGAAGCGGCCTCCCGACGCTCCGTGCGTGTTGTGGAGCCTAAACTCACGATTTGCTATACAGACAGTAAAGTGAACTAGAACATGGCGAAAAGCATTCAACAAGCGATCATAATGCTATGCTGCTGTCACGCGCTCGGTGTATCGCTGATTCCCAGTGCTCTCTTTTCAGCCACTTGTCAACGCGCATTTGAGGAAACTCGTTCTTTTCCCGCTGTCTTCGCCGACTGATGATGCTGATGCTGATGCGGCCATTCCCCTTTGTATCGGGGGATCACAAAGTTCTGGATCAGGCCAGGAGAAACGGGTGGTGACCATAATGACGATAATGATGATGCTGTGTCCGTCCCCTTTGAGGCAGGTGGGTGCGAGTTTACTCTCCAGTTGTTACACAGAAAAGAAGAAAAACGAACAAAGAAGAGAGAAAGAATTAAAAGACGCGTCACATCGTGACATTCTGCGGAATGAAGCGCAGCTGCAAACGACGCGACTGGGGAGGCGAGAGGCGCTGTCAAAGTAGCACCTATGCGCTGTTTACGGTGTCTGCATTGACATCAAGGCAGGTACTCATTATGCAGTCTTCTAATAAGATGTGCTCAACTTTTCCTTGCGGTGCATCGCGCACTGCAGACAGATAATTATTTTGGGCGTTATTTTTTACACATATTCGTTCTCTTTAAGGAATAACAGCGCGGAGACGAAGGACAAGGAAGAAGACAGCACCTGCGCTGACTATTAACTGCAGTTTATTAGAAAGAAACACGCAAAATATGCTCTTTTTCACAACCAAGAGCGCATGTGCAACTCAAACCGCCAAACAGATAACTCAGTCTATCTATGCTATTCTTAAAATATATCTTGATTATAAAGACTGACTTATCTGTTTGGCGGTTGGAGTTGCACATGCGCTCTTGGTTGTGAAAAAGAGTATATTTTGCGCGTTTCTTTCTAACAAACTGCAGTTGATAGCGCAGGTGTTGTTTTCTTCCTTGTCCTTCGTCTCCGCGCTGTTATTCCTTAAACACGTACACACTAGCTCAACTCTCCGTTTTATATTCGTTCTCATTAACTGTGATCTCCCTTCAGCGAATAAGACTCCCTATCTTTAATTATAATTGAACGATTCCTTTATTATTTGTGTTCTCCATTCCCTCTCCAGGTCAAGAGCCTGTTTCTTTCCCACGGAAGTGATCTCATTCAGACTATCTGCCTCTGACAGTGCGTTTAACAGTTGTTGTTTTTTTATCGTTAGTCTAGCTTCCTCCATGCTTATAGCAAATGTTTCACACTTTCTTTTTTTACTTTTGAGTCGATGCGCTTTATGCATAAGTAAAGAATATCTCAGCTGCTCACCGGCTTTCGTCTTGAATAGATGACTGGATGGACGGACAGATGTATAATAATCACATTTAAGCTTGTACGGTCTGCACCGCAGCTGATTTTCTAGTGCTCGCTGTGCATACGCAATGAGCAATGCAGCTTCTAGCTCTTCTTTATATTCTATAATCCATATATTTTAGTTTTCCAGCTGTCTTTGTAAGTGGGGATACCGTGTATCTGTCTCCTTCGCAGCTATTTCGGTATTTCTTTAGACATTCCATCGCAAACGCTATGTATACAGGCTATGTATGTTCGTCCATATTCCTCTAGTGCATGACCCGGCAGACCTTTCTTCGGACTCTTCATTTTGGAAAACTAATTGCCTTCATTACGCATTTCCTTTTTTTTCCCCCTTTTTGTCCTCAGAGACTTGGATGTCACGGCTTTTTAATTCATCTTGTACCCCGTCTTCCCTCGAACACACACTCTCTCTCAAAACCATTCAGGTGTGTTATGCACTTCATCCATATTTTTAACTTTCTTAACTCCTATTAAGCCCGCTAAGCTCACTGGCGCGGGTTTCTTCTGCAATTTTCGTTTTTCGTAATCGACAGATTGATTTCATCGCATCCCTTTTTAATCGAATCGAGCTGGTGGGGCGAGAACCACAGCAGTGTGGAACCCACGCCGTCAATTTTGCTCCAGTTCTAAGCGCAAAACGCCAGTGTTTTTTCTTCATCTAGCTGAAAAACTATCACCGAATGGAATTGCCTTGCTGATCATGAAGTGACTCAGAATTCATTATCGAAGCGCAGCTTGCATAATCGGTGATCATCTGAGTACTAATCTACTAAGTGATTTGAACTGGTTTCATGCTCCAATAAAACCCTCTGTACGTTGGACGCGATGAACATATCTGTTATTCTAGTGTAATGGGTATGTAGTGTGTGAGCGTGTGTGGTATTTAATGTAATAATGACGTAGTGTGATGCTGGAATTTTGTTTTTGGTAATGTCTTGCCTGCTATATCTATCTTTCCTTTTTTTTTTTTTTTGGGGGGGGGGGGGGCATTGTGATTTTGCAAATGTGTGAACCCACCTGCTATGGTCTTGTATTTAAGACCGCAGTATTTATAAATAAATAAAATAAATAAATAAAAATCGCTCTGGTCGTTCAATGCGTCGTACGATTGTGTGCACGCCCACTGAGTGATCCGACTTCTTTTGTGGACTTCATGGTCCCCAGCGCCCGCGCACTTAGGAGGGGACAGCGCATGCAATGCGGCTCTCCCTAAGTGATCGGCAGACTAGTTCCACGCACGGCTACCGTTGCTTCTCCATATTCCAGAAAAGCAGCGGCACAGAGAGAGAGAGAGTCGTGTGCATTGCGGTCTCTCTCTGCCCTCTAGCCAGATGAGCACAGTCATACGATAGGGGGAGAAGGAGCAGATGTGCTCGTAGTTTTCTCGATAATCTACACACGATCGCTCCGTGCAGCGTCTCAGTGCGGTGGGAAATCTGCTCGCTTTTATGGACTGGCAGTACGTCTCAGCTTCTTTCGTCAGTCAAGTTCGTGAGCTAATATAAAGTACCGTGTGGTGGGGAATGCTCACTGCCAAAGCTGACACGAAAATAATTGTAGCTGATTTAGCTAAATCAGCTACAATTATCAGCTACCTTGCACTTAATCAAGTGCAAGGTATATACCCTAGTACGTCATGCTTCATTTCACTGTCGCTTCGAGGCTAGGGCTCCAAGGAAAAGATAGGCCAGTTCATTGAATGCAGTCTTTAGTGATAGTGCAGTATAAAATTTTGGACGAACCGCCTAACGCACTTTAGGAAGGCAAAGCGATACCGGTGTGTTTTAGACTCAGTGCGCACAGGCGGAAGGGGATCAAGATTATTGCAATGCAGTGCACATATAGAGCCAGTCATTAACTACGAGGGGTGACCAGTTTCGGCGCTAGCACAGTTTTCTTTACGCGCGAAAGCAAAATGGTGAGGAATCTGGGAAGTTTCGACCTTTTAAAATCCTAGAAAAAAAAAACGTCCATCGGAATGGATTCGAATTTAGGAATTTGTCTTAAGTGAGCGAGTTAAGAACTTCACATGTATACATGACCGCAGCTGAACATCCAGCATGTTTAAATGTCCCCCTCGCGCCCTGTGCATTGCGTGACATTGTCTTCATCAGCTTCCACCTGTGCGCAGTGGATCCAAGCAAATTGCTTTCGCAATGGTATCTTAAGGTTCATTTTAATTTACAGCAAACTTCTTGTAGTGCGCTACCACAAAGGTCCCCAGCCACCGATTTCGCCGACCATTGAGCGAAGCTTGACCTTGAGACCATAGCCTCAACCGAAAGCGAAATGAAAGTGGCTCCCACCCCCGCGGGTTCAATTAAGACGCGGGTTCGGAGCGTTTTGGTCATGATTACGTCCGCTGCCTTTTAGGGCAGGCCAATACAACGAATTGCCTTTCGTAGCGTTTGCAAGAGGCTACATTAGATTGAAAAACGGTAAACAGAATTGTCCTGCTTGACCTGTGCCTACAGCGAACCGCGGGACATTGGACAGCAGCCGAGACCTTCATTTATAACCGTCAGTCATATATCTCTGAATTTTGAAAAATGTTTTTCCAAGCTGATCCTTTGAAGAAGCGTGCAGCGATTTAAAAAGTTCGTGTTTCCTCTCTGTGAATCTATACTATTCTTAAAACAGGAGAACAAAAACTATCGAGTCCTGGTGCCTTAGAAGGCTTCCACCGCAGCTTTCTCTTAACTTAGTCCTAATTGGCGGCCTCTGCTGGAATCGAAACAAGGAAGAGTCGCGAAATAGTTTTCTATTTTTGCCTTTTATGCTCGACCGCCGCGATTAAAAGCTTCAAACACACACACACACACACACACACACACACACACACACACACACACACACACACACACACACACACACACACACACACACACACACACACACACACACACACACACACACACACACACACACATACTTCACATACTATTTCGACTGCTATTTAAGGGGTGTGGGTAGAAGGGCGGGGGGGGGCCGGGGGGGGGGGGGGGGCACGGAGAACGTGTAGTGTATGAGTCACAGCTAAACTTGCAAACGCTTCTACAATCAGCATGTTAGCCGGTTGGTCGATATTTAGTATAGGCAATAAGAAATGCAGCATCTCACCTTACTTTTTTTACTTATACCTAGCGTTCAGTGTTCCTGTTCAGTTGGTCGCTTGTCATTGAGGCTACCGTCTACCCATCTCCTTGCTAGGTCTCGCTCTGTTATTTGGGACAGTTCATCGCTAACTGACTACCCCAGCCGTTTATGGGTGCCTATGCCTCTTGAATGACACGACAGAGGTTTCCTAATTCACGCAGTTCATTTTGTAGAACTAGTGACTGCCTTCGTTTAGTTTCTTTTTAGTTTACAAATTTGAACCAGCCCTCTTTTTTACAGCGGAGCTCCGAGCCTTTTTGTCGAACAAAGCCACCTTCAAAAAAAAAAAAAAATGATCGAGTGTTTTTATGCTTGTCATTTATTTCCTCACCGTCTAGCGGACTTAGACGAGCCAGGACAAGCTCACTGTCGTCTCTGGCTCTTGTCGAGTCCTGCTTGTCGTGTTCGGTTTGCAACACGACTTCTCCAAAAACAATGTTTAGTTGCCAGATGGTGATATGGGTGCTAAAAGGCAGTTCTTGCTAGAATTTCACACAAAAAAGTGTCGGTAGAGGTGTTAATTACCACGAAGCCAACTGAAGCTCGCTGGTGCGGGCTTCTTGGTAATTTCCATACCTTTCTTATCACTTTTCTTTCTTTTTTGAGGATAATTCATCTATTTTTGCGAGGCTACATAACTAGTACGGAATAGTAGACAAGCGATACGTTTAATGACAACACAAAGAACACGAATCACGCACGAACAAATAGCGCCATACTGTCACGCTCTCCAAAACGCTCCATGTACTATGACTCAACGCAAGGTCTTCCGGTGGACCGGAATAACTCAAGTGCATAGTGCCAAACATGATTGAAACCATCGGTGGCCCGCTCCGTGATAGCTCTCCCCTGACCTCCGCTGCAGTGTCCCCCCCCCCCCCCCCCCTTCCCTCCTTTTTTCTTTTTTCTTTTCGATCTTGGTATTTTCCAGTCTGGGCAAACTCCCACTCTGTCCAGACTCCAGACGCCCTCCGGTTACTCTCACGCCGAAGTTTATGGGCCCGCGCCGTTGCCAAGACGGCAGCAAAACTGGATCTGGTACGTGACTGCCTCTTCCTTCGACCGCCTCCCTTGTCGCTCGCGGACCGTTTTCTTGATTTCCAAAACGACGTCGCCTCGACGACCAAGAACGTCGCGGTGGATCGTCTCGCGTGTACGCGTGTGCTTACTTTCCCCGCAGAAACGCCGAAGCGTGGCTTCTCTCTTTCGGCTCGCGATCTTCGTTTTCTTTGGTCCACTGCCAGTGTGTAATGTGGGGCTTTGTGTCACATGTGCGCCGACGAGGACATTTTTTACGTGCCACCGTGAGTAGCGGCGCTATCGGCAACCTCTGCCGCCAGCTTAGTGCCGGGATGGCAACTGAAAAGTCCCATGCTTTTTTCAGCGTCGCGTAACATATTCACGCCACAGAGATCACCCCGGCTGCAAGCGCCCGCGTACCTCGGTGCTCATATTACATCGTAACGATGCGAAAAATCCTTTCTCTCGCGATTGTTTTTGTTTTCTTTTGTTTTTTTTTTTTTTTACGTGAAAGCCTTATATGCTCCATTGTCAGCGGAACCCGGCGGCGGCGGTGGTGTCCAGAAAAAGTGGTCGCCCAAAATCGGCGTACGTCAATGGGACATTCATATGATCGCAATTGTCCATTAGACACTCATTTCAGTATATACGCCTGCCTACTACTAATCCTCCTTGTTCCATCCCTTAATTCACATTAATCCACCCCTTAACCCCTCTCTTAATCCCCTTCTAAATCCATTTCAGTGTTTCGCATTCACAGAAGGCGAGAAACCCCAAGTCCCCTCTTTTAATTATTCTTGGGCGTTATGTGATAATGAGAATCATACCTCAGAATTTGTGTTGGCAGGTGCTTTCACCGTTGGAAATGAAATTATTGGCCTGAGGTATAGTTAGACTCGTGACCTCAATAAGCTGTCACGGGGGAAAGGTTTGGGGCCTTATTGGCACGCATGGTCCAATTAATGAATGGGCATCTGTATGCAAGCGATTTGTGGAAAGTTCTGCTGTAACACACAACTACGCCAATGTAACACAACAGTGACGGCAGAGGAGGAGTATTTCTGTGCAGTCCCAAAGAAAGTCTCCCGTTCAGCCGGAGACTCTGTTGTAACAGTCTTCTCGTAACGTCAGTGCTCTTTGCAGCTACCATCGCAGAACGATATTCATCTCTCAGGTACTAATATGATGCCAAACCGTGCCGCACTGCACGCGGCTGCCGCCTGACCAAGCACTTCACTCCCGGCGTCGGGAGAGGATCAATGTGCCGTCTGCCGCGCGTCTTCCAGAAGCCTCGATGAGCGCAAGACTGGGTCACGAGACACATGCGTCCGCCCCAGCCGCTCCTGCAGCAGCTTTGCACTGCACGCGAGATCCGCCCACAGACGCTGCGCAGTGGGTCAGCGTTGTGCTCCACAGACAGCCTGCTTTTCCTTTTCGCACTGCGCGCCCACCGGCATAGCGCACGGCGCCGCCGCTGCCGCACCAGTGCACGCGTTGGAATGCAGACACGCATAATGTAGCCGCACAGGCAGACGCGATAGCGGCTCAGCGGCCCATCCGGAAAGATCGGCCTCTTCCGAACGCCAGCGGCAGTGCAACGCTGTGATAGCGCAGCAGTGCCATTATCCCGTATACACACTTGGGGAAAGCTGCGGCACGCCGTGACTGTCGGCGCAGGAAAGGCACCTGCTTCTGGTCTTTTTATTCCTGCGTCAGTTCTTAGAAGGGAGATCGGATGTGCGGACAAATAAAGACGCGGCTGGCGTCGATATATAGACAGCTGAGATCCGCGATAGGGAAAATAGAGAGGGGTGCCCAGAGGAGCTCTGAATCTGCGGATATGCTGGCGTGCCGCCGGGGCATTCGGACGAGGAACCACGTACTCAAGCGTATGGCGATGCTTACCAATAGACCACTTGGCCAAACATTGATGACGTGTCAAAAGTCGCAATAAATGTACTGCTTAAAGCAGAGTTAATTTACGCACGCAGGATATATTGTAATATTGATAAGGAGCAATATTGGCGTCGCAATTCATAGGAGGCACTTCCAGTGGAGATTATCAATGAATCCTTGACCGGCAACATTATGTACTTAGAGGCTGCCCCTAGGTCTAAAACAACTGTAAGTGCAAATGAATTTGTCCGAAGGAGAACGTTGATGCACTGCGCTCTTAAGTGAGAATAAATCAAAGCGCAGAACGAAAAGTGAAAGAGAGGCAGTTCTCATCAAGTTGACTGTTCAAGAGATTTTGTGTAGAGCCAACACTGCTGCGCATTTATATTACTTCCTCAGCACTCCCAAACCTCTTGATACAGTCTTCAGGCAGCGGCGGCATTAAAACTGAGAAAAAGACAATATTTCGGTTAGCTTTGCCCTCACGCTTTCAAAGACAACCAGCGATTGTTCAAACACAACGAGTGAGTCTGATGCGAACGACTTCAACCACTTTTACTGGCAAGTAACAGACGCCGCACCGCGAATGTCCTTAGTATTGCCGCTGCTGCTTCGATCTGTTTTCTTCACTAAACAATTGAACTGCGTTCTTACATAACACCTGGGCCTTCGACCGACACAACTGCGAAAAGCCAGCAAGTCCCTCCTGGGGCAGTGGTTAGAAGATGCATCGCTTTCCGCCCGGAAATCCAGGTGGTGTGGATACCGTCGCCGCTGCTGCTGTGAAAGCAGTTGCGAATGAAGGTATCGCACTGGGATCGCTTATAGGCGGGAGCAGCCAAGTGAGAGTCCCTGTTAGGGCCTCGCGCACTGCGCGCACTACTTGCGCTGGTCCGCTATTCACAGAAGGCGTCGCCTAATACTGACAGTTACGTGCCCTCTGCGCTTCTCCGCATGCATTCGCTTCACTTCATTGGCAGCCAACCTATAGCCGACGAACTTCGAGGCGGCGCCGCGGAAGACCTCAATCGTGAGCCTGGTGCGAATCACGCACTCTCGACTGCTTCGTGAGGCTTTCAATTCCGCGCGCCACAGTGGAAGCCAAAATTAGGAAAGGTAGCAGTTTATCATTTATTCTAGACATTAGCCAGGAATAAAAACAAGTCTTGCATGCGGTGTCCTACAGATGTGTTTGATGTTCAGCTACACCCTATTTATCATTCCCGAGGTAGGTACCGGCAGTGCTCAGTGCTGTCACTGGCCTTGTTTCATCAACGCGCTGTATTGTCAATGTGCCTTTTTGTGGGCTGTTTCGAACGCGCGCAATCCCCCCCCCCCCCATCTCCAAACACACACAAAAAAGATCATGGATATGAAGCAGTGAGAAACCGTATTCGTAAGCTGAGCATCATGTTGGCCGGACGCGTTCGTTTTCCAGCCGTACACAGTTTCCATTCCGCTGCACGCAACTGCTGAAGCGGAGCGTGAGGAGAA
Organism: Amblyomma maculatum; assembly: GCF_055883805.1. Taxonomy (NCBI): domain Eukaryota; kingdom Metazoa; phylum Arthropoda; class Arachnida; order Ixodida; family Ixodidae; genus Amblyomma; species Amblyomma maculatum. The sequence continues at coordinate 13,807,033 of NC_139351.1, read as the reverse complement.
GAGGAGGAAGCCCCGTAGCGCATCGGCGGAAGAGTAACGCTCTGGCGTGCGTGTGGGGACGACCTTGGGGTCGCGGCGTCGTCACGAGCTGGCTCTTTGGGTGAACTCGTTGGACCGGGGTAGCTCGGCGTTTCACTCGCCGCCACCGCCAGCCGCGTTCTGCGGCGCAGATAGCGCCAGCGCACAGCGGGAGACGCTACAGGACGCGCTGCTGCGCGTCCGCGGGATGTGATCGCGGTTTATGCGAAGGCAGCTCGTAATTAAAAACGGCGAAGGCCGAGTAGGAAAAAAGGGAAAATTGTACTGTAAACGTGGAGGGAAAATAGAACCAGGCCGCGGATAAAAAGTTGGCTAGATGATAAGCAAATCATAAACTACGTATTGTAGAGATCAATGTGCGCTGTACTGAAGCGCCAGAGCGAACAAAAAAGTGAGTGGTGGAAGGGGCAGGGTAGGAACGAGAAGTTGTTTTGTTACGCAAGAGTTAAGTGCTGGTTAGTGATTCATGATATGAAAGGAAAAGCAGCCTGGGAAAGACATGCAGAGCGAGATTCAAGATACTATTGATTTGGGCTAGATGGTTCATGTTCAGGGAAGGAAACCTGCAGCGCAAAACAAGACATACATGAAAAAACAACTCAGCCCTAGCGCCTCTCCTGTGTCGTTTTCTTTCCGTCTTCGTCTTGCTTCGCGCTGTAATTTTCCTGTCCTAAACAAGAAGGTACATAAGACGGCGTAGCACGCGTTGTCTGCATTTCTCTTTTTGTTTTTTCTTTCCTGAGCTGGTTTTTTGTTTAAGTAATTTCTTTTGTTTTTCCACAATGAAGAAGGGCAAGAAGACTAGCAGTGTTTTCATTGTTGCAGTAGCAGTAGTGTAGAACATTTATTTAAGGAATATAGTTTAGGCGTTTGTGTATTTTTTTTTTCTTTTCGAATCCCAATCGAAAACAAAAACTACAGAAAATGGTCCGCTGTCTCAACAGAGTTTCTGTGCGGTTTCTGACCTTGAAACTGTTGTGACAACATAAATGTCTGTACTGACGTCATAATTTTCCGCAGTGACATGCAGAAGAGTACTACTACACAAAAGTACGACAGAAAAGACTAAAGAATTACAGGAAAATAGCGCAGAAGTAAACAAAAACGCTGACGTTTACTACAAAACTACAGAAAATTTTGTCATATTTTTAACACAGTTCTGTTTTTCGCTATTGCTGGGGGAGTTGGCGAATCGAGAGAAGGACATACCTACGGCTTTTTTCACAGATGTGCTGATGATGATGATTACCGCGATGTGATTCACATTTTTTGCACCTAGCGCGACTGTTGTTGATTGGATTATAGGATTGTCTATGGACGCAAGAGCCATTCATGACAATATTGACAGTGCCTTCGCGTGCGCGTTAAAGTGTATGTACCCGTTCATTCGTTTGCTCGCTAGCGTGTTTGTTTGTTTCCAATACGGCTTTCGCTAATAACCAATCACAAGGTAGACATCTTCCTTTTTCTGGGGCACAGTTTTCAAGGCAAGGGCGCACGTGTCAACCGAAAGAATAGAGTTGTGCCAACAGAGTTTGCAAGGCGATCATCTTTAGTACACAAGTAACACGCGAGCCAGCTCCGTTTTGAAATTCACTTGTTCACGAGTTGGCAAAAAGCCGGGACGGACCCCGCCACTTTAAGGACACCCCGATGTTGTGTGTTCATTGCAAGTTATGAAAATATGAACACGCACACTTCCCTACCACTTGAAAAGCGGAACCATGCTACGAAGTGTATTCACGCCCGAATACACAAGCGCGCAGGTCTCGCGGTTTCTGTACCCCTCTTCCTTCGCCGGGTCATCCATTTTGAGAAGTGGTGTCCGCTTTGGGTTCTCCGCTAGAAAGTAGCGCGTTCGACCGCCCCTGCTTGCTCGCTTCCAAGGCAGTCGGAACTGTCCTTGAAATTCCTCGCCGCCCTGAGAATCCGAGGCGCCGCAGCGGTTACGCGTAGCTGATGATCTTCTGGCACTCTGGGTTGTTGGACGCAGCTGCCCTGCTTGGCCGAAAACACAGTCACGTCACGTATATTACCTATATGGCGTGCTGTCTAGCTCATCGGCTGCCAGAAAATCAGAGGAGATTGTTTCTCTAAAACTGCAGCATATATGAAGAAAGAAACAACCACGGTTTGTGTCATTTTCTTTCTCTCAGTATCGTTGTTACGTGACCTTCCTCACTTGTGAGCTGTGTCCATTGGCACATATTTTTCTTCGACTAAATAAGAAGCTTTTTTAGGAACCTCTATACATATGCACGAACATGTTAGGTACCCGCTGAAATTCTGCGGGAAAAAAAAAAAAAACCTGCAGAACCGGGTAAAAAACACGACAAGATATTCTGTAGTTCTGACGTTTACAAAATTTGTGTCGTAAACGTCAGGTTTGCCTGTAGCTCTGTGGTACCTGTCAGTGGTACTCTAACCTTTTTCTGTAGTTATGTAGTAGTTTTCTGTTGTAATTACAGAACATTTTGATGTAACCACAGAAAGCCCTGTTGTCACAACAGGTTAACTGTCAAAATCCTCGCAGAAATTCTATCCTGACAAGAGAAAAAGTTAGATTTTTTTTTTTTCCTGACTGATATGTCGACGCACCAGTCAGTATACGGAGTGAAGGGGCACCACGGTGATAAGATATGAACTCAGCTAGGTGTCTCTCTAGAGTGAGAGGTAGCCGCAGTCGGCGTTCTCTTTCGCAGTAGCACCACAATTCCTTGCCATAGAGGCTGTTACTCTATATGCTAACGGCAGGCAGTAGAGAACGTGTTTTCAGTGGGAGAAAAATACACGTGCAAGACTATTTGACTACATTGGAATCATTCGCACGTGGGATGTCGCTTAAATTTCATCCTTTAATTACCGTGTTTGTGAAAAACCTCCTTGCTATTGTTGAACCTTGTTATCGGCCGAAAATTTAGTGCAAAATAATTTTAATAGATCATGCCGATAATGTTTATTTTTGGTCATAATCATGGTGGGTAGTATACAAGCAACGATATACTGAGGCCATGATTGATTTTTTGCTTGTTTCAAAACTCTACAAAGACGCATACATCGTCGATGCTCCTGAAAGCGTTCTTTTTGTATTGGAGTATGCAAAAGGGAAGCATATCTCGTTTCTTCTTTCTGTGTGTGTCTATAGTTCTCAAAGGTTAAATGTAATAACGTACATACCTGTTATGATGCAAAGGACGTTTTCTAAAATAGGGTGTTATAGGAAACTATGGCGAGCGAATAAGCCACTGCCAAAACCTATGCCCTCAGTATAACCGACTCTAAACCACCCCTGAGTCCAATGTTTATTACGCCATTCACGTTTCAGGCGGATAGGCGCCACATTTCGTTTCTGTGAGGTTGGGATTTCTCGAGCTTGGAAAGGAAGCGCTTCGGATGTTCTGGACACCGTATAAGGCGTCAGGTTTCACGCCTTCTTTATACCTTATCCTATCTTTTCTCGCGTGACTTTCGCGCTTTTCCCCCACTGATCTCTTCATAATGTGAAGCAAAACTGAAGGTCAGGCTGCGTTGTGTTTCTTCGTGGCTTCGATTTGAGAGCCCCTTTCTGCTTCATCTAAAGCGTGGCTTCAATGCCCAATACGCCGAATTGCTGGAAAAAGAACGACCTAAACTATAGTAGATGGCGGTGAAGGAAACGTGCCTGAATTTCTAGTATCGTGTTTGCTCAGAGGGGAAAAAAATGCTCTTGAAAAACTTGTCAGACGACGCTGAGTCAACACGAAGCTGTCCTACTTTGTTTGAAGTTCACGTAGAGCACTTAAAATTTCGCTTATTTTTTTTTTCCACATGGACGCTCCAGATGCCTCTCGGACCTGATAGCACCGGAAATCCTTATCGTTGGGAGCCTAATGTTGAGCATTTTCCTCTTTAATTTCTTCGTTCCACATTCGTTTACGAATGCCATTTGTTCGCAGCGCCTCGAACGCTAGCTGCAAAAAAAAAAAAGAAAAAAAAAGAAGAAGAAGAAGAAGAAGAAAAAGAAAAGCGAAGCTTGCACGACTAGTGTGTCATATACCCCTGACCGAGGAGGTTCTCGAGAAGCCGGATGAGTGTCCTTTTAGTTCGCAAGTATTTGACGCGGACAATATACTATATGACCACAGATTTACTAAGAACATGACACATCTATGTTCCCAAAAAATAAATTGGTCAGAAAGCGCTCAAAAGAGTAGGTCCTGTACTTTTATTTTTGTTCCTGCTGTTGTTGCTGAGGGTGATGATGATAGTGGTGGTGGCAATGCTGATAGTGGTGGCTCTAGATTTTGTAAGAATGTCGATGACAAATTTATCGAATTATTGTCCTCAGAAACAAAAAATTATCTGACCAAAGGCGCATTTTTTTGCCGATGAACAAAGGAATTGGGGTGAGAAGTCTACGAACATGCGTACGAATGTGCCTGCGGGGTCTATAGGGGTGGCCCAACTGATTCGAGACCCAGGTCCCTAGTTCGATTCCCGTCTCAAAGAGGATACCTGAGTTGGCACCTCCTGCCAAATCGTCCGTGTCATGCGGTCTGCTGACGTCACACAACCAACCAACCAACCAATAAGTGTCCGAGCGTATCGCCGCCTGCCAACTGCATCCGCCAGACGCGTGCTGGTGAGTTTTCGCTCACAACCCCAACGCGGAAGCCGACAGCACAGACGCCAACGCCGGATTCTCTAGGAAACTGGATCATTAACGCTATCGCCTTAATAAAAGGCGAATTCGAGCTTAAACACTAACAGTCTGAGTAAAAGCCAATCGTAAGAAACTACTAAACTTTCCTACAGTAATGTAGGAAGGTTTGCTGAGCGAGAGAAGATAGCACCACCACCCCCCTCCACGCAGCGAGTATGTGTAACGGATGAAGGATCTTCGTGAGACGAAGAGTACAGCTGTCGGATATTCTGATGGCGGCCGCTGGAGATGTTTTACGGAGATCCGGGTAGAAAACCTAAACGTAAGCAGTGGTAAAGAACATGAGTAAAAGACTCACTTTTTAAGGCAGGGGTGTACAAAGGTTGCACGTTGAAGAGTAAGCCGAGAACTAACCCGACGAGTGAAATGGTGGGCTTACTGAAAAACAAGTGGTGCCCTGCGGCGGCGAGGATCAAACCCCGCACATACCGCGTAGGAGCGCGAAAATTATGTACAGTCTGCTTTGCTTTCTACCTGCGCTATACGCTCCGTGTAAACTGTGCCATAATGAAAAATCGGTGGTCAGTGTTGACGCGGCAGCCTGTGAAGCAGCGGCCGCGATTAAACTGGTTAGCGGGGTGGATTCCACGACTCATACTGGGGAAGAGGTCGCCATCACCCTCGCTATAGCAAGATACTCGGCAAAAACCACTTTCGGTGATTCTAAAACAGCAATGTTTCCCGTAGAGTGAATTAACATCCAAATTGGTAGGCGAATGCGCTCAGTATGGACCCCTGCTCACATCTCCCTGCATCCCACGAACCAGCTCGAGGACTTTCCGAGCTGGTCACTTCTGGCTAGCCGACGTTTAATGGGCAAAGACAGGTTATTCAAATAAGTACACAAAAATCTTGCAGCACTACACTTGCCAGACTCAGATGCTCACCAGCAGAGAAATCACTCATCAAACAGCGGGATCGGTTTGGAGATTACTCCAAACCAACTCATTTCCAAACCCCAATTACGTAGCTTCTATTATGACGAAATACTCCGACAAATGCAGAAAACAAAAGGGGTGGATGATAGGGCCAGTGCAATACATGTGATCTGGAACTGCGCTCAGGCGTCATGAGTGAGTCAGTTCATTAAAGGCTCTGAACACTGGATGACCCTATTGCTCAGCTCTGACTCTCAGATTCAACTCCAACTGATCCGACTGGGCGAAGACGCCGCCAAATCTCAAGGGCCGAGGATAACCTGTAGGTAACTCCCATGTGTCCGTCGGACAATAAAATTTTTCCGTCCGTTCTGTCCGTAAGATCTGCTTATCCCCCCATGCGTGTCAATATGCAAGTAACCATATCGGGTTTACGTGTAGTCGCTATGCCGTACCTTGCATGGTTCGACTTGAGCCGTTTAAATCGACAATTCGGTTACAATTTTAGCAGGAAAATTTGTATTCGATTTAGCCTAATTGGCAAAATGCGACGTATGCGCGAAAGCACGTCACCTTTCATCTCACTTTCGGTTAGAGGCTAAATTTTCGAGATCAGACTGCAGGCAAAGATCGGCGAAATCGGATACTGGGGAAATTAGTGGTACGAGTACTATGAACTTTAAGGACCGCTTAACGTAAAAGCAAAGGTCAGTGCGAGAGCGGCGTGTTTGAATCGGTTGCGCACGAACGATTGTGAAAACGATGCCATACAACGCACAGCGTCGGTGGGAGGATGTAAAACAAGCGCGATGATTTCCTTGGTTCGAATCCACTTCGAAGTCCTGCACACCACACTATTCTTGGTTAGGTTTGACCATGGAAGGACTCGGCAGTTCTTTGGCACTGAACTTTAAAGGTTACTATTGCGCTGATACGATTGCTTTTCTATAGCTTGGTTACTGAGGGCCGCTGATGATAGTGGCAATGTGCAAACGTTTTTTTTTTATTATTTATTATTTTTTTTTTTGCTGATGCACTGCGCATTAGCGCAGCATGAATCAATGAAGGGTTTTTTTTTTTTTTTTTTTTTTTTAGCGCGAACAAAGACAAGGACAAGAAAGGCGCGACGTACACACACAAGCGCTAACTATCAACTGCGTTTATTCGTAGAAGGCAGCATCAAATATAGGCCGAAGGGTGGGAGATAATAAATAGAAAGCTAATAACAATAAAAAGAAATAAATAAAAAATCACAAGGTAAAAGCCAGGAAATCAAGGCGCATGCGCGGGGGGGGGGGGGGGGGGGGGGGGCGTGTGTTACGCTTGAAAAGACACTTTTGCCAGAGTAAACAGGTTGTGGCATTGAAAAAGTCAATCTCAGCCGCGAACAGAGATAAAGAGGGTTGGTTGATGCATTCGTTACCAAGTTTCTTAATGTGATAGGCTTCTAGGCTAATCCTTGCCGTCCTGTCTTTACTTTTGCCAAGGTTCTTGGCCAGATGAACTACCAACTCGCCCAGCAGGAAGTTTTAATGAATAAATGAGCTCATTTATTTTGCTGAGGGCCTTTTATTGAGTCACTGGCGGAGCAGGATGCTGTAGCCAGTCAAAGGGCTCGAGATAGGCAGAGGTGACGGGGAGCAGGAGTGTATATGGCAGGTGCGCGTTATGCTCGATGCAATGTACCGTGTAATGCGGGCTTTTGGTTAATGTATGCTATAAGTTTTATGATGTATAGGCGGATGAACGGTTGCGACCTATAGGCCGACCGTTAGTGGACTTTGCGGGGTAGTTTTGCGGATTTCATTTTATAGGCGTGCCGGTGTCTTGGGTTGAAATGATGAGGACACCGGCCGGCGATCACATGACCTCGCAAAATTACACCCATAAAGCTAGCGCTGCCGCGCAGGCAACGAATATATGACCTATATAACAATAAACTCGCTGTCACTGAATACTTTCTTCTGGTTATTTAAGCATTTTACGTGCGTATATTGCGTTCATATCGGAAGCACGAATCAGCCATTCGATGATTAATAGTTATAGTATGTCCTCCTTTCCATTTTTGAAATGGTATCTTCAGGAAAATCAGCCTGAGGCTCGGCTAATTAAGCGTCCGAGGAGCGCCTCACAGCCCTACCCGTTTGACGTCGATGGCTGGCATGCAGATGGCTGCTCTCTGTTAAGGCTCGCTGTGATAACGCGTCAAAAGTGTCGCTGGTTCCTTCGACGGGACAGACGGGCCGCGGGGGCCTCTTTATAAAATTAAGCAAGGTACCGTTGCCCGTATCTCACGACTGCCTTAATGTACGAGCGACGAGGATATTCAGATGAGCCCCACACGCACCATATGCGCCAGAACCGTAATTATTCCTCTTCTCCCCTCCTTGTCACCCCCTCGCCCTCCTTCACCCGTTCTCTTACGTAGTGTGCCAGGTGCTCGCCCAGAGTGAGGCAGTTACCACCTCTTTCTGCCCTCGTTAGCTTAACCTAACCAAACTACGTTTTGTCTAGCCGACCCGGATAGATTAACTGCCGCCCAGCGTCGCGAGCAGTTATCGTGCCACATCAGGACGAAGCGTTATCATTTGCATATGCCGCCTAACGACACCAAAAGCGGACGGGTCGGCGAAGAGCATTTCATGCGGCAAGGTGCTTAATTATCTCACATGTGAGGCTGGTATCGACGTAACTGTTCTCCAGATATTGTGAATATTTGGGCTAGTTGGTGTTCCATATTTCTTGATACAGAGCAACGGATGCGAACGAGAAGGGGACACGAACAAAACACACGCGGCCGCTGTTTGTGTCCCCTTCTCGTCCGCGTTCGTTGAGCTGTATTAAGGACTATGTCCTCCGGATCAATTCAAGGGCCGAACTGCCACCGTTTCCAGTTTGCGGTGCCGTGTCTTTGTTCTTTCCATGCCCTTATTATAACCCGAAACAATCAGGTAAGCAAGTTCCTAAGTTCATTTCAATGAATATATTGTAGAATAACAGATTCGATTAGACGCAATGTACAGACGACCAAAGATGACGCCTGCGTGGGCAGATGTAGCTTTTTTTTTTTTTTCTTATTTTTTCTTCAAATAATACCTTTAAATGTGTATGTATTGTTGTGCATGTGCAAAGCAATAAAACACGATGCATCTAGAGCCGATCATTTGACGAGTAAGTACAATGCCGAGCAATTCCAACGCTCGACTAAACGGAATATATAACAAAGGATTGAAGCGCAGTTTGCTTACAGTTTCTATTATTCGGTCATTCAGTGTTGTTTTTGACGTTATTTACTTCCTGTGCAGTCTGAGCTCACGCCGCGTCAATTGACATGATTTTAATTGTACACAACGCTGATTGCGGAGCACGGATCGTGTGGCGTTATTTACTGCGTTAATTAGAACGGGCGCACAGCAAAGAGTAAACGCAAAGTTCACAAAGCATCCTTTGTTTGTTTTCTTTTTCTGTACGGCAACAGCATTGAATCTCGCACAAAGGCCAGGGTACGTAACGAGGGTCGAGCACGTCGGCACCCTTCGTGAGACACACTAGCCCAGCGGGGGCGAGAAATTCGCAATAACGAGAGCAGCTCCTACACCGAGTGCGTAGTGGCGAACAGCGAAACGCGCAGCTTTTCTCCAGTAAGACGATGGCATGCACGGACGGGTCGTCCGTGATATCCGTGTTTTCTCTTCGCCCCCCTGAGCTCCAAGCGGAAGAACAAGCAGCACGATGCGCTCGTTTTCCGCTCGCTTCTTCCGCCAGCGGCGCAGCGGGTGATTGCGTGCATGCTGCTAGATGGACGCTCTCGATCTCGTTTGCCGCCTCTTATAGATTTCCCTCGCTGTGCCTGCCTCACCTAGGCCTATACCAAACATACCCATCCGTGAGGGGCGAAAGAAACCTGGCAAAAACGTATAAGTACCGCACTATTTTGGCAGACAAAAAAGAATGTTTGTAACACACTATTTTAGGGGAATTGTCCACGGGTGTAGACTTTTTAACACGATGGCATCAAAGGCCCAGTTCACGGAAAATCCGGCTTTGGTGGACGTCTACTGGCACTGGCGTTGTGAGGGAAAAATCACAAGCACGGCGCTGGCAGGCGGTAAAGATGGCAGCTGACATGACCGCGAACTAAATGGATGTAGGGTTGTCTGATATATTACATTTGGTAGGAGCTGCCAACTCGGGCCTATATTATTTCACATGGAAGTGTGATATCATAATCAGCCTATCAAGACAAGACCCCTGCATTCGCTTTACCCCTAGGCCATGCAGACACGTTCATAGGGCTCGTTCAAAGTGGGGCATTTTATTTGGGCTTGTAACGTACGCTGTTGTGCCATACCCTCAGAGGAGGAGCTTAAATATACCCCACGATGACACTTTGTAACCCAATATTTTGATGGAATTGTTGACGAGTGTAGACATTTTTGTGCTATATCGTATTGTTGCGAAGAAGGAGATCGGCAGTGGCACGAGAGGTGCCCTCACGATAGGCCAGACATTAAATCATCGTTCATCCTGTCGCCATGTTGTGCCGTCTCTTTGCTTGTCACCACGTAACATTTTGGTTGGAGGTGCGGCGTACGTCATCCCCATCCTCGCCTTGGAGCATCGACGCCATCTGTAAGCCGGGACCATCGACCGAGGGCCGTGGGACATCGCCGAGCAGCTTCCCCCCAGAGCTTCCTGCCCAGACCCGACCAACTATACCACCGCCCAGCTCCCAGCCCGAATCTGAAGACAAGGAGAACAGACAGACCAACCAGACCCGAGACGAAGGACCCTAAAGACCCGAAGGACCCAAAGGAACCGGACGTGTACACGCAACCCCCGCCCAGCCGCTCGTCGCGACCTCGAGCCATCGGTCCCATGGACTCTGGTGACGGATGGTTGAACAGCTCCAGGGGAGGCGGATCACCCAAGCATCATCGTGTTCATCGTCATCGTGGTGGCAAGCGCGTCATTCTCTTCTATCTTTTCTTGAACATCCTCACCGTCACGTCACCATCAACTTCAAGCGAACCGATCGGTACGGTCGCTCGGTGGTGTTGCGTTGGTACTGCTCCGGTAGCGGACCAACGGGTAGCGAAAAGCCGAGTCAGACGTCGGGCTGCATGCACTTCAATATTGGGCGGTGGTCACCCAAGCAGAGACTGGCCGAGAGTTAGAGAGAACTTAACGAAGGTTTATTTACATGGTGAATCTGAGAAGGTACACACTGGAGAGCACTCGTGCTCTCGTTTTTAACAACTTTTTTGTCCCCAAGTACCTAGTTGGGGAATTTTCTATTTTGTCAAAGTCCAATCACATTTGAGTTCCTGATCTGCTGGCATTCGGGAACCGCCCACTAGAACGTCCTCCCAGCGCACTCTTTCCACTTTAGCGGCACGATGGCGACTCCGCCGGGGGAAGTCAGGCATGGGGGTCCCAAGGAGGCTTGCTGGCTGTCCAAGGTCGGAACCGCGCGCCACCCACGCGGACCCCTCGCGCGGGAGCACTCCGCGGGAAAGGAATGCGGTGACCGTTCTTCTCCACGGGGGGGAGATGACCCGCTCTCTCTCCTCGGTGCTAACACGCAGGCGCCGCGGCTCTCTGTTTCCAAACACAGGCGCGCCCGCTCTTCGGCGAATTCGTTAGCGCCTCTGCGCACAGTCCTCCGGACACAAACTGGGGCAACTGCTGCCGTCGCTGCCGATATGCGACACCGCGTTGCTGCGTCCTGGGTGGTTCTGGTCCACGAACTCCGAGGTGGTCGCGTGCAGTCTTCTTAGAAAAACGGACGCCCATCTCGACACGTGCACCGTCTCGTTACTCGGGAAGTTCGAAACGTAACAGCTTCTCCGGCGGCGGTTGAAGATCCCGATGCACAAAGGTCAGCAACCATTGTCCAGAGGGATACACGATGTCGTTCTGGTTCGGTTCACTGTTGCTGATGTTCTGCTGCCTCCAACGGACTCTGCAGCTCCTCGTTGCTTCTTGTCAAGACTATGGAGGGCTTCTTGATCTCTGCAGACCAGCTCATTCACAGGAAAGACAGCATCAGTTTGAACAACACGAAAATCACAGCCGCAAAGACGGCAAGCGCCAGGACTCTCTCCACGAGATCCACCAGGCTCTCATACCAATATTACTTTAATCCTTTTACTACTACTTCAGCACTTGATACAACCAGAACATTATTCATTCACACAAACACAATGTTCAAGATTAAAAGAAAAATGGTAATTATGCAAACCTATGCCAGGAAAAAAAACATACCCAAGCCAGACTCACCGATGCTATCAATAACACCAAAAGCATTGACTTAAGTCATCGGCATTGCCGTTAGGTTTACCGTGGCTCTATCTTTCGCTTTCCGGGCAAGCTAGCTAGACAGCGCGTGTCGGACAGTCTCTGAATGACTTCCGCTGGGCTCTCCCATTGAACTTCCAATTTATTTTTCTAGGACGGTTTTAGCACCATTACCGCGTCTCTAGCTTCAAGACAGCGTAATCTCGCTGTTCGGTCATTGCACTGTTTGGCCCTCACCTGCGCTTTACTCATTTCGCATCCCGCGAGCTCCTGCCCCTTGTGCAACCTTTCAAGCAGCGCGAGCACGTATTCGACCACCGTAGGGTTCTCTTCCCTGCCCTCACACGATTCCCGAAGAAAGCGGAGTAGCGATCGCAGGGAGCGGCCGTTGACCATTTCGGCCGGCAAGAACCCCGTGGCCTCATGAGGCACGGTTCTCAGCGCAAACATTGTTGCATGCAAACAGGCATCCCAGTCGGTTTTGCGATCAAAACACAGGGCTCTCAGTATGTGTTTCATTACCGAGTGCATCTTTTCCACCGGGTTGGACTGCTGGTGGTACACTGAACTATGGATTAATTTAATCCCACATTTCTCCAGGAAATTTGTAGTCAGTGGGCTGGTGAAAACAGTCCCCTGATCTGACTGTATTTCAGCGGGAAACCCAACCCGTGCGAAAATGGACATGAGTGCATTCACAATTTCCATTGAGCGTAACTCCTTCAGGGCCACTGCCTCAGCAAACTTGGAGGCAGGACAGATTACTGTCAAAATGTGGCTGCAACCAGTCTTAGTCCTTGGAAGGGGACCAACAGTGTCGATCACGAGTCGTCGAAATGGCTCCGTGATCACAGGCACTAGCTTCACTGGGGCTCTCGCCTTATCTCCCGGCTTGCCCACCCGTTGACATGTGTCGCAGGTCCTTACAAAATTTTCCACCTCCCGAAAACATCCCGGCCAGTAATATTCCTGCAACAACCGATTCTTTGTTTTCTTGAGCCCTAAATGACCTGACTGCGAGCTCTTGTGAACCAAGTGCAAAAGATCACCGCGATAGCGTTTTGGTACGACCAATTGGTCGACCTGCACTCCTCTGCGATCACGATACTTTCGATAAAGTATTCCGGACCTTTCTAAGAATATCACGTTTTTCTTCGCGATACCTTTACTCTTCATGTGCCTAAGATTCTGCAGTGTGGAATCGGCTCTTTGCTCGGCTGTCAGGGACGATCGGTCCACCCCCAGCAATCTTTGCAAGCTGTCAGATGGCGGCGTTATGAGAAGCTCCCGACAGGCCTCTTTAAACTCCATACCATCCTCGTTAGTCGGCGCGTGGATTGCCTCTGTCGTGTCTAACGGCTCATGTTCTGCCGCATCAACGCCACCTGACGCTTCCAGTGTGCTGGCTTTAGCAGCCCGGTTTCTTGCTTTCGAGCGAGTCAACCCTTGGGCAGCCCCTTCTTCGAATACTAGTCCCTTCTGCTGCAACAGTTGGTCAGATCTGTTCGAGAAAAGATAGGGGTACTGCTTCGACAGACTGGCTGACACGGCAGCCTCTGTGCGAAGTACGCCAAATGGACCTTCAATGCTGACATTAGCGATGGGAAGGCACACGCTATTTGCTTCCACCGCTTGTTTAATCCATGTGCACTTTCCAGTGAAATGTTCTGGCTCAACATGCGAGGGATGAACTACATCCATTGTAGCCGCCGAATCTCGAAGCACGCGACACGGTTTTCCGTTCACGACGAGATCTCGTAAGTATGGCTCTAGAAGCCGCATACTTTCATTGTTGCTGTCCACTGACAAGCAAACAATCTTTGGGCTTTTGCAGACCGCCGCTACATGTCCGGGCTTTTGGCAATTATAGCATACCAATGGCCGTCTCTTTTCAAAAGCATTCTTTTGGCGGTCTTCTGCTTCGGGCGCTTCTCTTACAATCGCCTTTTTTTCTGCGACATCTGCGCCTCGTGCTTGCTGTTTCTCTTTTAAAGGTTGCCCTCTCCATCCAGCTGCTTTCCTATTCTGGTGTTCTTTCCTAGGGCTTTCCTTTCTGTCCAGCGCACGGCGCGACACAAACTCTTCTGCCAGTTCTGCTGCCTTCGAAACAGTCGCAACTTCCGGCCTGTCTTGCACCCAATGCCTTACATCATCAGGCAAGCAAGAGTAGAACTGCTCGAGTCCGAAGCACTGCAACATTCTTTGGCTTTCGTCATAAGCTTTAGCTTCTTTGAGCCATTCCCCCAAGTTAGCCATGAGCTTATACGCGAACTCCGGGTACGACTCATCATTCTCCTTTTGAGCTTTGCGAAATTTTTGCCGGAAAGCTTCCGCTGACATTCTATACTTTTTGAGCAGACTAGATTTAACCTTATCGTAATCATCTGCATCTTCCTTAGTCAAGCGGGCTATCACATCTGCCGCCTCACAAGGCAACAGTGTCAGCAAACACTGTGGCCAAGTTGCTTTGCTAAACCCTGCCTTCTCGCACGTGCGCTCAAAGTTTACCAAGAACAGACCTATGTCCTCTCCTTTCCTATAAGGTTGCATAAGGTCTTTCATACGGAACGACTTGCGTTCTACTGTGCCCGATGCTACGCTCTCATCACTTTCATTTCGAGCTTTTAGCACCTGCAGTTCGAGACGCTTCAGCTCAAGTTCCTGCTCTAAGCGCTTACTCTCTTCAGCCATGCGTTTCTCATTTTTTTCTTCTGCTTCCCTCTTTGATTTCTCTCTCTCAGCAATCAGCTCCAGGCATTCCGAGAGCTCATCGTCATCTGCCTCAAGTGCCTCAATAGCCTCAATGATATCTGGCTTTCTCGTTTGGTCCTGAAGATCCAAACCCAGACTTTTGGCCAACTCCAGAAAAAGTGGCTTTTTCAACCCTTTCAAATTCATGGTTATCCCGAGTGCTGCAATTTCTTCCTTTCAGAAATCTCTTATCGTCACGTACTTTCAAGTCCCGTGCTAACGATAAACAATTCCCCACCACCTTTGTAAACTTACTTACTACAAAGCCTGGTAAAACCTCAGTGAAGAAAAGCCAAGCACTCACCGAACCTTGCAACCATGATTCCAGCGGAGTCCATCCCGACGCTGCCAACCAGCTGTTGCGTTGGTACTGCTCCGGTAGCGGACCAACGGGTAGCGAAAAGCCGAGTCAGACGTCGGGCTGCATGCACTTCAATATTGGGCGGTGGTCACCCAAGCAGAGACTGGCCGAGAGTTAGAGCCCAGGCAGCACAAAGCATTGGGCCAATGTTGTAAGTACGACGGCAAGCAGTGGCCCTACATTGGGCCAGCTCCCAACATAGGACATGCCAGTCAACACAATGTCCAACAATGGCCCAGTCTAGGCAGTGCTCTCCCAGTGCTGGCGCTGCCAGTAGCCAACACTGGCTAGCTTGGGCCAAGATGTACAGTGAGTTCCCGATATTGGCACTGCCGTACATACAGCATGTCTATGTTGGACCGAGATTGCCGTTGTTCCTCCAATAATGGTCGCACCGGGTTTTAAAACTGGCTATAATGGGCCAAGCTGTCCTGCCTTCCTCCGTCATTGGGATTTCCGTTTTTTAAAACTGGCTACAATGGACCAAGTTGTCCTGTGTTCTTCCGCAATTGGATGTTCCGGTTTTTAAACATGGCTACAATGGACAATGTTATCCTCTGTTCTTCCAGTATTGGATGTTCAGTTTTTTAAAGATGGCTACAATGGACCAAGTTGTCCTGTGTTCCGCCGTCGTTGGCCATTCCTTTTTTAAAACTGGCTACAATGGACCATGTTGTCCAGTGTTCTTCCGACGTTGACCGTTCCGTTGTTTTAAACTGGCTGTAATGGACATTGCAATTTGTCTTGTGTTTTTCCAGTATTAGCTATCCCTGTATGAAAACTGCCCACGATGGACCACTTTGTCCCCTAATCTCGCAATTGTCATTGCCATCCTAAAAACGCAGCTTTAATGGGCTGCCGAAGTGAATATTTTCCGTTGACCATTCAATCAAAACAAATTCTCCATTTTTATGGTTGAATACATGTGCGCTGGACGCCAAACCGCGGCATTTAATTCCGACAACATTTCAGCCGATCGTTCGGACCTCACCAAGTACCACGTACGGGACGACAATTACTATAACGCATTCAAGCACGTACCGCTGCAACTGTCTGGATTCGTCTTTTCGGTGCACTCATATGCGGCGCACCTTTGGGGGTCAGCTATATGTGTTTATGGTTTTAGCCTATTGGCATGCATGCAGATTTCGTCGCAGGCGCATACGTTTGTCGCACAATTATATCTAATGATAGCACGACCGTGCGACCACATATGTATAACCCAGACCGGCTAGCACTCACGACCCAATATGCCTGTATTGGACGCCGATTACATCCCTGCATCTATACGTAACCTATAGTACAAATCCAGTTGTCACTGAGAACGCGCATAAAAACGAAATCGTGTCGAGCATGTTCATGTGACATTAAATTAGTGATTAGAAGGTAGCTTTTTCATTGCCGAGAAGGAAAACGTCGCCTCAAGTTGAAGGAAGAAATGACCATTTTCTCAGCGATGTTTTTGTTCTAGTGCTTTTGTATTATCCATAAGGAACTACGCGCAGCATCGTCTGTTTACCTGTAGAAAGGACCGAATACGATGTGTATACTTTCGAGACGCAATCACTGGAAAATGAAAAGCCGGAAGACTCGCGAGGTTACCATTTTAGTTTTGGGCATTCACACGGTGGTAAAAAAAATGACAGTTTTTCGTGCAGACTGCGAGCATGAAGGCCCCGGTACATTTATATGGCGCACAACATATATATCGCCAATAAACAAAAAAATAGTTTTTTCCGCCTATTAGTTTGGAGTTTGACCATTCCAACCGCGCTAGGCGGTGGCAAAGGAATAAAAAATACTGTACAGGAATGAAAATAATGTGCGCTGTCGAGTCATTCGAAAAAACGAATGCAGCCTAGAAACACTGTTTTAATGAGGCAGTTGTCCATGCCCTTTCCAATTCTTTCATTCTACTAAAATGATTTGGAATACGTTGCTTGCTCATTGAACGTTATCGTCTTTTTGTGCAATCCGCGTTAAGGTGAAGGTGATTGCGAAAAACGTCTGTGTATTGCCTGATGCCACAGCGCATCAGGACCTCGACGCGCACAAAATTGATTCTGAATCATTCATTGCTGTGTCTGTCACCGTCGATTTGCGAAGTCGAGACAAAACATGAGCGAAGAAATATTGTTACAGCTCGAGAATGATGAGGACGAAGTGGCGCGCTCGTTTGTGGAAGATTAAGAAAAAGAAGTGCGTCGAATGGGCGGCCCTCGTAGCCTGGCTCCTTGGCTGTTCCTCAATGTATATATCTTTAATCCTCTTTTGTAAATATATTTCTCCCTGTTACAAAATTATATGCCAAAATTTAAAAACCTTGAACAATTCACAAATTCCGTAGAATGTTCAGAACAGCGTGGTGCGCTATAATTGGACGAAGGCTTTATCGATGTGGCCATAATTACTTGCGCAACAAAATTATGCAAGGTGTTTTAATGGTTTTGAAAGCTGAGGTAGTGTAGAATAGGTGGAAAAAGTTTAAACAATGTGAAAACTGTTTTTGGTTTCCTAAAAATTTTCAATGTTCAATGTTTTCTGTAAATTAGCGCGATCGTATCTCTGTATCCAAATGTCATAAAAATATGAGCTTTAGCTGTTTGCGGATAATTATGCTGAGAACATATTGTGGAATTATTGCTGCTTTACCATGAACCTTTTCTGAAATAAAGGCCTGCAAATTAGGAAAATTTTCGTTTCCTGGGCCGATGTTGAGAATTTTTATAAAAACATCTACTCATACCCGAAAAGCGAACATCAACTGAATACAAATAAAAACATGTATATATTTAGTCGGATAATTTTCAGCTAGCTAACTTGAGCCTAATTTGTATAATCTATAACCAAAGTTGGCCAGAATAGAAGAGAAGCTCGGAACTCCGCCTCTTTGACATTATTAATCAGTCATCACGCAACAGTATATAATATTTTGAAGTAAATATAACAGGTCGAACGACCATCCTTTGTTCGATCTTAGGTGGCGAAAGGGAGGGGACGCGCGCATTTGTCGATGCACCAGCTGTATGGATTTACGCAAGAATGTGGATGGTAGATAGGGAGGCTTTCTATTTTTTTAGAAAATGTTTGTCCGTGGTTGGCTTGAAGAAACAATGTATTTGCGAACACACAAAACAAAACTATTTTTTAGAACTCGACTCGAGCGGTGCGCGCTGGCGGCCGCTCATCGGCACGGTCCGAAGTCACGGCTGGCCGGTGCAAGCAGAAGAGGGCTGGGCAAAGGAGGAATGGAATGTTGAGAGGGTCGTTGGTCCTTCGTTCCCACGCGCAGCCCTTGCGAACACAACACCGCGGCGGGAATCACGCGCTGGTTGAGCGGGTCGTTGTTCCCCCTCGCCTACGCGTCTACGTGCAAGACACAACAGACAGCATCCCCAGCTGCGCTGCTGTGCGGCCTCCTCCCGAAGCGTTCATTTCAGAGCTTGTTGGAGACGCTACAAGACTTGTGACAGCTTCTTAAACATTTCTTTAATTTCTTCCCTCATTAATTTTCTTTTTCATTGTGCTGTGCATAATTTTCTCTTGCGCCTATACATGTCCATGTGCTCCGGTTGGTGCTTGCTACATATCAGTGAATAGCTGAGCTGTGAAATGTCGCCGGAGTACGGATTACAGCAACGGCGGGAAACCATCGGCATTATCAGACTCAGTGAACGCCGTCATCTTAGACCGTGAGTATACATCTTTGCAGCATGCCATTGCTTCATAATTGGTTATATAATCTCCTACCTGTCCCAAATGTTCTCTTTCCTTATTTTCCTCGAAACAACTGCGCGAAGCATGACTTCAAGAACTAAGCGAATTTTCGTCCGGGTTACATGCAAGCAAGTGCGTGGACTTATTTGCTGGCTGCGATATGAATAGCATTTGCGCCGAAAATAGAGGAGCCGTGCCTAACAGGTGTGTATGCCACCAACACGTGACAGAACACTGCAGGCAGCCATTTGCGCAGTTTTTTGACTGTGCAGCGCGCCGCAATCAATTAGTAACCAGATACTATGCGCCCGGCTTTGTACATATATTTTGGACAGCCTCCCTTCTGCGCGCAGGAAGCCATGTTCACACAGTTTTTGGATTTTGTTAAGAGTTAAGGGCAGTTTTTTGTTTTCAGATGTACAGACGAAGTTTTGAAAACTGTTCGTGCCGTCTGTGCAAGCGAATTTTACAGTGGGGCAGACATGTGCGTGATGCCGTTTGATGATTAGGCTATAATTAAGTCATATTGAACCTCCACTTCTATAATGGTTAATATCATATTGAGGAATTGAAAGCCGTGAACAGCGCAAGTGAGCCCCTTTTCAAAATTTTCTTAATCGACGCCCCCCTTCTGAGCCCGCGCCTTCAGGTGAGGGCGTTATCAGAAAGCGGCGACAATAGGAGAGCGATTTCGCAGACGCGGTTCGAAGGCGGGGGAAAATAACAATACAAGCAAAACGGCACAACAGCCGTGTGTGCACTGCGTCCCTGTCACTGAAAAGTAAACAACGTGCACGCAGGACACATTGTACAAAACATTGACGGCCGGTATGAGGCAACCATATCGTCCGAAATACTGCTCGCGAAGCGCTCGATCACGGCGCGCACTTTCAGGCGAAATGGGACA
Source organism: Amblyomma maculatum (assembly GCF_055883805.1). Taxonomy (NCBI): domain Eukaryota; kingdom Metazoa; phylum Arthropoda; class Arachnida; order Ixodida; family Ixodidae; genus Amblyomma; species Amblyomma maculatum. Next base: position 13,787,378 of record NC_139351.1, on the reverse strand, counting down.
GGCCGTCAGGTCCGCCTGTTCGGCAATTACAGCTCTTTGTACCTCACGTACCGTACCGTATGCATGAAGTGCACGCCATAGCCATCGTGCAAGAATGTTGAAACCGAAGCAGCGATCCACGTATTCTAATTCTATAGGAAATCATTTGGGAGTAGAAAAGAGCAACTTAATATCATGTGCATGGTTCTTTAATGAACGATATGTATAAATGGACGGTTGAATAGTTACAGTAATGGAGTGTTCCGCTAGAATTGTTTACGGCCGTGACCGCAATAAACATTACTCATATTGCTCTTAGCTTTAAGCTCTGGCATTGATAAGCCTATCTAAAGAACCGACTGGCAGTGACAGGTTGTTTACAGCTGTTGATCAAAAGGTAGGCCATCATGCTATTATTGCAGGCATATTTGCTTCTTTTTGTACCTCTGTTTATTAAAACTTAATTTTGTTCCCCATTTCTAGGGACGCTGCACCTCTTACAACACTCACTGTTCAGTCGCTTTTATTCATGTATATAAAAAGGAGGAAATGCGCATGCACTCATAGGATAGCCTGTCTTTCCGTTAACAGCTGCAAATAACACGCCACTGCTCCTCGGTACCTTGGATGAAGTTTTCAATGGGGTTACCTGAGATGCCTAGCAATTGCTGTAATATTTATACCAATCACTGCAGTGAAACAGAAAGGTAACACTGCATCACTTTAACTGCTGCATGCACCTATAAACGTGCCTTAATTTATTGCCTATTCTTATAGACGCAGGACCTCTTGCTATAGGCTTTGTTCAGTAAGCAACCGTCTTTCATTGCTTCAATTTCTATCTCTCAACCACTTTCTTGTTGCTCTGGGTGTGATCATTTGATTTCATTGTTCAAATCATATTGTTTTATCATGTGTGAATGATTTAGCCTGCACATACATGCTTTCATTTTTTTAGATGCGCATCGGGAGCGTTTTCTACGTAGAAATGGATCGATTGAGTTGTATCACTGGTGCGAAAACCGACAACCCCCAGAAGATATGTGTCCTGTGGTTGGAAGGGCAATAAAGAAGAAGAAAATCGGCGGAAAAGCCTGCCTAAAAAAAGGTAGCACTGCATCACTGTAACTGCTGCATGCACTTTTAAATATGCCTTATTTTTATTGCCTGTTCTTATAGACGGTGGACCTCTTGCTATTGGCTTTTTGCAGAAAGCAACCGCCTTTCATTGCTTCAATTCCTATCTCTCCACCACTTTTTTGTTACTTCGAGTGTGTTGCTTTGATTTTATTGTTCAAATCATATTATTCAATCGCCGGTGAATGATTTCGCCTACACATACATGCTTTCATTTTTTTTAGATGCGCATCGAGAGTGTTTTCTACGTATAAATGGATCGATTAAGTTGTATCACTGGTGCGAAAACCAACAGTTCGGTACCCCCAGAAGATTTGTGTCTTGTGGGTGGCAAGGGTATAAAGAAGAGGATAATCAGTGGAAAAGCCTGCCTAAAAACTTACAAAGATGGCGCAAAAGCGAAATGCTGATCAGGGTTAGAGTCTGATTACTTCTGTTATCCCATTTCTCTTGCTAGGTGATGTGACATATATGAAGCACCTTAGTATAATGTGTGGTATACTCACTGAAAATTGTGTAGACATTAACTTTTTTCTCGTTCAATTATTTTGAGTGACGCACGAATTGGAATAAAACGAAGTCATCCACACATATAATGCCCATAGACATTAGATGCGTGGATGAGCTCATTAATTGTGTTCCTATGTGAGCATGCAATAGTTTGTCGAATATATTAATATGTTAAAAGTTGATTTTTTTACTGTTAACCGGAGTAATACATATGCTCCATATCATAGCATTATTCGCCTGTAGTTTGTATCTGCTCTTTCCTAAATTGTATTCTACAAAGTATACGTGTGTCATCTCGTACGTCCATTTAACTAGCGAACAATTTGCAATCGAATCCCTTTTGTGATGTTTCAGCTACAAATAATGAAATTGACAGAAATAGTGAATTAACACCATTTTAAGCTATATTAAGTATTTGTCCCAGAAGCAGAAAAACGGTGTATAAGCGCTGACAATGTTTTAAATTTTACTTAAGGTAAAATGTAACTAAATTCAGCAAATACTAAATTGAAGTTTTGATGCCTATTCCATAAGGGGGAGCCATATAAGCACATCTATAGAACAAAAACAAGCATTTTTATATTTCTAATATTACATTTTGCAGAATTCAATATATTTACTGACTCAAATTAACAAAGTACTTTGCATTGTTTCCACAGATTTTGATAAAAATTGATGTTGCGGCCGTTTCTTCAATTCTAATCAGTTTTCCTTATTTTACCATTTTCTTACTTTTGTCCAATTTCAAAATAATATGCAGATACACACACAAATCTAGAGCTTCAAAGTTTTTCAGAAATAAAGAATGGAACCTAGATAATGTAGAGAAATAGTTTCTGTGCCAAGATATTATTGGATCTTGCAAGAATGCAGGCTGAGTTTGGCCATTATCAGCACAAGCACTCGGTTTAATATTTAATGTTATATTTTTAAACAGTATAACGCAACATTTTGTAGTCCGTGATATTTTTGAGGTACTGAAGATTTTTGAGAGGGATTTGAATGAAAATCGAAGGTGATCTTTTTTTAATTGCAGCAAATTTGCCCTTTACTGCTGTTTTCGAATTCTGAGCAATTTTGATGCGTTGTGGAGAACACACCTAGTGGTCTGGAGCTCCAGATACTGCCTGGAATTAAGAACATGCGTCAGGAAGTGAAAACATATTTAGTGCAACCAACCTAATGCATCATAAGGTTAAAAATGTACATAAGGTTAAAAATGAATATTTTTGCAGCGTATCGCTCCTGAAGAAAAGTTTGCGATTTTTTAATAACACAACTGCAAAAACAAAATAGGTTTCTAATAGTGTTTGTAAATATAAAACCTGCATATATTTAGTGAGTAAAAAAGAGCAGATGACAAAATCATGGTATCCAAACTTGCAACATTTTGAAATGGCAAAAACAGCGTTTTCTCTAGAGATATACCATACAATTGTTTTTTTCGAGGTAACTACGCGTATCTTGAAAAACTAAGGTTAATTCTTTTGTGTCTAGATATTTGCCCACCACATATAAGAATTTCATTGGAAACGAAAGATGGCCATGGGACCTCGATTATGTTTCTTATCTAAGGCACCCATAATACGCTGTGAGAAAGCCAATATCAAGGGCTTTTTTTAATATTCCATATTTCGAACGGTTGTGCCATCTAAGAAAATTTGAAAGCTAGGCATACCTGAGGTGTCGCCAGCCCTCACTTTCTGTTACAGCTGCATTTGCTAAGCTGAATTAATGCGTTGAGTACTTTATTTTAGCCACGAATATAGCGCTATTACGTGTCAATTTTAAAGAAAGGCCGCAGTGACGCGATTCCTGTAGAATTTGTAAGTGAAATCTGTAAACCTTACAAATCTATCCATATATATGATCTCTTGCAGGTTTTATTCAAGCTACATTACACCTGCTGCGCCCCATAGCTTGAGCCAAGGGTTATAAATAAACCATTAGAAACAGACGATGGAAACCGGTGGTGCATTGCTGGCAGCCACTTAGGACAGCGCAGAAAATTTTTATTTTGTACGTGGGGAAGTGAGGTTATTCGCTTCAAGTACTAAATATCAACTTAAGACAATAAATAGGACTTACAGAGTCGGGGAGCACGTTCGGAAACCCCTGTTTCAATATTTGCGGTTAGAAACCTCATGTGTACCTTTTTTTCCAGCTGTAGATAAATTCCGGGTTATGTAGATACCGAAACCGTTGCCAGCCCATTCGCGCACCTCAACTGTGCTGCTCACAACATGATTTTGAGCGGACAAAACAACCTGCCGCTATGATTGCTAGCCCCATGCATGAGTAAGGGTGATATGCTGGCGATGGTTGCTTCGCGTTGGCCCTTTGGCGCACATGAAGGCTCGAGTTACAATGAGCGCGCCGAACTTTGCAATGCGGATAATGACTACAAAGCGGTAAGGATATAAATGAGTTTAACAGTATTTTTCAGCTGTAAAATACAAATACAGTCTTGTTGGACGATGTGCTGGCGTGGACGAAGAAACCATAGGCAACTTGTAGGTCTAACGCTACACAGGGCTGTCGAGCCAAGCCAAGTCCTCAATTGTACTGTCCGGGAATCAGATTTCTGTATTTTCGTGGTTTCCTATTGTATCTGGCGTTCAAAATGCAGACGTGAGGGCTCTTTATCACAAATAATCAAACGTGGATTGTGCCGGTACTCTTCAAAGTAGCAACACCATTTATTGTGTAAGTCATTAATCAGTAATTTAGGTAAATAATGTCAATAAGGATTCCAAACAAAACCTTTTCTGTGGCGCTCAAGGTAGCTTCCAGCAATATATATCTGGTTTCCTTTGCCTGCCTCCGAAATGTTTTTTTTTTATCCCTTGGATCAAATTTGCTTGGACAAGCAGTATATGTGTAAAAATGATGCACCTGTGAGCTACCCGTTTAATTGAGCTCCCGTTTAAGTGAACTACCCACAAAACCAGTCAAAAGCGTATATCAGCTAACCAGCGGCCAGTGCAGCAGTCGTGGGCTTAGATCGCTTGTGTATATTATATCTAGCCATTTAAAAAAAATGCAAATGGTCGCCGAACATTCTCTTGGTAACGATATTTAGTATAAACTGTTCGCACATCGCTGCGTAGGAGCGGCAAAAAACTAGCGCGCCAGTCATATGCGGAGACAGCGGACAATCAAGCACTAATTCCTAGTGACTGGCTGTCTCAGCCGTATTGCTGTGGAGGCGATCAAAATGCAACAGGGCACATGCTATGGAATGTATGTTCGTCTTTCATCCTAATAAACCCAAGGCAGCTGAAACTAATCTGGAACTCATCAGTATAGTGTTTCTCATTGACCATAAATTTCGGTACATGAATCCTGGAATTGTCTACATCTTCCTAAAATAATGCGCGCGATTTTATATGCCTCGTAATAGTGTTGTAAATTTTGTTTCCTCATTGTTTTTGTGCAGGTGCCATTTGCCAAAAAGTTGGGGTGGACGATTTGGAGGCACACGCATTTATTCGCAGGTGGCTGCCTGGTTCCTGTGACAGGGGGGGGGGGGTGGAAGAAAAAGGCGTTATGCTGAAACCTCCCCTGGCGAACCAGGCATGCCACCTGTGAATGCAATTGCAGGGTCAGCCCCCTCACTACGCCTATGAGTGTGCCCTCCAGCTCCCTGGCCCCTTCCACTTTCCGAGAGCCCGCCCTGCCCTGACCAACCCTGCCACTGCCCCGCTAACTGCTGCTGTGTGTGCCCTCAGCGCTGGCTAGTAACAACTGCCGTCTATAGTAACAACTGCAATAAATATTATCTTTTTGTGAACCATGCCCTTGTTTTGTGAATATCTACTGGTTGCTCATGAGCGACAATTTGAATTTATATGGCCACTTCTATTTGAAAGGCCATTATTGTCCCAGCAAGTTCGATGTGCTGTCACGAATATGGCTAGAATGAAAAAGGCTGCATTTTATGGCTTGCACAGGCAGTGCCACAAAATGTGTAATCTTGACATCATCAATGGCACATGAATGGAGTAGCCGGTGTACCCATAAACCATTGGATTAATATTGGTATCGACAATATGCGGCATGAATGGAGTAGCCAGTGCACCTGCAATGGCTAACCATTGGTATGATATTGGCATTGACAATGGGCCATCAATGGAATAGCTGGTATTAAACAAATATTGGTAATACAATGATGGTATAATGCTGGACAGTATTGGCGAGAACCATGGTGCATGAGTGGAAAGTCTAATATTATACCTACATTGGTGGCTCCAGCTTGGTTGAACACTGGACCAATCTTGGAACGAAAGATGGGCCAAGAATGGAGAATGTAGTAAAATGCCCAAATGCCAATATCAGTCCAATATTGATGCCATTCTTTTCCAGTGATGAACCATTGTTGGACCAATGCTGGTGTGCTGCTTGGGAGAGAACTTAACGAAGGTTTATTTACATGGTGAATCTGAGAAGGTACACACTGGAGAGCACTCGTGCTCTCGTTTTTAACAACTTTTTTGTCCCCAAGTACCTAGTTGGGGAATTTTCTATTTTGTCAAAGTCCAATCACATTTGAGTTCCTGATCTGCTGGCATTCGGGAACCGCCCACTAGAACGTCCTCCCAGCGCACTCTTTCCACTTTAGCGGCACGATGGCGACTCCGCCGGGGGAAGTCAGGCATGGGGGTCCCAAGGAGGCTTGCTGGCTGTCCAAGGTCGGAACCGCGCGCCACCCACGCGGACCCCTCGCGCGGGAGCACTCCGCGGGAAAGGAATGCGGTGACCGTTCTTCTCCACGGGGGGGAGATGACCCGCTCTCTCTCCTCGGTGCTAACACGCAGGCGCCGCGGCTCTCTGTTTCCAAACACAGGCGCGCCCGCTCTTCGGCGAATTCGTTAGCGCCTCTGCGCACAGTCCTCCGGACACAAACTGGGGCAACTGCTGCCGTCGCTGCCGATATGCGACACCGCGTTGCTGCGTCCTGGGTGGTTCTGGTCCACGAACTCCGAGGTGGTCGCGTGCAGTCTTCTTAGAAAAACGGACGCCCATCTCGACACGTGCACCGTCTCGTTACTCGGGAAGTTCGAAACGTAACAGTGGCCACGGGAAGAGTTGCGAAGAAGATCAGCAGTGGCGCGAGAGGAGCCCTTGCGCTAAGCTAGCCATTAAATCATCGTTATCCTGTCGCCATGTTAAGCCGTCTTCTTTGCTTGTCACCACGTAACAGTATGAATGCCCTTCTGATTCAGATCAAAACAAAAGAATAGAAAAAAAAATCGGGCGACTATTAGACAAGCTCGTCATTCTGCAGTGTAATACAACTTCAGTTCCTGCATCTCACAAGTCGATGTTCACCCGGTCATTCTTTAGTGTTTATAATTATTTGGGCGGATGTTATCCCTTCGGCCATCTCAGTATAACTTCGTCGCCTCGTAGCAAGGCTTTTAAACTTTCGCGCATTCTTGTTTTTTTTCTGAGCTCAAACTCATTGCCTGTACATTTCAGTCAGATCTAAAGATAATAATAATAATAATGCACCTAACCGTTTGCAGTCCCGTATCGCTTATTACTTATTTTTTTTTTCTTTTTTTTTGCGTCATAGCAGGTTGTTAGCGGTTGCTTTTATCGAGTCGTACTGACATATTTCTTGGGAACTGCCAGGCTTTTTTCCTACCGCAATCACTCGGAAGCGACACCCACATACTTGCGGGGGTCGGCAGCCTTGGTGGGACAGGTCAATGAGCACAACGCTATCGTCTCAATTGCAGGTTATTTCGCCCGTCCAACGATGCATTGTCTGCGGTGAGTACTGGCCTGAGCAGCCCAGAGGTTGTCTGACCCATGCGAGAGTGAAGATTTCAAATTGTCAAGAGAAGTTCACAGCAGTAGCTGCATAGGGTCCTTCTTGCGTAATGAACGGCTTTGGCGAGGTATGTCGTGATCGAAAACTTTCTCGCTCTATTGTTTTCAGAAAAGAATGGTAATCAGACGCACCGCGGCAATCTTTGTCGGAAGATGGGGACTTTGAGAGAACTCATTCACTAACTGGGGTCAAAGAAATTAAAAGTGGAAAAATATGGTGGCGTAAATTTGATCGCCAACCGTCCAGGAATATGCGTTAGTACATCGTCAATTGCTCTGACCATCAATGCGATTAAGTTTACAAGATAGGTTTTTAAGAAAACAATGGAAGCATTGACGTTGATAAACACGGAGGTCATTACTGTCTTACAAATGTTTCTTCATACACAGCATACCTGATAACTGTTTCCTTACAACATTTGTGTGCCTCACCCATCATCGCGTTTCCACTGTTTCTGTTCTATATGTCTATAACCACATAGCAATTAGTACACAATCTGGAGAAAAACAAAGTATATTTTCCCTCTCTAAGATCAAAGTCACCTTCCCTTTTATCATCCGTTTATCTTCCTTCCTTCAGCGCATTAACTTGCCAAGCTAAGGTCGTCAATGTTTGTTTGTCCATCGCCAGAAAATGATGCGCGCAGGACAAAGACAGGAGCCCCGCCGGGGTGGCGCAGTGGTTAGGGCGCTCGACTACTGTGCCCAAGGATGCGGGATCGAATCCCAGCCTCGGCGGCCACTTTCTATAGCTCCCGGGCGCTACGCGATGTTAGTGCACGTCACAAACCCCAGGTGATCGAAATTTCCAGAGCCCTCCACTACGGAGTCTATTGTGGCTAAGCCGCTTTGCGACGTTAAACCCCTTAAACCAAACCAAACCCAGTGGATATGCGTAAATTCCTTCACAGTGTGTAACCAACTAGCTCTTTCTTCTAACTTCCCTCCACATCCCTCCTTCATTTCTCACTATACTCAATGGCAAACATGTTAGGTTGCCCAATTGTGCATCAGTGTTCACTGCAGAAAGTTATGCCATATCCATAGCTGTGGAAAAAATAATAAAATGCAATATTGAAAAGAGTATAATCTACACTGACTCCCTCAGCTTAATCACAGCATTACACTCTAAAAATGCAACAGAACCTGTAGTGGGAAAAATAATACATTGTATAACATCAGCCGAAACACGAGGTTACAAAATTAAATTCTGCTGGGTACCTAGCCATGTCGGAATCGTAGGTAACGAGACAGCTGACGAATGTGCAGCAGCTGCCCGAAAAGCAAAAATAGAAAAAGTAAATGTACCACGCAAAGATGTTTTGAAATTCATACAAAAAAAGCTCAGGGAAAAATGGCAAGCCTCATGGAAAAATGAAATAAACAACAAACTACACGTCGTGAAACCAGTTGTCGAAGAATGGAAGTCATGCAGTCACCAGAAACGCTTCATGGAGGTAATATTATGTCGCCTTCGAATAGGACACACGCATCTTACTCATGGTTACATTCTCAAAAAAGAAGATGAACCCATATGTGAAGACTGTGGACATGGACTGACGATAAACCACATTTTAATTTCATGTAAAAAACTCGAAAAGCTACGGAAAAAGCATTTCACTCTATTTTACACCAAACAGATACCATTCCATCCATCACTTCTCCTAGGAGAGAATGCAATTGTAGACATTTCATGTGTTTTTAGTTTCTTAGAAGAAACATCCTTCCTGAACAAACTATGATATCTTAACACTTCATTCCTTTTAAAACAAACCATAATATACCTTGTGCTTGGCGCATGATAGCCTGAGTTGCTTATGCGCCATAAAACACAACACAACAACAACAACATCAATGGCAAACATGTAGAATAAAAAACCAGCCCTAACTGCCGCCTTTCTTGCCAGACAAACATTTCCGCTTTTCCTCTCTCGCCGCTCTCTATATTAAAATACTGGGTCAGCGCTGTTATACGCACAGCTCCTTTTGGTCACCAGACCAACTATACCTTCCTGATTGCGTCATGTACATTTTGCCATAGACTAGCCCATTCAGAAAGGGGGTTACGTGTCATCAGTCTGTAATTGAAGTCGCAGAGTGGCAAGCGGTTCGCAAGTCACGTGGTGCAGAGCAGCGAAAACGACAGCTATACCGTTTTCCCAAAGAGAGAGAGAGAGAGAGAGAGAGAGAAAGCGACCGCTTGATGTACAAAAAGTATCCACGCGCTCAAAAATAGAAAAACGTGACGGAAACGCCGTATCCAGTGTCCACTCTGAGCCCACTAGACTGGTCTGCACGCGACATGTCCGGTGTCATTGCATTTCAGTTGGCCTTCGTGACAACCACGATCAGGACGGCGCCGCCGCAACGACATGTGCGCACTGTCACTCGAGAACGACGTCGTTACGGACTGCTCTCTGGCTGCTTTTCAAATTTTGGTCAATGTTCAGTTTCCTCTCTCCACTTGTTTTCTCCCATTCTCGCTGTCAACAAGTTGCGGTTTTTGTTGTGTCTGTTTGTGAACCGCGCCAACTTGCAGCGCGGCTTGAAACTTAGCCGTGATCGGAAACCGCCCACGATTGTAGCCCTGCGCTTTTCAACGATCATTCTTTTGCTCAGACATGTTCTAGATCTGTTTATCATCCCGTGCACGTCGCCTATTACGCTTCTCAACAATAGCACTTGACTTTTCATGAAATTTCTCTAAATTTATTTCGCATTTGTTGCTTCATCCTGGTTTAGGAAAACATCCTCAGCCAGTGCCAGATAACTTTTTTTTTCTTCTTTCGTCGGTATCTGCCTTTGCGAAATCCTCACTTACATTTACGTCTCCTTCCGTCATTCTCGGGACGTTTACTTTTTTCTTAGAAACATAAACGGTCGCGGAAAAACAAATACGAATCTTCGGCAATCCTTTTCTAGATTCTTTTTTTCTTGTAGGTGCATGCGTGTACTCTGCAAATACCCATTGGCCTGCAGAGCCTCCGTTGGTGGCGGCCGTGCATCGGGCTGTTGACGCTGGAGTTGACCCATGCGCCGCGCGTCGTCTGTCTCTCGACGTCTGCGTTCAGCCGCGCGTCGCACGGCCAACCACTTCAAGGTTTGGATTTGTTTGCACTGCCTGTCTGTTGCTTCTCCAGTCTATCTCTCATCCTCTCTCTCTTTCTCTCTCTGACGGGCACTGCATAGTTTCGCTTACTCGGAGCGGATGCCACCTCCTTTTCACACGCTGTGTGGCTGGCTTAGTTTTGTAGTCTATCTGTACGTCCATCCGTCTGTATTTCTGGTAATGGAAGCCTATATGCAGATACGAACATGTAAACAACCTTAACTGCGTGAACAAGCGCCGCTACCTTTAAGACTTTTACAGTGGCCGATGTCAGTCATGCTATTTTTGAAGGAAAAGAAAACGTTACACAGCAGACGACGTAGCAGAGACTGCCAGAACACCGATTTACCGGAGCATGGCCTTCCGACCAAGCAAAGTCGAAGAAAATGGTCAATGCGCGAAGACCTAGCCGCCAGTTAGGCACACTTCCAGTGACTTAACATTATCCGAGTTGTAATACAATGTGGAGACAAGATGCTTGTTTAAAGGGCAACTCCGGGGGTTTTTTGACATTCGAATATTTTAATAGAAATTTTACTGTAGATTCTCCTCTCCGTCCTGACGCATTCTACAAAATTTGGGCGCCGTACGATAATCCGTTCGCGCGCAACACGACTTTAAAATATGCCGTTTTCATGGCTTAAGTTGAGACTATTTCTGCCGGCAACACTGAGTTTCTGACGTCACAAACAGTATACCGGCGTTACTGTCCACTTCCCACATGATTATGAAATTGTGAGGCTTATATTGAACTACCTCAGACATTTTATGCAATGCTTCACGATTTCCATACTTCATTTTCACCATCCAACGCACGTACGAGTGTTTCTCTAATACTGAGTGTGACGTCACCATTTCGTCACCTGGGACGTCGTTTCTGGCCGTGAAAGCAGTTTCGGTTTCGATTAGCTGTTTTTCCTTTTTAAAAATACTTCTAATTGGAATTTCGAAAAACGGTTTTTTGTGTTCAAGTCAGGACGTGCCGAGGAATGTAATTCAACCAAAAACACAGAATGATGGAAAAACCACCGGAGTTGACCTTTAAAAGGACGTCTATTCCCTCTTTTAATGCGGAGCAGCGCTCTGAATGCAATGAAGTGTAATGGTTCTTATCGACCTACGCCGACTTTTGCATGGAGCAATAAGAGGGTCATTGTAACATGAATGCATTTTTGCGCACAAACCTCCTCTTAGATTCCGTCTACCGGGAGTACTTTGTATGCATCGAAAGTTCATTAAGGGACTTCTTTTCTTTCGCCTTCATCGAAATGCGTTCTTGTAGTCTACTAGACCGCGGGCCTCCTAAAATTAACTCGAAGACACCAGGTGCATCATTATAGTGCATCATTACATGGATCTGGGCATCATGGATGGTATGACAATTAAAACCATCTCATAATTATTAATAAACATGAAGAATAAGTAGTGGAGCTCATTTAATTGATATCTACGTCACCCATAGGGAGACTGTTTTAGATAAATGCTTCAGACCAACACAGTTTCCAGGTGTATAAGTCGGTGTGAATTAATTTCGTTTTAGTTCGTACGGAATCTGCTGCGGTAAAGCGGAGGTCGGGGTGACCAGGACGAATTTTTCTTCATCTGTTATGCCCGATAACGCTTTAGCACTCTGCTTTATAAACGCCTGGCAGCTGTCAAGTAAGCGCTAATAACCGATGCTTGACTAACTGAAACCTGCTGCATGTTGGGGATTCCCTTCAACACGTTGAACTGAAAAGACTTTCGGAATGTTAAGGACACATTTTGGGCAAAAATGTCGCAAACTAAGGCTTTCAAATGGCCTTTATCATTTCTTGCGAACTCGGTTACCTCGTTATGCGAGAGAAAATATAGTCGATGAAACGGGAAGCCGCAGACACTATTGATTTAATTGAAGGATAAAAAAAAAAAAGGTTAGACTGCAATTCTTTTCTTCATACACTTCGGGGGCTGGGAGAGCGAACCGGCTGTGGAAAACCTTGATTCTTTATTAGCGTGGCACCCTGTGCTTGCTTTCTTACGCATCGTTATCTACCTGGCTGACCGGAAATAAGAGAGGAGTACCGGCAGCGACGTTCATTGCATTAATAGCAGCTGCGTAGGCGAAGAGTCTTAAGCGGACGCTTGCTTACAAACTTTCTACACTCTGCCAAGTGTTTTTCTGTGCGCAGCAGAGTACGAGAATGTAATTAAAATAAGCAATTCATTGTGCACAGCTCGTGGGTTTACGAGATGTAGAATCCGCTTACTTCATGCAACGCTCTCTAACAGCCCTGCATACACTCACCCAGTACAACGAAACGCAAATTCTCAAGGTGAGCGAACAACATGTGCATTTGTACCTAGTTAATTAATTGTTCAGGACATCTAGCGCCTACACTGGATTCGGGATGCGAGCCTGTACTAATGAATATTCTTCTCTTTCCATCTCTATAGCTATCTACTCCTCCCAGCTGCTTATTTTCCTTCAGACATTCTGCCTGCACATGAACTCAGAGACGCTATGTGTAGTTGCATCAACCAAGTCGCTCGTTTATCAACAAATCGTTTCGTGCTTTCGACACTAACTGGTCGCGCGATCACCGATCGACATTCCTAGGACGAATGCACCGTAAGACGCGAGCTATAAGGGAAGCGAGAAGTTGCGTCACAACATAACTCGACTGTACACATTCCCCCTTCTGCGCTATCTTCATTTCTCTATATCTTTCTTCCAGTAATTCGAAGGAACGAATATCTATCTCCCTTTCCTCGTCGGTGCAGCGTCACGCATGGACCACTTGGCACGTTCGCATCGCTTTACATATATGTATTCCCGGATGGATGGACAAGGTTAAGAAGGTCCGCGCTCTCTCTCTTCCTCCTCCTGCATTGCCCGACCACGTGGTTTATCTAACGAAGGCAGCGACAAGTGTGCTGACTCGGCGCCAAGCTGCTAATGACTTTCGCTTTGCATTCGCCGGGGCTTTTTGGCGCGCACTAACCTTGCCCTTTTTCTCCTGACCAGCGGGATGCGCGAGGTCTGCGCGACTGCCCTGAGCGCGTCCTCCCGGTCATGCAAATGGAGCCGATTCTCACGCGTCCGCCGGCGGCGCCTTGTCACGCCACTGCGTGGGAAGGAGGATGCGGCGCGCTTTAGCATACTCCTGCGTCTTGGGAGAATGGTTAGCTAACCCCTCATTTCACTTGTGACGAAAGAACAAAACGACGGGCGTCGTGGTTACGACTGTTGCAAATGTGATCAGCATATGTGGGACTCGGCATCGCGAAGCCTAAGCAACGCAGGAACGAGCAATGTATGAAAGGAAACGATTCAGCTAAAGCTCACTAACCTGATTCCTTTTGTGTCGAATTGTAAAGCCCATTAAGGAAAGCATACATTATACATAACAGCTTTATTACGAACAGGACGTGCCTTTCTCACTCATGCTTGGAGTGAAATGATTGCCGGAATTGTTGTAGAATGTTTCCGTTAGAAATGTTTCGGCTTGTTCTGAGGCCGTAGACTCAGAAACAGGTCCATTTTGTGTGACTCAGCTGTTACCCATGTTGTCCACGATTTACTTATACAGTGTCGCACTTACATGGGCCAGCATGGACAGTAGTGCTTACGAAGCGTTAACGCGGTATCCGATCGTCAACGATTGTCAACGTCAGTATTCCTGCCAACGCCCTGCAGTCAACTCCAAACACTCAGGAGGCACATCAAAGTCATTCAAGGAAAATTTGTTTTGATGGTTACGATTAGAGAGATGACCTCTTCTGTCGTATATAATGAAAAACCCATTAACAATATCACTTTCACCATGTGAAATCTGTAGGCACGTGAGTGCCGCAAAGGCTCAGCGATATAGTGCTCAAGGGTAGCCTAAAACTGCCGATTATCCTTCCTAACCTGCGATAAAATTATGGGGTGTCCTTTTCGTGTTAAAATAGCAGAGAAGACGTAATCATTAGGTACAATCATATGATTCGCTAATGCGAAATTACCGAGAGGAGCGCTTGTTGTCGACATCAGTCACCCCCCCCCCTCCCTCCTCCTTAACCTCCTCCCCCCCACCCTTTTTTTTATGCGATTCGTAGGACTCTTGCTTCACTCAAGATGAGGTCCGGGATTAGGTGATGATATAAAGTAACACTTTTCGGCTGATACATTTCGCCAGATGGTCATTGTTCATGACTTCTATTACTGCACCGCTATCATTTTTCAAGCGAGGTTTCTAATAGGGAAAGCAGGGCATATCCGGCTATGTTTCGCGTATGAACAGTTCCACCCTCAGCCGCCAGGTTGCGATTAAAAAAAAAAGGGGGGGGGGGAAGATACGATGCGTAGCAGCAGAGCATGACTGAAACATGGGGCCTGTATAGTCGGCCTTATACGATGCGTTTGGAGTAGATCACTGTGAACAAAGAACGCAATGATGTCGAAAAGTCTTCGATGTTTCTTTATTTATCGGCTCCTTTCGGGCTCTTGAAACAATTCATGACCTCAGATGACCGCGTGCATCATTACCGGATAAAGATAAGCTGAAGGCACGCGCAAATGCCAGTGGGCGACATGAGGCACCTGAAGGTCGTTGAACAGGATGCACATCTATTGCACATCTTTAGTCTGTAAAACAAAAACCAAACACTCCGAACGGCGAGAGCTTAGAAGATCAATAACGCACATTGTAGGAGGTGGTCGCCTATGCTGCTGTCAGGCTCCTGGACTGAACTTCCGCGTCGCACTCAGCGGACCTTCGCGCGTTAGACTTCGGGGAGATGTTCTCCTGACCTACGCGAGTGCGTGTTCGTACCGCCAGCCTAGAGCGTGGAAAATCGTGCCCGTAATGTCCCCGCGCATACCGCGGTCGGCTATCGTACACTATAGAACGGGCTGCTCCCCCGTTTCCCACCCTCGTCGCGCCACCTTGACGCGGTAGCAGCTGCCATCGTGAGCTGTGGCGGCGATATCCCTTCCTTCTAGATCCCTCCTCCCCCTTCCCTGCCCCAAGGGTCACGTTGATCAGTTGCCGCCGGGCTTGTGATCATTCATCCACCTTACTTTCTCCAGCCAGTGCTCCACACTACTAGCACCGAGCAGAACTACAAACGATTTGCGCGCTGAGACGTACACGGTCTGTAAAAAGCTTCCAAACCGCGGGATGCGCATTTAATCATTATATTGGACACTTACATCTTTTATGGAACTGCCATAGTTAGCAAGAATGAGGATGAGGCTACTGTTGTAGAGGCCCCATTTTAAGGAAGTAAGCAAACTGTTTTCGTTACGGTGTCCCTGAACATACATACACGAATTAACAATCTGGTTGCTCGCAGCAATGGCATTGGCAGTACATTTGCGTCACGGTTCTTTGCAGCAGGTTCGCTACAGAGCGGCGGAGAAAGTTGGGGAATAGCCATCAGACGTCGATGAATACGGATCCCCCGTGTTTTTCGCCCTATGTGTTAGTAGATACTCTTCTCGTCACCACTCTTTAAATATTATTATGAACATTTTGACTCTAAGATCCCTATCGCTTATCCCTCGCCGGGTATTGGGTAGGAGGAAGTGAACGCTTCGAAGGTTTCAAAGCGCGCCCCCGACTTATTTAGAAAATTCCAATACACCTAGGCAGTGATCTGGGCAACGTAAAGAAACAACTATCACTCTGATGCCTCCTTGAGACTCATATAAGCGGCGTGCACGTTCCTAGCAGTTACACAAAGATAACCAGATTGATATGTGAAGCACGTACGAAGGAAGCCAACCTTCACTGAAACGAGAGACATCATGGTGGCCGGTATAGTTTTTCAGAGTAATGCCAGTAGGTAGAGAGATGTGATTAGGGCACATGACAGTAATAAATGGATGGCTATGGGTGACGCTTTCGTCTCGGAGAGTATGTAGCTAGGCTTCTTTTAATGATGATGATGATGATGATGATGATTAAAGAAGAAGGCCCTTGGCCCCTTGCTTTCATCATTCAAATAGAGTACGATTTGATGCAAAGTAGAAGAAACGTCAACAGCATTTTGTAGGAGTAATCGTAATCCGGAACTTCGTTCATTGATTTCAACGTCCCTCGGCTTCTGTGGTATGCGTGCTGCTATCACAAAAATTCACGTGGCTTGTGGACATCAATATGTGGGTCATCCTCAATAAGTACTCCACGGTCCTCCTCCGCGAAGCTGCAGCTATGCGACTCTCTCCGGTCAGCCAGCGGATGCGCCCCGGCTGCATGCAACTGCTCGAAGATGGCCGCTGCACCATGTAATGGAGTGCGCGAGGACGACCGCATTTTTCGCGCGGCGCGGCCACTTTGGCTGCCGGCCCACATGCCTGCGCCCGCTTAACGCGCGCATCTCGAGGAGGACAAGGGGGAGGGGGGAGTGGAGTAGACGAAGCGGCGGCCAAGAGGTTTGTGCCCCGCTTGGCCGCCCGTGTGGTGTAGCGGTGGTGCGTGCCCCGCAGGAGCGTCCTTTCACCGGCGCCACTTGAATTCACGCGGATGGCTCTTAGTTGCCGCAGCAGCCGCTGCACAAAGAGAAGTCTTGTTTTTCCGTGAGCTGCCGTTTGGCGGGCGGACGTGAAAAGCTGAGCTGGACGCCGAATGTCTCTGCCTTTACTCAAGACGCTCTCAACAACGTGGAAGCTGTGAAGCGCGCCGACGGCATTCAGAAGTGCATCTGTTCCTAGGCGCTAGACAGCAACCCTTCCCCTCCCCCCTCTACCCTCACCTTGGTTCGACTAAATTACACCACACAGCGATGAAGTCTTGAAACGGTGTGTGCCGACGGACCTCTACGAAATAGGAGCTCGCCTACCAATCAGCACCAGATAAGCCATCTCCAGGGCAACGGAAAACTTAGTACCAGTTGGGACAGGCGGGACACACTCTGCACTGTACCACTACGCAAAAAAAAAAAAAAAGTCTTTTTTTAAACCAGCAGCGCGTTGGCAAAAAATAAGAAAGGCGGTATGCCAATGGGTGTAAGGCATAGGACCATTCCTCTCGACATTTTTTTTTTTTTTTTTTTTTGAGCATGCCTCGCCTTGTTTTTACCATGTTTCCAAAATGACCCTATGCCGTGCTTATTCACCATTATTCCCGCCGACAAAAGAATCCATCTCTCGGCCATCAGTATTTCTGCTTAAATACCCGAATGTTCGGACAGTGCAAACTCCATAAGTTGTCTATGACAATTCTTTGCTGAGCTGGCGCACGCAGTGAGTGTTCCGTCTATCCTAATCCGGTCTCGGTGTCCCACTTGCGTAATGCAAGCAAGTGGATATAACAACTGCAGTGCGGCGCAACACCAGATAGATTAGTGCAAAACGTGCAGATTAACTAACACACAAAACGAATGACCTTACACGTTAAGCGTACAGAAGTGCGCCTGTTTTTACTAGGTTGTCTTTACCAAAAGTAACCAAGCGAAGTGTTTAGCTTCTAAGCCGTACCAGGGGCCCTTACGCATCCCCTCATGATTGAAACCCGTTTAAGGAAAGTGCTTCCACATTTGTCGACATTTTACAGCGAGAGTTACGTCTCCTCAAGTTTAAGAGCGGTCTCCTGAGATAAGCGTAAGGCACTGAAGCAGTGGGGTACAGACGTCACTCCAGAGCGAGAAATATCAAGGAGATCGAGCCAGCACGAGAGCAACGTGCGAGCACCATGCACGTGGCTATGCGTGTCTCTTCATGGAAAAAAAAAAAAAGAATTAACGCTGGCAGGACACGGACAGCAAGGAGAGAAAAAAGCGACATTATTTACAATTGTTTACATTGTGGCTAGCATTGCAAAGCGGTGGACATAGGCCCACCATACGATTGACATCCTTTCTCGACAGTCAAGAACACTCTTCCAGAGTTCGTGTCCAGAGCAGACGCCTGGGCTGCAGTTCCGAATCGTCAAGGCAGTACATCATGGAGCTCTTCATTGAACCAAGCTGCCAGCGGCTATCCCGGGAAGCATGCGTAGCACGAGCCGGAAAGGCACTAGAGCGGGACTCTTTCCCATTCGTCGAGAACGCCTTTTCTCCCGATTCTCACCGCAACAAACGAAGTGGCCGATCGCTTTCAAACAGCGCCAAGAGTGCTGATGATTCATGACTTACACCACACGAAGGTTCAGCGTGTAGGGCGCATTGAAGTCCTCAGGTGCAGTTGCAGCACTGCCGCGCCAGGATAAAACACCACGTGACAATAGCTGCGCGGCCGCGGGAGCGTATCTTTGCTCGCCTTTGTGCCCGCGCCGCATCCTGCATGGTCATGGCGGCGACCGGAAAGCGGGGAAGGGCTGCACCAGGTGCTTCCAATTTGTCGTCGAGCCGCCACCACCGAGATTCTAACAAGGCTGTTGCATGTCGACCTTCTCTCCATCAGCGAAAATCATGACGAGCGGTTGAGGGATAAAGGGCCAGCCAATAAATCAGCACGTACGGGCTTGGGTAATTAGTAGCGAGAGGGACAACACTTGACTCAGATTTGCTGCCACTTTATCGCCCAGTCGTAGTCGTGACGTAAGCTGCTGGCCTTGTCAGGATCTGGGTGGGGGCGTTCGAACCTGGAGCAGAGCCTCTGAAATCGCGGCCGTGCCGCGCTTGCGGCTTTGTGTGCGTCGTTTTCTATGGGCAGGGTAGCGGGATAGACGGCAAGGTCGTCGTCATCGTCATCATCGTGTGTGTGTGTGTGTGTGTGTGTGTGTGTGTGTGTGTGTGTGTGTGTGTGTGTGTGTGTGTGTGTGTGTGTGTGTGTGTGTGTGTGTGTGTGTGTGTGTGTGTGTGTGTGTGTGTGTGTGTGTGTGTGTGTGTGTGTGTGTGTGTGTGTGTGTGTGTGTGTGTGTGTGTGTGTGTGTGTGTGTGTGTGTGTGTGTGTGTGTGTGTGTGTGTGTGTGTGTGTGTGTGTGTGTGTGTGTGTGTGTGTGTGTGTGTGTGTGTGTGTGTGTGTGTGTGTGTGTGTGTGTGTGTTCTGCTGCCCTTTCATCGCATAGCGACTGTTCTAGTTAAATCATCGTGCTGAGACTGCAAACGACGCAGTCCACTTCGGAACGCAGACCATGCATTCGTAACCAGGCATAGCGCCTTGTTTAAACTTCTATTTTATGTTCGCAGCATACTCGTTTTAAGCAAACGCCATAACGACGTGCCGATCGTCGGTCGGCTCGCTACAGCAGTGACGTCGCTCGTTAAGTAAAGCACGGTATACTTAAGACTGTAGTGCAGAGCTAGCGTAAAGTATGGGGAAGCACTTACAGCAGCTTAGCACAGCAGCGTATTTAAAATAAGAGTGTTAAGCCTCAGTGCCACAGGCACTTTATGACGCCATGAAAACACACGGAAACTCGTATATCTAAGAATGCTTCTTTTTTAGAAGCTTTCAGCTAGGAAAATAGTTCAGCAACGCAGAGTCAATTGCACGTGCTGAGACTGTTTTCGGTGCATGTGTTGTTGTTGTTTTTTTGTTTTTTTTAACTCCTTCTCTACGCATTCGCATGCTTGCTTTCCTTCATGACTTCATGATTTCATGCATGCATGATTTCTTTCCACTTGCGAATGGCATCGTCCTACTGAAGGGAAGTGTGCATGAAAAAGAACTAATGATCGATTCATGCCATTATTAGACAAAGTTTTAACAGTCAGCTTGCAAAATAATACTACAAATACTGGCGTTCTCCAATAAAATTTGGTTTGGTTTGGTTTGGTTTGGTTTGGTTTGGTTTGGTTTGGTTTGGTTTGTGGGGTTTAACGTCCCAAAGCGACTCAAGCTATGAGAGACGCCGCAGTGGAGGACTTCGGGAATTTCGACTACCTGGGGTTCTTTAACGTGCACTCACATCGCACAGCACACGGATCTGGAGAAAGGTGTAATACTAAAGGATAGATAGGCACTGGAATGTCCAAGGCAAGCTGTCAGGCCGACGGGTTGGAACGAAGTTGGCACATTGTCGAGTAGTACATCCTGTGGCGTCTTTCGAACTTCTTATCCAAAGGATCCGAAACTTGACTGCTAACGAGGGATAGTCGGCACTAAAACTGGGTAGAGTGCAGTGGCCGGAGCAGTGCAGTAGTTGATATATGAAAATGATAAAGGTACCGGGAACACACGATAGGATAGGCTGAACAGCCGTCTGTACACTATATGCTGGGTAAATTTAGAAATAATGTTGGGGGACACTTAAACATCGCCTTTAAGGGTACGATGCGATAGCGCTAATGGATCCCTTCTTTCAAGTCCTCTTGTGGATTGTCGTTCGTGTACATACATACATGCTTATTAATACTCACCCTTAATCATTTAATTTGTGCGACTGTATATATGCATAATCAGAGCCATTGGAAGTTTGTCCTGTCTATACTCTACTCATTTTCCCCTCCAACGTTTTTTTTTTTTTTTTTTTTTTTTTTTCAATTTGCTATTACAGACCAGTTTTCTTCTTTCAGTATGGCAGTAGTCCTTTCTGGTTGAATGGTAGGACCTGTAATTAGTGTTTTGTCATTATTTTTATGGTAATTTTCACGGGCTCCTTTTCGCAATTCCGAGTTGAAAGATGATCGTGGTCATTTTCATTTTTCTTGCGCCAGCAGGAAATGGATTATTGGTAAACGTGAATGACTATGAAGAAATCTATTAAATTTCCTTTCTCGTTACAGCTGTATACCAGTGTATGGTGCAGGTGACTTCCATTATTTAGCCCTTTATAGCTCGTCCGCAATCGTGGTGGTTTATGCAAGCCATTTTTCACGGGAAGCTAAACTAACACGCTTTCCCGGGAGAACTCGATTAGGCTCGTGAAATGCTGAGTAATTGTCTGCTGTCTTGTATTATTCCGCACTGTGTGTTCACTACTCGTGCACATTGCTAATTACTTTTTTTACAATATGTATTATGCAGTCTAGCCGTACTATCCGTACTAGCCTTGTTAAAACTGGCACTTCCGTTTGCAAGCTAAGGTTTCCAAAATACGAGTCATTTGTAAAACTGCGCCACAAACAAAAATATTAGGTAATAAATAGGTTCGGATTATGAGCATAGCGGTGGGTAGTGATTGCATTATTAGACATAATCTCAAGCGCTTCGGGCGCATTAGCCTGTCCGTAATTTAATGCTTGAAATACTGTGGTGTGGCTGCACGGCGCCTACTGAGCCATATATGTACATTACGCTTGATGACTCCTAGTGATTACATGACAGAATTCCTATACTACGACACTTCCCCTCCCATTGATCTCATGCACGACTCAGGCGGATATCAGCTGGTTAATTAACCCCCTGCGGTGAAAAGTACAGAGAAAGTTTTCTTCGCAGTAGTATTAAGAGATTGTTAACAATAACAAGAAGGAATTAAAAGACATTTGTCAGCCGCGTTATTTGCTATCACAAAGAGAGGGAAACACCCGAATTGCGGCTGCTGAAATAAAGGCACATCAAGAGAGAGGGAAAGGCAATCAAAAAAGGTGAGGGGCAGAGGGCAAAGACGGGCAGAGTAGGGGTGAAAAAATGGCGAGAGAAGAAAAAGTGAAAATGTTTTAAAGGGGGGCTAGTTGGCCAATCTAGCACCCCCCTTTAATTATTATGAAAAAAAAGGGTGTGTTCGTCAGTCCGCGACGCCCATCCATGAATTGCAGAAGCAGCACTGCGCATCTCCGCATACGGGCAAGCCAATCAAGCAATACGAAAACGACCAAGTGATATCGATTAGGCAATTTGTACTGTAATAGACCCAATGAAAAAAAAAAAAATAGCAGAAAATGTTCTGTTGTGATGATAGAAAATTCTGTGAGGCTTTTGACAGACGACAGAAATTTATTTAATAGCATCATAACCTTCTTTAGTTAGAGCAGACAAGTACTACAGGTCGAAGACCACTGAAAACGTCAGTACTGTGGAAAGTTTTGTCGTATTTTGACAAAACTCTGTAGTTTGTTTCGACTGGTAAAGTATCAAACTCGGAAAAAAAAGGGACCATTACTCAGTCACTCGCACTGTTCCGCCATATTTCTCATGTGAGCTATACTCAAAATTTCGAAACTTTAACATATAATTGGGGTAGTAGAGATTTTGTTCTCATCACTATTCATCTACACAGAAGCGTTCCTCTGGGAAGTGTTAATTTCCCTATAGATGCCAAACATTAATAGCTGTCGTAATTTGCAACATTCAAATAACTTTCGTTCGACCTCAATCGTTTCTTTTCTCTTTTTAGATTTTGCTACAGAACGGGCAAGGAGTGGTTTACGAATATAAAAAATAAGCGTGCGACACGGTCTTCGTTATGCTCATCGTGGAAAGCGAACACTTTTTTCTTATTTCGAGCCGAACGTCTCAGCCTCACTCCTTACGTGTTATGCTCTGCATACACGAGCCGTCGAGAAATGCCTGATCAAGACGTCACTTGCAAAGCCAACCGCAGCTTGTCTGGCCAGGTAAACATTTACCGACACTTCAAGCGTCGGGTAACGCGAACGCACCAACGTGCGCTGTCGACGTTGCCGGAAGGAAGCGCTTATGGTATATACTCGAGAATCGTGTTGTTTAAAAAGTCGGGCGCTCCTAGTTTGTCCGTTTTGTTTCTTTAATGACGTCGCGACGTGTCCGCCTGTCATCTCGGAGCGCCTGCCAGGTAACGAGACATCGCCCGGCGCCGTCAGAACCGATGACATCTCGTTTAGGTTGTGCATGCCACGTCAGTACGTGAACTTGTTACAGTAGGAATTGTCACCGCTCACTCTTCACGCGTGCAAGTCGATTCGAACGCGCTTACCTGAGCAGTTAACGCGAACAGCTCGAGGTTCCAACGGCCTTTCAATAAACAGGCACTGAACACGCGCAGAACTGAATGGTCTAATGAGAGATGAAATAGTGTGCAATTTTTCACAGCAGAAAAGCGAGTTAACTGATTTCTTTTCAAGAAAAGTGACGAATCTTGGCAACGCCTGCTGACCTCGTTGCATACTTTTAAGCAAAGAGGTCCTCGGCGCTTTCTTTGTCTCGAATTACCACGTTGTGAGATACTGTGTACATGCGGCTCGCGATGAGCCTAAATCAAGAAATGACAAATCTCCGATGAGTGAGACAAGACCAAGTGTATTTATAGCAACGCCATTGTTTCCCTCGCGCGAAATGTTCCTGTTCGCGAAATGTGAATCGAGCGAGCCTACACTTGCTCTTGGCATGTCTGCCTATGTAAAGTAATTAAATAGCTGATTTGCATTATTTTGGTTCAATAGCGCATAGTCATGCTTATGAAAGAAAATTTACGCTTTATTACGTTCCCTGAAACAAAGCTTATTTTTCCCCTGTCACCTCATCCCCCTTTTTTCTTTTCTCTCAAAGCGTATCTTGTCACTATAGCAAGGATCGACGTCGTGACCGAAGTAATGAGCGGGAAGCAAATCACACGAAGCCGTGTTTTTAGTGTCTGATCTTTTTCAAAGCCTCTGTGCAGGCTTCTGCAAACTGCCCTCTATATAACGCTGAGAACGCGCGCATCCCTTTCAATCCCATAACCGCAGCACGATTCGCCAGTTCCGCTGATAGCGGAGCGTGAAATAAGAGCTTAGCGTGCACGTATACAACCTCCGTCAAATATCTTCCAGTCGCAGGTTTTCTACATGCTTCTCAGTGTAGGGGAGAATTCAATGTCGGAATCAACCTGAGAAACTGCGTAACGAGAATAGCATTTCACTTTAACGGTACCGTGAGTTGTCCTCCACGGCCGCTCCTATAGGTGATCGGAGTTAGACCGTACGACCTTAAGACCTTTGACCAAGCCTGTGCGGCGTCGCTCACTTGAAGCTAGTGATACCAGAAAAAGCTCCACTTTCTTCCACCGCTTTCCCTTGCTCAGCGTATGAGATTTCTTCTACGCCTTCTTTGCTAAACGAATCGATTTCCCGTTGACATAACGCATCCGATGCCACCTCTGAGACCTGGTAAGGTCATTAACCGCCTTATCAAAACCTCTCTCCATCAAGTACACTCGTCCATTCTTCGAAATTCCTAGGGGGCCGTTCCCCGAACACTGCAGCGACCGTGACAGCAGCTCGGTTTTTTACAGCCTTACAGGGTGTAAGCTAAGCCTTTCGCGATGGGCTGACGCGATTTCTTTTTCCCCGTTCCTCGAGTTGTGCATACAGGCTTCAGCGTTCGTGTATGCGTCGGCCGAAAGGCGGTTAAGAACGCTATGTGCGCGTAGGCAAAAAAGATGGGTCGGCGACGAGACAGGACGCGCACGTGCCCGACAATCTTAATCGCTTTCCGCTGGCCTCAATTTGTCAAGAGGCCCGGGTGCACGTCTCTCCCGCTCTCTCTTTTGATCTTTCTCCGCGGTCTCCACATCCACGAAACGGAGGGCTGAGGCGCACTTTGAATTGAGCGACGTCTTTCTTCTGTGTATACGTCGGCTGTGAGTGCGTGTGTGCGTGCGTGTTCGTGTCTACGATGAAGCCGCTGCTGTCGC
This sequence comes from Amblyomma maculatum, assembly GCF_055883805.1. NCBI lineage: Eukaryota > Metazoa > Arthropoda > Arachnida > Ixodida > Ixodidae > Amblyomma > Amblyomma maculatum. The sequence goes on along the minus strand of NC_139351.1, from coordinate 13,762,358 downwards.
ATTCCGCCATGAGCATCGCTGTCATCTGCCGTCTTTTGAGACGTGATACGGGCGAGCGAAAGGCTCCGATTCCTTAAAGAAGCTGTGACAAAGAAAAAAAAAAGAATAAACTCCGGGGTTCGCGCGTGTATGCATAGATTGCGATCGCTTTATACGCTTCCGCAATAATTTAGGTCAAAGATCCTGCATTTTGGCAACGACGAAGGAATGTTGTGCTTAAAGTGCGCAAGGACAGTCGATATCAAAGCCAGTTAACGAGAGATGATTAAATGCACTTTGTAAAGAAAAGGACTCTCCGTATGCACCTTATCGAACGTACAGATTGGCATGTAAATACATATCTGAGCCGAAGTGTAGGCAGCAGACACTTTACTCGCCTGTGGGACAGCGCACCACTGTGTAATTTACGTGATCGTTTTCTTTCCTCGTAAAAGCCAATGGGCCGATCTTTCTGCTGCTATATTTATATCCCAATCCTGCGCATTAGCGTAGCTTTTAAACATTCCTATACTGAAAAACCAAAAGTTCTACGTGGCAATAAGCTCGTAAAATCTCATCTAATTGCATAGACTCTCATACGGTTCACATCAACATCATAAAATATCGTACATAATTTATGATAATGTACAAGAAGCTATGAGACCTTATGCAATTAAATGCGGCTTGAATGTGATTTCTTATGTGAATTGAGTTAGATTGTGTGAGAAAATATGAGGTTATTGCCTCATACAATTTTTTCAGTAGGGAACCATGAATATCTGCGCCTTTCTGGCTTCAAGGTGCTATAGCAAAACAAAATTCTAATTAAATAATTATGTAATGTCAGAACAGCAACTTGCATAAGTGTGCCCCGCTCCTAAATTGTGCTTTTTGTTCATCGTTGAGATGTTAAATGAAACGTAGTAAAACACATGCATTCAGTCAATATCGGAAACTGAATATTCAGTGGCGCTTGATGGCATTTTGTCTTGAAGGAGGCTGAGCCCCAGTGCTGGTGTTCGTCTATCTGGTGTCGATAACTCACCGGGTTTCAAGCAACGATACGCAGATAGTGAAGTGTCGCATATGAGCCTAAGAATAATAACGGCCTTGGAAAGAAGAACTAACCTCGTTACAGCGCATACACGGGTGCTTGTCTCTTGTTAGGAATCTGCAGGAAAAACGAAAAGATGCTATGAGTGGTCCTCGAGTGAAGAACACGGGGCTTGTACGGGTAGTGCAGCATTCGACACTGACGCCCGTTTCTAAAGGCCTTGCTATACGGAGCTGGCCGTTGGCCGAGAACGCGCAAACATTAAGCACTATTTTTTAACGAAAGAAGTCACCATTCCTTGATCTACCCTGTCCTTATATCCTACGAGTGTAACTCGACGTCATTGAGCAAACATAAAAAATACGAGTGGCACAGTTCGACTCTCCTTGCAAAAGTACAAAATAAATTTCTGGTGCGTAAACGTTGCTTTTCTACCCTCGTACGAATCGTCGCTATCTTTATTTACGATATCCAATTCCTTTTGGCGCCGCCTATCAGGCATTCACGTGCTACACGATATGGGGATGTACAGGGAGCTTTATACAGTCATAGCCTCCTTTATACACTCATACAGTCCGTGAATCAATCAGGGTGTAATCAATACCGGGCACGTTTTGTTTCCCTGCTTTATCTTTCTCCCACTGATTCACACTGCTCTAGATGTACTTTCACTGTGAAATCCTTTGAATAGGTATTCTTTAGTTTCAGTTTTGTTTGCTTGTTTGTTTGTTTGTTCGATGGAGGCTAAAAGCAAGGCGCCCGTGTGGTGTGCAATGTCAGTGCACGTTAAAGAACTCCGGGTGGTCGAAATAATTCCCTCCACTACGGTGTCTCTCGTAGCCTTAGTCGCTTTATGACTCAAAACCCTATACGAACCAATCCAAACTTGAATTCCAGCAGAAGCGACGTAAGCAATCCTACACCCCCTGTTCCACCGCAATCTCGCCAGCAAGAGGTTATTTCAGCGCCTCGCTGGAAAAATGTTGTTTACTCCCACCGAACAAATATGTGTAGCTGGGTTGAGCAACACGGCAGACTAAATCCGATTTACGGAGCTTGTTTTGTTTTTTTATACAGAAGCCCACTGCACCTCCGGTATTCCAGATAGCCATCCTATCGATGGCTCGGAGGTTCTCGTCCGAAACCTGCATCGGCGCCCTGATCTCGGCAATCGATGACCAATAAAATGCTGAGGCATGCCTATCGCTTGAAGATTACTAGTTCCGGGTAAAAGCAGTGACATACGAAGGGAGCGTTAGGGGGCTGGGCAGTGTGTGTGTGTGTGGGGGGGGGGGGGTATGAGGGGGGGAGGAAGGGGAGGAAACCTTTAATCCGAAGTAACGCAACTGTCGCGATGCAGTGAATTTCGCTGATAAGAATAGCCATAAAGAACTTCGATACTAAATTCCGGCATTCGTGTAGGAGCCTGCAGATGGCCGTCGTGCATCGCTAGCGGCATCTTTTCGTACGGCAGGACTTCGCAACGCCCGAGGGGTAGCTATGAAAGTTGACAGGAGAGCAGAAGGGCAAACAAAATGTTAGGGATAACCTGAACGGGAGAAGATATCTCACAGATTGTAGGATACAGTTATAGTCAAGATAGAAATGTGTAAGGACAGCGGGTTCTCGTTATTTCGAACTCTCATAATTCGAATCTGGTTTATCCGAGCCGACGATTCCATGCTGTCAACGTAACGCCCATAGAAATTCAGTTTACGTTAGGCAGCACTTCCACCCCACTTCAACGTAATTCGAAGAAATATTCAGCCCACTTCGAGTTGGAAGCATTACGCACGCGCACTGATACGACGTTCTATTACCTATTTGCACGGCCCATTTGGCTGTGCAACATTCTTTATGTCTTCTGTTTAAAATGAAAACTGCTGATGAATTTTGATTATTTTCGTGTATGTCTCCCCTACCACATTCTTCAGTGAATTATTGACTTTTCATTGTTTGCCTTATGCAATTATACCTTTTTCATTTCATGGAATAATCATGCCTTACATATTTTCATACCGACACGTTGTGCTGATCTGTTTTGTGGCCGAAGTGACTTTCATTTTAGTCTGAAGTTCCTGTCCATGCCTATTGTTTTTCTCTGTGGTCTAGTGCTCAGGTCTCCGCACTCTTTTAACAACCTTAAAAGGGACCTACAGTAAGTAAACGTAATGCCCACGTCACAGTAAATCACGAAACATTTGAATACTTCATTACGCGATGTAAAGCCAAGGTCTCTGTGCACAGAAATATAAGCTTCAAGTGAACCTGAGGTCAAACCGCGAAGCCCTTGTGACGTCGCTATGATGTCGCACGTCATGATAACAAAGGTCAAAGTCAGAGGCCAAAGCGATGAACAATGACGTGGGCATATGGTTCTGTGTCACGTGATAGTTGACGTCACATTGTGAAAGCATATAGAAATGAGCGCGCAGCGGCGCTAGGCCATTGCTACAGCATGGAGCCCATGAAAAAGAACGCGAATGAAGCTATCGCGTACCCACTAAGTTTAACCGTAGCTAAACCACGAGCTATTTTTTTTTTCATTAGTAGTGTAATTAAAAAAAATACTTTAAATCATGCTAGGACATAAGGTATCGATACTGCCTTGCTTTCATGAGTTTCATCTGGTGGTTCTTGGAGCTTTTTTTTTTTTCTTTTTTTTTTGCGCCTGATGTTTATCTCATGTTTATCTCTTAATTCCCAAGGCGAATATTTAGGCTCAAGTTTTCAGAGGCTCCTTACCTCAGTGAGGATGTCGTAAGAGTAGTGCGTCCTCCTAGGGTGAATTTTAAATACGCCCCACTGCCCACTGTGCACTCGCTATTTGGGCGTATTTAAAAATTGTCCGAATTAAGGAGGGCACTCCTTCTTAAGTTTGGCACTTAGCATCAGCCTTTAACTGCTCACGTTTGCCGGTCCCCATTGAGGATCATCAAACGCACGTGCGCACTTTTCTACTGGCTTTAGCACGGACCCCTCGATTTGTCGCCACTATTATCCCCCACGTACTGATCACCATGCAGTAGTAATCTACCCTATTAGGCAAAAGACCACCCCGAAAGATAGATACCTAATAAGCCCCGTTTTAATCAAACCATACGGATATGTCTGCGTGGCCTAGGAGGAGTAGAGTGCCCTACCCCTTGCCCAAGAGTCCGGGAAGGTCCGATTACCCATCTCACGCACCCATCTAAGAGGAGAAGCTCGAGTTGGTAGTTCCTGTCGTGTCACGTGGTCTCGTGACGTCACATACCTCGCCGACCAATCAGTGCCAGGCCGCGTAGCCTGCCTACTACCAACTGCCGGAGACACGACCACGAAAACATTCGCTCACAATGTCGACAACGCCGTATTTCTGCAGCGTGAGGACGTTAACCCTATCGCGTTATAATACAAGCCCATTTGTCGGAATATGCATTCAGTCATCAGAATGAGTACAAAATCGAGCCATCCGTTTTGTTTACTCTAACTACAGCTACTTCAATTGTGTATCTAATCTACTGCCTCCAGGCTAACCTCGTCCATCGACGGAAACATTTTTCGACTTTGTCTTATTCATAAATTTTATTATTCATAGCTATCCAACTCCGTCACTGCCCTCTCACCGGACTTTGCAACGTGTTAGCCACAACAAAAGTGTTTATCCATCGTCTGCCCACACTACTGCGCAGCTTTTGTTTTTTTTTTTTTTTCATTTTTCATCCAGACTGCGAAATACTGGAATAATCTCCACCTTCAAGCCGTGCTCCACTCCAGTCTGCAGTCATTTCAAAAGTTCATAGAAAAATATATTTATTTGTGATAACTATAATGTATAACTTTGATGTTATGCCGCTATCCCTCATATAATTCCCCACACCTGGGCTCTTTGAGGTATATTTAAAATAATTAATAAGTAAATAAATAAATTATTCCATGATGCACCCCAGTAAGCATTTAATGGCCGTATTCTATTCCCGCCCATGCTTTATTTCTTCTAGTTTCCAAACTGCGCCTCATTCCGTCTTTCTCTCCTTAATTCTCTTTTCTTACCAGAGTAACGCGTCAGAGAATCCTAAACGCTGGCTAAATTCTGTTTTTCATTCAATAGCTTTTCCTCCCTCCCTCCCACTCTCAGTCCCAATAAAAAACGCGTACACCAAGTTTCATAAACTTAGAACTCGACTGAAACCTCCACCTTCGTACGGCAGAGGATACCAAAGGAATAGCAAGAATTAAACCAGTAAAAAGACCAAAAAATATAAATTTTCCCGTCAACCGACTCTTTTCGTCCGTCGCTATTTACGAGGTCACTGCTGTTCGCTCAGCATCGCCGAGCACTTTACAAATTTCCGCTGAGAATCATTTTTATAACATTGTAGCCTTCCAGTGAGAAATGGCAGTTTTGATTCTCCGGGTGGCGCAGCCATGAACTGTCGCGCTCGCATAACGGCAACCAACGGCCGTAGATATATGAGCTGGCACAAATCATTATTCTGGAAACGCAAGGAACGGCACGGCGGTTTGAAATGCTTGGCTACATTTCACGGTAACGACATGTCCGCAGCTCTAGAAGCGACGCTTCCGCAAAGAAAAGTTGGACATTCGACCAACTTTACGAGCGTATAAAGTGGAATGTCCCGCAGTATGTACGGCAGACAGGCGGTGAAACCGTTAAAGGCCTCGTAAACCACGAAGCAAACTTGCGCGTGCATGCTGTTTCACAAGGCTCGCAGTCCGAGTTTAATCGGGCATTTCAGCATCGACATGTTTGCCATCGTCTCACTTTTAACTTAGACACTGCCTTGGGGTCGAATATGACGAGTTATGTTCCTTCGTTCTTCTTAAGTAGGTGTCTGACAAACTACGCGGGAGCTTAGTGGGCAATGACGTCGTTTCCCAACCGACATTAATTTCTGTCGAAGTATTTCATGAATGTACCGCTTTTGTTGAGTGAACAAAAATTACTCTTCGGCCATTGTGCTGTTCCTGCATGCTGGACATCTTGAGTGTCTCGTAGGTTGGCTGGTCGTGCAACAATTTGACCTTGTTCATACGATCGGGTTAATGGCCCCGCATTCTATAGAGAATCCGGCCTCATAGGTTGCTAACACTGCATGACTTTGGCGTTTGGCAAATATATATATATATATATATATATATATATATATATATATATATATATATATATATATATATATACCTTTATCCCGTCTTGATAAAGGTCGGGCTCCGACTGAAACGTCGACAACAAATAAATGTGTTTGTAAGAAGGTTCTACTCTATTCAACTTTTAATAACGGAAGCCAACGGAAGCTACTTCGTAAAATATATATATATATATATATATATATATATATATATATATATACATGATGAAGAAGGCTTGGTCGAGACGGCAAGGTCGTGACGGCAAGGCCAGCGATGCCTTGTCTAGCGTTTTAATCCGATCACGAACCCATGCGCGGCGCCGCGAGACGATGACGATGGTATGTACAAATGAAAGAAGATCCATGGAAGGCTCATAATATATATATATATATATATATATATATATATATATATATATATAGATGAGTGTTTAGGCGGAACAGAAACGATAAGCAATGGCGGTAAACCCGAGGAATCCGATCAAAGTCGGAGTAGGATTAGGGTATACAGGTCGAGTTAGGTCAAGTCGACCACGCGATACATAGGGAGATTGAAGAACTTCGACCTACCGTTGCAGCTAAAGCCCCTCGTTAGGCCGTTCCTGCCTTTATCGTTCTCCCGACTCTGTTGATGTGCTTTGCCATATTTGTTTTTCTTTTTCCACCAGTGTCTCCTCTCGTCATTCCACCTCCGACTAGGACATCAAGACGCGGCATGCAACTATAGGCGCAATCCCGGCCGAGTCTTTAACGGAGCGGCTATGCTTGTGAGAGGGGGAGCGGCGAGTTATGTGGCATAAATTCATGCCGTAGCGATGTCTGGGACAGACACGCAAACATTAGACCCCGGAGGTCGTCCCCGGTTTATTACTTTCTCCTCCTGAGGGCGCATAAAGAGAATGAACCTCCGGGCTCTCCCCCGTACAACAATGGCCAATAAGAAAATAAGAGTGCAAGAGAAAAAGGGTTGCGCTGGCTTCGTCTCGGCCATTAGAGATATGAATCGTGCATCCGAGCCAAGACGCCGAGCCAACGCGCGGGCTACTTGCTTGCCCTATCCGCATGCCCCTACTTTTGAGAAAGAGAAGAGAAGAGGTCGCGGTAGTTTCCGCTTACTGTCTGCAACATCCGCGGTGTTGTGTTCTAAGTTGCTCTCTCGGATAGCCCGTTCCACACTGGCTCGCTCTCTATCGCAAAGCGCGAGTGTTCGTACCAGAACCGTAACATCCTGCTGTTGTCTGGGTTCGTTCCGCAGGCTCGTCTGTTTAGTGTCGCCAACCAACGAAACCATATATACATTGCAAAGTTTAAGACTCTTTCTGAATGTTTCTGTACTCTATACGCAATGCACATAACCGTATATAGCCTAAAGATAAACTATTACTCGGTCACTTGCCAAGATTTTAAAACGAAAGAGAGAGAGAGAGAGTGCCAGGATTTTAAAACGAGAGAGAGTGAGAGAGAGCGTGTGTATGAGAGAGAGAGAGAGAGAGAGAGAGAGAGAGAGAGAGAGAGAGAGAGAGAGAGAGAGAGAGAGAGAGAGAGAGAGAGAGAGAGTGTGAACCATCATCCCTGGTCCTCGAAACACGATAGCGTCAAAGGCCCTTTCACTAGAAAATCCATCGTCAACGTTGCCGGCTCCATCGTCGTTTCGAATTCCTATTCGCTAACTAGACTCTAACCTGACTAGCAGATGAATGCTAAATGTGAAGGGCGAAATGATATGACACTGCAAGCCTGACAGCTGCACAGAGAACGACTCCTTCAGAATTCTGATCCGAAATCCCTGGCGTATTTTCGACACGATACGCCGCCGACGGTCACTTTTCGAACCGACGAGCTTTGTACGCTGTCGCGTATTAGTGTGAGCGCTTAAGTTCGACATTTAACTTTGGTTTGGTTTAGTTTGTGGGGTTTAACGTCCCAAAGAGACTTGTTAAGTGCATGATGGAGTAGCGCTAATGGCTACCATTTGCAGGCTCCCCTCTCGGTTCCTCGTTGGCTTGCGTGCACTTTTCTTTAAATCAGCATAGAGAGTTAAGCAGCACTATCACGTCTGCTCTTAAGGCGAAGCATAAACGTCGTCTTAAGCTTGATATGCTTCGGCTACAAAATGAAAAAAAAAAAAAAAATACAAATTGGTTAACAGGAAAGGAAAGGAAAGGCGCAGTATCTGTCGCACTTTCTCCGCGGACACCTCAACCGCGCCATAAGGGAAGGGAGGAAGGTGTCTCCTTTTAAGACGAAGTTTACGCGTCGCACTAATTTTATATCTCCGATAGCCTTTCAAGTATTGTAATACCTTGTCAGTGTATGTTAACGAAAATGTGCAAGACAACAGAGCCCAATTAGAGTATTTGCGACTAAGCAAGCAAAAGAGTGCGTGCACCGCGGACGGGACCGACTAAATCAGGTGTGCTATGCCCTTTAATGCTGAAGGAATGGGAGAATTTAACTCCGGCGACCATTATGTCTTATTCTGGGCACGAATCCAAGAGAAGGAATGGGGTCGCTCTCATAGTAAACAGAAGAATGGGCAAAGCAGTGCCAGGGCACAACCCCAAAAACGACCGAATGATTTCGCTTCGGATCCAAGGCCAACCTTTCAACATAACAGTTATCCAAGTCTATGCACCGACCACTACTGCTGAAGAAGCTGACGTTGAGAGGTTTTATGCGGACCTACAATGCCTTTTAGACCGCACCCCATCATCAGACGTCGTTTTTCTCATAGGAGACTGGAATGCTAAGGTCGGGAGTGAAGAAACATCCGGAATTATAGGCAAGTTCGGTCTTGGCGAGCCAAATGAAGCTGGGCAGAGGCTAGTAGAGTTTTGTCAAGAAAACAACCTGACCATAGCGAATACTCATTTTAAACAGCACGAGAGGCGCATGTACACATGGACTTCACCGGACGGTCTGTACAGGAATCAGATCGATTATATTCTTTGCCGGCAGAGATGGAGAAGCGCTATACAAGCAGTAAAAACAAGGCCTGGGGCCGATTGCGGCACAGGTAATCAGCTTCTTGTTGCCAAAATTAAGCTTCGATTGAGGAAAACGCAGAAAACTAGAAGGCCTTTCAGGTATGATCGGGATCAAATTCCATTAGAATATGCTGTGGAAGTGAGGAATTGATTTCAAGAATTAGATCTAGAAGACAGAGAGCCCGAAGAGATGTGGACTGATGTTCGTGATATAATACGAGAAGTTGCTACTAAGGTAGTTCCAAAGCAAAAGAAATGCAAGAAAGCAAACTGGTTATCTGAAGAGGCTTTGCAAATAGCTGAGGAAAGGAGGATGGCAAAAGTTATGGGGGAAAGAGAACGATACAAGGTTCTCAATGCGAATTTTCAGAAAATAGCAAGAAGAGATAAGAATGCCTTCCTGAACATACAGTGCCAAGCAGTTGAGGACAACAGCCAATTAAGGAACACAAGAGCTCTGTATAAGACAATCAAAGATATCAAAGGAAGCTTCTGTGCTAAGCTGGGCATGATAAAGGACAAACGAGGCAAGGACCTCACTGAAGCCTCAGAGATAAAGGAGAGGTGGCAGGTATACACAGAACTGTACAAGAAGGACCCGAATGTGCAAACCCAACATAAGACGGTTGTGATTACTGATCCCGAGCCGGGCATCCTGAAGAGTGAATTTGAATGGGCCTTAGCCAGCCTTGCTAAGAACAAAGCTAGCGGAATTGATTGCATTCCAGCTCAGTTGCTTCAAAACCTCAACCATGACGCTGTTAACATTCTGCATACATTATGTCAGAAGATTTGGACAACCCTGCAGTGGCCACAGGATTGGAGGAGGTCAGTTTACATCCCCATTCCAAAGAAAGGCAGTGCCGAAGATTGTTCCAACTACCGCACGATCGCGCTTATTTCGCATGCTAGCAAGGTGATGTTAAAAATCCTCCAAGGTAGGCTGCAGCAGTATGTGGATCGGGAGCTTCCGGACGTGCAAGCTGGGTTTCCAAGGGCAGAGGAACTAGAGACCAAATTGCCAACCTTCGCTGGATCATGGAAAAAGCAAGAGAGTTCCACAAACCCATCTACTTCTGCTTTATTGATTATGCGAAAGCGTTTGACTGCGTAGCTCGTTCTTTCCTTTCCTTTTTGCTTTCCGCGTACTTCGCGTGTGCTTCCAACTTTCTTCTTGCAGCTATAGTACAAAACGTCGGCACTTAGCGCCGACGTCAGTAACGACGCCGCCCATTATCACCGACGTTGCCTCTTCCACCTGCAGACGTGGTCTGAACGTTGAACACGTTTACGCGACAACGTCGGCACGTTCGATCCACAAATACGAAAGCGGAGTCGTCGGGAGGGCAGCGTCCGGCGGACAACGTCATTCGACGTCCGTCGAGTTCGGGGTGGCCTGGAAATCTCCGTCTTCGGCCACCGTAGGTAGGGCAGTCGAAGCAGTGGCTGCGCAGTGCTTCTCGGCCGCCAAGCCGTCGTTCGTCCGGTTCAGGATAGGACCCTCCCCTGCGGCTCCGTGGGTGGTGGTGGTGGTGGAAACGTTTATTGGTTAATTGGAGTTTGGGAGCCACAGAGTGGCCCCGCTACATGGTCGGCGTCCCTAGTCCGGGACACTGCATGACGAGGCCCCATCTCGCGCCCGTTTCACCAGAGCCCGTTGAGACTCCAGTGTGGAGCAAGCAGTTGAGGAGGGCAGTCTCCCATGCCTCTCGGAAAGGGGTAGGGGAAGGGGGGAGGTGAGGATTTCAAGTACATGCCCACATCATGTGGAAGACATCACAAGTCTCTCCACAGTGCGGGCATCGCCCATCCGTGTTTGGATCATAATGCTTTAAGATTGCAGGACAGAGTAGAGTGCCTGTTTGCAGAACATTTATGTTCCGCGCGGTAAGGAGGTGGAAAAAAGAGCTTTTTCGCAGATACCCCTTATGTCTCGACTGAATTTACTCGTGCACATTTGGGACTGCATTCTACTTCATTAAGTATATATTCCCGCAGCTGAGCTCAAACTCTCAGCAAACACCATTTTCTCTGCATGAGACTGCATCTCCTGCCCAAGGTCGGAGGTGCCAGTAGCAGGCGCGCAAGAGTTTACCCTCGTAAATATGTGTTCCAGACTACCCGACGAACACATTTAACTTACGAGAAAGGCGTACGCGAACTGATGAACGGGGCGGAATGTACCATTACTAATGCGGTACCTATGTCGATGCAGTGCCAAGGACGCCGATCACTATCAAAATTCTAGAAACTGGCCATGTAATTGGTGAGCATTAACATACCACTAAGAGTGCTGGTGCAAAGATGCATTGAGTTTTTTACACCACAAGTGGCTCCATTTTCGTTTCATGTATAGCGCTTGCCTGTAAATGTATACAACGATCTATGACACCCACAGAGTCGATTCTTCCATCGTGTATGGATCTACCCTGCATTACACTCACCGTACTGTAACTTATGCCACCAGAGGGCCAACTTACACCACATACTATGGGCATGCCCAAGAGACCCCCCTACGCGAGATCTGCAGCTCTCCACCTGGAGCAGTGGGAGGCCGCTATGCTCAGCCCGGACCCGGTAGTCCAACTGCGGGCCATTGAGCGTGCAACCCAGGTCGCCAGAGCTCAAGGGCTCGTGGCCATATAGCGCGGAAGCTCCTGCCTGCCTGATAATAATAATAATAATAATAATAATAATAATAATAATAATAATAATAATAATAATAATAATAATAATAATAATAATAATAATAATAATAATAATAATAATAATAATAATAATAATAATAATATAATCTCCTCAAATAATAAATGTTTATCCTCCTCCTTTCCAGGCGTCACAACCAAATAGGGAGCTTGTTCATATCTCCCAAACACTTTTCAATCAGCACAAAAAACTATATAAACTATATATATATATATATATGTATATATATATATATATATATATATATATATATATATATATATATATATCTTGTGAGGCAGAAGAACGCACCAGCAAATTCACCTTTTTACTTCAGGTAGGCCGAAGCAGCAGCTACCGACTAGCCACAGCTTAGCAACACTTCGTCTTCCTCGCACGACCCGATGACCGATGATGATTACGCTGAGATGAAGATGAAGGTCACTCACAGTGCTTACAATATATATATATATATATATATATATATATATATATATATAGTTTCTATGACAGCGCCATCTGGCAACCAGTCGTTCATTACCTGGAAGCGCTTGAGCAATCACGCTAACCAGTACAAACCCTGAAGGCGTGGTTAGATAGCTGGGTGATTCTCCGATCGGTCAGCTCATGGCCGCCCGCGTGGTGTCGGGTCCGTGACGCTTTCCCAGGAATCGCAGCGGCCATCGGACGTGAGTCAGAGGGTTAATCTGGCCGTGCACACACGGGGCTGCACCCGAGGAAAAGTGAAAGCCTGCTGCTAGGCGGGCGTGAATGTTTTGACACTTGGGAGTGGCCCACGACGTGAGCCTGCAGCCAGGCGGCGAATATATAATCGAACCCGACAGGTGCCCGTTTGGAGCGCAGCGTTCGGTGAAGGACGAAGTGTAGCTGCGAAGCCGATCCGCGTTCAGCGTTTACTCGTGGTAGGCATTCTATCATCACTGTTGTAAGGATTCTGCATGACCTCCACGGGGCACTGCCCTTCGAACTCTTTATGAGTTGAGCGCTCTGTCTAAACCGCTCACTTTGAACGCTAGTTCCAACTCTAGTTTTACAATGACTCTAGCATTGAGATCTCTCTCTGTCTCTGAGAGAGAGGGAGGGATAGTGGTCGACTGCGGTCATTGAGTATGTCGTCGTGACCGCAGTACGACTCTGTTGCCACTAGTATGTTGACACGGTACCCATGTGTGTGTGTGTGTGTGTGTGTGTGTGTGTGTGTGTGTGTGTGTGTGTGTGTGTGTGTGTGTGTGTGTGTGTGTGTGTGTGTGTGTGTGTGTGTGTGTGTGTGTGTGTGTGTGTGTGTGTGTGTGTGTGTGTGTGTGTGTGTGTGTGTGTGTGTGTGTGTGTGTGTGTGTGTGTGTGTGTGTGTGTGTGTGTGTGTGTGTGTGTGTGTGTGTGTGTGTGTGTGTGTGTGTGTGTGTGTGTGTGTATGTATGTATGTATGTATGTATGTATGTATGTATGTATGTATGTATGTATGTATGTATGTATGTATGTATGTATGTACGTACGTACGTACGTACGTATGTATGTATGTATGTATGTATGTATGTACGTATGTACGTATGCATGTATGTATGTATGTATGTACGTATGTATATATGTTAAAGATAACCCAGGATCGCCCAGGTGGACTTTGTCCGCCATCATGCAAATCACATTTGACTTTATGTTGGGTTCACTTGACTTTAGACCTAGACACTATGACAAGGATTTATTGGCTTAACCATAGTTAAGCCGCCAACTTCTTCCTGTTGATAAAAACCCACGTCTCTATGCTCTGCAGAGCGGTTATTACATAGCTCGTGGGACTAATTCTTGTTCTCAGAACCTGTCACTGCCATTGCCCATTACCAATTAGCCTTGCTTTCCGCCTCCATCGGAAAGCGGCCACCGCGGTCGGGATTCGATCCCGCATCCTAAGGTAAAACAGTCGAACTATTTCTGTATTGGAAACTATAAAAGGGGCGGTATTTGCAATAGCGGCTGTTGCTAAATGTTGACGCTAAATGTGAGCGCGGCTCTTCGGCTATATTAATTTTGATATATGCTGAAGCAAACAATTTCAGAGAGAAGTACATATATATCTGCATACATTTTAAGCTTACTATAGCGTCGTGCGTAAGCATGCTTCAGTTCGCACTGTTATTTCCTGACTCTTGACTTTCTTAAAGGAGTCGCCTTCGTGACAGCTGCCGGCTTCATCTCTATGTTTCGACGAACTCGCCACAGTCACTTCGCCTCGAAAGAAAGATGAGCATTCGAAGATCAAAGACAGGGTGGTCTGTTCGACGCCTTGCTTCTGAAAACAGCCGTTGTCCACCCGTAGTTTACTCAGATTGGGAAGCTAACGCCGCTTTTTTTTTTTTTTTTTTAATAAAGCGTGCACCTTTATGTTGATTTATTTGGCAATCAACTCTGGTGGTAAACCCAAGTGGTTAAGCTGAAAGACATATGCATTCGAAGATCAAATATAGGGTGGACCTGGTGGTAAAGCCGAGTCATTAAGCTGACACATGCTTTCGGAGCAAAGGCTGAAAATTTTGGAGCTCGCGGGCCGCATCACACAGCTCCGTAGGCAGCATACGGCCAGCGTATTTGAGGCGCCTAGCACATACAATTCAGTCCCACCTTGAGGCGCTCCATAAGCTGAGAGGTAAGTGATGGCACCATGTGTACAAGCTTAAACATATCGCTTCCAAATAAGCCCACACCTAGGAATTGTAAAAGCCACTTAAAAATTTTAATCTTTCTTTCTGAGCTAACTTTAAGAAAGGAAAGGTTAATAATAATAATAATAATAATAATAATAATAATAATAATAATAATAATAATAATAATAATAATAATAATAATAATAATAATAATAATAATAATAATAATAATAATGATAATAATAATTCACAAGAAAGGAAAGGCGCAGTATCCGTCACACTTGTTCTGTGGACACCTGAACCGCGTCTTACAGGGAGGGTGGGAGGGACGTGACAATGAAAGTAACGTGCACAGAGAAAGTCCCCTGATGGGGCTGGGGCAGGTACATCACTGCCGCTTGGGGCGGGGGCAAGCCTGTTCGAAGTTTTACCTGTTGTCGGCCGTCATTTCACCCGCCACCTCTTCGGTGGTGGACGACGGCTGTTGTTGCGGCACGCGTCTTTCTCTCCCTCTTCCTTTTCTTTCTTCTCTATTTTCTCTTCTGTCTGCACGAGGCAGCGGAGGTGGCTCAGCTACAGAGCCAGTAGCAGGCCCGTGCATTTTCTTTTCCTTCCTCCTACAGCCACAACGTACACCATTGATGGAGCTGGGACAGGTGGGTCACAGCCGCTTGCGGCGGAAGCGCATTGCCGTTCCCAGAAAACTGAAGCAGCGGTCAGCCGGCACTTCCGTTGCTACAGTTTTCAGGGAATGGCAATACGCACCGCAAACGCATGTCGCAGTTTTTATCCAGCGTTCGCAAGAGCAGCGCGTCTGCTCTTATGATCTGAACTCAAAATCCAGCGAGTGTAGTCCCCTAAAGCAACGCCATCAGACGAACAAAGCGGCAGAAGCCTCTGTTCACGAGAGTAATAATTATTCGCGTAACCCCGCTGCAGTGGTGCAGTGGTTCAAGATTCCCGACCTCTGTGCTAAAGTACCCGGGTTCGATCTCGACTGCCGCGGCGGCTGCGTTTCGATGGAGGCGGAACAAATAGGCCTCCGTGTGCTGTGCTGTGCTGTGCTATGTCAGTTAGGTGATGGGCTGGGACAGGTAGGTCACCGCTGCTTGCGACGGGGACTTGCCTGTCACCGAATTTTGATCTGTTGTAGGTCGTCATTGCACCCGCCACCGCTTCAGTGGTGGACGACGGCTGTTGTTGCGCCGCTTGTTTTTTTTTTTTTTTTTTTTTTTTTTTTTTTTTTTTTTTTTTTTTTTTTTTTTTTGTCTGATGGCGTTGCTTTAGGGGACTACACGTCGCAGGATTTTGAGTTCAGATCTTAAGAGGAGACGCGCTGCTCTTGCGAACGCTGAATAAAAACTGCGTCATGCGTTTGCGGTACACTCGCGCCGTCGAGGCAGCTGGAGCGGAAACCACCAACAATGTCATCGTTTTTTATCGCTGCGATTTGGAGTCCGTTCCTGGCTCAGATGAGCGGTCTCAGCGCTGCCATCGGCGAAACCTGTGGGCTTACCTGCCGGATTTCTCAGAGGGCCACCTGAGTCCTGACTCCAGTCGGCACTGCCCGACCTCGGGCGCAACATTCTGTTCGGTTTCCTGCAATCGCCATTGTGATCTGGAACACAGACGTCTTGGGCAGTCTGATAAATGGCAGTTTCGGGATCCTGATGAGCCCGAAGTCGCATCGTACACATAAAGGCAAAGCCTAAGTGTTCCAGGAATTGGATGTGGCTGCCCTAGTGGAAGTTGGAAAGGCCAACCGCACAGGATTCCGCTTGATCTCGGGCAACCTTCCATGGTAATACAAAACATGTAGAGAGTTTCATAACAGGCGGACCCTATCGATTAGGGGGAATAGGGTAAATGCGGGGCTACAATGCGCACGCGCGGAACTCTGCGGTGCAAGAGCAGGAAGTCCGGCAATTACTCTGAGTATGCGCACTTCCGCCTCGCTATTACCCTATTTTCCTAGCTGATAGGGTCCCCTTATTATAAATATTTCTAGTCACGTCTTGGACATTTTTGGTAACAGCAACGTAGGGATCTCTTAAAAGACCGCTCAAAATTGCAGACAACCAGTACTGCTGTGGCGCTAGAAAACCCCCAGTAGAGCGGCGGAAGTGGCCATCTCCTTGCGTAAGAGTTTGTATGCAGTACTCATCGAATTGATACTTGCAATGAGGTTGGTGTACTGTGTGCTGCTGCAGAGCTAGGAGTGAGGTGGGGTGGTTGATCCTGGCTCTGATGGGGCTGGGGCGGGTGGGTCGCCGCTGCTTGCGGCGGGGGCTAGCCTGCCACCGAATTGTATCTGTTGTAGGCCGTCATTGCACCCGCCACTGCTTCGGTGGTGGTTGACGGCTGTTGTTACGGCGCGCGTCATTCTCCCCCTCTTCCTTTTCTTTCTTCTCTATTTTCTCTTCTGTCTGCACAAGGCAGCGGAGGTGGCTCAGCTACAGAGCCAGTAACAGGCCCTTGCATTTTATTTTCTTTCTTCCTACAGCCACAACAACAACAACACAGAGCTGGACACCGGCTTGCTGACAGTGGCTTTCTTCTCTACTTTTCTCACCAACCACATCATATACGTGCACTTCCTCCGCCACGCTTTAAGCGCACATAGATCCATACTATTGTCAGTAAGGGGGGACTTCAATAAAATAGAAGGACAAACCAGAACTTCATTCCTCTTATGCGTGAAAGGATCCAATTGGACGAATTCGGTATTTATGCTGGTATCATGCACGCTGGTACGACATGCCACTGTGTGGGCATGGGCTGCTTCTTGTGATGTTTATTTACTCCATGTGCCGAATCCGACAACTAGGAATCGTTTTAGGGTAAGAGATCATGGCCCAGAGCGCATCAACGCAACGGGTACGAAAGAAACTCTAAATGTACCCTCCATAAACCCGAACAAAATAACCATCGGTGGAAATTCAGCAAGGCATTAATCCCTCGCAGTAAGTGGTTTAATGTCTAAGACAGTTATTAGCAGCCCAAAAAAAGCAAAGCTGCTTGAAAAGATAATTCTGCAGGGCTGACGCTGCTTTATACCAGTACGATCTACTCATTTATTGCCAATATTAGTGACGATCACTGCAATTCTGCGGTGGCAGCGAAAATGCGAGAGCATTTCTGCACAAGATCTAGGCAATCTGATCTGAACAATGTAATGAAAGGTATTGGTGTGATTCTAGGAGAATCGATAAAAGCCATAATCTAAAAAAATTTCAACACGTGTTATGGAGTTAGGAGAGAACCAAATCGTGATTCGAAGGAGCACAAACCACGCTGAAAGTGGATTATTCAAATTAAGAGGAAGGAAAGGAGACGGGAGCCATATGCAGGGCTCTCTCGATCGCGACTTCAAACGCGATCCTTAGCGTCGTCCTCATCGATGTCGTCGCCTTCCTGCCAGAACTGTTCGATCTCGGCGGCGTCTTCCAGCGACCCGTTACCGCTGCGTTTGATGCTGTCATTGCCGCTATTAAACGTGCCGGGCAGGCGTCCGCGGCGACGCCGTGCTTGCACCATGAACCAGTTGGTGCCCCGATTGGGCGCGTCCTTGACGAACGGCTCCGTCGGTTCGTTGTGACCGAGCCCCGCGTTGTCGTCGCCACCGCGGATCCTCGGGATTGGGGGTGGGCCGCCGATCTCGTCGTCCCTCCTCCGGTACCGCCAGCCTCGGCGCGTGGCTATCGTGCGTTGAGGGTCAAAGCCGAAGCCGCCACCACCGCCACCGCCTGCAGCGTAGTCGTAGTCGCCGCGAGGCGTCCAGAAGCGCGACACCAGCTCGCGTATGCGGTTCTCGAATTCCTCGGCGTTCTCGGGAAAGTCCGTGAGAGTAGACGTCTCGCCCACGGTTGCACCTCGGGACCCGCCTGACCCTCCGTCGTCGTCCCCTGTGAGGCGAAAAATCGATCAGGACGCTTTTTATTGGTGCTAGCACATGGCTGCATAAGCACAGAGAGAGCCAGTGAGAAACTCTTCAAGCACTGCATGTCAGGGCTCATGTAGTTGAATGAATAAAAATATGACGTGCTATGGCATGGTAAAGCATAATATACATATAATTTGGCATGGTATGGTGTTGTACGCTGTTATTTAGTTCGGTACCCGTTGCTGCGAATACAATACCCGCTGTCGCAAAAAAGAACGCACGTTAAGCTAAGATATCATGAAAATATAGTGCCTGTTTCTATCAGCATACATTTTATTTATTTTTATTTTTTACAAGGATAAATAGTTGTGTTGACGACGTTTTACCACAGCGGTCTATTGTCGCCGGATTACGTTGTAACCAGATGCCGAATTCCACACAAATATTATTTAACATGTTTATTGCGGTGTGTGCACGGCGGCGGTCGATCACTACATTTAATCATATCTTAGGCAACAAGTAAAGAATCATACAACGAAGTCATGGCATATATTTTGTGAGGTGTAAGAAGGATACCCTTATAGTAAAATCCGCCCAACTTCTCAACCACGTGTCCCAATACCCATGGATGCGCAGGATTAGGAATTGACGTAACCTCATGTTGACTTGCGGCACAGTGAAAGCACTAATCAAGCAAAGGTGTACGCTCTCCTAATAATGGTTTGGTTTTGTTTGTGGGGTTAACGTTCCAAAGCGGTTCAGGCCATGAGAGACTCCGTAGTGGAGGGCTCCGGAAATTTCGACCACAAGATATGTTCTGTGCAGCCATGCTCACAGCGAGCCTGACATATGTGGGCCTTTCATTGGAAGTTCTCGAAATGACAGGGTTCACATGCTGGTCTGGAGAATGTATCTTGAGAATGTTATAAGATTGGTGGGCACAGTGGGCTACTCTGAGATGGATGGATGGAAACAACTTTATTTAATAAAAAAAAAAGTCTTCCAGGGTGGTCTCCTACTAGTCCAGGAGTCCACGGGCTTTAGCTTCACATAGAGCCCGATCGACCAGCCATTTCTGACCGGCGGGTTGAGCTGTCCGCAAAGCAACCTCCCAGGAAGAAAAGGTGGGATGTGGAATGGGGGGGCACTGCCTGGGGGGAAGGACATTCCCACAGGTAGTGGAAAAGTGAGGATTTTGGCTCGCCACAGGTGTCGCAGTGAGGGGGCAAGCCAGGGTGAAGGCATGAGAGACGGTAGAGGGAAATGAAACAACCCGTCTGCAATTGTCGCCATGTAGCACTGGATAAGGGTGACAAGGTGCTGTGGGGTGGTGGCAGTGTCATGCGCTTGTGTTTGAAGAATGTGGTGATTTGGTGGTATGTAGAAAGGACCGATGCGGCCTCCTGCGCGGAGTTGGGTGCCTGATCATCCGGGGCTCGGGTAGAGAGTTCTCGAGCCAGCGCATGAACGCGCTCATTACCGGGGATCGAGGCATGCCCTGGGATCCACGTTAGATTAACCGTTCGGTCGAGAGAGGTGGCAAGAACATGATGCGCGGCCGGTGTCGCCACGCCGTTTAGGTAGTACTGACAGTGCAAACAAAAGAGAGACAGAGAACTTCGGAGAATGCGCCTTATGTGCGGAGCAATAATTAGAGCTTATCCGCGAGATCGCACTCTTGCGGGAGAAGACGTCGTGGACAGATCTATTATCATCTATTCTGCTCTCCGTAATCTGAAATGTCCTCCAAACATGCGTTCCTCAGCGGCGTTTTCATCGTGCAAGAGCATTGTCACCAGCTGCACTCACCGCCGGCTTCCATGCTGGTTGAGTTCGTCGAGTTTGCGACTTCGTGAACCAGGCGCCTGCGCAAGCTCTTTTCGAACACCAACTTCACCCTGCGATGGGAGAAAGCGTTAAGATTCAGCCCCCCGGACAATGATGGCCATGGCAATACGCGTCCCGATAGATTTTTGTACCCCTGTAACACCTTTGAGCTGGCTCTGTGCAAGCAGGAAAGGCGACGACACAACAACGTGTATCAACACGGACAAAGTACATGAGTCGGCATCAGGCTCAAGAATTACCTTTTCTGTTGCATATAAAGCGAAGTAAACGAAGGTCGAGGGGAAGCCTCAGTCCGCTGGCGGACTGAGGCTTCCTCGCTACACCTGTTCATTTTGCTTCGTGTTGATCCAAGGATCCATCTCGTTTCCCTCGCTTGGCACTAGACGTTAGGTTAGGACATTTTTCTAGGTGTCTTGCGGCTCTTTCCTGGTTTTATTGCGGCTGTTAGGATGCACGGTGGGAGCTTCCTAAAAGAATGTTTGAGATCATAGTATATATAGTACTGTGAGAATATACGGTCAGTATTTTTCAGTTAATTCGTTTCGCGCATCTTGCTTCATGGGGGCCTGCAGCACTCGAGCACTCTATATCAACTGCCGTGCAATAACTTCTCACTTGTGGATGATGGCCTTCTCCGCCTCCGTGTTGTACGCTAGCAAAAGTGCTAGCAGCAGCAGCGAGGAACCCACCAGCACCGCCAACATCACGCGCGCGCCGACTTTGGGCTGCAAGTGTGAGAAGCAGCATAGTAAGACAACGGTTGGGATGGGGCACTCTATTTCATAACACCCTGATCCGACGGTGGGGAAAGCTGGACAATGCAAACCATGCAATCGGATGAACAGCACTGCCCCAAACGCCGACACCTCATCCACAGAAAGTGTGACCCTTGCTGGAATGTTATTGTAATCCTCGCTGTGTAATCGGCGTAATAATGTTCTTGAACTGACTTCACCCAAAAGAATCGGTGGCTAACGCGGTTTTGTCGCAGATAATTTCTTGCTTCAGAAAGACCACTGCGCCACCTCCTCTCTCCCACATAAATACAAGCTACAGAAATCAGCCGCCAACAGACGCGGTAACATCGTAGGTTATATGATGCGGTGTCTGGCAGTGATTGAAGGGCCTTTAAACAGGAACATGTTTGCCGCAATTAAATTCAAGTCTGTGCTTGCTGGTCTGGTTCGTAATTATAGAGTTTAACGTACCAAAGCAACTAAGTCTCCGCGAAGGAGGGTTCTCAATATTGTATGAGGGTAGAGATATGTTAATAAAATTTCAAGGGTTCAACGCTGCTGAACCAAATATTGAGCGAAAGCATTAGCTGCGGGTGGCCGAGCGTTCTTATTCTTCTTCTCTTTTTCTTCTTCCTCAGGCCACATATAAAGCCCCGCTTTAATCAACCCATATGAACGTACCTTAGTGGCCTATACGGGTAACGTGAATGCCACGGTCCTAGCAGGCTGATTCTGACATAACCGTCCCTTGTGAAACGAGACCCAAGTTAGCTCCTGCCAGCTTGGGGTCGTCTACGGGGGTCGTCTAAAGGTCAAAGGTCAATGGTGGTCACCGCCGTGCCACGCTGAAGGCTCAAACTGCGAGCAGTATTGCTTTCGCAGCAATATTATTATTGCGAAAGCAATACTGCGAGCAACAATATTATTACAGAGGAATCAGCTATAAACTGAGCGAGGGTTGTAGGCCTCATAGGCACCTGGTAATAACGTCCTCCGGAGCCCGGTTCGTCTGCGGTGCGGCTGCTGCCACCGCTCCGGTCGCCGTGACTGGCCTCGTCTTCCTCCGTGACGCTGCGCCTGGTTCCTCGAGTGCGGGCGGTGGTGGCTGTGTCCAAGGATGAGGACGAGTAGCTGAGGCCCGAGGTGGCGTACGTGCTGACCGGGGAGGCCACGGTGGGCGCCAAGCCCTGCGCTGCGGCCCTCGAGCGCTGCTCATTCTTGATGCTCGGGAAGCCGTCTCCCTCCACCGGAGTCGGGGGCCGGAGGCGGCGGTTCTGCAACGCCGCGTGCACGGCCAGACGCGCGATTATTTGTGTCAAAGTAAAAAATCAAAGGCCAGAGTGAGTTTAATGCACATCATTTAATACTGAACATTTGGCGTCGGCGTTGTGAGCTAAATATCATGTACATGCCCTTAGCAGATTACATGGCCGACCACTGATTGGTCGGCGGATTGTGTGACGTCAGGACACCACGTGATATGGCCAATTTGGTAAGAGCTGCCAACTTGGGCAGCTCCTTTGAGGTGGAAGTCAGCGATGGGAAACAAACCCTTCGGGACCCTTTGCTCCCGAAACTAGACACGTTACCCCTAAGGGGCTTTATATCAAAGTCGGGTGCTCTTTCTGATAACGCTGTAGCTTGCGGCTTTGTGGTCATGGGTATCGGTAAGGTAAAAGAAGCACAATTACTGATGCGATTCGATACGAGATAAGTGATACGACTCAGCAACTTTGGCGGAGCTTGAATTGAATGCAAACCTGTCGCTTGGAGGCGGCAGCTGCAGCAGCGGCCACTGGTCCGGGGGCCACAACCACGACGCATGCGCCACCGCCTTCTTCCTGGGTCACGTGGCGCTCGTGTAGCCGCCGCCTGGCGGTTGGCGGAAGAACAGGAGCAAGCGACGGATGAATGACACTCCATGAAACGCGGCACTCGTAAATAGGCCGTTATGGAACAGGATCGGAGTGGTTATGGCGACGCTATAACCGCACCTAGCCACACCCTTCTCCCTTCCACTGTACATTCTGCACGTCCGCACTCATGCTCCGCTATTCCCCTAGTCTTAGTCGATAGGATCACCCCATTCTAAAGCTCGCTAATAACCGTTCCTCACTAATACAGTAGACTGAACCACTGACATAAATCGTGCGTTATGTCACGCAAGATGCGGTTTTCAATCAAGCATCAAAATAGTGCGGAGTTGAATACGCTTCAATCAGGAGTTTAGCAGTTCAACTCTAAAACGCACACCCCCGCTGTACTATAGGAGCGCTCGGGTAGTGGTAGACGCGAGCACCTTGTATGCATGTTCGAGTAAAGCACCTAATGGAGCTTGTCGTTAACCAAGCAAGCGGAGAAAGACAGGCAGAATGAAGGCGAGAGGACATCATATGGTCGGTTCTCCCTCGCGGTGCAGCCATTAAAGACGGTGACGTGCCGACACTAATCCACGTGTGTCCTGATTCACCTATTCCTTGTGCTTATCCTTTCCTTATTTTACCACCTGACTTTTAGTTCTAACGCTGGCCGTGCTGCCCACGAGAGCCTATATCTCCAATAGCACTCGCGCATGTATTTAGCGTTACAGCACTCGCAGATCCGCTGGTTTTCTGCAAGGTAATGAGCTAGTGCAGTGCGTTGCTTTTAATACAGCACAACGAAAGACGCACAAACACAGGTTTCTGACAAGCACAGTTGTTTAGGGCCGTCCTTTGTTAGGAGTTAGAACTCATTCCCAAGGTCAAAACTGCTCCAGCCTTCATCTAGTTCTGATCCCAATTTGTGCTGTTTGCGCGACCGTCGTGGTATGCGAAAGCATTGTGCTAAAACTCTCTAAAACGCTTCAGCGCACTGTTGGCGTACACTGTTGTCATCATCGCCGGCAACGGGTCTTTAATTCGCACTTACTCTGTGCTGACATGCGAAAATAGTTTTATTCGCAATAAAAGCAGAGTAGTATAAAAAGCTCATGCGCTCCAAGGACTTAACAATACCCCGATTTAAGTCTTGATCGATTGATACATCCCGCGGGAGTTGTGAAATTGAATCAAAAGGTTCTCGCGTAGAAAATGCACAACTCCTCCTACCTGTAACCAAAGCTCCGGTCTTCGCCTCCGTCGTCGTCTACGCCGATAGAGCTGGTTGTCTTGGAGCAGGCGGCTGTCGAGGGCCTCGACGCGGGCAGCTGCAGATCGGGCCCGCGCGCCGCCGCTGACCCCAGGAACGGCGTGAACGGGGGCCGCAGACCGGCAGGGCGCTGCCTCCCATGGCTGCGCCAGGGAGAATCGGCCCAGCGAGAAGGCACTGCTAGGCGCACCGTTTTACGAGGGAATGGTTCTCGTGCTCAGCGACACTTTCATCCCTTCCTTCTCGGCGGTGGACGCTAAGATCAGGACGCTTGCCAGCTCATTACTTCGGCTGTGGCACTTCGCTCCGAGTGACCATCCATGTGTGTGTGTGTGTGTGTGTGTGTGTGTGTGTGTGTGTGTGTGTGTGTGTGTGTGTGTGTGTGTGTGTGTGTGTGTGTGTGTGTGTGTGTGTGTGTGTGTGTGTGTGTGTGTGTGTGTGTGTGTGTGTGTGTGTGTGTGTGTGTGTGTGTGTGTGTGTGTGTGTGTGTGTGTGTGTGTGTGTGTGTGTGTGTGTGTGTGTGTGTGTGTGTGTGTGTGTGTGTGTGTGTGTGTGTGTGTGTGTGTGTGTGTGTGTGTGTGTGTGTGTGTGTGTGTGTGTGTGTGTGTGTGTGTGTGTGTGTGTGTGTGTGTGTGTGTGTGTGTGTGTGTGTGTGTGTGTGTGTGTGTGTGTGTGTGTGTGTGTGTGTGTGTGTGTGTGTGTGTGTGTGTGTGTGTGTGTGTGTGTGTGTGTGTGTGTGTGTGTGTGTGTGTGTGTGTGTGTGTGTGTGTGTGTGTGTGTGTGTGTGTGTGTGTGTGTGTGTGTGTGTGTGTGTGTGTGTGTGTGTGTGTGTGTGTGTGTGTGTGTGTGTGTGTGTGTGTGTGTGTGTGTGTGTGTGTGTGTGTGTGTGTGTGTGTGTGTGTGTGTGTGTGTGTGTGTGTGTGTGTGTGTGTGTGTGTGTGTGTGTGTGTGTGTGTGTGTGTGTGTGTGTGTGTGTGTGTGTGTGTGTGTGTGTGTGTGTGTGTGTGTGTGTGTGTGTGTGTGTGTGTGTGTGTGTGTGTGTGTGTGTGTGTGTGTGTGTGTGTGTGTGTGTGTGTGTGTGTGTGTGTGTGTGTGTGTGTGTGTGTGTGTGTGTGTGTGTGTGTGTGTGTGTGTGTGTGTGTGTGTGTGTGTGTGTGTGTGTGTGTGTGTGTGTGTGTGTGTGTGTGTGTGTGTGTGTGTGTGTGTGTGTGTGTGTGTGTGTGTGTGTGTGTGTGTGTGTGTGTGTGTGTGCGCGCGCGCGTGCGTGTTACAAAAGCTGCTTGTAGAGCGTCAAACACAGGGTTTAAAACATCTCATTGTGTTTGCAGGCTAGTTCCTTAATCGTCGCAGTTATTTTATGGTATTTTATTTTACGAACCTGTAACAACTCGCAATAAGTCTATATATTTAAGTTTGAGGGGAGAGGAATGTGTCCCGAAATATGGTTGGTAATTATGTTTTCCTCAATTCCTCGAGATGTGTGCTACGACCAGTACGCCTCATAACTCGCAAAGGTGTGTTAAGCGAAGGTTCCTTCCAGGCAGATCCCATTCGCCTAATAATGCTACTAGAGTACAGTGTCCGCGACATTATATGTCACTGATACGCCACGATGCGACAGCGTTGAACAGATAGAGATAAAAGCGGGTATCTGGAGCTCGTAGGATTTAGAAATCGCTTCGAGCTTCCAGATCATGCAGGACACTAAACCAGGGACTAAAAGCAGTCTCTTCCGCACTTTCGCACACACGGCATCCTACGCTGCCGTATTCTTAAATGAAGATCATGGAATCTGGGTGCTGACGTCACCAGCTTGAGTCGTGGCGGGAAGGTTTGTAAATTGAAGTTTTCTGATCTATAAATGCCTGATTTGCTGCCAGGCGAACGCAAGAAGCGCCAGAATGAGCAAGAGAGCCGACTTTTACAGATAACAGAGATTGGATATATATATAATATATATATAAGTGCCTTAACGAACACGTAGGCTTAGGCTTAGTTGTCTTTGGTTGCACCAAAAGACATGGGATCAAGTCTCGGGTGCAGCAGCTGCATTTCAATGCAGGCGAAGTACAAAAAAGGTTAGCTGTGGTTTAGCTTGTGGTTAAACCTGAAGTAAAGTAACGCCAGAGCAATCTGCATAGGTTTACGCTTAGGTTAGGCTTGAAAGTAAAGGCATGGCTTTCGGACATAGTAGTGTACTCTTTGGTTTCAGCTTTATTTATGCCATAGGAGAATCACTTCACGTATGACCACCCCTTGCCTCTCGTCGTTGACCACTCATTCGGGTGTAGAAGATATCTAGTGGTATGACATCGTCTCTGCGTCGAACTACAGGGCACACCGCCGTCACAACGTACGAACGAACCTTCTGTCTTAGCAACCCGCTGTTGTTGTTCGCCTCTACCAACTACCCAGTTATCTGTCTTTCTCTTTGCCTTCTTATTTATTTTTACTTATTCATTTTCTTGTTCTGCTTATTTTCATTTTTCGGCTCAAGGTCAGTGCGACCACGGCCAAGGTGCGACTACGACGAAAGTGCGATCACGGTGAAGAGGCAAAGTGGCTGGCGTAGTGTAGTTCTCGCTACTAAACGCCTGTGTGGTTTGCGATGTCAGAGCCCGGTAAAGTCAATTTTAATTCACACCCTTCTTTAAGGTCTCCCGTAGTGCCCGAACAACTCCGAGGCGCCGAACCCCCACGTACCACACCACATAATGCTAATAATAATGCCGACAAGTCACTTACGGTTGTCGTTGGACGTCTCGGACGACTGCGGCCTGTTTATATCTCTACTGCGATTAGAAACACTACTTTTTACGCACCTTGGTCCCGAGTCACCCTCTGCATGGACGCTGGAGGCGCTGGCCCGAGGAGTCGACGAGTCCCTGGGCCGGCTCAGCTGGCTTTTGGGGATGCGAAACATGCTTGCGGCGCCGAGGGAAATATACGCGTCACTTTATCTTCTTCTCCCGAGGCGCGTTTTCCTCAGTCTTCGTCGTCTTCCATCCCCCACCTCAACCCACTATCCACTACAAGTGAAGCTTTCTTTCATCTCTCAGCTATACGCGTAAGCCTCGCACAAATCAATTCGCCGTTTACCGATTTAATACGTCCGTCTCAGTTTTCCTTTATATATTATCGAGTACCTTCGCCCGTCTTAATCGGTTGGAAGGTGTTTAACCCCGGATAAATTTTTACTGTCTTTTTTCAGGGCGCGTTTTCCAGTAAAAAAAAAAAAAAAAAAAAAAAAAAAAAGCGTTACCGTTGCAGAGCTCGATTCGATTGGAAAACATTCATTTCGTCAGAATGCAGATGAAGACGGTCCGCTCTAGATAGCCTCCAGTCCAAGGCTCGCGGCGATCTTAGTGGCCCACTCGGTGGCCAAGGCTTGAATGCCCGGGTCCGAGCTGACCAGAACGGCCTCCCATCGCTCAAGAGAAGGGATTTGTACTAGATCTTCCGGTGGAGGTTCTTCTTTACATTGCCATAGTATGTGATCATACGTGGCTGTTTCGCCACAGAACCTGCACGCGGGGTCAAAGTCATCCGGGTACATTTTTGCTAATAGGTAAGGGCTAAGAAAAGATCTTGTCTAGAGTCTCCTCCAAGCTCGAAGCACGGACCTGTTTTGCGTGATTCATCAAGTTTCTAAATCGCTGTAGAAAGTAGAGCGATTGATACGCTCTCCACATTCGTTACGTTCTCCAATGCACTGGCAGTGTCAGCGGCGCGGCCTGCACACCGTCAAGAATATTTGTGGCAAAAAAAAAAAAATTATCTGTAGATATGTTCCTACCTTTCCTTAACGCGTCATTACCGCATATACTGTCACTGAAACGAAGGACGTAGGGCCCCATCTGCGCACGAATGCTGTCGAATAAAAATGTTTTCATCACCCTCTTCTGAGCCTTTAACTCCGAAGTCGAAGCTGCCAAACCTTCACCGCAAGAGGCAATGGGCAATGTCCCAACACAGTAAAGACTGTCAGAAATGCACAGCCCAATGACTTTGCTTCTAAGCAGTGCAGTGAGCTCTCTCTCACACCGTTAGGAATCCGAACCTTCGCGAGCATGAGAGCACATCTCACCCCCAAGAGCTTTGGAATGTGGATGTTTTAATAAGACGCGCTGCATGGTTGCACACCTACAGCAGCAAAACTGCCCCCGTCTGCCAACTTCTGGTCTGAAGAGGAGTTTTAACGGCATGTCACCTAAACCCTTCACAACAGCCGCCATATTTTGACTCGGCTGCGGTAAATCGGGCACATCAGACCGGCAATCGGGGCGAGGGAAGGAAAGCCGGGGCTCATCAAATCGAGGAAGGTGGTGGCAGGGGGAGGGCCTGGAGGGGGAGGGAAAATGAGGAGAAAGCGCGATGATACCCGCTTTTTTCCCTCTCGCTCTCTCTCTCGGTGCTGACAGCGCGTGCCGGAGGCGCGTCGTACGCGACGTCCGGCTGGCTCTCGCGTTCGCGAGCTATGGGCCCCCGGGCGTTATTTATATCGGGCGGCGAAGCCGCGGGCCATTGCGCCGCCACGCGCGTGTTTTGACTCGGGCGACGGGAGAGGAGGGTGACAAATATAAACACCCCGAGCGCGGTGGAGAAAAAAGATTGCGCGCCAGCCATAACGCTCGTTCCCTGAGGAGACAGCGCGGGTTGCTGCTTCCACAAGTGGACGGGATGTGCCCAGGTGACACGGGAGCGGCGGAAGTCGCCTGAGCAGGGAACTCTGCGACCTGTCGCTGATGGCGCGTCTATCCTAGAAAAAGTGCTAAAAAAGTAGACGATGACTACGACAGCTCTACAGGCGACAGAGCGAAAGCAGCGTGAAATGCAAGAAGATGCAGACAGCGTGTAGCACAAATTCAGGTTGATCTAGTTGTTGGCTACGAGTTTCTTGCTCTCAACATTTATTAGACTGCTGTTTGGAGAGATTCATGCAGTCATTTCTACCTACACGCTTCAGCTACGTAGGCAAGATTATCTCGAGAAAAGGCGAGTCGTTGAGATGAGCAACCGCAACTCAGGATTCATATGCTTACAGCGCATGGCAGAATCGGTAGTTTAGCAAGCGGAATGAGATTCGAGTTGATTTTTCAACTCAGATGATCACGGCGATTTAAACATTGGCTGGTCACATCAGGAAGAACGAAGGCATGTAACAGAGGGCACTTAATTATTCACTAAGCTGACGCAGTAGCAACCACTTATTTTAAGCTACCGTACATCCTCAGAAACAATTACTTTGGTAAATTTCGGTGCTCAAAGTCGAATTAGCCATTTTCGTGCCCGAGCTTTTCAAACTTAGAAGCTTACAAATAATGACACGCGATATTAAATCATTGGAAAGATAAGCGTCGGGCATACTCAAACATCAGGCGAGCTTCGCAGAAAAGGTCGTTGTGTG
This sequence comes from Amblyomma maculatum, assembly GCF_055883805.1. Taxonomy (NCBI): domain Eukaryota; kingdom Metazoa; phylum Arthropoda; class Arachnida; order Ixodida; family Ixodidae; genus Amblyomma; species Amblyomma maculatum. Next base: position 13,732,860 of record NC_139351.1, on the reverse strand, counting down.
GTCAAATTATAAAGGAGTACAAACTTGCACCCGTTTTGCCGCTGCTCAAGTTAGAGCCCAAAAAGGTCTCAACAATAATTTTTCTGTCCCATTCATTGTTTTAAGGGAACGAATTATAGTTTAGCTTTTTGTTGTTGTTTTTTTACAAAATGTCGGGGTGACGAAAAAAAGCAGTTCGCAATGCCCGCTTGACAGGCTTCGCCAGTGTATACTGTCTGCCCTCGTTTTCTCTCATCTGAACGCACTTGTCTCAACCGGCTAGCCATGCTATCACGCGTTCTCATTTCCATTAAATGTGCGCAGTCAGATCTGCCACTCCGTGCGGCCTAATGCATGCTGCACCGCATGTCGGAGGGCCACGACGTATGCGTCCCGAGGGAGCCATACTGCGGTCTCTCTCTTCACCATATGACGGCCTCCCTTCGGCACCGCTTTCCTGCGCGCCCATCTTTTTCCTGTTTATATAAGCCACCGACCGACCGCGCTCATATCGGTCGAGCATCTGATGGCCGATACAGGCTCGGGAACACGCCGGGCTGCACTCCGCTACAGACCGCTCTAAATGTAGCACAACCCGTGCCGCGTATACCAGCCAAACAGCCCGTGTGCACGCAGAGCAGAAAGAGGGAAGGAAGAAAAGAAAGTTAAACACGCAATCTATGGAGTCGCGCGAGCAGGTATAGGTGCCCTCTCTCGACGCCTGCTATTCTCGAGGTTCGCGCTTCCGTGCAGAAGCTCTAACGGACCTCACGCAGTCAGTGTCTCTGTTGGAAGTGCGTAGGACTAGCCACGTCCTCAGCGCCGCGCAGCGGGTCTCATCGGCACTGCTGCTGTAGGTCGTACACTGGCGGTGGGCGGGCATGTGTCGCAGAGACAGCGTGCTTAAGCAAAACGTAGCGTACTGTTCTCATATTGTGGGCTTTGCCCAAAACCGCCTGCATCCTAGTAGAGGAGCGTTTGTACGGACCAAAGCATTCATATGGAGCGTTTAGTGCACTGATCGACAATGGCACTGCACACTGTTGGGTCATCAGATAGTCTGCTTACGCTCACTCCTTATATGTTGGTGAGGCCTAGAGTTATTTATAGGCTTTACTGCATATGCTTACTAATGTGTAAGCCTATATAGTAACTCCAATGAGGCCAAATGGTGCACGCCAAATGTGGACGCAAAAAATGTACTTAAAAAGTTTACCCAAAAAATTACAACGGTTCAACGCTGCTGAACCAAATATTGAGCGAAAGCATTAGCTGCGGGTGGCCGATCGTTCTTCATTTTCCTTCTTCCTCAGCTTGCATATAAAGCCCCGCTTTAGCCAACCTGTATGAACGTGCCTTAGTGGCCTAGAGGGGTAACGTGAATGCCAGGGTACTAGCAGGCTGATTCTGACATAACCGTCCCATGTGAAACGAGAGACCCAAGTTGGCAGCTTCTGCCAGCCCACATATAAAGCCACGCTTTAACCAAGCCGTATGAGCGTGCCCAGCTCTCACCCTAGTGTCACGTGGGGTGTGACGTCACAGCGTCACGTGGGTGCGGCTGCGCTACGCTGAAGGCTCGAAACCTAGAATAGTATTGTTTTTGCAATAAAAGTGAAACCAGGACTGCATATGTGAACCTTAGTGCGGTGTAGTAGTAATATAATGACAAAAACCATAATTACAAGTGATAATAAGATCTTTATCATTAACTTTTTTCACTAATAATCGTTATCATTATAATAATATGAATATAGTCATAATAATATAATTAATGTAATAACAATATAGTGATTATAGTGATAAGATAATCATTATAACCATCTTCTCGATTTTTATTTTTTGCCTGACCACTCTACCTGTTCTGGCGCACTTCGACCCTTCTGCACCTACAGAACTGCGCACTGACGCAGGCGGCCATCGTATTGGCGCTAGCCTTTCCCAGTACCAGCATGGCTACTCCCGCGTAATTGCCTATGCCAGCCGTCTGCTATATTCATCTGAGCGAAATTATTCAAATACCGAGCGGGAATGCGCCTTGCACTTGCTGGGGCGTTGACTAAATCCCGCCCTTATTTGTTTGGGAGGTCCTTCTGCGTATAGATCATCATGCTTTGTGTTGGCGGTTCTTAATTAAGAAAAGAATGGCTGTAGGAAGAAGGAGAAGAAAATGCACGGGCCTGCTACTGGCTCTGTAGCTGAGCCACCTCCGCTGCATCGTGCAGACAGAAGAGAAAATAGAGAAGAAAGAAAAGGAAGAGGGGGAGAATGACGCGCGCCGTAACAACGGCCGTCGTCCACCACCAGAGAAGTGGCGGGTGCAATGACGGCCTACAACAGATAAAAATTCGGTGGCAGGCTAGCCCCCGCCGCAAGCGGCGGTGACCGACCTGTCCCTGCCACATCAGGGGAGTCTCCCTGTCCTCACTTAAAAACCCCACAGGCCGCTTAGGTCGCTGGGCCTTGCGCATACAAGAGTGCACATTTACTGTACCTTACAAGTCAGGCCAATTACAGCAAGACGCTGAATGCTTGTCCCGTCATCCCGTAGATCCTGCCGATTTGTCCCGCCATACTGCCGATGACTACGTTTTATCCATCTGAGACTTTATCAACATCGGCTCCGAACAGCGCCTTGATACTGCACTGAAACCCATTATTGACCAGCTACGCAACGACAACCCCGATCCTTCCGTCAGCATGTTTGCGCTCCATAACGAGACATTATACAAACGCAATATGCGTCCAGATGGCGCGGACCTTTTACTGGTCGTTCCGGCTCATCTGCGCTCTATAGTGTCCTCGCCCAACTTCACGACGTTCCTACAGCAGGGCACTTTGGAGTATCACGCACGTATGACAGTGTGCGACGCAGATTTTTCTGGCCTGGTCTTTACCGCTCTGTTCACCGCTACGTCTGTGTCAACGCCGTAAGACACCCTCGCTTCAATCTAGTGGGCCCGTGCAACCGATCGCAGTGCCGACTGAGCGTTTTCTCGGGTGGTCCTCGATCTTATTGGACCTTTTTCCATGTAGGCTTCAGGGAACAAATGGATTGCTGTAACGACTGATTATACCACCCGGTATGCTATAACCAGCTATCCCCAACAGCTGAGTCTCCGGCATTGCTGACTTTCTTCTGCATGATGTCATCTTGATTGATGGAGCTCCCCGTCAACTGTTCTCAGATCACGGCCGCTACTTCCTTTCTCAGGTGATTCATGCGCTACTCCAGTTCACAACGGCCTACCATCCACAAACGAACGGTATTACCTAGCGCATTATCGTACATTGACCGATATACTGTCAATGTATATGTACGACCACCATTGCGAGTGGGACGTCTTTTTGTCTTGTGTAACCGTTGTATCGAATAAAGACAGTACGCAGAAATCGACGGCTCTAAAGCTGTTATTTCTCTTTCTAATAATTGGGTGAAGCCGAGCACGAGAGAAAGGGAGTGTCCGGGCTAACATCAGCAGTATTGGTGTTAGGCGAGGTTGGACTCTGTGGGGCTGTGGAGGTTGGACTTTGGTTCACGTTTCCGGGACATGAATTGGTCGCCACTCGGGTGCAGCCAGTTGGCGGCAAAATAATTTGCAGATCAGAGGATGAAAATTGTGGTCCATGATATGACACAATCTCTTAAGGGTAACCCCCATTTTCGTTTCTCGTTCTCTCCGCGTGAAATAACACTTCGTCGTTATCACAGTAACGTTCTCCTATAACTCCTCACGGCATGATACCGCCGGATATTCTTCCATCTACTTTTCGGCCGTGACCCCTTCTCTTCGACACCTTGCTGCCTCTCGAAGACTCTTCCTGCAATTACACTTCGGGTGCCGTCGCCCGCGCCAATGCTGCTCGCCACATTGCTCGAGATCAGCTTGGTGCATCCCAGCGCTCTCAAAAGTGCCGTTACAACCTTCATCATCGTGACGTCCACTACCCTCCTGGCTCCCTCGTTCTCCTTTGGCTCCCGGCCCGCCGTGTGTGCACGTGCGAGGAACTTCTCCCTCGCTACGTGGGCCCTTACCGCGTCTTGCGGCAACTCGCGAATGTGGATCGCCCTCTTCGCACCAAGTATCCTTCCACAAACCCTCATCCAGAAGCTGTGCATGTCACCCATCTGGAAGCGTATCATTCCTGTTCACCTATATAGCTCGCACAGGGTCTGTGCTTCTCCCGCGCGGGGGAAGTAATTTTACGGTATGCTGTACGAGGCGACGACAGCGTGCATGCTGATGTGGTGAGGAAGACGGCGCTGAAGCTAGTTAGTTGATTATGGTGGATTAGAATAGAACAAGTTTGAATTAGGGTGAATTGCAGTCGATTCGAGTAAGGGGATTGAGAAGATCACGTTGGAATAGGGTGAATTAAGCCAGATTAGGACAGAATGAGATGGATTGGGGGAATTAAGTTGGATAGAATATAAATAAGTTGGATTAAAGGTGAACTGCTAAAGCATTCGTAGCCCGTGCGTAAATACTCTAAGGTGCCTCCCTACTTTAGAGGCACAAATTAGGAGAAGGGAGGGATGGCTGGCACGCACAATAATTCATAAATCCTAGCCGTACTGCTGAAGCTCTTACCCCCGGAACACTTCTAGGTCTCCCAGTCTTGCCATGTATTTCAAGTTAAGGCTTTCGAAAGCGCGAAGCCCTTCATTGTGGCCTCAACGCGTCTCTTCAACGCGACTGGAAAAAATATTGGCGCGAGAAGGTCGAAGATTCGACGACGAAGTAAGTTCGAAGGAACACAAGAAAAGAACATTACGGAGCGGCTCGCGCGAGCGCAGCGTACATAGCAAGCCGGAAATAGTGTTTCAACTTGTCTATACGCCAAAGCCGCACTTCATGTAGCGTATGCAGTCCGTGAAAGTGAATACTCTAACCTCGTGTTTTGAGCGCAGCCCTGAGCATTATTCCTTTTTTTTTCTCTCTCTCTCTCTTTTCTGCTCTTTCGAAACAACGGAGTGGTGGTTTCTTTTGAAAATAAGAAAAAGAAAAACGCGTGAAACGGAAGAAATCCAGGCCAACTTTCGGAAATGCGCTTGACGCCGCATGCCCGGCTACGCCCTTCCTCCTATATCGGAGGGCGTTCGACTTGGCAAGGGAAGCAGCAAGTGTGTAGTACTTCGAGAGTATGTGCGCTATGAGTTCCGTGACTTCGCCTGCCTTTCTTTCCGTTCATTTAGTTTGTTGTTGTTTTTTTCTGTTCTTCTGCCTTGCTGGAGCGACTCAGCCACGCTCCATCGCTCTTGACAAACGACGGCGTAGAGCCAAAGACGGAGACGCCGGAAGGAAGTCTCCTCCGTCGCTCACTTGCACAAAAAAAGCATGCGTCAGGCAAAGAACACGTTTAAAAAATGGCGGGGAAAAAAACGTGCTCTGTTCCTGCGCGGGGCACTGCCTTGTTGGCAAGCGGACAGAAGCGTGTCGTCGTTCCTCAGGCCTACCGAGATGCATGGTATAGTGGTTGTGGAGGAGACAATCGCGTCGTGCAGGCGACCGCGGTGTCTCTGCCTCTTCTTTCCGAGACTGGGACGCACCTGCCACTCACTTTTCTAACGCCTATTTCTGGAGTCACCCGCCGCCTCGGGTTGGTGGCCTGGTCGGGCGAAGCAGTTTGGTCGGGCGAAGGAACTGGCGGTAACACGGGGCCACCACCGCACGGTGGTGGCCCCGAGTTACCGCCGACGTGGTTGGGCCTCTCGCCTCTTTCACGAAGACAGGGGTTCAACACTAATGTTTTATATGAGCCATGAGGGACCCACGTATTCACTTGCAAAGGTGCCACGTCTTCCACATAAGGACTCTGCATCTGCTTGATGCGCAGACGTCGCTTCTCGAACTTATAAAAACGCCACGAGCACTCAGGTCAGGATATATGAAGGTAGAGCATGCGGTTAGATTTCGAAGTAAGGAGCGAAGGGCCGGGGAAGATGAAATAAACATTATATTTACAGAGGTATTTAAAGAGTGGGGCTCTCATCTTGTTACGCCACAGTAAGAGACAAGTTACTTTGTCCTCGTGCACTTGGTGACGCGCCTGCATAAAGGGTGGAATACCCTTTCTCTCTATGTGCTTCCTAGAAAAGACAATCGGGCTTTCTACAACGTCAAGAGACAAACAAATAGCTATCAAGGAATGTTATGTGACGGCCAGCCGAGATCCCCTCTTGAGTACACATGGTACTAAGGTGCAGTAAAGGCTGACTCGAAGCATTATTCTGCTGTGTGCTTCTGGTACGTGCTTTCTGGTCCTGGAGTAAGTCCCTTTATTTTGTTTTTGTTTTTTGGAGGGGGCGGGGGGGGGGGGGGGGGCAGAGGGGTTGGATAAAGGGAGGTGGAATGTTATAACTTTCTCTCCTTTTCTCAACCCGTGGTTGAATTGGCAATTAAGGTCAAGAGCGCTTCATGGAAAGTACAGAAGAATGGTTGGTTGGTTTGTGGGGTTTAACGTCCCAAAGCAACTCAGGCTATGAGAGACGCCGTAGTGGAGGACTCCGGAAATTTCGACCACCTGGGGTTCTTTAACGTGCACTGACAACGCACAGCACACGGGCGCCTTGCTTTTCGCCTCCATCGAAAAGCTGCCGCCGAGGCCGGGATTCGATCCCGCGTCCTTGGGAACAGTAGTCGAGCGCCGTAACCACTGCGCCACCCCGGCGGGGTAGTACAGAAGAATGATCTTCGTTGCGCCCTAAAGCGACGGAGCGCGATGTCATGAAACACACAAGACACGAGTCTAAAACACTGATTATTTGAAGGCAAAATATAAATGGGTCGTAATAGAGGAAAATTCTTGCGCCACTTCTGTATGTGAGAAAATATTTCTTTTCGCAAAATAGTACTAATGGAGTGAAAGGAGATAACATAGGGTGTGCACCAGGGCCTGAAAGTGCTGTTTAAATATGAAGAAAGAGAGCTAAAGAAGAACTGAAGGATACGCCAATTTATCCCTGGTTTCTTTGACGCGGTTCTTTCCCTAAAGCTGTGGTGCCTCTAGCCCAACTTCGCTACGAGGAATATGATGCAGCAGCTCCACCCAGTGCAGAGTAAGGCGTCGCAACTATGTCGCGTGCTCCTAGCCAATTAGGGACGCGATGAACGGAACCGATTTGTAACACGGCACGAGGTCATTAGGAAACCAGGGGAAAAACGTAAAGAGGAGTAATGCCTATTACATGGGAAGCCAGGGCGAAAGGGAGTGACCAACCGCAGCTGGTGCTCACGACACGCCAACGAGAGATAGTACTAGGGAACCGCCGCTAAAGCTGCAGTCAGACAGGCATGGAAAGGACGGTAGTCTTGAACCCATCGGCCAGAAAATGTCTCCCTTAACTTCGCCGGCGCCGGAAAGGAGCGCAATTATAGTTACACCATCACGACAAAGCACTAATACTAGCACTTAGCGATTGGACATAGTCTTCATCTTTGCTCACATCAAATAACTAACACGACACATTAGGCTAGCCCCTATACGAACGCACATACCCGCATAGTTAAAAGATGACGCACAGACATCTGGGCACAGCAATGGCCACCACATTTCTATCTGTAAAGGAGATGTGTGTCGTGTTCACTTGGGCACATGACGGAATATAGAGCTGAAATAATGCCAAAACAGCGCGGTCTAATCAGTGAACAAACAACAGGTCCACGATGTTTTTGTATTTATATTATGTTCGGAAGAGAAAAGCTTTTAATTTTTATATATTAGAACTCCATGCATTAAGCTAGGTGGAACCAATGTTCCACTGTTCCACACAAAGCGGAATCTAGCATGCGGTGCAGCCTGTGCGCACAACTCCCATATCATCGTCAGCGTCCTCTTTCCAGTCCAGGTGCTTCTATGAACTCACGCAAAATAATTTGTAGTCGTATGCCAATCAGGTCTTTTTCTGTGACCTCTCTCCCAGCTTCTCTCAAACCGAGAAAATGTGGCCAACGTTTGTAGTGTAGCACACAGCTGCCTCTCTCCCCACCTCCCCTCGATGCGGGGCGTGGCTCTGCACATTCAAAATCCCCGTAAGGATTTCCAATTTTCGGCCTAAATATTGATTTTCTATGGACACCGGAATAGTTAGCGAGTCGGTCATAATTACTAACCACCACGTTCGAGCAGAATCCCTTCGTAGTCTTCAGTTTCTTTCTTTTTCTTTGGAACTACAAATTTAAAATATCAGCGCTCAATCACTCGTCGCAAAGAACAAGAGCGGCAGACTAAATGTTCTGATTAAAAGATAACAAATAACCCCCGGGTAAAACTCAAGAAACTTGGAGCTTGTTTTGCCACCAGAAGCAAGCTGACAAAGCAGCCAGTTTTGGAGGTCGCTCCGACCGCTCCTATATTGCAATGAAATTTCCTTAAAAGTTGGGACGCTGGTAGCATGTGATACTGAGACTCCGACTTCTAGTGACCTTCGTAACTGATACTTTCTTTGAACAAAGAAGCGCCATTAAAGAAAGTGTTTCATATATTTATTTTTTATATATATATATATATATATATATATATATATATATATATATATATATATATTATATATATATATATATATATATATATATATATATATATATATATATATATATATATATATATATATATATATATATATATATATATATATATATATATGTGTGTGTAAGTATGTAAGTGGGATATCACGAGGATGTGCTCTGCGCGCAACTGTCTCATGGGGGCTCCTGCCATGCACTGCCAGCCCTAATCTCAGCTCTGACCGCCCCACGCAGCCGCACAGGGGCGACATTTTCACGCCAGGCACATATCGTGGGTATGACGAGGAGACTCATCCGCATCGCGATGCGCCTACAGCGGGCGAACCGTTTAGCCGCGTTTCCGAGTGAAACGCGACAGGCAGGCTTTTGTGTTCACTCGCTCAATGCAGTACGCGCTGCAGGGTGTATGTACGGCGCATACGCTACGAGTGTGAGTTCCACTATACCTCGGTGAGGACGAACGGGGCTCCAGAATGCGAAACGAGAGGGTATATGGGAGAAGGTCCCGTTTTACGGAAAAAAAGACATTCCGCCAATCGCTCACTCGGTTTATTTCTTTTTTACCCTACTTGTCGTTCCTCCGTAGTGGGTGCTTTTTCGTACTGTGCTGTGTTCTTCTCATTCTCTCAGCTTTTCGAGCCGCTGGAAAATACTAAGCAGGTTGCGTGCGTGCTCAGCAAAGAGTGTGCCTGCTTCTCGGAATTCCTGCTGACGCTGACTCACTCGTGCCTTTGTCGCTGCTTCGCAATATTTATTTATTCTCTATTCTCTACTTTCCTTTCACGGGAACGCTTTCTCTGTTCGTTTTGCTTGCCGGTTGTTCCAGACGTCGGTACACTCGCCCGTTCCTTTCTTCTTCGTTCGCCTGTTTTCTCTTTTCTTCAGTGTCGTCCGAAAAACCTTTCTCGAAATTGTTCTGCTCCTCCTCTTGAGCACGGTGTTCGCATGCAAGTCAGAGCTTTCATTTGAATGGTGCCGACCGCGATGAGTTTCATAAGGTCACGCGTTTTTTCGCAGTTGCGTGCAACTTAATCCTATTCGCTATAACGTCAGCAAAGGCCTGTACGTAAACTTTAGGATCATAACGCGCACGATACGTAGCAGCGGTTTGTTTTGTTTCATATTTATATAGTAACTATTTCATTCAGTCACCCATTCGCTGTACAAAAAGACCAATTTAGAGCGCTGTTAGCAAACAGATAGTGTTCCCTTGCTAAATGCCAGTTACTACATACCTTGAGTACCAGAGAGAAAGAGAGAGATAGACCTTGAGTACCAGAGAGAAAGAGAGAGAGAGACAGAGAGAGATTTTGGATGTTATTAATCTTTATTATTGCGACTGCGCCAGGTTTCGAGCCGTCGCGTGGTTTCGGCGCATGCCATGCTTGACCTTGAACAGCCGAGGAGGAGGAGGAGGAGGAGGAGGAGGAGGAGGAGGAGGAGGAGGAGGAGGAGGAGGAGGAGCAGAAGAACAACAACAACAACATGAATACTGTTAACTTACGCTCTCGCGTCATACATTAAAAGGATGAGCTTAAATGTCCCCAATAATGTAGTACCTTACAGTGATAGGGCGTGATAGGGGAATAGTGTAGTAGGCAAAAGAAGCTTCCGCCATTGCTATCGCAATTCAACTAGAATTAGAGTTAAACCGCAACTAATTTTTTTTCTTTCTCGTCTTCCTAATCAGTCCCTTTTTCATTTCGCTCCAGTATACCACCTGAGCCGTCCCCTTAATCTCTACTGCCAGCTCTCTGCACTCCTTAGCTGGAAATGTCTCGCGTCTGCCAGCAGCTGGCTAACATCATCTTTGGGGAGTGCCCCTCCGCAAACGTTGGCATTCACGGAGACGAACGCCGCCGAGCAGTCTTGTTTTGTTTTTGTTTTTGTTTTTGTCGCAGTTTTCTCTTTTCTCTCTCTCTCTCTCTCTCTTCATGTCTCTGTATGCTGACTTTCTCTACCGAGTTATGTGCAGTAGTTTGTGGAAGCAACCGGGCATCTGGCGCATATGATTTGGTACTGAGTCCGACAACTGACACCGCCTTTTTCGTGCGAATGCGTGCAGTGCTAAATGAATCAGTGGTTAATGAACTTTTAATGTCAAAACTAATACTATGAGCTAGGAATCCCGCTTTCTTCAAGGTATCCAGATTGTTAAGGACCGCTTATGGTATTTTAACGTACACTGTGTTTGACCTGTATAAAGGAAAAAAAAGTGCCCATAGACTGCATGAACCCTATGAACACGTGTGCAGTTGCTGGACGCCACATCCACTCGTCTATAAACGTACACTTCATGGACAGCGCATTAAGAAGTGAAGCGCATAACGTTGTTCTATTCTTCTGGGGCCTTAACTCGCGGCAGGCGTTGCGCTTCTGTCCTGCACTCTCTCCTGAATAAAAACAGAAGGAACGTATTTCCTCACGTGCGGATCACTCTTCTGGTACATCGCTGAATTGGCCGCACACTGGCGCCGTAATTATTGGCCCAAAAATATTCCAGCTTTGAGGTACCGCTGGGAGCAGAGCGCTAATTAACATTAAATTCCGCCCTACGCAGCCTTTTCTCTGAGAAAGGAAAGCCTTGATTCGCGTGAAATGAGGTTCCTCTCGGCATGTAACTCAAACAGGAGCATATTCGGGCCAGTCGTTCTACTCACTAAACTAGAGCACAACCAGCAGTATTCAGCAGAAGGCCACTTTCAGTGTATCTAAAGGAATTTCCCAGTATGGAGCCTAGGGCTCGGGTCAAGAAATCGATAACCTTAATATTGGCCGTTGCTCATCAATACACCTGCAAATAAATATAAGCCTTTCTGAGATACGTTCTGACCCCACTTTTTGCTTAGCCTCGTTATAGTAGCCATAAGCAGCTACAACCGAAAGCCATGCTTACGTTCAGAAAGCTCCAGTTCATAGCATTGCTTAACTTTGCTCAGGCTTCTAGTCATATGGCTTTTCTAGTGTGGATGTTAATTTCGATGGCTTCATGGGTAAAGTCTATTTCACCTTGGAGGCCTTCCTACGAAATATGTCGAGCACCATTCTCCGCGGCTCTGTCTTTGCACTGACAGCTCTGATGTTTGGCGACATCACAAACAGGAACACATGTGAGCTCATCCAAGCGAGGAGAAATCAGCCCAGCATGGAACCTTCGTAAATCATGGCAACTCGATCCACATGGACGCGTGGCGTTGTTTATTCTGCTGCATTGTCGACAAATTTTAACGCTTTTAAATCTCCAGCATTTATAGGGCCAGGGTTTAGAGCTTTTCTGATCTGTCAATGTCTGCTGTGTGACCTGCTCTGAGGTGTCAGCAGCAGAGGTGGGCAACCTCATGAGGTTTCGACCTCATGAGGTCAACCTCAACCTCAAAATGACCTCAACCTCACGCAGTGAGGTGAGGTTGAGGTGAGGTCGGCCACACCTGAAATATTTTTGAGTGAGGTCAGCAAATGAAACCTCAACCTCATGCATGAGTTTGAGGTTAAGTGAGGTCGTAACTTAGGGAGGTCGGTTTGTGAGGTCGAAATTATGGTTTCCCACAGAGATAAAATAGCCAGCAAAACACCTTTCATAATACCTGTCGTGTACACTCTTTTGGCTCTACCAACGCGCACGTAACGAACGGTTTACGTCTGTGCGTTTGTGTTCGACACGAAAAAAAAAAAGGGGGGGGGGGGGGGGGTGTAAAGTACAGCGCGGCAAACAAGTGGGGTCGGACGACGCTTGCAAACTTGAAAGAAAGTGAAACAAGATCCCGCCACCACTCTGAGCGAGTTTGGGAAGTGAAGAAAGTCTGCGCAAACTCGAAGGCTTTCCAGACCTACGTGGGTGTGCCGACTTCTGGAAAAAAAAAAAGAAAAGAAAAACTAGAATAGTAAAGAAGAGGGAAGCGCAAGATCTAGCAACCAAGGAATTGCTTGGGGAGGACGGCCTGAGAGAGGAGGTTTCACAGAGGCATATGGAAAGAACAAGATTGCAGAAGAAACGAAAGATGAATGGCTTGACGATAAGTCGCCCCACGAATTAGTAAATAAAATCTGCTTTTGCTATTGTATATTGTACGAGTTAACGCGAAAGACAGCAATAGGACTGGTTGTATCTGTGCAATCCACTCTTTCATTATTATTATTATTATTATTATTATTATTATTATTATTATTATTATTATTATTATTATTATTATTATTATTATTATTATTATTATTATTATTATTATTATTATTATTTATGTCACTAGACATTTAAGTAACCCTCACATAAAAAGCTTAATTTTATGTGCCCTTCTCGAAAAATCATTGAAGAACCGTTATAGTTCACAATTGAATGTGCTATTTTGTTTGTTCTTGCACTGAAGTTGATCATCTGTATATTTATCTTTATTTTTATTGGTGTATATTCTAAACGTTGTTTTGTAGGTTGTACTTTTATACTAATTACTTGTTACACTGCTTCCCATTTTTGCTCTACATTTCTACCTCACTTGCTTTGTTCTGGCACGCCCCCCCGACAGTCTTGTACTACGGGACCTCCTTCTGTGCAACTCTTACTGTATTATTTTTTTATTATGTATGTATGATATAAACTTGAAACTTGAAACAAACAGGTGACTGACGACTGCCTGCAGTCATTCTTTTCTCATACCCTATGTGAGCTAGCGCCTTTTTGAATGTTTCTTTATCGAGGGCCTCCCCTCCGTTTTACAGCTTGAAGCCAAAGTGGCGGGCGCGCCTTTTGTTCGTAAGTTGGCTTGTGTTCTTTCGGCTCCGCAGCCGGTGTCCGATCTCAACTAGCGGACGAAGCGCGGACCCGGGAACCCCTCGGCATTTCTTGGAAAGTAAGCCACTGCATATACGCGCGCCTCAGCCTCTGTTTTGGGGTTCCTTCTGTGAGTTTGTGAGCTTTAGGTATTTTTAAGTGCGTTTCTGTCAACGGGGTTGAGAGTTACAAGGACAGTGGCAGTGTGGGCGAGAGAGCGAGATGCGTGCGCAGTGCTCGAGCATGTGAATGCGCGAGTGAAGATCTGCGTCTCCTCTTCTCTTTAGTTTTCCAGTACACTTGTACACCCCTATTTTTCCTCCTTTCCTATTTTCGTTTTGTGTGGTCACTTACCAGTGCCCCCTCTCGCGTTTGTGCACCCGTTTACTCACAACCAGCCGCTTTTCTGCGGTACGGCCGATTGTAACCCCCCCTCCCCCCCCCCCCCCCCCCCCCCCCCCCCGCCCTCTTTCCCTTAAAAAAAAAAAGAAAAAAAAAAACGATTCTTTCTCTCGCGACAGTCTTTTTTTTTTTGTTGTTTTACTTATTTGGCTTTTGGTTGAGCGCTACCTCCGACTGGCGTATTCCTGTTGGTCTAAAGAAATATAAAGACAGGCCCTTCTCGCTTCTCGGAACACCGCGGCGGCTGCGCGGACTTCTGTCTCTTGTCGACCATGCAGCCATCTCATCGTTTCGCAGGGGGGACACGCCAGTCAGTGTTCAAACTCTGCTCTTCCTCGTAGACTCGTCGCCACCCTGCTCACCACCCGCTGACTTTCCTCTCTTGACGGATGTTATGCAGTCGAAGAAAAACGAAACAATTCTCCATGGGTTAAGTGTTCGCGCTTCCTTCTCCCAGTGGGCGTGGTTCTCTCTTCGCGACTAGAAGCTGGTGTCTTAGCCCCACGTTCTCATCGACACCAATCGTTCCTGGAACGTCTGCTTGGAAGTCGCCCCCAAACGGCGTCGGTGAGCCGCCCGAAATCGACAAAAAAAAAAAAAAAAAAAAGGCAGCATCTAAACGACATGCTGTGTTCTTCGCCATTTACCGTGGCCGTCTTTTTCAAGCGAAGACACGCAGCCATGGCCGTGGTCGGCGACTTGCTGTAATTTATGACGGAAGTTTCCGCCCTTTCCAGCTCAGGTCTGCCCTTCTTCTTCGAGGTCTATCGCATTGTTGCGTTCAGCATCGAGGGTGCATGACATGGTTTTAAGTTATGGCAGATGTGGTTATGGCAGATATAGCGAAAAAATCTAAATATGCCGATAATGATGTGTACGCGCGCAGTTGTCGAATTGACGAAGACATCGAAGGCCATTTCCGTTACAATAGCTACGCAAAATAAACGAAAAGCACTGTAAACTTGGAATGCATTCACTGCGACATGAAGCTGTGTGGACAAGGAAACCAGGAGTTGAGCTTCTCTCAGCATCTCAAGGTAATGTGCGAATTATCTCTCTTTAATTTACATCAATAAAAAAATGACTGTTTTGGGGCTGCAAATTCACCGTTAGTTATTATAAATAGAAGGGAGGATAATCTTTCCAATAATTTGTCACGGCGTTTGTTCTATACAGCACAACCCACTCGTCAGGATTATCGAAAGTAGCGCAAAGTCAAAAGTCAAGCACGCTTTACCTTTTCCTAAAAGCCGCGTTCAGACTACGTGCGCAACGGCTCTTCATATGGCAACATTTTGTTCCGTCCGCGTCTTGTGATCAGTCCAACGTGAGAAGTCAATTTGATAAAAGAATGTCAATACGCTTTAAAACGCGAGATTACTAATAACACGTCTTTTTTTTTTTTTTCATAAACTGGCTAACTCTGAACTCAACTACAAAGTCTACGAAACGAGATACATCGATAAGTGGCATATTAAAACATACAGAACAACATACGACTGTCAAACACTGGAAAATACGCTGCCATGTCTCCTGAATTCCCTTCATTTCACTAATATCCCACTTGAACATACCTCATACAAAAAACTGCTTGAATATTTCCTACTGAACGACACTCCATTATGAAAGTAAAAATTCTACATGGTGATTTTATTTTGCATGTGAATAATTATGTATGTGGTTTTATTTTTGTTTTTGTGACGAATACTTGTCATGTGCTTATGTAGTTTTCTGTAATACATGTATTGTGGTTTTTCTAAATTGTCACAAAAGTGGCCGCATTTATATTTCATAATATGGCAATTAACCATATGTAGTATATTCTAGAAGAGTTTATTGATATATGTCAGTGTATTCTGTTTGCCTCTGCCTTGTCGGTAGTAATGTCAAGAGCACGCGTACGTGCACGTTCTCGTCGCGGGGTAGTTTCCGCGCAGTTAGAGAAACCCCCTCGCAGTGCGCGAGCGGGGACGTCCTCCCAGCTTGTTTTACAATGTCACCCCTAGCAGGGCCGAAGTTGCTGGCGGACGTGCATCCTTTTTTGGTTGTTTTGTTTGTGACTTACGTTTTTTCATCCGCAACATGGCGGCCATGCAGTGTGGAAGTTGCGGGGCCTACGTGCCCCTTCCTGCGTGTGCACTTGTGCGTGTTTGTTCTACGGACCCTGACTTGGGGAGGGAACTGTTGTGTGGGCGTGTCTTACGCATTGTCAACCGAAGGCTAGAAAAGAAGCCGACTCGGACCCAACGGCAGTGCGCCTCTCGCCTCCAAGCACTCCGGGCTCCCCGAACCGCCGCCGCATCGCACCACGAAGACTTCGCCCCAGGGCTCCGGAAGGACCATCGCCTTCGAGAGCTCCCCATCTGCGTCGTCTTTGTGAGTGGAGTGCCGCCGCGCTCGTCGGACAATATGCCCGTTTCCTAGTTTCTTCTGAACTTTTTCTACACTCGTCTTATCTTGTTTTAAACGTCTGTGTTCAATTTGCATGTATCTTGATAGTGAGAATTTTGACTGATGTATTTGTAATTGCTAGTTTTTTTTTTGTACGCTACCTTAACTGTGTTGTTTTAAATGCCTGTAAATGCTTGCGTCGTATCATCCTGTGTATAATACTAAGAATATATAGTTGTTTTTCCATCATTGACTTCGTGGCTCTGTTCTCATTCACAACGCTGAACGTAACCGGCTAACGCTGGGCGTCAAAGTTCCAACTACCTTTGCCTCGGTTCGAGAAGGCGTTTCGCACCCCTTCCGGAGCCGTGACAAATTCTGGCGTCCGCGACAGGTACTTTGACGTAACAAGTAAGCGTTGTGGAAGGAGACCGAGCCTCGAACCATGAAGTGATCTCGAAGGGTGACATTTGAGAAGTGTGCATTGCTGATAGATAGTTTTCGGTTTTTTGGTAGTTTTTATGCACTTGTGACATGGATCTAGAGAAATTAGTATCCATAGGTGGACAGTTAGGTCTCTCAGGAGTCGAACTGAGAAAATGGATAGAGGATGAGCAAGCTAGGCAGAGGGAGGAAAGGTCTCTCGCTAGACAAACCGCGGAACAGGAACGCGCGGCAGCAAAAGAGGCTGGTGAACTCGAAGCCAGGCTTCTTCAGCTAAGATTAGAGCTTCGCCAGGCGGGAGATGATTCCGTAGTAAGGGCTGATGGTCGCGACGTAGTAGCGGAACCCAGTTTCCGCCTTAACACCAGCAGGTTGCTTGTTTCATTTGACGAGAAGAAGGACGATCTAGATGCTTACATCAGGCGGTTTGAGGGCATAGCCCGTAGCCAGAAGTGGCCTGAAGATCAATGGGCGACGGCATTAAGCACATGCCTAAGCGGTGAGGCGTTGAACGTTTTCGGGCGACTCACGCCGGCAGACGCCTCCGATTACAAGAAGGTGAAGGCGGCGCTCTTGAAGCGTTTCAGGTTTACAGTCGAGGGTTTCCGTGAGAAATTCCGGGGTGGCAAACCAGCCGACGGCGAGACAGCCGCACAATATGCAGCGCGTCTAAGCCATTACTTAGACCGCTGGGTGGAGCTGTCCGAAATCCCCCTAGAGTACAAGTCGCTGCGTGAGCTGTTTATTAAGGAGCAATTTCTGAGCAGTTGTCACGCCAGCATGTCGTTGTACTTAAAAGAACGGAAGGCAGAAAAATTGCAAGACATGATCAACCTCGCTGATCAATTCTTGGACGCGCAAGGCGGTGTCAACTTAGCGAGGGGAAGGAAAGAAAGCCGGGAGGAAGCGAGCAAAGCAGGAGGCGCCGAAAGGAAGGCCGTCGAGAGGGGAGCGTTGAGATGTTATCTCTGCGGCCGGGCGGGACACAATGCCGCGCACTGCCGGAGCAGCGACACTGCCAACCATATCCTCCACTGCTTCAAATGTGGCCGAAGAGGGCACAAAGCAAATGTGTGTCGGCAAGGGGCGCCTGACAAAACCCAGGCAGCCTGTGTGTATTCCCCTCCGAGGGAAACAGAAGAAAACATTTGCGACGGCTACGTTGAGCTCAAGAATGGTAGCCGTATTCAAGTTGTCAGCGCGGTGCGAACGGTGGGACAGAAATCTTTGGTGGAAGGGTTACCCATAGTTGCGGGAAGTTTGGACGGGAAAACAATCACTGTGTTGCGTGACACCGGTTGCAACACCGTGATTATCCGGAGAGATTTGGTAGCTGAGGACCAGCTAACGGGGACGAGTAATCCCGTATACCTGGTGGACGGCACAGTGAAAAGGCTCCCAGGAGCGCAGGTGCAGGTCCAGACCCCGTATTACAGCGGAAATCTCGTAGCACTGTGCATGAAGGATCCAATATACGACCTGATCCTGGGTAATATAGAAGGTGCCAGGGCTCCTGATTATCCCGTTGAGAGAGTCGAAGGGACCACTTTGGAAACGGATCTGGTAGCCGAAGCCACCGCTGCCGTAGTGACTCGCGCTCAAACCGCAATGGGGCCTCAGAAGTTTCAGAATATTTGCACTCCGGACGCTGAAAGACAATTAGGGGACGGAGAAAGCTATGCGGCCGATCAAGAAAAAGATCCATCATTGCAATCGTGTTTCACCCAAATCGGAAAGAAATTAAGATGTCGGGATGGTGAAAGCAGCATTTTGTTCAAGAAGGAAGGCGGTCTTTTGTACCGATGCTACACGCAGAAGGACGGACGGCAGGTGCGACAGCTAGTCGCTCCCGAACGACACCGAGAAACGGTGATCAAGACGGCGCATGACGGCGTAATGGCAGGACACCTGAGGGCAAAGAAAACAAAAGAGCGGATTTTAAAAGAGTTTTTCTGGCCTGGCATCACGGCGGATGTTAAGAGATTTGTGGCATCATGCGATATCTGTCAGCGTACCACGCCGAAGGGGAGAGTGCCACGCGTGCCCCTTGGGAAGACACCAGTTGTTGACACCCCCTTCAATCGGATTGCCATTGACATCATCGGTCCAGTCTAGCAGCCGAGTTCTTCGCGTGTAACACATTATGGGTGTCAGAACGTCGGGGCGGACTACCTTAGCCGACTGTAGGGTTCATATGATTTTGAATGCATTATGGATTAATGGTTATGTTCCTCTATGTTACCTGAACTTCATTCTTGTTATGTGTTACTTATTGTATAGTGCATGTCCATGAGTTGTATCGGCCTGCGTGCCACGTTTTGTTTCTTTTTAGAATATTATTCTATAATATTCTGAAAGTGGGGGGCCGTGTCACAAAAGTGGCCGCATTTATATTTCATAATATGGCAATTAACCATATGTAGTATATTCTAGAAGAGTTTATTGATATATGTCAGTGTATTCTGTTTGCCTCTGCCTTGTCGGTAGTAATGTCAAGAGCACGCGTACGTGCACGTTCTCGTCGCGGGGTAGTTTCCGCGCAGTTAGAGAAACCCCCTCGCAGTGCGCGAGCGGGGACGTCCTCCCAGCTTGTTTTACAATGTCACCCCTAGCAGGGCCGAAGTTGCTGGCGGACGTGCATCCTTTTTTGGTTGTTTTGTTTGTGACTTACGTTTTTTCATCCGCAACATGGCGGCCATGCAGTGTGGAAGTTGCGGGGCCTACGTGCCCCTTCCTGCGTGTGCACTTGTGCGTGTTTGTTCTACGGACCCTGACTTGGGGAGGGAACTGTTGTGTGGGCGTGTCTTACGCATTGTCAACCGAAGGCTAGAAAAGAAGCCGACTCGGACCCAACGGCAGTGCGCCTCTCGCCTCCAAGCACTCCGGGCTCCCCGAACCGCCGCCGCATCGCACCACGAAGACTTCGCCCCAGGGCTCCGGAAGGACCATCGCCTTCGAGAGCTCCCCATCTGCGTCGTCTTTGTGAGTGGAGTGCCGCCGCGCTCGTCGGACAATATGCCCGTTTCCTAGTTTCTTCTGAACTTTTTCTACACTCGTCTTATCTTGTTTTAAACGTCTGTGTTCAATTTGCATGTATCTTGATAGTGAGAATTTTGACTGATGTATTTGTAATTGCTAGTTTTTTTTTTGTACGCTACCTTAACTGTGTTGTTTTAAATGCCTGTAAATGCTTGCGTCGTATCATCCTGTGTATAATACTAAGAATATATAGTTGTTTTTCCATCATTGACTTCGTGGCTCTGTTCTCATTCACAAAGCTGAACGTAACCGGCTAACGCTGGGCGTCAAAGTTCCAACTACCTTTGCCTCGGTTCGAGAAGGCGTCTCGCACCCCTTCCGGAGCCGTGACATAAATATTGTGTA
The DNA here is from genome assembly GCF_055883805.1 of Amblyomma maculatum. Taxonomy (NCBI): domain Eukaryota; kingdom Metazoa; phylum Arthropoda; class Arachnida; order Ixodida; family Ixodidae; genus Amblyomma; species Amblyomma maculatum. The sequence continues at coordinate 13,712,970 of NC_139351.1, read as the reverse complement.
CTACTTTTGCTGCCAAAGTAAACGGCTGGGTGCCTGTGGCCTTGTCAAGCTGCCCAAGAGGCAGCTTTTACTGTAGGCATCCTGCCACCATGTACTTTGTGGTGGTGAAATAAAGTTATTATTATTATTATAAAAGAATGTTATGGTACTACAACTTCCATATATACGTAAGTGGTCGATCTATTTTTTTTTTTTTTTTGTAACAGAGACGTAACACTGAAGAAACATTAGATTGCTTGTGATTTTGTCATACGATTCGATTTCAAATCGCTGAAAACTGTCTTCACCAAGAAATTATTACTTGCTTGTCATAGAGGAAACACTGTTTGACGGTCACAAATATGTGCGGCGTTTCACTGTAGACCTTCGGGTGTTCGCATCCAGCAGCGCCAAGGACGCAGAAGCATTACAGCGGGAATTAGGCCAAAAGTCACCATATCAAAACAAATTATAAAAATAAAATTTAAAGAGTTGAAACTGACCAATTATGCTGCCGTTATTAAGTCAGCCTGCTATAAATCAGTAGCCTCGCCGGCAAATGTTCATTTCAATTTTTTTTTTGTACTTTACGAGTAAGCCTCATCATATTCAATGTTATTTAAAATTTCTGCCATCATTCTGGCGTGTCACTTGCACAGAACCTGTGCCTTGACGTTTCATAGTTAGTGTTCTCAAGGAAAAAATCTTTTCTAATTTTTTTTTTTGAGGTCGCGCAATCGACCTCAAACTCACACTTTGAGTTTGAGGTGAGGTTGAGTGAGGTCGGTGGTGACATCAGAAAAATTGAGGTGATGTCACCTGGTCAAGCCTCAACCTCAAAGCATGAGGTTGAGGTTGAGTGAGGTCAAGAAATTTTTATTGAGGTTGAGGTGAGGTTGCACTTTTTGAGGTCAAATGCCCATCTCTGGTCAGCAGAAAAGAAAGTTTACACCCGAGAGAGAGAGAGAGAGAGAGAGCGAAACGTGGAACAACGGAACTTGTGGCTCGGAGTCAAACGAGTTATTTATACCTATCGACTATCGCTGAACCTTCGGGTGAAATTACTTGTGCGCCCTGATGCATAACTGCATGTTTAAATTTCGCTAGTAACCGAAAACTGAAGACAGATATAATATGTGGTGTTCATCCTTGAACACGTTATAGTGCGATCTCCCTGATAGAAACTGCTCCCCGACACATACAAACACACGCACACGCACACGCACATACATACACACACACACCACACACACGCACACATCATACACACACAGACCACACACACACGCACACCACACACACCACGCACACACACAAACATACCACACACACACGCACACACGCACACACCACACACACGCGCACACACACCACATACACACACACACACACCACACGCACATACACACGCACGCACACACACGCATGCAAGCACAGAATGTTCAGGTGATGACATCTTTGCCACGGAAGAAAAAGATAGAGGGAACAGGATATCAGCATGTGGAACTCAGTTCTGCACTGCGCACATGTCGACTTTTCACGGGATGAAGGATACTATTCTAAGCCGAAGTCCGATCCTCAAGTTGCGTGACACAAGCCATGAAAATTGTGGAAGCCATTGCGCATCGGACTTCCCCGGCTGCTGTGCGTTGAGCTGGCGCAACGGTCAGATAAAGTTCATGCCCTCAATGGAAATTTTTAACTCGAGATAAATGAGCGCTCGTTTCTTCTGTTGCCTTAATAACCGCGAAATGGTCTGTTTTTGGAGGCAAAGTGCGTCATGCGTGCTGTCTCTGCGGGTCATTCTTTCTTGTATTCAGAAGTGACCACACTTATATAAGTCGGAACCTTTTCATTCATCATTAAATTGGAGTTAGAAACTGTCGCTAAGGGTGTCTCTTTTCTGCGTGTCGTACCTTGCCATTTGCGCTTAAGACGATACGGATAAACAACCATCTTGCATCGTATCCTAGTGAATCATATCGCTGATCATGCATTACGCACAGCAGCTGACCGGCCCATCAAGCTGCTGACGAATCTTTTATGTTTGCCCTGTTCGCATCCTAACAAGGCACAAATAAATCTTCAAACGTTTAATGCAACATTCCCCTTCAAATAAAGGAAGTCAGCAGTCACCGATGTTGATGGGAAAGTAAGAGAAGGACAATTTTACAACTGGAAATGGTTGCCACATCTTTGAAAGATAATTGATTAAGACGTAGACGAAAAAACAATCACATGCCCCCGGTGGGAACCGACCACTCGACTTCCGAATTTTTCTTCTGTCCTATACTTTTTTGAGCTGTAGCGGAGCATGTTTGTTTTAATTTCGCATGTATTTACGTTGTGTGTAACCTTGAGAGTGTTCACCAGTGCTATCTCCATTTATAGCGGCGGACGTAACACATTTGTGTTACTGGAAATGTGTTCTCGATCGCGATCGAACGTTCTGGGCTGGAGGCACGCTGAAAACCCCTTTAGGAAAAAAAAAAAAAAAGCGTTCTTTATGGCAGTATTATATTGACAGACATTGCATTTCTTCTTCGCGCAAAAATACCGAGGGTCCGTATAGCTGGCAGTCAAGAAAGAAAGGAAACGTGGGCAAACCTTCGTCCCTGTTTCATTATTGCGCCTTCTTTTTTTGACGTCACCCCGCAGGGGGCATCTGCTAAAGCAGATGTTTGCGTGTACTGTGCGACACCACGGACCCCGAGCACCCACGCTTAGCCGTGCGTGGCATCGCCGTGTCTGGGGAAAAGGGGATCCTGGTGGTTGAGCCGATGCCGAGTGTTTGGACCTTTAAGGCCCCTCGGCGGAGGCAACACACCACTTTGGCCCACGCTTCCCACAGACGGCACCTTCGGGCTGACCCACCCGGGGGAAATCGGCAGTCGCCTTTTCCTATCCTCCCCTTCATCTTTCACGTTCCTATCTTCTACCCTACAACTCTCCTGTCCTCTACTCTCTTCCGGTTTTTCCTTACTTCCAGGTGGCGAGGGTTAACCTTGTGTGGCTGACTACCCTGAGTTACGCCATATTAGGTTATAGTTACGGTGTACAGCTGACGTGGACAGGACTTGCCTGCCAATTCCTGCCCCGTCCCCTCGTTGGGCTCCATGGTGGGTGGCTGGCGCCGCGGCCGAACATCATACATTATTTATGGCTTCTTCCTCCAAACAAACTGATCGCCTTTCCAAGAAAAGGCGGACCGATGTATCAGCCCAGTTCTTTTCAGCAAAGCATGACACTTTCCCTAAATATCATGTGATCCACAGTGAAAGCCCTGCCAAACAAGCTCGGCTAATATCCCCCTTTGCAGTATCTAGGTCTCTCACAACCATACTAGGCCCAGGATACAAAGTTAGTAAACTGGCTAGCGGGGATCTCCTGCTTGAGCTGCAAAGCAAACTCCAGTACAGCAACCTTCAGCAACTTACAACATTTGGGGATATCCCAATAACGGTCAGTGCTCACAGATCCTTGAACACAGTCCAAGGCGTGATATCAGAGAATGACTTCCTGTCACTCACCGAAGAAGAACTTCTTGAAGGTCTTTCTGAGCAAAATGTGATCGGTGTACACAGGATCAAAATCCGGAAGAACAACCAAGAAATACCAACAAAGCACATAGTTCTGACTTTCAACTCCAGCAAACTCCCTGAATCCATTGAAGTCGGTTACATCAAAGTAGACATCCGGCCCTACATTCCAAACCCTAGACGTTGTTTCAACTGCCAAAGATTCGGTCATGGCTCCCAGAGCTGCCGTGGCCGACAAACATGTGCAAAATGTGCCTCAAATGAACACAAATCTGACGAGTGTGAAGCTGCGCCACACTGCGCAAACTGTGCAGGTGAACACGCCGCGTACTCACGGTCATGTCCTTCTTGGAAGAAGGAGAAGGACATCATTACCATAAAAGTCAAGGAAAACATAACGTTTAAAGAGGCACGACAGCGATATCTTGTTAAACAGGGCACTTTTTTGTTCACAGCCAAACCGAACTATTCCAATGTGGTGGAGCATGGGGGCAGCACACCACAACAGGATTTGGTCTCCGCCGAGGGTAAGCCTCAGGCAGGGCCATCCTTGCCCCAGGCAGAAGCAGCGAAAGCTGCCCTGCCATCGCAGAAACAGGGCACACTGGCCCCAGAGCCAACAGCCCAAAAGGCTTCTCCCCCAGAAGGGAAGCCTGCAACCAACACTCCTAACTCTCCCCAAACGTCCAAAGCCCCTGAGGCAATGGACACAACCCCTTCCTCGTCCACGCTGCAGCGGCGGCATAACTCTCTAGAAAGAAAACGGAGAGAAAAACCTCGTATAACAGGACCAGAAAAACCTGAAACCTAAATTCAGGTACATTCAAAAAAAAAAAAAAAAAATGGCGTTCCTCATACACTGGAACTGCCGAGGTCTCATAAACAACTACAACGATATAAAAGACATTTTACATTCATTTTCTCCTGTAGCCCTTTGCCTACAGGAAACTAACTTAGGACCACACCAAAACATTTTAAAAGGACACAACGTTTTTCGCTGCGACCGAAAAGAAGCAAATAGGTTATCTGGAGGTGTCGCTATTGTAGTGCAGAATGGAGTAGCAACACGTGAAATTAGCCTCAAAACCAAGTTCGAAGCTGTTGCTGTCTCTATCATTCATTATAAAACAATAACTATATGCTCACTGTATCTCCAACCGCACCTAACTGTAACCCTTCATGATCTGGAAGAGCTTTTAGAACAACTGCCAGAACCATATCTGGTTGTTGGAGATTTTAATGCGCACTCCACTTTTTGGAGAAGCGATCAGACAGACACTAGAGGTCGTATATTAGAGGATTTTATATTATACAATGATGTCTGCCTGCTAAATACAGGAAAGCATACATACTGCTCCCCAAGCACGGGGAAAATGAGCATTTTAGATTTATCATTTAGCTCCCCATCAATTTTTACTGATTTTAAATGGGACGTCTTTGACAATCCTCTAGGAAGTGATCATTTGCCTGTCATTATCAGCCTAACACCCTCACCCTCCATCACTCTAAACAAACCCAAGCGGTGGAAGCTGCACCTTGCGAACTGGGCTCTATTCCAGTCTGAAGCCAGCCTGGAAAAGGTCTTTTCCGAAAAACTCAGTGTTGACGAGATAAATGAAAAATTTACGGCCTGCATCATTGACGCAGCACTTGTAGCTATACCACAGTCTTCAGGAGTGGTACTGAAAAATCGCAAAGTCTGGTATTCTCAGGAGTGCAGAGATGCAAAGAAGAAACAAAACAAAGCTTGGGGAACCTTTCGCAGGTACCCTACAAACGAAAACCTCGTAAAATTCAAACAGGCGAAAGCTAGGGCACGGTACATCCGCCGAAACGCTGAGAAGGCTTCTTGGCAAAAATACATATCATCAATAAATAGCTCAATCACATCAAAAAAAATGTGGGAGCTTGTTCACAAACTGGATGGCAACTTCTCCCCGTACACAGTCCCCTTTCTAACATCTCCTGGCACCCAAACAAACTTACAGGAACAGGCAGATATTCTAGGCGATCATTTTTCTGCAATTTCAAGCTCACTACACTACCCAAAATCTTTTATAACATACAAAAACAAGGCCGAAAAACAAAAACTGCCAACAAGTGGAAGTACGAATGAAACATATAACAAGTTAATAACACTACAAGAAATAAACACTGTTCTATCTGCCGGCAAGAAGACTGCACCTGGCCCAGATCAAATTCACTATCAGATGCTAGCACATCTTTCTACACCTGCATTAGAAGCACTTCTGAAATTTTTCAACAAAGTATGGGTATCCGGGAGTATTCCTGAGGCCTGGAAAAAAGCTATTATTGTGCCTTTCCTGAAACCAGGAAAGCCACCAACGGCCCCCAGCAGTTATAGACCCATAGCTCTCACAAGTTGCCTAGCAAAGTCTTTTGAAAGTGTTCTTAATACCAGATTAGCCTTTGTCCTTCATTCCCAAGAACTTCTAGACATACACCAATGTGGGTTCAAAACAGCATGTTCTACCACGGACCATCTAGTCCGCCTTGAAAACACTGTTCGTGAAGCATTTATTCACAAACAGCACTGCCTTGCCGTCTTCTTTGATATGGAAAAGGCGTATGATACTACATGGAGGTTTGGCATCCTCCGTGACCTAGCATATTTAGGCATACGTGGTAGGATGTTAAACTGTCTAAAGGACTTCTTGTCAAATCGCTCATTCCGTGTGCGTTTGGGCTCAACTTTTTCAAAGAACTTTGTACAGGAGAATGGCGTACCACAGGGATGCGTCTTAAGCACAACTCTCTTTATAGTAAAAATGAATTCCATAAGCACAGTTATCCCGAAATCCGTAATGTATTCAGCTTATGTTGACGATCTACAGATTGCATACACATCCTCTAACGTATCTACATGTGAGAGACAGGTGCAGTTGACCATAAATAAACTAGCAGCATGGGCAGACACAAACGGATTTCAGTTTTCTCCTCAAAAAACAGTGGCTCTCCTATTCTCTCTCAAACGAGGCTTACAAACAGATCCTACACTACACCTGAACAAAACGAAATTACCGGTGAAAAACGAACACAAATTTCTAGGCGTAACTTTTGACAAAAAACTCACCTTTCTTCCTCATATAAATGTCCTGAAGAAAAAGGCTTCCAAATCTCTAAACATACTAAAAGTTCTTTCCCGTAAACACTGGGGCGCTGACAGGACATGCCTTAAACACATTTACAGATCTGTCGTACGCTCCACCTTAGACTATGGCTGCATAGTGTATGGGTCAGCTAGACCATCATATTTAAAAAAACTAGACCCGGTACATAACACAGGACTTCGACTCTCATGTGGAGCATACCGAACTTCTCCTATATCCAGTCTGCTTGTGGAAACAAATGAACCTCCTCTTGAAATCAGAAGAACTTCACTTACATGTGCCTATATATTTAAAATCAGATCTCTGCCAAAGCATATCTGCTATTCTCTAGTAACTAAATGCCCTTCTAGAACACTATTCACCAACAAACCCAATGCAGTGAGACCACTGCTCCTAAGATTTGAGCAAATGTGTCAAGAGGTTGAGCTACCGGATTGTTTACCTAGCATTGCCAAAAGACCTAACCCTCTGCCTCCTTGGTACCTGGTCCCTGAAGTTTGCGACCTCTCTCTTACACAGTTCCAAAAAACAATAACCCCACAAGAGCACTTCATACAAGAATTCCTTCAGCTGAAAGAAAAATACAGTAACTTCACAGACTTTTACACGGATGGCTCGAAAACAGATCATTATGTCGGAAGCGCAGTTGTTCAAGGCGAATGGGAGGAAATAATGAGACTTCCACAGTGCGCGTCCATCTTTACTGCTGAATGCTATGCTGTCTCTGTTGCCATAGAGAAAATAATGAAAGGAAACCTCAGGAGAAGTATTATTTACACAGATTCCCTAAGTGTAGTCACAGCCCTTCACACAAGAAATGCAGTTATACCAATACTTGGAAACATCATACACAGCATAGCAACACTTACAGATGAAGGACGAAGCATAAAAATTTGCTGGGTACCCAGTCATGTAGGAATCCGAGGTAATGAAAAAGCAGATATGTGCGCTGCCAAAGCTCGAGACAAGAAAATAAAACAAGTGCAGATACCATCTCAAGACTGCATGAAATTGGTACAGAGTAGACTGATACAAAAATGGCAGTCCACTTGGAACACTGAAACAAATAACAAGCTACACCTCATAAAGCCTGTAATAGAAGAGTGGAAATCGAGCACCCATCTTGAACGTTCCAAAGAAGTGGCTCTATGCCGTCTTCGCATAGGACACACACATTTAACACATAGTTTCATTTTAACTAAACAGGATAAGCCCCTGTGTGATTCATGCGGACACGAGCTAACAGTCATCCACATTTTAATCTCATGCAGACAACTTGAACAACTGAGGAAAAAACATTTTACACAGTTTTACAAACAACACATTCCTCTTCATCCAGCTTTGCTTTTAGGTGAAAATGCGCTTGTTGATTTGCCCTGTGTTTTCAGGTTTTTAATAGAAGCAAACGTCCTAAACAGAATGTAAGATTAAATTACATAAATACAACACCCTTAACCATGAAATTGGCGCATGATAGCCTAAGTTGCTTATGCGCCACTAAACCCAACACAACACACAACACTCTTTTTTGACGTCAAGATAGAAACGTGTCGTACGTGACATGAAAGCTGAGCGGTGGCTCGCTGAATGAATTTCAAGGCTCGCGACACTGCTGTCGCTTCTGCGTGGATGTGAAAGCAAGGGTGCAAACCGCGGTGACTCGTCCCCGAGTGCGTTTCAGTGGGTCCTTCATCCTTGTTTGCTTTCTGGGCCCGCCTGGCTGCCTTGTTTCGTATCTCGTTACGCTGTGCTCCCGTTTTACGATCGACGTCGTCGGCGCCGTTGTGTCGTGCCCTTTCCACTCCGCTATTCCACGGCGCTGACACCGCGCTACTGCAAACTGCTACTACAGTGCTACGACGATACATCTCGGTTTTTGTTCCGTCTCTTGAGGGTTGCCGAGTTCCATTCCTCAGAGACTTCGCCTGCCTTTTATTTATTTGTTGCGCATGCTTGCCATCTGCTGCGAGGTTCGAGGGTAGAAAAACGGGAGGTGAGGAGTGGAATCGTCGTGGGGTGTAACGACGCGAATTTGGGAAAATTGGGAGGGTCGTGCCGACCCTCGTTTGTCTTCCTTTGCCGCCGAGTTAGGGTACTCCGTCCACGTTTCCGAGATGGGTTTCTAGGCGTAAACGCTCGGGACGTTTCTTGATCTTCGTCTTGGAAGCGCGATGTTCATAATTTACACATCATTGTAAAGACCGTACAGCAAGATAGAGAAATATGTCTTGTACGATGGCGAACGTCGGGACCTAGGAAAAAAGAGTCTATATATAATGGCAGATCGTGTGCGGACGAAATACTGCAAAACTGCGTCCCATCTGAAGAGCTCAGAGATATGACGCCATTCCCGACACCGCTGATCCAAAGATTGCTCAATTTGTCCACATTCAAGAGCTCCATTACCTTTCCTTTCGCTTCATCGTTGAGTGTACTTATATTTGAGTTAAAGATCTCCTCAGTGTATCCTGACGCAAACCTTGATCATTCTTTGTTCCCATGCTACCCGCCCTACAGTGCATAAGGGTTTGGCAGTCTGGACGTTAGACCATTAAGGTTTCGTACACTAAGCGTGATCCATTCTCATTTGTCTAAAGCGATCAAGTGTGCTTTGGATCTGTGATGTCATTGAGGTTTCACTCAAGCATATGCAGATAAGTGCACTCCAATTATATGCTAATGCAAGACCAACTACGAAAGTTAACGCTACCTGTCCTATGTGTTTTTCCTGGCAACAAGTAGGTATCCAGTTGCACGTATTTCGTTCCTCGAATTAGACGAAGAAAAGCGAGGAACACAAACATGAGGTTCATTTGTTTCCGTCTCATTCACACAATGGCAGTGATGCAGGCGGTGATGCAGGCATTGCGAAATCAGGGGGTAGACGAGCCGTACGTGAAAGTGCTGGAAGATATATATAGTGGCTGCACAGCAACCATAGTTCTGCATAAAGAAAGTAACAAAATTTCCATAAAGAAAGGTGTTAGGCAAGGAGACACAATCTCCCCAGTACTATTCACAGCTTGTTTAGAGGAAGTATTCAGAGACTTGGAATGGGAGCAGTTAGGGATAAGGGTAGATGGAGAATACCTCAGTAATCTGCGATTTGCTGATGACATTGCCTTGCTAAGCAACTCGGGGGATGAACTGCAAATAATGATTGATGACCTAGACTGAAAAAGTAGAAAGGTAGGCTTGAAAATCAATATGCAGAAGACTAAGGTAATGTTCAACAGCCTCGGGAAGGAACAGCAGTTTACATTAGGTAGCGAAATACTGGAAGTAGTAGGCGAATATGTCTACTTAGGACAGGTAATAACCGCAGATCCGGACCATGAAAAGGAAATAACAAGAAGAATAAGATTGGGATGGAGCGCATTTGGCAAGCACTCGCAGATTATGACTAGCAGCTTACCGGTATCGCTCAAGAGGAAAGTATACAACAGTTGCGTCTTGCCTGTACTCACCTATGGGGCTGAAAGGTGGAGGCTAACCAAGAGAGTTCTACTTAAGTTGAGGACAACCCAGAGGGCTATGGAACGAAAAATGGTAGGGGTAACATTAAGAGATAGAAAGCGTGCAGAGTGGGTCAGAGAAATAACTCAAGTTACCGACATTCTAGTGGAAATTAAGAAGAAGAAATGGACATGGGCAGGACATGTAGTGCGAAGAGAGGATAACCGATGGTCGCTGAGGGTAACAAACTGGATTCCAAGGGAAGGAAAGCGTAGCAGGGGGCGGCAGAAAGTTAGGTGGGCGGATGAGGTTAAGCAGTTCGCAGGGGTCAAGCGGATGCAGCTAGCACAGAACCGGGTTAAGTGGAGAAATATTGGAGAGGCCTTCGCCCTGCAGTGGGTATAATCAGGCCGATGATGATGATGATGATTCACACAATGACGTGCACTCATCAGTGAACAAACTCACCTAGGCCGAACTGTCAGCTGTGGTCCACTCCTGACCTTAGATTGGCAGTTCGTGCTGCAGCTACAATGTGTATGCCGTTTTAGCCGACTTTGGCGTGAGTCCGTAAAACTCTGACGTCCCTTATTGTTTGGCCTCATAATGCACCACTTGATGTGGATCTGTCCTGGCACGGCCAGCCTCAGCGCCCGCTACACCTGCTTCCACTACACCCAGACATACAAAGACTGGACGGCCCCCAATAACGACAAGTGCAAGCTTAGTGCCCAGTTCCTTTAGGCGTCAATCCTCTCCTAACCCATCCACTTCTCCCTCACGCCTCAGGTCGCTCTTGTGAAAAAAATATTTAGAAATTAATTAGTAATTAATTAAATCGATTTCTCTGTTTTGGGCTCCTTTTCGCCTTTTTACGCTCTGGCTGATGTTTATGACGTATTGCCGCATTTTGCACGCCATATTGCAAAGCAAGGACAATATTAGCAGCCGTTCGGATGCGCGAGACTTCGCCAAAGAAGACCACGAAGAGTGTAAAGGGAAACCTCTACACATACCGAGCATCTGCCGGCGTGTGAACTTTTGTTGTGCGCATGCGCACAAATACGAGAATATTTCTGGCAACGGAGATTAGAAAATAATCGGCATCCTCTTTATACATTTCTTTTCACAAATGGTGTTTTCTTTTTTTTTTTTTTTTAAGAGGGGCGTGGGTACCGTACTTCAGATAGTCAGGGATAGTTTCGAGCTACTGTTGTCGCTTAAATCTGAAATTAGAAAACAGATTGCCACTCACTTTTTTATTTCTCTTCATACAAAGTTCTCTACATTCAAATAACTTACAATACCAATTGGAATATACGTTGCCTTTTAGGTAGTGCTCTCACTTTTTTTGCAGAGGGAATTGCAGCTTTCGATATGCTCGACAATAAGCAAGAGAGCGAGAATCAGAAGTTTATGCGTGTATATCAGCTGACAACAAATGCTTTCAAATCAAAAGTGCGTTATAATGGTGAACACGCGTGGAACACAATACCGCGTGTCAACGATTGTCACCGTGTGTGGCACACTGTTCCTTTTTGCCGCTTAATAGATAACACCGCACCCTTCACAGTGCCCAATTGTTCCTCCCAGGATGTTTTTCTGTGTGTTTCTCTTGCTAATATTTTGTTTGCACAAAACTCAACACTCAATATCGAGCAAAATCAATTAAGACCCACGCTTTTGTTCACAACCATGTGCAGATGTGCCTAGGAGGCATACGAAGAAGATGACGTCAGCCTGCACTCGACGTCTGCTTGCCAAGAACAACACGCCTTAATTCCACAGGGAGAGATTCCAACCGAGGAAGGAGATCGACGATATCCGGTTTTACCACCACTGGCAGGCCTGACGGCTAGGATGTGGAACTTCGGTGGTTTGAACCAGGTACCGAACCAGATTCAAAATTTCAACGTAACCGTTTGTCCGCAAGTACTTGGCGACACGGCGTTTTCTAGCCGGGAAATATTCAATCAGGAGGTGGCGCCACGAGGTGCTCAACACAGTCTTGTAGATCGTAACCAACGCCCGTCTAATTGGAGTCGAGTGCAACTGCCGACGTTTGAGAAGAACCTCTACAAAGAGCATTTCTCCACGAGCCAGCGATCTCTCGCCGAAGTGGACGCCTACCGCAAGGCCAGCATGGTTTCGGTACAAGGGCAAAATGTTCCCAAACCTCTCCTCATTTCTGAGGAGGGCGTTTTCCCCGAAGACCTGCTGGAAGCCATCCCAGCACTCAAGCGTGGCTCACTGACCAGACTCCAAGCCCAGTGCTGGCCAGTGGTGCTCAGCGGCAGGGACCTTCTCGCCGTTGTCGAAGGCGATGATGAGGGAAAGACGCTTGGCTACCTGCTCCCAGCCGTCATGCACATTCGGCACCAGAAACCGGTTGGTCCTTGCGATGGACCCGTGGTGCTTGTACTCACCGATTCCCGCGAGTGCGCGCAAGAGTTTCAGCAGGCGGTCAGCGACATGGAGAAGCACATACCCCTTCGAGTGGCGTGTCTCAATTCGGGCGTCCCGAAGGAATCACAACTCGAGCAGCTGCGTGAAGCTGCCGAGATCTGGGTTGCAGCTCCCCGCCGCCTTGTGTACTTCATAAAGGACAGCAAGGTGAACCTGCGCCGTTGCACTTACCTCGTGATGGACAATGTGGACCGCATGGTGGCGCTGGGCTTTGAGAAGGAACTTGCAATCATTGCTGACAACATCCGTCCCGACCGCCAGACTCTCATGTGGGCCGCTTCCTGGTCAATGGACGTGGAGCGGTTTGCCGAATTGTTGCTCACAGACCCCGTCAGAGTCACCATTGGATCGTGGCAAGCTAGCCAGAGCCAGCTAGTCGAGCAAGAAGCGTTGGTATGCGACAAGGACCTAAAAGAGAAGTCAATAATCGAGCTCTTCCGGGAGACACTGCTGAACGAAAACGACAAGGCCATCGTGTTTGTCGAAATGCGGCAAACAGTGGACCAACTTGTGGTGAGGATGAAGAGCGAGGGCTTCTCTTCTGTCGGTATCCACGGCAAGAAGTCTGAAGAGGAGATTATTTGGGCGCTTAGCGCTTTCAGGTCTCACAAGGTGCATGTCCTGGTGGCTACCGATGCGGTGGCGCGCCATGTACAAGCGGATGCCGTACTCTTCGTGGTCAACTACGATTTCCCTCGCTACATAAAAGATTACACTCGCAGGCTTAACCTCGTCGTTCACGCCGAAGGGTCTGGAAAAGCGTACACTTTCCTTGCGCCCACCGACCGCAGCCGCGCCAAGGAACTAATTGCAATACTTCGCCAGTATAATCAGGTCCCTTCGGCCGAGTTGTTGAAGCTGGCCGGATGCAAAGCAAGACCAGGTTTCCGCCGCCGTAGACTTATGCGTGACCGCCTATTGCTTGAAGACTAGCAGAAGCGTGGCAAGTTTAGGAGTCATGGTAGCAGAGCAGAGTGGCCCAGTGTCAAGAGTGACAGCTTGCTGTAGCCCTGTTATTGTTTTTTTTTTCCTCGATGCTGCTCGAATAGAGACAAAATCCAATCTGTAATTAACCCGCAAGATTATGGTTTGGGCGACCACCAAAGGATCTCACCACCCTCTTTGGTGTCGCCATGAAGGCTGCGCCATCGCCAACGTCGGAATATTGCTATCAGACTTTCACTCGAGATAAATACCAAATGCCAGTAATTGTGACTCAGTGAGCGTTTAACGAATCATTGAGGACCTAAAGATGGAATGATCATTTAAAATCAGCCTGAACGAATAGCGAAAGTGACGCTATTATTGCGTGATAGACTATGCATGATTACATCACGACAAGATAGCTTGGGGTTTTTTTTTTCTTCTTTTATTGACTGCATTTCTGCAAGATCTAGCAAAGGCTACGTGGTGCAATAAATTACCCGTTTGGAAACACTTCGGCGTGTAAATGTCGCAATTGTGTCGGCGAATGCAACTTAGATTCTTAATAAGGTCAGCACAGCTTTATGAGATGGAAATGGTGAGGTCCAATCCTCTCTTAAGAAAACTACCACCTCGATCACTGCCTTGCATTCGGTCATTTTTTTTTTATGCAGGTGACGGTAAACGCAAGTGATCTGGTAACTACGGTGGCTGAATTTAATCATATCAAAATTCGTCCCCTTCTTCGTGTTCTCGCTCAAAGACGTGCCTCCCTTTTACGTTAACATGTTAACATAATCGTCAATTTTTGTCAGACGAAAAGAGCCCACGCATTGGTGATTGGATCATGTCAGTTATGACGTCGCATTTCAAGCCTTCATAGAAATAGATTACTATAATACGCGAGTGTTTTCAAGCCAGCAAGCATATGAACAAAAAGTTACAATTTTGGCGTGCCCATTTTGCACCAACATGGACGTTGCAAGAAGGCTTGCAGCAACGGTATGTTCTTCGATAGTTCTAACCTAGCTTACTCCCTCACTCTAACACCGCATTACTTTCCATCTATTTTGTTGGTTTGGTGCGGATCTGCGTCTGCGTAGTCAGCATTCCCGAGAGGCGGGTGTAATTCAGATGACAAATGTTCTGTGCGACGGGCTATGTCACGCGCATACGCCCGGTATATTTAAAGCTGGGACCATTTCTGATGTGCCAGCGTTCCTGATGGGGTCAAGGTTTATATGCAGCCAGCGTTCGAAATGCCGCGAAGATACTCGCAACGACTGAGTGGGGCCCCTTGTCTGCGCGCTGCAGGATCCACGAGATTAGCTTTCGCTCTCCGCGTACTAGAGCTGCCGCAACGTTGAAACGCGTCGGAAAAGGAAGTAGAGAAGGAGGGGGAGAGGGTTAGTGGAGAAAAGAACCTCACGCAAGCAACCCCCAGGAGGTTCACGCACGCACGCATTCGTTTCATTTATTCTTTGTCCCTCCAGCAGTCAACTCGAAGGGGCAAACTTTGATGGATGCTGGCCCGCGCCTGCCTTCGTAATGCCGCTGAAGCCGGCGTCATTTCAAGCGCTGCTACGCAGCAAAGCCGGCGGGGTGCAGTCCTTATTCGATTCGGTTTTTTTCCATCCGACTGTCGACGGGAGAACCTGTCCTCCGACACTCTTCTGAGTATAGGCTGGAAGTGCGTCTTTCCTGCTCATCTCCGCCGCAAGCCCTCCTCTTTCACATGCGTTCGCTCGGCAGGGGGCCCCGCAACGCACTCACTTTTACTCACTTTCTCTCGAGTCTCTTTTGTTGCGTTTCATCAATGTAGATGCGCTCTGACTTGGCTCTGACGCTGTGCCGTCTTGATTTTAGAACTTTCTCCTTCCTCTTGTGTGCTATACTCGCCGCCGCCATTGCGGCACGTCATTCATTCACGTTGCGCCGAGTGCCGACTCTCCTCGTTTCGTCCTTTTTATTGCGAAAGCAATGCTACTCTAGCAGTGCTACCCACGTGATGCTGTGACGTCACACTCCACGTGACACAAACGGGAGAGATGGGCTCCCAACTCAAGCGGTCGGCGGCCGCGCCACGCTGACAACGCGAGAGACCCAAGCTGCCAACTTAGGTCTCTCGTTTCACATGGGACGGCTATGTCAGAATAAGCCTGCTAGGACCCTGGCATTCACGTTACCCCTATAGGCCACAAAGGCACGTTCATATCGGTTGGTTAAGCGGGGCTTTATATGTGGACTGAGGAAGAAGAAAAAGAGAAGACGACGAATGCTCGGTCACCCGAAGCTAATGTTTTCGCACAATATTTGGTTCAGCAACGTTGAACCCTTCTAATTTTTTTATTTATAACCTCACGCCAGCTGCATAGCTCTCTCTCTACGTCAAAAGGGAGTTTTTTCAGGGGCGCGCGGTAATCACTCTGAGCATGCGCACTTGCGACAGGCCGTTACCCTTTTCCCTTAACCGATAGTGTTCTACTATTCCAAATATCCCTTAACTCAGTTCAGCGTCACCCCTTTCGCATGTATAACACGTTTAGTACACCGTTTACCGAGCCTTGTGAGAGAGCCGTGAATATGCCGTGAGGAGGAGGAGGAGGAAAAACTTTATTTAGTCCTATATTATTTGGCGGTTTTTGGACGTCTTCAGAGATGTCTGCTTGTTGTATCCACAAGAGTCTTCTCCGTCGACTTCGTCCACTTTTTACAATGGTCGGTTGCCCTCAGTCCAGGGCTCCGCTGGCTGCTGCCGCCCGTTGGGCTCGCTGTACCAGACCTTTCTGGTCTTCGCAGCGGTCGCTGGACAGCAGAGTCTCCCATTGCTCCGCACTCGGGTTTCGAATTTTGGGGACCACATCTATGTTTTGACATGCCCATGTGATGTGATACAGTGTTGGTTTTTCATAGCACCACGGACATCTGTCAGCGTATAAGGTAGGGTGCATTTTGTTTAGTATGTGTAGGTTTCGGTATGAACCCGTCTGTAATTGTCTCCATATGACAGTTTCCTCTCTGGTGAGAGAACTGTGCGGTGGGGGATATCGCATTCTTCTTCCTCTATAGTTTTCTAGTATGGCCGAGTATGCCTTGGGTGCTGGCAAAAGTTCCGCGGACCCGTCGGATGCTCGGAAAGTAGTGTATGCTCGAGCTATCCTAAATGGGCTACATAGCCACGCAACTCGTCGACTACGGAACTGCTGACCAGATATGGAATGAACGGCGTGTAGTATGAGTGTACTATTAAATACACTTTTGTTCGGGCAGCCAGGCCTTAACTAGGTATCAGCTTCTGAATACGGCTGCCCGGTATGGGTGGTTATAGGTATATTAATTATATTCAATTCCCTACGGGTACAAATACGCCTGGATTATGCACAAGTACACGGGCACCAAAGAAGTCATACACAGTGCGGTAGTTGGCGTCCTTTCGTGCGTCAAAAATGGGCGGCGTAGAAAATGATGTCGGTGGCTGTTCCTGGCCCTACGGGGCTGAGTCTAGTAGGTCCCCGCCGCTTGCGATGGGGGCTAGCCAGCCACCGAATGTTTATCTGTTGTAGGCCGTCATTGCACCCGCCACCGCTTCGGTGGTGGACGATGGCTGTCGCTACGCGCATCTTCCTCACTATATTTTTCGTCTTCTCTATTTTCTCCTCAGTCCGCATGAGGCAGCGGTGATGGCGCAACTACAGAGCCAGTATCAGGCCCGTGCATTCTCTTTTCCTTCTTCCTACAGTCGCAACAACAACTGTATTGAAGGTTACGAGTTCTGGGCATAATTATGGCAAGCATAGTTGGTGAGCAAGGTTGCGGATAAACACGTAGGTAACAGGGAACAGGGTAGTAGAAGCATGTAATATCGCCCCCGTTTATGCGACAGACCAACCGAGCTGATTATTGTATTCTACTTCTCAGGGAAGAGACTGCAAATCAACGGCCACTGGAATTTTGAGTCACATTTGCACGGTCATAGTCGGTAACGCATGCCATTATAAGGCGTTATATAGGTTCGTATACAGACAACATTAATACCCAAGAAAGTAGCAGGGGGGACAGCGGCCGATGTTGCTCAGGTGGAAGAGCACCGGACGCGATATTCGGAGGTCGTGGGTTCGGCTCCCACCATCGGCACGTTGTTTTTTCTTCTACTTTGCGTTTGATTATCTTTCCCCTGAACAGAATAGATTACTAATTTATGTGATTACCGAAGTAAAAATTAAAAAAAAAAGACAAAGTACAATCCCCAATGCTTTCCTTGGCCTCGCCGACTGTTGGCTTCTTTCCTTCATGTATGTATATATATATATATATATATATATATATATATATATATATATATATATATATATATATATATATATATATATTGGGGGGTTTACAGTGAAGAGCGGTGAACATTAAAAGCAGCTCATGTCAGCCCTTGCTGCAAACTCGTTTTCCTTACAGACTCTGAGCCCGGCCCTTTTCTTCTTGCGACTGCATATCGTAACAGTACATCTGATATACCTCTTATACTTGGGACTAGTTAGAGAACCTCAGGGGAAACATGCGGTCAGTGCAGTCAGCTATCGAAGAGCAAAATAGCACGCGTAACATTAAGAGGCAGAAAGGCAAAGTTATTAGCAATTAAACTGGTATGAAGAAGATAAAATTCGTTCTGACTTGATATGTGATGGCAGGCATAGATTGTAGGTAGTTTGTGAGGATGCCGAAATGGATACCAGGGAGAGTTAAACGTAACAAGCAGAGGGGAAGGGTCGCTATAAGGAAAGTCGTGTAGGATACACAAATTAGCTCGTGGAAGTCAGCGAGCAGCAAACATTTCTCTGCAGCGGATGTAATTGATGGATGGTATATGTTGCAGGGGAGCGCGACTCAAGCGACGTCAGGAATTAATTAATAATCCTAGCGCATCAAACAAAAAGCAGAAAAGAAGTAGAGTGAGTGAGCAAGTAATAACTATATTTAGGGTCCGGCAGGGTTTAATGCTACCAGGCCTATAGGTCTCCCACGCGGCAACGGGGAGATCTTGTCTCTTCAAGTCACGGAGATTTCCGTCGCTGCAGAAGCACATGTGCACGCCCTTTTTAGGGAAAGTATCCCTTGAAATCATGAGTGTTTCCGAGCAGGATATAATATTTTTCTTTGTATGTGCTCTCCAGCGTTGCATTGAATTTTGGGGGAAATCCGATGATTTAGTCAGTGAAACGGTGAAACGGTGAACAGTGGATTAGTAGCAGTCTTGCATACTGAAGACCCATGCAATATGCAGAATGTTTTGTAACACTGACAGTCTATTGCATCATCTGCCCCGCCGTGGTGGTGAAGTGGTTAGGGCGCTCGATTGCTGTGCTCAATCAAGTTTGCAGGATCAAATCCTGGCCGCGGCGGCCGCTTTTCGATGCAGGGGAAAAGTAAGGCGCCCATGTTCTGTGCGATGTCAGTACATGTTAAAGAACCCCAGTTGGCTGAAATTTCCAGAGCCCTCCACAACGGCGTCTCTCATAGCCTAAGTCGCTTTGGGACGTTAAACCCAATAAACCAAACCAAATCATGTTGCAGTATGCTTATAAGTTCATAAACGGCGCTCGTTGGCTGAAACTGCTCGTATTCCCTCAAATCCGCTCAAGCTTTGTTTCGACCCAAAAAGAGCTGGGCGTTCGCTCGGATCGTCTTGCTATAGGTCACTCAAGCTGTTGACTGGCAAGAAGCACTCAGAAAAGCTTTTGATCCTATGCTCAAGTATTCGTGTTTGAATGTCCATAAGCCATACAGTGACAATGTTAATATTGTCCACCCCTAGATCATTGAGAACTTGGCTCTCCTCGTACCAACTGTAAGACCAGATGGTCCTCATACGGCAAGCCCGCTGCCAGTCTAGCGTCTAGAAAGCTGCGGATCAAATTCTCTATCTTTACCTGCACCCTGATGATAATTTGAGCCGTATAGTATAGTTTTACGGTTGACGATCGTTTTTGTCTCCTTAATGCATACCGCTACTGTGCGTATGCTGTCACAAACCAATAGATGTCTGTTAGGGTAACTTAGTTGAATGGTTACTTATTTAAGTGAAGCGTGAATAACAAATGGTTTTGGTGTTCGCATTCAACACTTTCTGCTTGCGCTGCCCGGCCATATGCTTCGTATGTTATATAGTCTGTCTGTGTTAGCACATACCTGGCTATATGAACCTAAAGAATTCATGTCTTCTTTTTTTCAGGTGAGTTACTTCTGTTTCCTGTGACATGCCCTACGTCAGAAGTGCTAAGATCATGAAATGGCGCCGGAATGACGACCGGACAGCTGCCAAGCAAGTACCACCGCGGTGTGTCTGCACTTCATCATATGATCATCTTGCACTGATGCTTTTGGAGCATGCCTTACGCAGATAATATACGAAACCTTAAACATTAACCTACTATTATAATTTTACAAAACAAAAATTGAAAGGATTAATGCATGCCATTGCATGGTTTGATTTCCGATTCCTCGTGTTCGCAAACTAATTTATCAGGGCACAAGTGTGTTTTTGTTCTTCCTTCTGTGGAAGTATATTTTTTTTTTAAATAATAGAAGCTGCAAGGAGACTGAACAATTTAAGCTTCCTTTCTCTCGCGTGCTTTGCCATAACGCAGCATAACAAAGACAAACTTGTTGCTGATGGCAGACCTATCAAAACGGAAGATGGTTTTTTCGACGTTTCAAGCAGCGTTCAAGGTCCATGTGTTCATGATTCGTCATCAGGTTTGTACGTTCACCATGGTATGCAAAAGCGCGATGGACTATGCGGGCTTGAAGGGAAGCAAGTCGCTTCAAGCGCTTCACTAATCAACACGCTCTATATCTTACTTCATGTCAAAGAATCATCATCAGTTTAGTCAGCATAGCTTTATCGAAGTATTTCTCCCGACAGTTCGCTCCCCGTCCGTGTATTCACAAGGCCAGGATGTCTCGCGGCGCAAGTAACAAATTTCCCCGCGCGTTGATCGATTCGTTCCCCCTTTTTAGTTTCAAAACATCGGCACGCACATTCTTCTTCATGGCGGGCGAGGGGACCCGTCGTCTGCACAGAGACCGCGACGCCGCCTCGTAGGACAGATTTCGACCCAGACGATATTTAGCGGAGCGCGCGCGCACGCGTGGCATACGTCTTTATTTGTCATTCCTCGGAACGTCGTCAGCGCGGCCTCCTCGCGTGATGGAGGGTTGCTATCTATACACACTCCCGCCGCAACCCTCGTGCGTCCGAGTACGGCGGCGTACGTCGCTGTCTTCGTATTACCCAACATCTGACTGAGAGGTGCTGCACGCGCACAAATGGCTGTCTCTGTGCGGGCGTCAAGACGGAGCTGTGTACAGCTATATATATGTTTAACTCCTTATGGTGTTCTCTTACGAAAAGCCGTGAGATGTAAGAATTCTGGACTTAGACGCATTTAAATTTAACTATGCCGCGCCAAGAACCAGGATAAGTGATGGATACGTTCATCGTGGAAAATAAGTTCAAATCAAATAATACATGACGTAAGTATTCCAATCGATGCTGTGATATGTGGGATAGAGAGAGGAGCAAAAACATGTATTCGAGATCAATACTTAAGTTTGATGAAAAGGACATCAGGCCATTTTGGTAATCCGTTGAATCCAAGTGAAGAAAAATACTCAAGGAGGTAGCGGGAAGGTGGGGAAAAAAGCTGCAGAAACTGCACTGGGGGAATGTGAAAGCATCAGCGTCACATTTACTTGCCGACATGGCATGACTAAGCCATTTTTATCTCTTGACCCATGACTCACATGACTCGACACTTTCATGTCACATGACTAATGACTCATGACTCGTGGATGATACAGCACTTCTTTACACCATCACTTACAACTCTCATCCGGCCATTGACTGATGTCGTCATTTGGTAATGACGTCACGAGGGGACTTCTGGCCATACATTTCATGGACACTTCCAGGGCCAACGTAGCGTACTAATCAACTTTCAGTACTAATGCGAAAGCATTAGTAATGAGAGTTGATGGTCCAGTTACTTGACGTGGATATTGAGTAACTGCCAACGTTCTTAGATATATCTAAGAACGTTGGTAACTGCCCAATCTCTGGGAGGTTGGGACACTGAGCTGAGTCGCGTCATCCGAAGATGAGGAGCCCTAGGGCGGCGAGGATACTGCTAGTTGCAACCTCGCTAAGGATGCGTATGCTTGCTCCGTGCTCTGAGGTGATTATTGTGCGCAGTTGGGGAATATTCTACCTTTTCCCCGCTGTTTTATAGCAGTGTCCGGTTATTCGCTCTTTATATGATGGCGTATGCCATGGACGTTGGATTCGATAAGGCATAGAGGGCACACGGCTGGAAATTTTGCCATATATCTGATTAACCAGCGGATTTGCGCATAACCAGGAAAGATGCTGTAATCATCTTGCTCTTGGTAGATACCTCAATCGCGTCGTGATGGAGAAAACGAAATGCTGGCAAAAGAAAGGTGCGCTAACTGTCACACTCCTCGGTGAACTACAGTCAGTGGAGTAGACTCACTGGTCTATTTGGTGACTCAGCAGTGGACATCTGAACCGCGCCGTGAACACAGCAGTGATGAAGAGCCGAGCACCAGAGCAGTTTGTAATCCTCAGAATTCCGAAGGATGCCCTATGGCCTTCAGGATAGGAGGCAGTACCTCGTGAGCTTTTGAATGCGATGCGAATAGCCGCCTTACGTTAAGCATAGCTCACCTTGCACAGCACATGGAAACCTCTAAAACTTAGCTTCCGTCGAAAAGCGGCCGTAAAATCGTCTGGTTTCTCTAAGGTCGGCATGGCACTGACGCAGATGATGGAGGGACGCGCCGCTGTCACTGTCCACTGAAGCAGCAGAATGTGCTGCGATGACGTATATTTTTATATACTGAGCATGGAGTGCAAAACGCTGGCACAAAACACCCAAATATCAACCGCGCAGTGTCGGATTAGATGATTGCAAATGGCCTTATATAGTGTCGACTGCTTAAATTTAGCAGCGCATTTTAGTTACACACAAATGTTATCCTTTAAACTACCAACTCTGTTCAATACATTTATATTGAACATTGTATAATTATTACAACTGTTTCCAATGTCCTAGTATATGTATGTAGTTGTTGCTTATCTTCCAGCAACAATGATGATCTATCTTTATCATGCGTGAAATGCAAAAACCTTATGTACATGTACATGATATGATGTATGCCTTGTGAGGGAGCCCAGACCTCGTCAAGACTAGTATGGCTTTTTGCCTGTGTATCCCCAGTATTCGGAATACTAACATAAAACGGCATTCATTCATTCATTCATTCATTCATTCATTCATTCATTCATTCATCATGGACCCTTTAAGTGTAGAGAAAAATTGTGCGCAGCACAATGTTCGGGAAGCGTGATTATCTAGTATGTGTGCGCATCAGAGGATTGCTATCACTGCATTTCTCTATCTCATGAAGAAATAAAAATGAATTTGATTCATATCCGAAGCTTTTCTGCGCTCGCTCCAGGGCATTTCTTTGGCCGTTATTTCTTCGATGCCAGACGTTGAAAATGAAGTAATTCGTAAACATATCAGGGGGACACCTCCAGTATCCAAGCACATGTGGCACAATTTAAACATACAAAACGTTATCATACTTTGGGGAAAAGCCCGTTAAAGACAAGTGTTCCAGAAAATGGTCGCGGGCCAGTTCACTAAAACCGAAGGATTGCAGAAGCGAAGGAACTTATTGCAGAAGTGGAAGAAAACGCCAAATAGAAAAGTAAAAGGGTGCTTCTGCCGAAGCAGCGGTGGACGTAACCGCAATAACTGCGCGGTGAGTCGTAGCCCGAGTAAGTATATGCCACACGCCCCCGGGAGCGTCTAGTGATTGATGATAGGTCCGAGGAGCGAACGTGTAGGCGAGGCGGCGGCACCCTGCTCTTAGGCGCGCGCGCGTGTCGTATGTATGTGGAGCAGGGGTAGCCATGGCCCGTCGTTTTCTCCGACGTCCGCTCGCGCGAAGAGGGGGTTGTATTCCTCGAAGCCGCCCTGATGACCTCGATGTGCCGCCTACCAGCTCGCGCCAAGGAACCGGGCCGCGGTCTGGGACCCAGTCATTTTGTCTTCTTCGGCTTGCAGGATACTTAAGACAGGAAACGCGAAAAAAGAAAATCAGATGCTAACATTCGATTTGTCTGAGAAGGAAGAAAGAATGGTATGCAGAAAGCGTAATACGAGGTAATTTTATCGCTAAATGTTGCCCGCTTGCGTTCTGCTTTGTGCAAACGCTGGACCTCAATTTGCGTGTCTCTTCAGCTGACTTGATCTGCGTCCCGTTATCGTTCAGTTCTTTTCGAGCATATCTGCTCCTTCCTCCTGGCGCTGGACAGACACGATTATTATCATGCAAGACATTCTGGTAGGACTTCCTGTTTTCCTGCTGCGGCCGGTGGTTGGAAGTTTACACTGCATTGCTATCCTTGATTTATCATACCTT
The DNA here is from genome assembly GCF_055883805.1 of Amblyomma maculatum. NCBI lineage: Eukaryota > Metazoa > Arthropoda > Arachnida > Ixodida > Ixodidae > Amblyomma > Amblyomma maculatum. Next base: position 13,688,969 of record NC_139351.1, on the reverse strand, counting down.
CTTGAGAGCTGTAACTAAACTGATATATATTTATCCTCTTGAATTAAACGAGGTGCATTCATCGGAAATAGGAGGTTTCGGGCTAAGAAAAACACAAAGCTTCCTTTATTTGTGTCCTCACGACTACAAAGTTGCGGACATGGAAAAGAAAGGTCTGGTATTCACTGCATTGTCACTGTAAAATTACCGCTACGCACAGTGCGCATAATGATATGTCGGCTACACACGTGAAATGAAAGAAAGGGTAAATTTATCCGCAATATCTGTGCCGGTTAGGCCAGCTGAGATGAGTGACATCCAACCTCGCTGCCTTTGCTTCTTTGAGGCCATGTGCAGCTTAGTTTCAGTTGTCACAGCGCGGTCGCTTCGGTGTTTGGTGGGCCTCACGGCATCGATGGGCCGCTGGTGTCACATGATTAATATTAGACACAGAGGATAAAAAAGAATATGAAACACAGTACGCCATTTGTTGACCAGAACATGGTGGTCATGGTGGTGGTCAAAGCGGTTAAATTCCTTACTAAGAAGCGTTGTCTTGGCATTGAGAGAGATATACGTCGTTCCAAGCACGCGTCTCTGCAAAGAGCCGGCTCGCGCATTCATCGTTATCGCCAGCAGTATCATGTCCCCGACGTTATGCATTGTCCCCAGCCGTTCCTGTCTTGAACCGAGTTCCTCATCACTTCATTGTCGATCACAAATTGCTAGCTGTGTCGAAAATCTGTTCTGTGTTGATCGCCTCGCATTAAAGGAAAAGAAATTAAATCAAATAAATGTAAGCTAATTAAAAGGTATGTGACTGTAGGCTTGCAAACCAATTTACTTGCTGCTTCCCTATATTTATTGATATTTCAAATCCTCTTTATGGCAGCAACGCAGTAAATAAACTGCTGGCAAGTGACGGTGTCAATACGAATTGTGAATATCCAGGAGTACCATGATGTGCAGCTTTAATTAAGTTGTTTTAACCTTGACAAGCAAAATGCGGCAACTGTACGTGCCAAAAGGACGAAGAACTCACGGGACATAGTATAGGTATACTACCGCGCGATGTTCCATTCTGACGCAATTTTATAATAAAGACTCCGTTCTCAATAAAATATGGCGTCGGCGTTATGTGTTTGAAGTGTCATCGTCATCACCAAAGTTTATTCAGGAGTAAATACAAATCTTATGATTATGCAGTTTATAAAAAGAGGTCCCAAAGTTTGGCACTGTAACGGGACCTCTATGTACAAACTAAAGAAAAGAAATAACAATATGAAGCAGCATTGCATATAATTAAAAACTTGTTAGCGAAATTTAAAAGATAAAGGTGGTATAGTCATCCTAGGTGATATTGACGGACACTGATTGTTGGGCCCATTGTGTGGCGTCGCGCGTCCACATGACAGACATTTCCAAGCTGACAGGCACTGCCAAATCATGCTTAGGCATATTGAAGCGAAAGCTTCACTACGCCAGGTAGTTCGAGCCGCCGGGTAAGCATGCTTTTCACCTTGAAGAAAATTTAGAGGTCAAACTTCTGTTTAAGCCTGGTGGTAGCCATGTCACTTTGGGGCATTGTCACGTAAGCCACCAAGCGGCCCGTGACCACTGTCAAGGTCAAGGTCACGTGAGGTGTCGTTGGGTATGCTTTCACCTTGTGGGAGATTGTCAAACTTACGTGATGGTAGCCAAGTGACTGGTGCAGAGCATAGGCCGCCAAGTAGCCCGTGACCACTGTCAGGATCACGTCACTTGGTGGTCCCATGTGACTTTGGGGAATAGTTACGTAGGCCACAAAGTGGCCCGTGACTATTGTCAACGTCAAGGCCACATAACCTGGTGGTCGCCATGCGACTTTCGGGCATAGTCACGTAGGCCACTCACGTGACTTTGACCACTGTCAAGGTCAAAGTCACGTGAGGTGACGTCAGTGTGACGTGGAAGCAGAGGACGCTACAGGGGTAATACGCGTATAAATTGGAGCTTCCGGGTTCCTGCCTAGATTACAACACTGCGCGAGATGGAGGAGGATGAACATCCTACTACAGTAGCGCGTCGGAACGCGAAGAAGGCAATTTCGAATCCTGAAAAGGCGGCGAGTCGAAGACACCGATAAAAACGGGCTTCACGTTTAGAGAAACCCGCAGTGGGTTTAATCCAAGATTGTCAAAGAACGTAGCCATGTACCGTCTGTTGCAGAAGTTTGCGGCCCAAAGCGCCGGGCAGAGGAGCAGTATCGCTCCCGAGAGGCGGCGCTGCGCCCGCCGGCGCTGCCTGGTGACGTAGCTACAAAGAGTGAGGAGGCTTGTTCTCTTCTCCTCATCCCGCGGTTGATATCGCACATCTTTGCTCTCAGTCGCGGGATGAGGGGAAGAGAACAAGTCTCCTCACTCTTTATAGCTGCGTCACCAGGCAGCGCCGGCGGGCGCAGCGCCGCCTCTCGGGAGCGATACTGCTCCTCTGCCCGGCGCGTTGGGCCGCAAACTTCTGCAACAGACGGTACATCAAGCTTGTGTAGAACAGCGCGAAAAACACGACAGGGACGAACGAAGACAACAAGACGAGCGCTCGTCTTGTTGTCTAATTTTTGAGATGGGGATAGCAGCTAATTTTTGAGATGGGGATAGCAGAGCTCTTCAATGCCACCAGTTTCGAAACTTCCCATAGGTCCCATGTATCAAAAAACGGCGGCATTGATTGGTCATAATTCGGGTATATACGAATAGTAGCGGCGCCTGCGGCCATTGAGGGAAACTGCGTGTAAATTGCAAACTTTCATTTGTTGATAAATGCACAACCACCATAGAAAATAAAATTTGTTGAAGACTTGCAATAGTAAGGATTCTTAAAGGTAACTGCTGATTAAGATGGAAAAGAAGAGAGAAAAATAAGATTTCCAAAAGGCAATGACGGCAATAGCAAAAAGCTTCTATTGACCACTTCCAGATAGCGCGACAATTCTTACGCACCCGAAAAGTAGACACAAAAACCAGTCACTTTTTGAAGCGGAGTTTCGCAACTGGTATGATCCAAAAGCTCTATATAACTCACAGGGTGACTTGGATCGTGAGTCAATTTCACGCTATCCTATAGGCCCCGCGTAGGAACGTTCTCGGGCTTGGTTAGAATATTCATGTCGAGGGGTCTTTAGTTAGCATGCTAATTAAATTAAATTTTGGTTATAAGATAATAGAGGCACCGATTAATGGATTAGTGAATAGGCGTGCGGGGGAAAGTACCTGTACGCGGGCTACAGGATCCTCAAGGAGAAGCCGGAAGACGTGGGCCACTTTATCGCTTTCGCGTCATATCCTTCGAACCTCCCCCAATTTTTGTTTTACAAAAGTTAAGTTGAAAACAAGTATATAAGGACAAGTTTCCCATTCCAAGGAAATATTTCAGTCCAGTATACTGAAAATCAATAATAGCGCATAAAGTGATCAGCGTTGATCGTGAAAGCGCAAAGAAGGACGACGACCAAGGAAAAGGACGTACACATGAGCGCTCACTCCCAGCTGACTTTGGTTGATGTAAGAAGAGGAATTTTATAGCTTAAAGTCACCAGCACATGCTTATGTTTTTCCCAAATGTGAAGTCCTTTTTAAGAGCCAAAGAAGCTTTGAAGATTGCGCGAACTGGCGATGATTGCGTGGTCCGTCGATTTTGTTATATGAAAAAGAGATGGTATGTCTTACGTTGTTCGAATGCGCGATAAAGTGTCATTCATCCCTCCGCGGTATGACACTAGATATATTCAGGTGACTTTAAGACTAAAATTCTGCTTCTTGCATGAAATAAATCTTGTTGGAAGTAAAAGGTGCTCGTGTGTGTTTGTCCTTTCACGGTCAACATGTTAAACCAATTCACCCAAACGCGGCCGTTATTGAAATAACAAGGGGTGGAATTTGAATAGGCAAATGAATGGGAGCACAGAGTGCCTCATGCTGCCGTGGGTGGAGCACCACCTCACCGCTAAGAGCGTAGTTAGGGAAGCATTGCTCATAGACATTTTCTTCATGGCAGAGAAACGAGATAGTGAAATGGTTCGCTTTGTTACGGCGGGAAGCGATGGCGGGCAACACGGTAACATGCATTTCAAATCCGCGCCACGGTAGCGACCCCCTCCCAGAAGGGAGCAGTGTCGTCGCAATACAACCAGTCGCACTGTAGCATGCTGGATGGACATTCGAACGGAGCGGTCGGGCGGTCGTTTTCACGGCAGTGACGAGCTCGCCCAGCAATACACGCTTGCCACGAGGGGTGAGGAAAGAAATATGTTTAGTATGAACCTTACCCTTTCTTGTGAGTTGACACGAAGGATGGATATTTGTAGTTTGTTATGTTTAACACCACAAAGAGGCTCAGGCTGTGAGTGCCGCCGAAGTAGAGGGGTTGTGGCTAACTTCCATCGCATCCGCTGACATCGCACAGCACACGGGTGCCTTGCATTTCGGTTCCATCAAACGCGGCCGTCGGGACCTAGATAGAACCCGGATCTCCCGGCTCAGTAATCGAGTGTCTTAACTACTAGGCCACCGCGGTTGTGCTGAACCATGTAAAGAAGGGTAGACGGAATAGATAGGGCAACCAATAGGAAACATGTTCCAAAATATCGTTTAGAATGCAGGTCAAGAATTCAGAATGACGGTGACATCCGTGAAAGCCATCGGAAGATCAAAATATATGAAGTTAGTTTTCAAGTCATGACGCCAGGTGTCATTTTTTTCATTGAAGAGAAAGGTGTAATTTGAAGGTGTAATTGGAATTGTTAGCAGCCTTCTTTCAGGTATACATATATATATATATATATATATATATATATATATATATATATATATATATATATACAAAATAATATATTTGAGGTAGGTCAGTGAAATCCGTTGCATACAACTACCAGCCTGCTTGCGCACTACAGGCAATTTTTTGTTTCGCAATTACTTAATTGGCTAATTATGTTAATTTTTCTAATTTAATAAATATCGACTTTAGACCAAACATGTGAATTGGAAACTTGTAGAGCACCTTCAGAAACCCCCATTTCATTGATTGCGATTAAGAAAGTCTCACGTGTATCTTTTTTTCCGGGCTCAAAAGAAAGCCCGCGAAATACAAATAATACCACGTGACTAGCGCATTTGAGCGCCGCGATTGTGGTGCTCTCAGTCGTGGTTTGAGCGAACGAAATCAGCTGCGGCCGTGACCCGATTGTCCCGTTGCAGCGGCAGGCAGAAAGTTTGGCGATGGTTGGAGCGAGCTCGAGCTCACCCGTCGCCACCGCGATCTTGGCCAGCCCTACGCACCGCAGCAGCCTATACATCACGACAAGCGGATGACGATAAAGAACCGGCAAATGAAGATGCAGCGCTAATTTTAGTCGAGTCACATGTTGTCATCTCGCCCGTTTACCCAAGCCTGTATGCGCAGATTCAGTGGCTGATACCGTATCGCTCATCCGTTTGTCGTGACGTTCGCTGATGGGAGAGAAGCAGGCCTTGTTAGAATTCCGTGGTGTCGGCTCGCCGCTCTCGCCGCTACTTGCATCGTCACGTGGGCCGGCTGTCTGACGCGGGCGAAGAAGCCATTGCAGGCATATCGGCCTGCCGCTTTAACGGGGCCAAGACACGGCCGCCGCTAATTTCGTTCGCTCAAACCACGACTGAGAGCACCACAATCGCGGCGCACAAATGCGCTAGTCACGTGGTATTATTTGTATTTCGCGGGCTTTCTTTTGAGCCCAGAAAAAAAGATACACGTGAGACTTTCTTTATCGCAATTAATCGAATGGGGGTTTCTGAAGGTGCTCTACAAGTTTCCAATTCACATGTTTGGTCTAAAGTCGATATTTATTAAATTATAAAAATTAACATAATTAGCCAATTAAGTCATTGCAAAACAAAAAATTGCCTGTAGTGCGCAAGGAGGCTGGCAGTTGAATGCAATTGGTTTCACTGACCTACCTCAAATGTATCATTTTGTATCCCTTGGTTCAAGTTAGCTGGGACACCCGGTATATATATATGTATGTATGTATATAGATAGCATATCCGTAAAATTTCATAACCTTTCTCATCTTCGCAAAGCTCGCGCAACCAGTCCAAGGTCGCAAGCGTGTCTTTCGTTTTTCACGGTGCTTAACAGCTGTCAGTTATACGAAGGCGACAACGTCCTGTTCTTTTATTTATTTGTTTATTTAAAATATTCATAATACTCCTACTCTCAAAACTGAGGGTATTATATGGGGGCGGGGGGGGGGGGGGGGGGGGGGTAATCCTCGAAAATAGACACAACCACGAAGAGAGGAGAAAACACGAGCACAGTTTATGACATTGGAAGGAAAGTATTAATTAGCTGTAATCAACATTAAGGCATGAGGAAAGAACAAAACCTGGAACATAAACATGTGAACAGAGAAGCAGGCGGAGAAAAATTAATGCCAACTACACAGCTTAATGGAAACTAGAGAAAAAATAATACAACATGAATGCTTGAGAATACGAAGCAAGAAGACCCTGCAAAAATGTTCATGTCCGACACGTTCTCGATCCCGACAGCCTTTACGAAGTGGAAGCCATAAGGCGAGAAGCGGTCATGGCTTGATATTAGAATTAAGTACTATGCAGATAGGCGAACTGCATCGCCGACTTCCACTCCGTGGGTAAATATAATCCTTCGCACTTCACAGACAACCCGCCCATTGCCACCATCGCTTATGCCACGCTCCCTAATGGATCGTGACGTCACCGGGAATCGAACGCTTGCACGGCGACACGAAAGAGTGAACGGACACGCGGCGAAGTAAAAACAGAGAGGAGGAGGAGAAAGCGCTTTCCTGCGCCTCGCAGAAGTCGGACCATGGCGGTGGAAAAGTTTTCAGGGATAGCGCGGAGCCCGCACAGCTGTCGAAAGCTGTGGCCGCCGTTTAGCCTTTCTCTACGCCCGCGCTCACTTCTGCTAGTTCACGCTGGCCCAGCGTAGTCGCGGTATATATATATATATGGAGTCGCCGACAGGAGCTGCCTGCCGGCGGCGGCTCCGGAGTTGCGGTGACATGTATTGCACTGCGGTGCGCGCGTTGTTACCGCTTCTTTGCGGTTTCTGAGTAAACATTCAGTAAGAATTCAGTAAAAATTCCTAAGGCCGCACAGCTTTCGTCATTGTAAGGAAGTTTGTTCTCCAGCGAATATTATAATAGCAGAGAGTAGTTGCCGGAAGTTCCAAACGTCGGATGCGCATGCGTAGTAACCCGAGGCCCGCTCGTGCTTAGGGGTCCGGTAGACGGCATAAGTGTATGCTGTACATCTGCGCTATTCCGAATGGTTCTATTGATGATGACCAGCTGCAAAAGTCTGGCGCACCAGTAAATTCTGTGCGGCTCTGGTTGAAGTGGTCATGTCCTAACATTATGTACAGTTTTCATTGCTGATTAACTATTAGGGCACAAGGGATAACTTTAAGAGACAATGCATCCGCGTTATCGCCGTTTAGATAGGTTTAGATCATACGCAAATCAGTAAGTGTGAGATAATAGAGACGCAAACAAAAAAAGATAAGTGATTAGGGGAGTATGTAACTAAGTGCACGTTTTGTGAACGAAGATCTGCACTCGCTGACAGCTTTCTGTGCCCCTACAGTGGAGGCTGTGCAGGAAAGGGAGGGAAATGGACCTTCGTCCCTATCCTATGGAGGTTGGTTAAATCTGTCCCTTCGCCCCTCCGTAACCCCGCGATGAGCCACGAATAGCCGACTCCGTCCATGGCGCGGGTACAGGGCCTGACGTCTCCACTTTCCTGCGTAGCCTTCAGTGCAGGGCCAGAGAAATTTGCCTCAGACGGGAGCTGCTTAGGCTGTCGCGTCAACCTTTGAAGGCAGGGCGTAAGTGTTCCGCAAATTTCTGTAGGGATAACATGGTTACAGCTGGCACAAGGAGAGGGTTGAATATGTAGGGATAACATGGTCGCAGCTGGGACAAGGAGAGGGTTGAATCTGTAAAGATAACATAATCGCAGCTGGCACAAGGAGAGGGTTGAATATGTAGGGATAACATGGTCGCAGCTGGCACAAGGAGAAGGCTGAATATGTAGGGGTAACATGGTCCCAGATGGCACAAGGAGAGGGTTGAATGGAGATCAATGGGTAACGCCTTTGTTCTACGAGTACATAAACGAGCTGGTGATGGCGCCGACAACGATAACGTCGCGATAGTACGTGCTGCGGGGGTCCACAGTAATCGGACATTTTCCCTGCAAGCAGCATACTGGCTGGAGAGGGGGGGGGGGGGGGGAGACAGAGTACATTGTTTAATCAAAACGCTTAAATTTCTTATATAGCAGCCCAAAAGTGGGTCATGTGGTCAATGTCACAGAAAAGCGCACGAATCTTTTCGCGGTGCCATCGGTTTTGGAACGGAAGCCTATCGGGCCAGTTAATTTCCCTTGAAGACTGCTATTGACAAGTATTGCGTAAGGGGTCGCTCGTCTCACCTGGGAGCCAGAAGTAGCCAGTTTAAACGTTGGCACCCGAATGGTTCCTGCACAACCACAGTCGTGCGGGCTAATCTGCCGATTAATAAACTAGTTAAGTTACGGGGCAGTTTTAAGGACGAAAAGAAGGGCGATAGGGAGGGGAAGCAGAGACCGCATTTCGCCCAAGGAGACATCGTTTGTAGAAAAATTATTTTAAAATTTTCAATGAATGAAGCAAAAGAAATGAATTCCACAACTAAAACCATACCCTAAAAAAATCTTGGGTAAATTCGCTTCTGCTTATAGTTACGCTTTTCCGTGTCTATGGTGGTTCAATTTTCAATTTCAATTCTCGTCTTCTCTTTTTTTATAATTGACGCATACCAGCACTGCTCTCAATCCGGTAACTGATGCTCTTTGATCGGTAAGGGACATGTTAGTGTGGCGCTCATTTCATTTTTGCTTCCTACTTCCGCGCTGCTGTGCTCAGCCTCATCCTCGATTTCTTTGTTAGTGTTACCAACGTTATGTACATTACAACCGTGCTGTGTTGTGTACTACGTTGTTATGTTTACCACCTATTGACGCAATTGAAATATCATCATCGCCTCAAACCTACGTCAAACGCGAAAAAAATAAAAGCACGAGATGCTCAGTGTAAAGCACATGAAAATAGTTCAACGGATACGCCAGCCATGACAACTCGAGTCGTAGTACAGCCCCTCCAGTGGTACGTGTGTTCTTCCCTTATCTTTCCTTTTTCTTGCTCGCCTTTCTCCTGGCTGAATGCTCTTCCTTCGTCACCGCAGCAGCCTTTCCGGCGCGCCCGTTCGTTCCGGAATCGGGGCTTGGGGGCGCGTGGTCGAAATGTCTCCGTTCTCTTCTTCCTTGCTTTTCCCATCCTCCTTCCTCCGGCCATGCCCAGTGTCTTCCCCATTTAGGGAGGGGAATGGGGAGAGAGCGACATAGTGAAGGGAAGAGCACAGAGGGACAGCCCGGAGGAGCAGGAAGGGAAAGGTTGCGTCGAGAAAAGAGATAGGCATGGCCCGGCGGCTTTGCCGGAAGCGGCACGTAATGGCTTTTAAATGTTTTCCGGCACACGGGCCGCACCCTCCCCTTCTCTCTACTCGGGAACCGCGAGGCAAGAGGGGTGCGCCAGAAGTGAAGACCAGATAAGGGGGATGAAACGGGGCAAAGAGGAAAGCGCCTAACTGCGACGCTCAGACAGCTGGCTGAGAGACGAGCAAAAATTAGGAAACGAAAGTGAGCTGTACAACAGACCAGACTGGCTCGGAATGACGAAACGTGATAGCAGGACGCGCTGGGAAGATTGATGTACTTCGGAGAGCGAACGGGTGGACGGACAAATTCGTTTTCTCGCGGAGTGTATATAAAGATGCGGGACCTTTGCACTTCGGGCCCGGTGTGGTACGCAGTAGTTAACAGAGCTTGTGCCCTTCACTTCCGCGGTCAATACCTCGTCGATGAGTTCTTTGTAAGGTACTCAGGCAATGAAACGAACAGCATGCGTAAATGCATTTCGTCCGCTCTTTCAGTGTACACGAAGCGTTTAAAGAGAGACAGCAAACTGTACTTGTCTGATGTAGTTGCTACCCGCGGGTAAGAGCGAGGATAACAGAATCCAGAATTCTTTCCGCGGTTAAATCTTCTTCCTCTCTGCCATTGATCAATACCGTGTTTCGTAACGAAGTTATTGAATGGCATCGATTGACTAATAGAAGCAGCGGTGTTTTAGGCAGCAGCAGCCACTGGAGGAACAATCGAATAATAGTTTGGCCTAACAAAAAACTTCCTACATGCTGAATCCTCAAACAATCAGTCAAGAGGTTATCTAGTCATCCATAAATTAGTTACCTATATTAATTAACTTCGCTTAAACTGATTAAGATATGCGAAAGCATTGCGTAGCATGTTTTCATGTGGTTTTGCTTTTAGCGTAGCGCAGAGATACCGGCACACAGTTTCGTCTTGATAGACGCCTTCATTGCACGGCATACGATTGGAGTGATTGCGTCATTGGTTCGAATACCTCTCAAAATTTGGTCTCGAATTTAAATAACACACTGATGGCGAATGGGAAGCGTAATGGTGTGACACCAGCTTAAACGCTGCGAAACAAAAAACGGTAGTGTCAAAATTTTAATGCGAAATACGGGAAATCTTGCACCACATTGAGGTCCGTTAGCGATGCCTTGCGGACAAATTGTGCTCCATAGGCGCATGTTAAATAGCCCCAGGCTGTCAACGTTCTTATGTGCTGAAAATGTCTATATTTTACTATCTGCTATATTTTCCTCGTATTACTCCCATGTGAGTACGTGATGATTGATTGGTTGGTTTGGTCTGTCGTGAACGGTCGGTTGTTGATATAAACTTCCCCTCTTCCCCTTATATGCAGCTCTCTATTCGTCGTCGTCGTCGTCGTCATCATCATCATCAATCGGAATATACTCACTGCAGGGCGAAGGCCTCTTCCATATTCCTCAAATAATCCCGGTCCTGTGCTAGTTGCATCCACTTGACCCCTGCGATCTTCTTAACCTCATACGAACTTTCTGCCACCCGCTACTACGCCTTCCTTCCCTCGGAATCACGACTATCGGTTGTTCTCTCTTCGCACTACATGCTTGCCCATGCCCATTTCTTCTTCTCGATTTGCACTAGAATGTCATTAACTCGAGTTATTTCTTTGCAGTTCATCCCCCGAGTTACTTAGCAAGGCAATGTCATCACCAAATCGCAGATTACTGAGGTGTTCTCCATCTAACCTTATACCTAACTACTCCCATTCCAGTCTCTGAATACTTCCTCTAAGCAAGCTGTGAATAGTACTGGAAAGATCGTGTCTCCTTGCCTAACACCTTTCTTTATAGGAATTTTGTTACTTTATGCAGAACTATGGTTCCTGTGCAGCCACTATATATATCTTCCAGCACTTTCACGTACGGCTCGTCTACTCCCTGATTTCGCAATGTCTGTATAAAAGCCGAGGTTTCTACTGAGTCAAACGTTTTTTCGTAATCAATGAATGCCATGTATAAGGGCTGGTTATACTCCGAGCATTTTTCTATTACCTGGTTGATAATATAGATATGATCGATTGTAGAGCACCCTTTCCAAAAACTTGCTTGATCTGAACGTGAAACGCACTTCAATTTTAAGGCGAATGCCTTTCTTGGCTCATCAGTGGCTTGCGCAGAAAGTGACTGTCCGCGGAGTGCGTGGCCAAAATTCAAATCTGAAGCCAATAAAACACAATCCACACAACAAGCCAAAAAATACCGATACCACTTATGGTTACTCGGCTATAATGCCTTAATGACTTTGCATAATGACTAGAGACATTAGTCGTAGCCCGAATCCAAGCCATAGCCAAGAATGCAATCCAGAATCTACTAACAATCCAACACCAAATCCAGTAATGATTGATTGGCTATAACTCCTTAATGACAATGCATAACGACCTGTAACATTAGACATAGCCCTATTCCAAGTCATAGTCAAGTGGATAGCCAGCAGTGCAATAAAGAACCACAGGTGGTCTAAATTTCCGGAGACCTCCACTACGGCGTCTCTCATAGCCTTAGTCGTTTTGGGACGTTAAACCCCACAAACCAAACCAAACCAGAATCAACATAACGAGTCAACCAAAGCCAACGCAAGACGCCAGACGCACCTGTGTGCTTTCGCATTACCGCACGTAAGTATCGTGCAGCCTTTGAATTTTTTTTTTTTTTTAAGCGGAGCGTGTACAGCTCGTTCGGCCGAATTAGCCATCACCGTATAAGCCAAATGGAGAAAAACAGTGTCGAAGAAAACGCACACGCGATTTCACTCCAAAACTTTGGCTCAGTAGTCATATGGCGCCAACTCCAGACAGACACTTTCCGCAATACCAAAAGATTCCATAATATATTTCCTGAACGGTATACATGCCGATGTGTAAACACTGCAATATCTCAGCAGATCTCCTTCATATGGTCTGGACTTGTTCACGACAGCACAGGCCAGCGCCCACAGCACATAGCTGGGAGGCTCTCTACGCAGCTCTACCCTAGACAACCAACGAGCGCTCACCGGTCTCGCTCTAGAGGCTGCCAGATTCCAAGGAGTCTTTGTCGACCCGTAGATCTGGCTGGGCCTTCGGCCCCTTGACGGTTTTCATAAATGTTTACTAACCGGCAACCCCCAGGTGATCGAAATTACTCCGGAGCTCTCCACACGGCACCCCTCTCTTTGTTTCACTCCCACCTTCCTCCCTCCCTCTACGGCGCGGTTCAGGTGTCCACAGAACAAGTGTGACGACAGATACTCGCCTTTCCTTTTCTGTGAACCAATTATTACTATTATTATTATTATTATTATTATTATTATTATTATTATTATTATTATTATTATTATTATTATTATTATTATTATTATTATTATTATTATTATTAAAACTATTAAAGTATCGCGGAATGAAAAGGCAGTGTTCAAGGTGCTTCGCGTCGACTCTTCAGCCGAAGCTTGGGCGTCCTCTAATTTGTTTTAGCTGATCGTTATTTCCTCTCACACGCGCTTGCCTCCCTTTATAAAACTGAGAAAGTGTATCCTTCTATCCCTTTGCATTCAGCCCTTTTTCAATGGTCTAAAATGTTCCCACTGTGTCGCAGAACTTCCTTTTTCTCTCAACTGCTCTCCGAACTGCTCTCTCAACCATCGAAGTTCCCTCCACTCTTTATAGTTGCAGTGCACTCCTTTCTGTGTTCGGTTCCCCCTTTTTTTTTACGTTGGTCTTCTCTATTCCGCGCCACACCCTGCGGCGGCAGCGGTCCCCGACTTTGGCGCCGCTCTTATCAGCCTTGGCGCTCGGCGCCCTTTTTTCCCGCCCTTTTTCGTCACCCGCTGAACATCGAGAGAGAGGAGCGCACTCGGGATTCGATCGGGAACCCCGGGCAGCCAGGCAGGCGTGGAAGCGTTAGCGCGAAAAAACCGGCTTCGTTCTTTTCCTGCTTTCCCCATCGCTTCCTTCCTTCCGTCTCTACACAAGGAAGAAAATCTCTCTAGTCCTTCCTTTCTTCTCCCCCCCTCCCACCCCTCATTTGTTCCTAAGTTTTTGGGGAAAAGTTTCCTGTTCAGGAGGGCGTCGATATGGGGTTCAACACTGCTTTCTCCCACCCTTCCCTACGACCTTGGAAGAGGCAGGGTCCGCCGAGTCAGCGCGGCGTTCACACTCGCAGCTTTTTCTGTTTGCACTGCTGAAGGTTACGCCCGCCATTCCCGGAAACAGAGACAGCTTCTGGGGATAGTCCTCCTTTTCGATTCCCGGATATCTCCTCGAGGGAAGAAAACCTTCCCTGCCTTGTATTCCAATTAACCGCGTGAACGGGTTACTTCCAAATCGAGCGGCCGTTTTTTCCCATTTTGCTGTGATGTCGTCGCAGTTAACATGGTTCCCGATTTGCCTTGTATGCTATCACTTTGGTTCCTGGTTTCATTTCCCTTTGTTCTCCAGCTTTGCGAAAATAATTATTTTGCCAGGGCCGATCCTCTGGGGTCTTCAGTAATGAAGACAAAGCACTGCTGACTTCTTTGCTAATATGAAATTGAACGAGATTATTTTTATTTTTACTGTTTCTTTTATGTGTATTAGGAAGGATGAATATTCTACGGCTCTATTTCTGTCTCATGGCCCTATCTAATTTTATCAAGTGTAAAGGGATATTTTACACTCCACTGACTTCTTCCATTTTGTCCTTACTGTGCACAGGCTTTGAAAAAAAAAATGCCGTTCGTGCACATTACTTTATGTGTAGCCCATGCTATGCCATGGCTTCGGCACTTGCTCTGATAGCTCTCTGGTCACACGCAGGGCATTTCGGTTGCGGGTCTATTTGACGACCCGTATCAGAAATCTCACTCACACCTCAAGAATTAACACGTGACGGAATACCGCACCTAGCCCGAGTCTTTTTCAGGGAGCATTTTTTTTTCTTCCATGAATGAGGCTGATCTGAATGGGAATGAGAAAGCATACAAGAGAGAGAGAGAAGAAAGCTTTATTAGGCCGGATAGTTACATAGGGCCGAGTTACATTGCCCTACTAGACGGTCAGCAGGTCAAGCCTCTTTGCGGCCTCGTAGGCGCGCTTGAGGATCCGGTCTTGTGTGCACGGGTACGAGCTGCGCAGGAGGGTCTCCCAGTCATCTGGATGCAGGATTTCTCCTAATTCTAGAGGTGGGAGGTCTCCTTGCATCCACAGAGTATATGATTGAGGGTAGCTCTCTCATCGCACAGTGTGCAGTCAGGAGAAAATTGGCTTGGGAAAATATGTGAGAGAACTACCGGGTTTGGAAAGGAATTTGTTTGGAGTCTCCTCCAGGTAATTTCGTGTTCTTTGCTTAGACGCTTGTGCGGGGGCGGAAAGTTCCTTCGTTCAAGGCGAAAGTCTTTGTAGGTTCATGGAACGAAATCCCATGCGCGAAAGTTGTGCGCGCGATCTGTCATATTCCGCAAGATTCCATTAGATTAGTTCTTGTCTAGTGCTTCTGCCATCTGCAATGCCACACATGGACGCGCCAAGAAACGCCATGCGACAGGAACAATGGTGTATACCGTCCGAATGTCGCGTCCGGTGCTCTAACCAACTGAGCCACATCGACGGCTGGGTATACGTCATCCAAACTCACACTTGCCGGAGAAAGTGTGACTGATACTGTGCCTTCCCTTTCCTGTAAACCAATTATAATTAAATGTATACCACGGCAGCGAACGCCGATAAGAGGCTAACGAAGAGAGAAACAAATGGTAGTAGAGGAAGGGTAGTCTTTCGCCATTCTCCTCAGATATCTACGAGACCTATTTCTTCTCAGAGCCAGCACCCCCTACGATTTTTACACGCCCTGTGAGAGAACGTTACTATGAGATAAACGCCGGGGAGCGATCCCATATCTACGCCGGCCGTCATGGTTGCGGTGTACGCAGAAGAGGAACTCCTGCTTCGCAAACGTGCCTTCTTTTCAGAACGCCGAACCCGTGCGAACAGGAAATGTGGTAGGAGCAGCAGCCGCACGTAACATGAAATGGCGCCGTAAACGAACACCGGCTCGTATCTACAGTTGTGCTGATAGTTTGGTTTGGTTTATAGGGCTTAACGTCCCAAACCGACTCAGGCTATGAGAAACGCCGTAGTGGAGGGCTCCGGAAATTTCGGCCACCTGGAGTTCTTTAACGTCCTTCCTTTTCGCCTCCTTCAAAAAACGGCCGCCACAGCCGTAAGTTGCGCTGAATCATTCGAGAAACTATAAGCAACGGCGAAATTTGATGGCTGGTAATTCGATGGAGGCGAAACGAAGAGGCGTTGTGTGCTGTGCGATGTCAGCGCACGTTAAAGACCCCAGGTGGCCGAAATTACTCCGCAGCCCTCCACTACGGCTCCTTTTTCTCTCTTTCCACTTTCACTCCCATCTTCCTCCCTTCCCTTACGGCGCGGTTGCGGTGTCCACAGAAAACAAGTGAGACAGTTACCGCGCCTTTTCTTTCCTATAAATAAATCAGTTTTTTGATGGCTGGTAAGGTTCACCTCGATGAGCGAGTCGAAGTTCGGGTAGTGGATGTCAGGGGCAGGGGCCATTTCCATGAATCAGGAGAATATTCGGGTTCAGGCAGGTATGTATGCGGGGAAGTGCTCGGTGACCCGGGCACTCGCCGCGGCATCAGCGGTTTGTGGCGTAGAAGATGATCTTTCAGATTAACGCCAAGCTGACTCCATCTTGTGCGAAGCTCTTAGTATAGAATGCCTTGCTGCCCGTTAAAAGCAGTTGTTTTATTGCGAAAGCAATACTGCTATAGCACTTCGAGCCTTTGGCGTGTCGTGGCGCCTCCATACATGACCTTTCACGTCACCATGTGACGTCACGCCAGACCGAGAGACGGGGCGCCAGCTCGCGCCATCGGATGGTAGCAGCCGAGAGAGGGCGCTCGCTGTTTGTGACGTCACGCTAGGAGGATAAATGGGGCTGTGGCTCGGCTCCTCGCAGTGTCGGGGCGCAGCCGCCGAACAAGACGGTGCCAAGGGTATTGCTTTCGCAATCTTCCAGGCTTAACCAGCTAAGCCTTCAGCCAAGTTTTTACCGAATATGGTGCTAAATTGTGGCAACAGCCGTTCATTATAACGCAACAAACCTCTGCTAACTGGTTGTCATTCATTTCAGCAAAAAGCGACAAAGGGACACATGGTAGCGGGACTGGACAGCATTACTTCGTCCTTGTCGCATATCTTTCGCATCGTCTTTCCGTGAGTACAGCGCACAGTGCAGGAATAAATGATCTGTTAAAATCAGGACACGGAAGTTGCCACGCCAGCTCGCGAGCTGGCAGTAACGTTCTGGCTCAAGCACACATTTCACACAAACTGTCTGCAGACAAACTCAGCAACGTCATGGGAAATCGTCCAACAGCAGGCGACCCGAGCGCCACGGCTTCCTTGCCCCGATCCATGATCCCGGCATCGCACTAGCTGTGTCTTGTAGTACACCGTCCAGTGAACATACCACCAGCGCATATACCACTTATAACCCTTATAAAACAGGTATACACACAATTAAATCAAACCACACATATGGCTTCGCTCTGAGCCGTAGTTCGTCGGCTTGGGGGACGCCAGAAGTAACAAATAAGGAACGGAAGCCCTTGACCTGATTCTTTTGAGTGCTTAGAGCTTCAAGAGGGCAGTAATTCACGATGGCAGTGGAAAGAAAACCCCGGCGGCTGCAGACTTTCGGCAAACGCTGTACCACCTACGCACGGCAGAGCGTCGCATATGAGACGCGAGCGGCCACGGAAGCGAGGCGGCCTCCCAACGTGATGGTTGCCAGCCAAAAAACGCGGCATCGTCCGTCCTATTTCACGCTCCCGCGCCATGACATGTAAACGAGCGGCAGCCGTCGGCTTTGCCTGGAGTGTATATCGTTCTGCTTCATCAGCATTCCGCGGCGGTGGCCTTGCTTGCATCCTCTTCTGAGCACGCGAGCGAACTCGTCCGCACGCGCCGGCTCGGTCTTCCGCCGCTGCCATCCCCTGGCGCCCTCTCCCTTTCGTGATACGCAAGGGGATCATTGCGTTCTCCTCGCCTGGAGATCACGGCCAGCGACTCCGCAAGTCCCCAGCTCTCTTTCCTCTCACCGCTCTCGGTGACTACGAGTCACGATGGAGAACGGAAAAGTAGCCGAAACGTCGTCCCGTGCCGGCTCTTTTCTCCTCCCATCGGCGCCTTCTTCCTTTCTAAATTATATCCCTTTTTCAGTGACGCAGGCTTCAGTTCTCTAACGGGGATCAGCATGGCGAGGCTTCTCTAAACCATAGCGAGGTTTCCCCGCTATAGATGCGTTCAAGTTACATGAAGGCACAAAAAGAAAAGAATACAGTGAGATTAACAAGGTATGATGATGACAAAAACGTTTATTGTAGCGAGAGCTGCATTGGCCACAGTCTCGCCATTTCGCCGTGTCTGTCCGTGCCTGTTCGGTGCCTGTCCGAAGAGCGAAGAAAGAAAAAGAAGTCGTGGGAGGCGGTAGCTGGCAGCTGACATGGCCGAGCACTAACAGGACGTTGGGCTTCCTGACATTACATTTGGCAGGAGCTGCCATTTCGGGGCTCTTCTTTCATATGGGAGGGTGATATCATAATCGGCCTGCCAAAACCCTTGCATTCGCGTTATCTCTAGTCCACGCAGGCACGTTCATGCGGCTCGGTTAAAGCGGGGCTTTATATGCTGGCTGGTATACCTTACGCTATCGCGTCATCACGAAGGTGGGAGTGAAAACAGAGAAAGAGGTGCCGTAGTGGAGGGCTCCTGACCACTGCGTGAGGCTTTCGCCTTATCGCACTTTTGTGGTCAAAAGTACCCCTATAGCAAAAGCTGAAACCATATATAGAGTAACTACAATGTGCAAAAGCAATTTCTTTGCTTTCAAGCCGAACCTAAGCGTAGCCATGCAAATAGCACTCGCGTAACCCCAGGTTTAACCACGAGCTAAACCGCAGCTAATTTTTGAACGGCGTATTAAGTCCGTCGGCGACTCTAGATGCGAAGAGCGGGATGAAAAGAACGTATATGGAGAGAGCGACAAAATGAAGGGCATCACCCTCATGGTCGTCCAATAATAATAAAAACGAAAAGAAACCATCGTTGTCTTTGTGTGTAGTACCATGATATTCTTCGCCGCTGGTAATAGCGATATAAGTTAACGCGCACGGCCGGACGTCCTTGAAACGCGCAATGCTTTTGTTTCTGCGCCTGGGATATTTTTGCGGGGGTGTGTGAGCAGCCTTGAGTAACCTCTCAGCGCGCGGGATCGCTCGCTGCGTTTACTCGAGGGTATATCGAGAGCGCCTCACCGACTGTGAACCAGGGCGCGCCGCAAGCCGGATGTGCACGAGCAGCCAGTTCCGGTCTTTCTCAAAAACAAGCTTATATAGCCGGCGTCAGTGTGATATAAAAAGCTCTTTGTGACTATGAATGGTCATACGCGCTGTGCACGCTGTGCGTGTAAACGAGCTGTTGTGTTGTTTTTGTTTCTAGTAAGTGCAAGCATGTCTGCATTTATCGCATCGCCTCTTTCGTCGCATACCGCCGTGTTTTATCTCCCGTATCTGGTGAATTCTGGCGCTGCATTTTCCATCTCATACAAAAGAGAGATCACAAAAAGACGTCCACACCGATGATGCGCACACTACCAATTGACTATTTATTTCTAATATGAAGGAGAAAGCATTCCATGACAAAGAACAGGAAGAGAACTATAAGAAGATGTAAAGAACTTCTTGCAGCCAACTAGCTCGCACGCAAGTTTTACAGAATATTTAGGAGCCGGAGAAGTAAAGACGAAAAATCTTCTTACCTTCAGTACAAGTGGAGCGCCCGGAATAAAATGCGAGCTACACGGTGTGTCTCAGAGGCAAACACCCTGGGCTCTACTCTAAACTTTCGGCAAAGACTGTACATATCATGGCCTGGAGGTAGACATGATGTCCTCCCTACATTTGAGAATGTTACGTTCGGAAAGAAAACAATTAGTTCGCACTGAGAATTTAGCCTAGTTGCTCCGGCTAGTTGCACATTGCAAAGTAAGGTATTGTACACGCACTATAGTGAAGCAATTGAGCAAAATCGTTTTCCAGAAGTGGCGGACCCAGACACCAACTAAGGCTTCTCCGTTGAAGGGGCGCGCAATAATTGACGGTTGCAAGCCATGATATCAGCTCTCGAACATCAAAAATAAAAGTGTCCGAGCAACATGGAACAAAAAGAATGTACATCAAATGATATTGAGCGACAGATCCATGTTGTTTTGTTTTAACGGTTGGTTTGATTAGTATGCCCCATTTCAACGGCAAAAGGCTTCAGCGTGCAGGAAGCCCGTGAGAGTGCTGGGGGTGTGCGCAGACAGCGCCGACTCGGCAGGCATATGACTCGATCGTCTCCGCAGCAGATGGCATAAGATGCTCCATTTTACCCGGCGGATCTCTCGAATGGGAGGCGAAGGCACTGCTTGACAGCTCACGACCGTCCTGCTGACTTTCGGTAGGCTCTCTGGAGGTCAAGAGCGTGAATTCCTTGACTTGTTTGTTCTGTCCTTCGGAAGAGATTAGTTGGAAGTTTCAGCGGCGTTGTATGAGTGTCGCCTGTCTTGTCCTGTGTCTGTCTTCGCTGGTCCCACATTTGTAAACCCTGAGGAGAGGGCTAATATAGGACCTGTACGCGGACCATCGGAGATGGCTGGAGAAGCTGCATCGAGAGGCACAGGCTTTAGCACTTCGCGAAGCTTCCACGATTCGCCAGAGTCCGGGCTTCCGGCGGTGGTCAATACCTCCGGAAGCACTTCTTGGGAAGACAGCCGTTGTGGACACTGAACCAGAAGCGCGAAATATGGACCCGCCACCAGCAGTACCTCACGTTACATTAGGTATCGTCACGTAACTAGACGTGGCAGGTACAATATAAGAAAATTCTTATTTCACCCTCACTACTCTCTCCGCTACAATAATACTACTCTCCGCGACGGATCTGTTCGGTTATCAATTCTTGAAACCTGAGTTTTTCTCAAATAACAGGGAAGCATTTTGTTATCATTTTCTACTTAAATTCTGCAAGCCACGTGCAGAAAACCCAATCATGGGCTAAGAAGAAAGAAAGGAGACCCTGCCGTCCTGCGCAATTCTGCATGAAGCCCGTACCAACGCTTTCCGCATTCCGAAAGTAGTGGCGGCGCAGAGGTTCCAACTCTCGTCTTTGTTTGCCCTTTCTAAACGCATCGCGGGCTGCCGCACGCGCAAGAAAGAAACGATAGCCCAATTTGCCGCCGAGATCTAAATGCTGGTCCTTGGCCCCCGCCCTCCAGCCTGCCCCTCTCAGTGTCTCTCATTTGGGCTTTTTTGGGGGAGCTCTATAGATAGGCCAGGGCAGACGGTCGCTGGCTGCCTGGCTTGAGGGGTATTGCGGTCCAGACAATGGAAGGCACTGCAGCACGGTTTCCAGCTGCCGTCGCGAGTGTGTTCGCAGACGAGGGTCTGTGCGTATATACGAGGAACTGCAATTTCGACGTCTGGTTGGCTCAAGAGCTCTAAACACTGGACTGTCTGCTGTGCCCCAGAACGCAGGCTGAGGTCGAGCACATGTATCTCTTCGCGGTGGCCTCTTCGTGTACTGGCAGTTCTGTTCAGCTTGTTTCACCTCTTTAGCGCTGTCCGCGCTAACAAAGCAAATAAGGTGCAAGCATACACGTACTTGGAGGCCGCGAGGGCACAAAGCGTACATAAAATATACTACACGACATGTGTGGTACACCCGTGGCCCTCGCCGTGGCCGTGCAGTTCACTTTCGCGTTCGTCGCCTTCGTTTGCGTTGGTCAGATTGCGCTGCACGAAGAAAACAAACTTCTATGCTGGGATTTTTGAGGTTGTGTTCGGCGGTGGAACTTGCATAGCTGAGCACTTCAGTGAGCAACGCGCACAAGTTAGCGCTCGTGGAGGTACACTTTCTCTGCGCTGAGAGCCAGGCAAGCCCGCATAAATTCATTTCCGCACTTAGAGGCTATACATAGCGCACTGAGCAACATATTACCCGGATAATTATATTCATTTCAGAAGATATGCTTCCTACAGCTATAGGGCCCCGCTACTCACTCACTCACTCACTCACTCACTCACTCGCTCACTCTCTCTCTCTCTCTCTCACACACACACACGCACACACACACGCACGCACGCACACACACAAAATTTTCTTTTCTCTTTTACCGCCTTCCTATAATATATAGTGCACTATGCGATCCCAGTCCGCGGTAAAGAAACTCGAGTAATCGGTATTAATCCGAAACCTTCGACTACGGCATATCTTAATCTTTTCTTTATGTCACTCTTTCCTTAATCGCTTCCTTCAGCAAGATGTTAGTGCCTCCAGTGATACTGAGGCAGTTTCTGCGCGCTTACTTTCATCGTAACCAATTCTCCCGTTACTAGAAAATCCGCGTTTAACGTGAGCCTTTCATCGTCGTCACGTGCACGGTCAGGGTGGGTCTCTGCGAACGGACGGCACTCTTACGAGCCGTTTGGAGACAAGCGAACCGCACTTCTTGCGTTCAGACAGTCGCCGGCTGAACGTGACTGCGGTGCGGCAAATTATGGCAGCGATATTGCATGCACCTCTTGCTTCCGAGCATCGTCTTCGTGCGGGCTCACTAGCCGCATTTTATCGCCTGTTTATTGCTATAACGACCACTCATATGGAGTCGTCGCGCCGACTTGCTGACGCAACATCCGGTCTCTCGGAGATCGAGCGGGGAACGCGACGATTATCCTCTCAAAGCTGCGCATACGGCGGCTGGGAAAACCGCGCGAAGATTCGGTTCACATGTGCTTGGACGAATGGCCGGGAAGTAATGTTAAGTGACGCGCGTTCTCCATGACTACCGACGTGGGAGCGAGCGACTTTGCGCGGACCAAGCGGGCATGTCTGCTGTGGTGGTCTGGAAAGCGGCTGGATTCACCTTCGCGTGCGAATGAGGGGCCAAAGGTCGAGTCCGCGTGATTATTAGGCTGGCTTCGGCGGCGCGTAGAGAGCGCATGTTTTCGCTCTCAGCCGGCGCTATTCCGGTTCGTGTCTCTACTATGGTGTGCTAGGCACGAGGCAAGAAATGATTCTTTCGTGCCGACTTGAACGCTTCAGGGTGCTATAGGACGGAAGTGTAACGGAATGAATACGCGGCGCAAGCCTACGTGTTTAAACGGGCAGTTTGGCAAGTTTGAGTTGAGGGGAAACTTTGTGCTTTTTTGTTTTCTTGTTTAGGTTTTTTTTTTCTTTCGTAGCGTAGAGGTGTAGCTATTTAGTGTCATTTAGGGGAAGGGGGGGGGGGGGGGGGGTTCAACTACAGTAGAAGCTATATCTACTTAGAGAAGGATATCCCTCCAACCAGTGGCGCCGGAGTTATTGTCATGACGTCGTAATCCACCTTCTTGCGCTTAACAGTGTACCTGTGATGTCACGCTAATTATATACCGACGGTACACCGCGTCGGAAAGGGGGCGGTCTTCACGTCACTGCTGCTGCTGCGTTCCTAAGTTGTACGAGACTATGGAGCCTGCGTTGGGTTGGGAAGGGGTGCATAGCAGGGGGCGGCAGAAAATTAGGAGGGCGGATGAGGTTAAATTCGCAGGGGTCAAGCAGATGCAGTTAGCTCAAGACCAGGCTACTTGGAGGAATATGGGAGAGGCCCTCGCCCTGCAGTGGATATAACCCGGCTGCTGCTGATGATGATAACGATGGCTTGCGTTATGGTTTTGGCCGCGTCAATAACAATGGCTGTTATTCACCACCATGACTAATTATGCGCGCTTTACAAGGCCCCAAGCACAAAACAGTCATTGTGGCCTAGCTCAAAGCGTTGTTTTTAATGCATTCTCAGGTTTGCTTTCAAAATTAACCTTTTTGCACCGTGATACAGCATGCTTTAAGACTAGGGTGCCTCGATGCCCGCGCCTCCGCTCAGGGTGAGGACAGCTGCGTCGTCTGCTACGGCGGCCGCCATTCTCGCGCCCGCGGCATACAGGTTTCGTTCTCGTGGGGGGAGGTCTGCTCGCTTCTGGCTTGCCGCGGGCGCTAAGGAATATTCTGGTGCGCTTTTGTTTTACATGAGAATATAATACTTAATTTTGTTGGAGAGCCTGCCTTGTGCTTTTAAAAACAGGACAAGCAGCCAACATCAAGGCGTCGACAGTAACAATGAAAGCGGGTATGCAAGATATGCGCCAAATATGTCAGTGAAGCTCTCCTAGAATCTATCGCTAGAGTTAAAAACCTATCTCTTATGCACTGAACCCTTTGGTGCGTGGAAACAGCAACCCGTCCCAACATAAATTTGCGTCGTCAGGTCGCTTACTCGAGTGAAGCGACCATACTCCTAGAGAAGCAGAAGGAAAAAAATCCTGAAAACGTTTATTTACCGAGGTTTGCAATAGATTCCGATGAAAGGAACCGTTACTAAGCAGAGGATCATGAAATAAAAAGTTTTGAGTCGCTTTTCAGTTAAATCTCGATGACGGTTATGACAAGGCGTATTCTGCATACCACCACGGGCATTGGCAGCCCTGTTGGTGTTATCATTCCTGCGCATGTTTAATGTCGAGAACAAAACGCTTGAAAAATGCCACAATCCACTGCGTGGAGGAGGGGGGGGGGGTTGAACATTTATTTTAGATCACATCTCCCTCAATTGAAAGCATTTAATTCTGTTCACTTGTTTTGTAGTTAATTTCAAACTACTAAGTTTATTAGAACTGCTGGAACACATCGGGTGATTTCTGCCCAAGCTTCTTTGGCGTTCTTTATTAAATTTGTAGCTATGAATGTCCCAATACAGGTGACTGCAATGGATGGGTAAGAAAACTGAGCAGACGCGGTCAATGACACAGCGTCTTGGTTTCGCACGTTCTGAAAAAAAAAAAACGATTATCAGCAACGGTAATAAAATATAAGCACTCGCCTGTTCGTCTTGGTATACCTGGATGAAAACAAAAACTGTTACCCAAGCAAACATGAAATCGTTTATTCAGTGGTTATGAAAAAACACAATAAAGTTACCAATATTTCTGCTTATGGGAACGCGACCATTATTGCACTTTTTCAAAGTAGACATCTATGTTAAATAGATGACTGTAATTGACGAAACAGTTGTGATTGCATATATACATAGATGCAGAATTCAGGTTTCGAAGCACAACTTTCGCGGAACTTCATATTCCGGCTTGGTTACGCAAGGCTGACTCCAGCACAAGTTTTGCTTCCGTGGCCACTAGAATGAGGGCTCGGAATTTGGCGAAGATGAATTCGGAGCCTCACTCTGGCATACGCAGCAGTCAACATTTTTCTTATTCGCTCTTTGTGAGCCATGCAAGTCTTCACAAGGGGCTTGTCTATCTGTTCAAGATATGCGATCAAAGAACGAAGTGGCGACTTCATGGTGAAAAATGTGCCGGTACACCATGAATTGACGGCGGTAAAATGCTCTTCATAGTTTTTCAATGTTTTCATTACATCCCTGCTAGGATATACGAGGTTTTGTCCATCCCTGACGTACTCCTTGAGTGCAGTGAGGGAAGCATACTCATCGTCAGGGTTGCCAAGGAGAGCAGCCTTGCACTGCGCACAAGTTATGCATTTTAGAATTCCTTTCAAAATAAAACCGCCAAGGTAAAACAAGATACGGCACTCGGTTGACGTGAGCTCTTCAATGAACAGGATTTCCGAATCATTGATTTCATCGATTTCGTTTTCTGTACCTTCCTTCTTGGCGTGTGCAAGCAGATCGACAAGGTATTCCCGGTCGTCAAGCTCGTAACTTGTCGACCTAGGAGTGTGAAGAAAGTGGCTGACGCTGATGAGTCGAAGTGCGCACTTCAAGTCGTACGCAGTGGGCACTGGCTTCATGAGCCGCACCACATAAAAAAGGTTTTCTAGGCAGTCTTGCAACAGCCTGCTCGTGAGAAGGAATCCATACACTTCACTGCCAAGAAGCACATCTTGAAGGCGAAGGACAGCCGTTGTTGCAATTAGGACCCCTGCTTGCGATGGCTTCCACTGAGATCCAGTGCCCATTTTGAGTTCTCTGATCGTGTCTATTGCCATACGCAGTGTGTCTAAGGCGGCATGATATTTAGTCATGTTTCTGCGGCTTAGCGCCATGGTGGGAAGACGCGCTGACATAAGGGCGTACCACCTAGAAACGAGGTCCATAAACCACGCTGTTGTTTCGGCCTCTGGCTCAATCACTCCTTCTTTTATTAGGAACCGAATAGCTGGCGGGGCTTCGCGGAAGAGCTGGACAGCGACTCCAACTTTCATCTTGGTGAAGTGTCCACCACTAATGTGGTTTTCTGATAAATTTGGTGCTACCTTAAGTTCATTGGCAGCATCATAATCCAAGACGGCCTGTACATGCTCTAGTTTCACCTTCGAGGAAGGCAATCCGTTCTCGCTTACTGTATCATCACTCAGTGTGAAAACTTTAGAGCTTAGAAGCTGTCCTTTCAGGTTCTTAAGGACATGTGCTGGGTCAGAGATGAAAAAAAGTTCCTTCCCATCTAGGGTTGGGTGGGGTATTGAGCACGAAGTTGTTGAATGGCGGTGACTCGAAAAGCCAAATTCTCTCCACATAGCGCGGTTTGCTGCACCCATGTCACAGGTGACTACCCTGTCGTGATGCTGGGGCTATGGCGACCCGGCCTTCACTTGGTAGCGTGCAGAGACTCCGGGTTGAAGAAGGACTGAATCTTCGAAGTTGGTAAAATATGTACAAGCAGGTTTAATGGCACTTTGAGAAAACTTATTTACAATATTTACACGAAAAAGAAGGGTACATCAGCAAAATGACAAGCGTTAAGAGTTCATAGCGAGAAGCGACTGGATGAGCCGTTTACCCAGGGCCCAGAGCGCCATTTCGTGCTCTGCAGCGTCCTTAAAAACCCCCTATGTCCAGCCCCTCTCTGAAGATGCTGACCAACCAAATCCAGGGCACGCCCCTCAGGTATCGGCATCCAATCGAACACATCACTGCACTGATGGTCTGAAGCACTGACTGGTCCGGCATTCATTCGTTGGGCGTGATCACTTGTTGGCGGGAAAAGCTTGGGAACGGCGAGGAGAGGAGGTACATTTCTATTCTTCAACAAAGAAACCACAGGCTGGTTCTAAAGAGGGGTTTTACTTCTCAGAAACCCGAGTGCACGTGGCGCCGCATAGGGCTCCCAACATTGTCCCTTTTCGACAATTGCAAATCTTTTCGACAATTGCAAATCTTTTCGACAATTGCAAATCTTTCCTGCATTCCCGGGAAATCACTTAATGGCCGTATGAGTCATGCTCCTTTCTTGTCCTGCACGTCAGCGGACATGTCACTCTGTCGTCTCCTTTGGATAGGAGGCATTCAACACGGGAGGATAGCCCTTCTCGACTGGAAGGGTGAACAAAAGAAAGCACTTCCTGCTATTTCCCGCAGGGGGACGTTTCTTTGTGTTTTTCCAGACGTTCTCTTGACAGGGTCAATTTGGCATTTGCTGAGTGTCCACAAAGCAAAACAGGCTTACAAAACAGGATTCCTGGAAACAGGCTCACTTAGAGCCATTGGACCATCACCACATATTCACAAAACTTTTCTATGCCCACAGGCGAACAATAGAGCGCGCAAATGCGGATGCACGGTCGTAACAGCCTCCTCCCCCGCCAGAAGAGACTCGGAGGGCAGCAGCCGCAGCTGCTGCATGAAGAGACGACTTAATGGCCTGCACGTGAATGCTTGAAGCTCGCTGTTGCTTGTCGCGTTGTCTTGATTGTTGTAGGCCAAATTGCTCGAGCTGTCTGAAACTCAACCACATGTCGAAGCAAGCACTCGGCTCCCGTCTGAAGAGACCAGGTCAAAAGAAAACTGCCATTGTTGTTCGAGAAAAGCCCACTCTCAAGACGTTCAGGACCCACGTAATCCTAGAAAACCAAACTTGCTGCTTTACATAGTCACACATATACAAGCGCACGAAAAAAAAAAAAACCTGATTATCAATTTGGATACATGGTGAGGAACATCTCGGACCGCTTAGAAAGAGCGGCTAAGCGCGTCCGCATTCCCATTTAACTTCCCCTTTTTGTATCTTATTTCAAAATTGTACTGCTGTAAAATCAAGCTCCACCTAAGAAGGCGACTGTTCTTCGATGTCGCAGTTTGCAGCCAAGCCAGGGGACAATGGTCCGTCTCTACGGTGAATTTGGCCCCTCCAAGATAGCACTGCAATTTTTGAATGGCCCATACAATGCAAGCGCATTCTTTCTCTGACGCGCAATAAGCCCTCTCTCTAGAACTCAGTTTTCTGCTCAAGTAGAGCACGGGGTGCTCATTACCGTCGTCATCTCTCTGGCAGAGAACAGCACCTAACCCTCGATCACTGGCATCACACTGGACCGTGAATTCTCGGCCATAGTCTGGAGCTCGCAATACCGGACGGCTAATCAGCACAGCCTTCAGGTTTACGAAGGAGGCTTCCTTTTGCTCGTCCCAGACTACATTTGTCGGTTCTGTCCTGCGGAGAGCGTCGGTCAGAGGGCTAGCCAAAGCTGAATAGTTAGGGATGTAGTGATTGTAGTACCCAGTCAGACCTAGGAATGCTCTAATTTCCGTCTTCGTGCTCGGCCGCGGGTAGTCTGCTACCGCAGAAATCTTAATCTCGCTGGGTTTCCTGAAACCTTGACCTACATTGTGACCCAAGTAGTCCACGGTCGCCCTTGCCAGGCAACATTTCTCGGCCTTTACGGTTAGTCCAGCTTGACGCAAAAGGCTCAGTACAGCTCTTAGATGTACCATATGGTCCGCCCATGAGTCGGAAAAAACCGCAATGTCATCTAAATAAGGCACCGCGAATGTTTCACACCCCTTTAAAACCCTATCCATGAGTCGGGAAAAACAAAATGGAGCATTTTTGAGCCCGAAACTCATCATTGTTGGCTGGTAGCTGCCCGTCGGAGTGACGAAAGCCGCGTATCTGCTGGCGCGTTCAGTGAGCGGTACTTGCCAGTATCCTCGAGTAAGGTCCAGCGTAGTCACATATGCCGCTCTACTGACCTGTTCTACTCTCTCCTCAATATTCGGAATAGGATACACTTGATCCCTGGTGAGAGAATTTAGCTTTCGGTAGTCTACCACAGGCCTAGGGTCTTTACCTGGAGCTTCTACTAAGATCATAGGCGAAGCATAATCGCTTTCCGAGGGTTTTATTACTCCCAATTCCAGCATGCGAGTTACTTCCCTATCCAGAATTTCTCTTTGCCTTGGAGAAAATCGGTAGCACCTTGATCGCACTGGCACGTCTGAAGTCAGCTCAATATCGTGCTCAGTCAAATCAGTTCTGCCTGGCCTGTCCACGAAGCAGGCTTCAAACTCTGTTATTATCTCGCCCAGATCGGACAGCTGGGATTTCTTTAGTTCTCCTCTCTGCTCCGTCTTTTTGAGAAGCTCCTGAGCGTTGCTTCCTTTTCCGCTGAGGCAAATCAAGTTGTCCCCCATCTCCTCGGGAAGGTTTAACGTTAGATTTACCACGGCTTCCCTCTGCACATAAGGCTTCATAAGATTGCAATGATAAATGCGCACTTCTTTACGCCTACCGGGAATTTTCACTGCGTAGTTAGTGTTAGAAAGCTTTGCAACGACTTCAGCCGGTCCTTCCCACTGTACTTCGAGCTTATTCTGCCTTGAACTTCTCAGCAACATCACCTGGTCCCCGATACAAAACGTCCTTTGACGGGCTGACTTATCATAGTACACCTTGGAACGAGCCTGGGCTGACTTCATGCTGGCCTCAACGAGTTCCTTAGTGTTATGTAAGCGATTCAAGAGGTTCAGAATGAATTCTACTACTGTTGGGTCTTCTCCGCGCCCCTCCCAGGCTTCGCGCACCATTCGCAAAGGTGAGCGCAATGACCTTCCGTACACCAACTCGGCTGGGCTAAATCCAGTGGATTCGTGCGGCACTGACCGCAAAGCGAAAAGCGCTGCAGGCAGGCAGGTATCCCATTCGCGCTTGTTTTCATAGCACAGTCCCCTCAGGACTCGTTTGAGAACAGAGTGCCATCTTTCTACGCTGTTGCTCTGCGGATGATGGATCGAGCTATGCACTACCTTAATGCCGCATCGCTCGAGAAATGAGGTGGTGAGGACACTCGTGAAAACGCTACCCTGATCACTTTGTACCTCGGAAGGGAATCCAACTCGTGCAAACACTGACAGCAGCGAATCCACTACACTCTCGGACGTCACCTCGCGCAGCGGAACAGCCTCTGGAAACTTTGTGGCTGGGCATAACATAGTGAGGATATAACGGTACCCTGACTCGGTCACAGGAAGTGGCCCAACTATATCTATTACTAACCGGTGAAACGGCTCGGTAATGATTGGTACTAACACCATCGGAGCTTTCCACTTATCTTGCGCCTTTCCAACCCGCTGGCACGTGTCGCATGACCGTACAAAATTTTCCGTGTCCTTAAAACATCCAGGCCAATAGTATTCTTGCAACAGCCTCTGCTTTGTTTTCTTTATTCCAAGGTGACATGACCACGAGCTGCCATGGGAAAGTCGCAGTAAGTCTCCGCGGTACTTTTGGGGAACGACTAATTGGTCCCGCTCTACTCCGCGCTTATCCTTGAATAAGCGATACAGCACTCCCTTTCTCATCTCGAAAGAAATATTGTTTGCTGTCTTAGTGGCGCGGTGGCGCTCCCTTATCTCCTGTATATTGGGATCATTGGCTTGCTCTATAGCTAAGTCCTCTCGGGTTCCACTTAAAAGTCTCGTGAGATTACTAGACACTGGCGGCAAGAGGTTACTCTCAAGAACGTCCTCATTCCGCGTCTCATCAAGCTCACTTTCAAGTTGACTTATCTGAGATGCCTCGCTCTCAAAGTTTTCTGACCTGCTATCTTCCGCATTTACCATTGTTTTAACTGCCGTTTCCTCCGCTGTGGATTTTTCTGGAATGAGCAGTGTAGCTAGTTCTCGCGCCTTTGAACGTGTTAAGGCTTGCACAACTCTGTCTCCGAAAAGGATGCCCCTCTTTCGCAGCAGCATGTCCGATTTGTTGGAGAACAAATACGGATAGCACTTAGGAAGCTTTCCTGAAACGGCAGCCTCGGTTGTTAATTCGCCGAAAGGGCCCTCGATGACCACGTTCGCGATCGGCAAGCACACACTCTGTTCCTCAACTACCTGTCGGATCCATGCACACTGTCCTGTATAGTCGGAAGGCGATACATACGCCGGATGGACAACATCCATCGTTGCGGCCGAATCGCGCAGTACCTTGCAAGGCTTCCCGTTGACTACTAGGTCATGCAGGTAGGGTTCTAAAAGCTGCATATTTTCATCGCAGTCCCTGACATACGAGAAAGCAATCTTTTCTTTCCGGCAGTTGACGGCAATGTGACCCTGCTCATTACACCTAAAGCATGTGAGCGGCTTCCTAGCCTCAAGCTTATTCTTTGTGTTCTGCACGTTGGTCACTTCCCCACTTTTCTCACTGCCGTCCTTTCTAGGGAATTTGCCTGAAGAAACCTTCATTTCTTCGTTTCCAACTCTAGCAAAGTGCCTTTCCTGACGGTTTTTCATACTGAACTTGGGATTGCGGGGCCTATCCACTGCTGGGTTGCTGAATTGTCGGCGCGAAGCATACTCCTCAATAAGTTCGGCAGCTTCAGTTGCCGACTTAATTTCGCCTCGGTCCTGTAACCAATTTCTTTCTTTTTCTGGGAGGCAGTTATAAAACTGCTCCAAAAGAATTTGCTCGACTACAGCGTCCCTATCACTGTAGGAATCTGTGCTCTTTAGCCACTCGCCCAAATTAACTCTTAAATTGTACAGGAATTCAGGGTAACTCTCGTCCCTGGACTTAGTAGCTTTCCGAAAACGTTGTCTGAACGCCTCGGCGCTAAGCCTATACTTTCTCAGAAGGCAAGCTTTGACCTTCTCGTAGTTGTCCGCGTCCTCCTTGCTTAGCCGCGCGACAACCTCCGCTGCCTCGCAGGGCAGAACCGTCAATAATCTCTGAGACCACGTGTCTCGCTGGAAGGACAGTTTTTCGCAAGTTCGCTCAAAGTTAGCCAGATACAGACCGATATCCCCTGATATCACATATGGCTGCATGTACTTTGACATCTTGAAATCTGCCTCCTTGTTGAGAAGAGGTACCGCTAGCTGGGGACAATTGCCCGACCTCTTGCTCAACTCTAGTTCTAATTTCCGGAGCTCAATTTCTTGGTCCAGCTTTTTTGCTTCTCTTTCACGCTTCTTTTCCTCTTTTTCCCACTCACGTTCGCGCTCCCTTTCCTCTTTTTCCCTCTCAAGTTCACGCTCACGCCTCTTTTCCTCTTTTTCCCGCTCTTTCTGCTCTTTTTCCCGCTCCTTCTGCTGTCTGAGCTGTTCCTTTTTTTGACCGATGAGGTTCCATGCTTCACTGAGCTCCTCATCATCGGCTCCCAAATCTGTGATTGCCTTTATAATCAAAGGTTTTCGTGCCAAACCACTTGTATCAATTCCCAATTCCTCACACAATTGCAACAGTTCCGGTTTCTGCAGCTTTTGTAGGTCCATGATCGCTCCGAGTGTCGGCTACTTCCAAAACAACAGTGCAAACTACCAAACCTAAAGGCGTTTCCACACTCTCTTTACCAGTTCTAAAATCTAACCCTGTTCTAGAACCTGGTCCACATCAGAAGAAAAGCCAAGCACTCACCCACACATGCGATCGATGTTCCGAGCTGCCCTCTTGTTGGCCGATTGTTGCTCCTGCTTGTTGCTTGAGATGCCACCTCCGATCACAAGGTGTTGTGGCTTGTAGCTTCAGATCCACCTCCAATCACCAGATGTTGTGGCTTGTAGATTCAGATCCCACCGCTGGTCACCAGTTGTCGTGATGCTGGGGCTATGGCGACCCGGCCTTCACTTGGTAGCGTGCAGAGACTCCGGGTTGAAGAAGGACTGAATCTTCGAAGTTGGTAAAATATGTACAAGCAGGTTTAATGGCACTTTGAGAAAACTTATTTACAATATTTACACGAAAAAGAAGGGTACATCAGCAAAATGACAAGCGTTAAGAGTTCATAGCGAGAAGCGACTGGATGAGCCGTTTACCCAGGGCCCAGAGCGCCATTTCGTGCTCTGCAGCGTCCTTAAAAACCCCCTATGTCCAGCCCCTCTCTGAAGATGCTGACCAACCAAATCCAGGGCACGCCCCTCAGGTATCGGCATCCAATCGAACACATCACTGCACTGATGGTCTGAAGCACTGACTGGTCCGGCATTCATTCGTTGGGCGTGATCACTTGTTGGCGGGAAAAGCTTGGGAACGGCGAGGAGAGGAGGTACATTTCTATTCTTCAACAAAGAAACCACAGGCTGGTTCTAAAGAGGGGTTTTACTTCTCAGAAACCCGAGTGCACGTGGCGCCGCATAGGGCTCCCAACATTGTCCCTTTTCGACAATTGCAAATCTTTTCGACAATTGCAAATCTTTTCGACAATTGCAAATCTTTCCTGCATTCCCGGGAAATCACTTAATGGCCGTATGAGTCATGCTCCTTTCTTGTCCTGCACGTCAGCGGACATGTCACTCTGTCGTCTCCTTTGGATAGGAGGCATTCAACACGGGAGGATAGCCCTTCTCGACTGGAAGGGTGAACAAAAGAAAGCACTTCCTGCTATTTCCCGCAGGGGGACGTTTCTTTGTGTTTTTCCAGACGTTCTCTTGACAGGGTCAATTTGGCATTTGCTGAGTGTCCACAAAGCAAAACAGGCTTACAAAACAGGATTCCTGGAAACAGGCTCACTTAGAGCCATTGGACCATCACCACATATTCACAAAACTTTTCTATGCCCACAGGCGAACAATAGAGCGCGCAAATGCGGATGCACGGTCGTAACAACCCGTACTCTTAGAGAAATCTGGCTGCATATCTGAACTATTTCCAGTACATATGTCTTGAGTACAGAGCCGTCCACGTGCCTACCAGTAAATTCATAGGCTATCACTTGCTTCCATCTTTGGTTTACCCCACCTAGCATAAAGACCAAAGCATGGTTGGCTGCCTCTTCAGGCTTCGAGGGCAAGGTCGTTCCTCCCAAAAGCACGTCTTCTCCACAGTCGAGTTCAAATCCGGGTGCTATCTCCATTTCATCTAGAAAGAGAACGCAGTCTTTTTCCACATCCTCCATTCCCTCTGCTTTGGACCTCATTACGTCGATCACTTCATGCAGGATACCTGGCAGAAACTTCAGGATCTCAATTCTTCTTGCTAACGTTCTGCTTGATGGGAGAGGGTAGCCAATCTTTCTGAGCGTTTCATACCCAGTGGTTCCACACGCAAATTTAATTTTTAAGCCTTGCTTTACTGTTTGCGCTGACCATGAATTGCCACGATTGTTGTTCCGAGAAAGGGCACGAATTTGGTCTTCATTTAAAAACTTCGTATTTCGTGAGAAATTAGCTGCCTCTTTCTGCAGCTTACGATTCTGCTTCTGTAGTTTTTTTACAGTGTTCTTAGATTCTCTGTGGTGTTGTTTCAGCTTATTATTGGCTGCTGTGAGATCTGCTATCTTCTTCCAAAGCTCTGCTGCCCCAGAATCAAAGGGTTGGGTCGCACGAGCCACTGCAGTTTCTTGAGGCCGTACATCCGTGGTGGTCGAAGTAAATTGCTCACTAGCATTGCTTTTTTCTGTAGCCACCAATGTCCCATTTATCACTCCGTCTGACGATGAATCTGCTGGAGGATCTTCTTGCGTATTTAAGGGAAGGACGTTTGTCACTTCTGGTGAAGAACCTTGTGCGGCAGCGTCATCACTAAATAATGCAGGCATGTGCACACTTCGGTCCCTCGGTGGTCTTCGCTCTTTAGGAAGTTCTGGAAGCATATAAATAAGGAAAAATAGCACATTACATATTTAAAATAGTGGTCCTTTTGCAAAACTCCGAAGTAAGCTTTTCTGCATTGCAAAGGACTCTTCACCATGGCGGCCCATCCTAAACGTCATGTGCAGCTGTTTTTCACCCTCCTTCAAAAAAAGGAGTGGCTAGGCAAAACTGGTTCTAATCCCTTTATCCCGACAGCGTATCGTGTGAAGGAAAGGAACGCCGCATTGTTCAGACTATATATGTTTGCAGCATTCTACATTTTTCTGACTCCAAAGCTGGTTTGGCGGCCAAGGTGAAGGAATTTTGCTGTGCCAAGAAGCTGACCTCCAAAGTTTTGAAAAGGGTCCATAGAAGACGCGGCAGAAAATTTAACACGTATGCAAATCAACCACTTCATCACGTAAAATTTTCAAATGTAGACGACGAGGCGATAAGCAACATGGTAGCAAACACCAAGGTTAGGAGGTATCTGACCTTTGAATGGGAACACCGTTGGGACAGCATTGGGCTTGAGTTTTTTCCAACCGTCCGCGCGGTTTTGTTCGAAGCTCTTGTCTTCGAAATGAGCCTGCAGATGAATGTGTTATTGGAATTAGCCCCACATTGCCTGCTCGAGAATGAAAACAACAGCACGCAAGACAACAGCGTAGTCCAAATATATCAGTCGAATCAATCGAATGAGCTCCTTAATCTGCACATAACAACATATACTGTTTATCTCATTCACTGAATTAGTGCGGTGTCGTTGGGCGAAGCATAGGGCTAACAGGCAGCGCAAGCTACCCAACGCAGCATACGTGTCAAAAACTCAAAAAATCGTAAGTAAATGAATTCATGTTGGCTCCTAGACGACCCAGATGCAGAGTAATTGCCACAGCTTATGTGCCCTCGCTTGTGGTCGTGCTCTGTGCCTTGATTCGTGCCGGCCGCGGTTCTCTGACAAGCGCCTCGTAAAGGCAATTATTTTTTAATGAACAGAAGCGGCGAAAGCACGTTTGGTACGCATTCACGAGCTTAAACATTGTGTCATACAATTTCGGATGCAAACAGGCAAGCAGCAGACAATGACCGGTTCGGCGCGGAAGCGTGCCTTTTTATTTACGCCGAGCAAGACGAATAGTGCGAAAATGACATCTGACCAATACAAATCTTGTACTACACTTAGCTGGCTAAACGCAAAAGTGGTAAATCGCAACAAAAACAGCACTGAACCAACATGCGGCACTTACACTACAGAACATGAGGAGCTCGTCGGTTGCCACTTGTCACGCTTGATCCGGACCAGCCACAGAAGCCTTCTTTTCGGGTCTCTGGGAAAATGAAACATCCTCCAACCATTTCTCGCATGGTTGGAGCATTGAGGAACACAACATCCAGGCATTGCACGGCGATGAAAGCCGCGCGAACGCAGGCACTTAGCAGTGACGCCCGCACGACAGCAGAGCGGCGAGGTCGGCGCGGGCAACACAATGGCGGAGGGAGCGGGCGAAAACAGTTTGAGGCGGCGTCGAGTGGTTCAAAGGGTGACCTCACCCTAAGCGGGGGCGCGCGCATCGAGGCACCCTATTTAAGACGTTTAAACAGCGCCACCTGTAAAGCGCCCGTTCCTGGTTTTCGCGTCGGCATAGTAGATTCAACTGGAGGGCGGTTGCCATGGGTACCAAGCGGTGGATTGCGTACGACAGCGGAGAAATGCGCAACCGCAAGACGATTGCGAGCGGAGTCATCCGGAGGGTGGTTACCTTGGAGGGAAGAGGGTATGGTGAGATTTGAGGAATCCGCCTCCGTAGAGTGGTTACCTTGAAATCAGGGCAAAATGTGGAGCGTAATGCGTAAACGAAGGGTGATTACTTTACAAGAAGGAAGGTGGGGTGAGAGCAGAGGAATCTGCATCTGGAGCATTTTTACAATAGCAGAAGGGCGAAATGGCGAGCGGAAATGGGTAAACGGAGTTTGGCTACCATCGGAACCATCAGGAGAGTTGTTATTTTGAAGAGAGGAGGTGCAGCGAGTTTATAAGAATCCGCATCTGGAGAGTCGTGACCATGAAAGCAGTGCAAGACGACGAGCGGAAGAATGCGTAAACGTAGGGTAGTTACAATGAAAACCACCCGGAAGAAAGTTATTTTGGAGGAAGGAAGGTACGGTGATATTTGAGGAGTCCGCATCCGTGGAGTAAACCATGGAATCAGGACAAGATAGTGGTCAAAGAATGCGTAAATGGAAGGTGGTTAGTATCATAACCATCCGGAGGGAGGTTGCTTTGGAGGGAGGAGGGTGGGTTGAAAGTGGACGAATGTGCATCCTGAGAGTTGATATATGAAAGCAGGGTGACATGGTAAGCGGAAGAATGCTTTGGTGGAAGAAGGGTGTGGTGAGTAGATAATCCACGTCGTGAGTGATTGCCATGGAGATATGGCTGGATGACAAGCAGAAGAACGCGTAAATGGGGAGTGGTTACTTTGGAGGGAGAAGGGTGGGGTGAAAGTGGAGGAATCCGTGTCCGGATAGTGGTTATTATGGAAGCAGGACAAGATAGAGAGCTGAAGAGTACGTAAATTGGGGTGATGGAACTCGGAAGCATCCGTAGGGCTTGGTATGGTGAGAGAGGAGAAATAATCATCTGGAGCGGGGTTCGATGGATGAAAAGCGAGATGGCGAGCGGAAGAAGGCGTTAACATTGAGTGGTTATCCTGTAACGAGCAGGGCATGGTAAGAGTGCAGAGTGAAGTTACCCTGGAACGCGGTGGATAAAATAGGGTATAAAAATTAAGTGCAAGGAATAAACAAGATCAGAGTGCCTGGAACAGTTCGAAGAATGGATAATACAACGCGGGAGGGTGATGGTGGAGAGTCTGGCGAAAGCAGAGGAATCTATAGGATGATCCATCTGCAGTATGTGGCGCAACACGTTTTGTCCGAGCAGAAGCGGTTGCGCCAAGCACCTGAACGCCGGAATGAAGAGCCCGTTTATCGAATAATATATGTATGAGTCAAAAGCTAAATATACTCTTCTGTAGACGCACTTAGACACGCTGCAATCACATTCTCTACCTCGGTATATCTCTACCATCTCTACCGTGAAGAGATGGACATTAAAGTCCATCTCTTCACGGTAGGATTTAATCGTTAGGTACGGCGGTTAATGCTAGCAGCACCTCAGATATAGCCGAACAGCCAGTTGCGGGCAACTTCTTCTGTGCGAGAGATGCGCACTAGAGTCCAGCGATGCCGATGGAGTGCCACGGCGCTGAGTGCTCCTCATCGTCTTCCTTACACTCTGGATATCGTATTGGAGAGCAGTAACCGTCATTACATTTTTCATTTACTCGAACCATAGACCCAAATGTTAGACCAACTGCCTATGGAGGGGGATAGCGACTGGAGATGCTTGCGTCCATTCCATATCAGGATAATAGTATAAGACGATACAGCCCCATAACATTCTAAAGACGCGAACCCAAAGCTTGACACTGTCTCTCTAGTAAACTAAAAGATAGTGTAGCTGCTCCGCACAAGGACGCAGAATGTCCAGCAGCCCAGCCTCTCAAATCCACTTTCTATGCAGCTACAGCGATAACGCTCTGACGCGCAATCTTGCGAATATCTTCTCCTTGTCCTTCCCTCTCTCCCACTCCCTACTATCGCTTAACTGAAGGAGTGGAGGATCACATACGCGATAAGGCGACCTCGCCGCCGCTCATTTTGACTTAGTGCCTCCTTTTCTATGCGTCATCGCCACTTCGCCTTCTCTATATACGCTGCAATATTGTTTTCACGTCATCGAAGCCCCCGAGTCGATGCTGATCCGATCCGTGCCCCCAACCGCATCATCGCAGTTGCGCAAGCGGAGAGAAAACGACCTGCTCTTCTCACAGGTCATTATTACACGACTCGCTGCCATACAGGCGAGCACGCCGCGGGGTCTCTCACATAACAAACGGGGCGATTATTGGCCTCGCACAAAGGTACCCCCATTATGCAAACACCTCGAGCGCGAAAGCGTGCCCATCGAGAGAGAGAGGGAAGGGTGCACGGAAGAAGGCGCTCGTATAGCGAGCGATGTGCCGTGAATGCATCGGCGTGTCCACGCGGCAACTCGTTATCGGGCTTCCTATGCGGGTCATCGTCATGACTTGACGATCTGGCCGTCCCTCAGATACGGAGCCACCATGTATGCGGCATCACTTGTCGCTTGACGTTCGCAATGTGAGGAGGGGAGCGCACGGTGCTGCAATCCTTGACATTTTGAGGTACAAGTATTTCGCAATAGGTAAAGTTAGCGCAGCTAACCTTAATAGAAACGTTTGCACTGCAGGTGGTCCTAGCACAACCTGTACCGGAATATCAAAAAAAAAAAAAAAATTACAAGATTGCGCTTCGCTTCGCTTAAGAGCTTAAGGCCTTTCCTCCTTCTTCTCTTCTTTCTCTTCTGTCACCTCTTCTGATCTTCCTCTATCTTACGTGTTTGGACGTCTTTACCGGTGAATTATGACGTGAATTATGACAATGTAGGCGTTAGAACCTACATTGCGACGTCCTTATAGAAGGGAAATTCTGTTGACGTCAGAACCTATTTGGATGTCTCACTGACGCTTCTCGCGGAATCTCGCAGAATCTCGCTGACACAACTCACGGAATCTCGAGGACACATCTCACAGGCACAAGATAATCACTATGAGCCTAGAAAGGCTTTTGCCGTAAAAAAGAAAAAAATGGCGTTCGTGTATGGAACCAGGAGACCTGTCACGAATTTGAATTCTACTGTCTCATTGAGTAGTGATTTCGAGTAGCGTATTGTTCAAATACCGCGCTTCTTCTTCCCCTTCTTCATTCAAGACCTTCAACTGTAGCTAATCGACCGCTATTAAAGCGAGCTGGCCGCAAAATGCAAGACTAGTGCATACGCATTTGAGCGCAAACACGAAGATGTTATGCAGTCCACGGCGGGTCCTAGTTCGCGGAAGGAATGCACCAGTTTCATGGCTTCGAGAGATGAGTCAGAAACAGACTGGATGAGCAGCGAGAAATGAGCGCGGGGGCAAGACCAAGGACACTCAAATTACTCCTGTTAAGCGAATTAGTCGCGCCAACGCAGCGCAGAGTATACGTGGCCCAACCGGCTGCTCGCATGCGCGCGAGTTCTCATTCTCATTTCGCCGAAAAAATTACTCGACTTCAGCACCGCACGCTTTTCAGTAATCACAAGTGAAGTCGGCCCCAATTTACTGTTAGACTTTCTATTGCCAATGCACTTATTGTCACGACGACAACTATAAGCCTGTCTGTCGCGAGGGCTGAGCGTATGCTTTCCTTCCGACGAGCCTCTATAGGAAATGGAGACTCGTTATGGCCTACTTATGAAAGGAGCGTATACAGTTAGCCAAACCAAGGATAACGATGGTTATGCTTCTCACGTGTGGCTTGAACATTGCGAAATTAACCAATGTTTACTTAGCTGAACAACCATTCAACAGAGGATACGAAAAAAAAAAAAAAAGCCTGAAGTATTGAGATAGTCGATAGCGCTTTGGGACAACTGGTTTCGGCAAGCTCAGAGTAGTCGACAGATCAGAAAATCAGGAGGAAGGATAAGACATAGAGACGTCGAGGAAATCAGGCTTAAGGCTTTGGAGGGATGGAGGTGATTTCCTTGCATATGGTGTTCCTAGCTAACGGTCCCACTAAAGGTTTTCTGGGCACCGTAATGTTACTCTTTCGGGGTTTACATCAGGCCAAAAGGTGTATCGGCATCTCCCTCGTGTGTACAAGCCAGCTCTTCCCAATTTCCAGTAAATGTACTGATTCAGGTCTTCTTAGGGTGCCTCGATAGTACCGGAATCAAAGCACCCTAAAACCGTATTCTGAGATCACAGTCCAACTTTACGGACAATAATATTTATGCGTGAGGAAGATTTCGAAAGCATACGTTCTGCCGCGACAAGAACGCACTATGAATTATTCAAGGAAGCAGTGACAGCAGCCTTCACGTTGTAGTAATTTTCATCTTCTATCCATAGGGGTACGAATCCGTACTAACCAAAACTCTCTAGCCGCCTTCGGAGACTTGTCGCTCATTAATTACTTTGTGCTCGATCTTTGTTCGCGAGTTAGGACTTTCCTATCCGCCTTGCTTTCATTTGTGTGCGTGCGTGCTTGCGTACGTGCGTGCGCGCGCGTGTGTGTGTGTGCGTTTCGTGCGTGCGTGTGTGTGTGCGTGGGGGGGGGGGGTATTTCTCGAAATGTACAGGTCAAAATTTCCGTTCTTTGTGCCGTCGAAGAGATACCACTTGTTGAAATTTTGCGGGGTGGCAGAGATGACGTCTCAAGTTCTACATCACTTGTGGAAACCACGCACACGCCGGTGCTTACGATTGTGAAACCATGAGCGAGATTGACACAGAAATAAATCACTGAGAACATTAAATAACAGAAATTGTGCGTTGACACTCCGTCCCAACCCCCTCCTCCCCTCTCCGGCCTCTTTTGCATTTCAAGCGAATTTGCGAATTTGGAGTGAACCTCGAACAACGAAAGGATCATACATGGTATGTGTTGTCGTCAAGGCATCGATCCGACGCCACCAATAGATTTTTTTATCTCATAATTTGAGCAACGTTCAGAATGAACTGGTCGCGTAAACACCAGCGAGTAGATACTCCATATGCATCCGAAGAATTTATTTTTCGGCTCTCCGGGTCGCCGTCCAGCCAGCGGGTACTCCGAGTACACACTTGTCCGCAGCAGTAAATTTTAATTGCTGAACGAACATACAAACTCAATCGCCGTAATTAGGTTTCAGTGGCGGCATACATGGGACAGTGATTTCATGGTTGAAATGAAGATAGAAAAAAAAAAAAAGAAAAGCAAGTGAACAAAGGGGTCTTCATGTAGGAACGAAAGCGAGTCTGAAAAGGGCCTAGTCGGGCCGGGGGCAGAAATGGGGTCGGTTTCCACAGGCCGGGTCTGTTTCTGGCCGCAATTACAGCCGCGCTTACACGCCAGCGAGCTTTCGTATCTCGGCTGCTGGCACGCTGTCGGGGCTTCTTGCGTCTCTGACAACCCAGCATGGTTTGGGTCACGCTCGACCGCTTCGCTCCGAGCCAATGTGGCCGAGCGAGACAAGTCGTCGCGTCGGCGACAGTACGGGGACGAAGATGCAGTGGCTGAGGAATCCGGAGAAAAGTGTGTGATTTTTCAGCGCCTTCCAGGCTTTTTCTGGGGTTATCCCCTCACTTGTCTTATAGTACCGGCTCAGTTTTTCCCTTGTCCTCCGTTTCACTTCCCTTGTGCGAAGCCTTGTATACACAAGGGGCTCGTTTTCTATTACGCTGCCGTGTCCGAGAAGCTGCGCGTTAGTTTGCTATCACATTTATCTGTGCCAGATGGTCTTCCACATAATATGGTATAGTTCGTCTAAACGAAATGTTTGTCCCTGGTAGGAGAGGTAAAAGCAATTTTATTGCATTGGTCACGCTATGACCATGCGTCGAAGGATTAACCCGCAAACATGAACAACAGGCATCTTTTTGTGTGTTTGTTTAATATTGCTTCCCTCTGGACGCACTCTTCGCTTTTATAGGCTTTCTCAGGTCCGGTACGTAGAATGGAAGCACATTTGGTTCGGAACTACCTGTTCCCGTTGCCCTTTGCTATAGTATTATAGCTCTTAAATGCGCTACGGCCCTAACGATTGACAACTAAACGAGTGGAAGTGACCTCACTTGTTCGATATACTCTTCAAGGCCTATCGATGAGTCTCAACGAGAGGGCGCGGTCTCAAATGAAAAACGCGGCACTCCAATTGCTATTCGCAAGTGTGTTTGGTCATTTTCCCCAGGATACATGATTCGACATAGCGCGTAATCTATCACCGATGTGGCGGGCTCGTATTGTCGTGATGCATTTTCTCAGGCCTGTAAGACGATGCCAACACTGCTCGCATTCTTTTCTTGTTTTATTCTTCCTTCAAACACAGTCGTCGCAGTCCTTCTCTGAATACGCACTGGACACGCAGAAGTTTCACAAACTCGGCAAGTGGCGTACAGATAAGCCTTCCCCTCAAGTCTGAACGACCCCCTCTTTGTCGACAATGTGTTCCTTCTTTCCATTTCGGGAACTATGGTTAGGGGTTTAAGGTTAGAGCGGACCCTGCGCGGGAGTGGCGGCTGGGGTAGCAGAGTTTGTATTCCGCGCAGCGGGAATCACGTGTATTATACCCGCGAATAGTCGTAACGCTCCTATTGGTTGAAGGAGGCTACACAGATTTTAACGACACCACCATAAAGATGAATGAAATAATTTACTTTTAAATATTTTGCATAAGTATGATCTACTGTGAATTATTTTATTAACTGATAGAATTGCAAGTTTTGGCATTCGAATGAAAGATAAAGAATTTTTCATTTCCCAGAAGTCATTATTTTTTGCTGAAGCCTCGGCCAGCGCAAGAGCATTTAATTCACTTGTACACTGGTTTGCACGTGATGTAGTAGAATAATGGTAATGCTATTGTCGTTGTTGTCGAAAGGATTTGCTAGTGCAATCACATCGTGCGAATTCACTGCTGGCTATTTACGGCATTCAGATGTCCTATATTTATGGTGTTAATTGAATTTGTGCAATTTAGTTCTGTTAGAACCGTAAAGCATTCTTTTTTTCGTGCCATACATATGACTGGCTTGTGCAGCATTGCATGGCACTTGAACGTCTTATCATGGCTGGCCCGCAAAGCTTTTAGTTTACAACTTGTTTATAGCTGTTGAAACAAATCAAATTTATTAGCTTTAAATGCTACAAAATTCAGGCTACACGTTTTAAAGTTTACCTCCCTTTCTTAGAGAGCATCACAACTTCTATCCAGACCCCAAATGTCTGGCGGAAATAAACTCTGGCAAGGTTGTACCACATGACCTCGTTTCTCG
The DNA here is from genome assembly GCF_055883805.1 of Amblyomma maculatum. NCBI lineage: Eukaryota > Metazoa > Arthropoda > Arachnida > Ixodida > Ixodidae > Amblyomma > Amblyomma maculatum. Next base: position 13,645,592 of record NC_139351.1, on the reverse strand, counting down.
GGTGAACTGTATGCGTGGTCTCTGAAAGCACCGAGGTGATTGACTGGTGTTTTGAGTCGCCACCCTTAATCAGAAGCCTCGTTCAAAAGCGCATTGTTCAAACGTCTCGGGGCCGTACGGATGTTTGCAGGGCCAACTTCGTGAAAATTAGATGTAACTTGTATTTACTTATTGGAAAAACCTTTTTTATTATTATTTCAAGATAAAGGCTCAAATCAATGGCTTTCAAAGGTTTGGCGTCCAGTAGTGCGAGTTTTCATTTTTTCTGGGTCAGCCGTTCCGGAACCGCCTCCTGCAACGAAACATTTCACCTTTAAAGCAACAAATGGAAGAATAAGATTAGAGCACTTTGTCTTTATGGAACATTGCTGTACATTTATTTCCAAACGCCTCAGTCCGTCGCTTTGATAGTAATAAGAAAAAGTTTTTACCGGCAATAGTAAGAAAAGAAAATAATTCTAGGGAAAGCAAAGCAGCATTAACTCTCTCACTCATCATCTACACCCGAACTGCGCCTAGAGCGTATACATATACACATGGGCAAGTATAAAGAAAGAAGCAATGAAGGAAATGAGAGAAAAAAAAAAAGGGTCTCGTAAGGAAGGAATTCGCATAATTTGGAGCAGTGAGCCAGTGACATCATACAGCCCTACACCAGCTTTTTTTGCATTGCGCCTACGCCATAACGCGGTGGCTTTCACAACGGAATGAATTCAATAGTGAAGACCAGAGACGATGAAGTTATTTTCTGGGTAAAGGTGTCGACTGTGTAATTAGCTGTCACTTGACAGTGTACATTTGAAGTGACAACTCCATCGCGGACTTCTCTGAAATAAAGCGTGTAGAAAGTGCTGAGAATTTTAGCTGGAATTATAGTATCCAGCTAAAATCATGCTAATAATTCTAATATTGGGGTCGCGCAACATTATGTGGTGATGGGCGTGGCGCGCTGCAGTTCCAGGTGTACAATGGCGCCAACTGGGATCCGCCGCGTTAAATGGCAAAGGTTGAGCTGTTGATTCCGCGAACAGCTCCTGTGCAACGGAGCGCTTGGTCACGGAGGCCACTTGTTGGATGGATGGATGGAATATAGGAGCGTCCCCTTTGAAACGGGGTGGTAGCAGTAGCTATCATGCTCATTTTCTTCCTATATCTTAATTATTGATTTAGATTGGTTAACTAATCCATCATTCTATTTATTTATTTTGTTCCTACATTACTAACATTATGTCACTTCTCTGCTTTTAAGCCACCAATCTTCCAGTCGTTTTTTGCTAGTTTCCACCGCCGGTTTATTCACCCGGCCACTGTTATCTCTAAACCCCAGAGCTTCAGAAACAGTGATTGCGCCTGCACCAACTTCCGGATGGATACCATTACATTCGAGTATAATATGGTCAATTGTTTCACTGGAGTTTCCACATACAGCACATGCGTCATCTCCATTGTTAAATTTCTTTTTGTAGCTGCGTGTTCTAAGGCACCCTGATCTAGCTTCAAAAAGTATGGCACTGCCTCTTGAGTTATCAAAGAAATCTTCCTTCCTGATCTGCATTTCCCACTTTCGATATAATTCCACACTCTGTTTCTTTTTCATCGAATTTATCCAATTTTTACCTTCTGTGTTTTTCACCTGTTGCTTAATGCTCTTTATTTCTCCGTCCTTGTTACTAGCATACTTACTAGTTAGTTTCCTAGTTCTTTTCCTCCATTGTGAGTCCACGCTTTTTAAGTACAGGTATTTAAATACTTTAGCTGCCCATCTGTTACTGTCCAATTTCCTCAGGCGTTCCTCATATAATATTTTACTCTGAGCTTCCCGCACTTCGAAAGATGCCCAGCCCATATCTCCCTGTACCGCCTCATTTGTAGTTTTGCCGTGGGCACCTAGTGCTAATCGTCCAACGGATCTCTGATTTGTTTCTAATGTCGACTGTACCTCTGATTTTAGGCACAAAACCGCATTTCCGAAAGTAAGTCCGGTCACCATAATTCCTTTCCAAATACCCATCAAAACCTCATACCTACTGTATCCCCACAATGCCTTATTTAGTTTAACTCTACTTGTGCCGCCCTCTAGTAGCCGTCGCGTCACATGGCGCTTTACCCCTTCTTAAATGCTATGTTTTAGTGGTTAAGACCTTCGGCTGCTAAGTTCGAGTTCCCGGGTTCGAATCCGCTCCGATTTATTTTAGTTCGCAAGCACTAAAAGAGGACATAACCAGTGATTGGTCAGTCATAGGCTGCATCACCCTATCTGTTGGCTAGCGAACATGAAAGACCCGTCGGAGAGATTAGAGCGTTGGAGCCGCTACTCCGGACTTAGTTTAAGTTGCCCGCAAGAGGCTACGTGGTTGTGACCTTCAGAGAGACGGTACAAGCGTTAGACAATTTCGCTGTCTCCGCCCCTCTCGATTATAGTTTTTGCACTAATATGTAATAGTGAAATTTCTGCCGAGAATAGAACGCTCGAGATATTTTTTGTTAATTAGTAGGGCATTATTTCGCCCATAAGAATACCCAGTAAATGAGTACTGGTACTGAGGTCTCCATGATTTGAGCTGACCACGATGGACCGTTAAGCGCACGACACAGGGGGTGCGTTTAGCTGTGTAATCACTGATTGATGCACTATTTACGACATCGCCTGTTTCGCTCATCTCCTGCTTATCCTCAATTACATCAGCCCATTTCTGATCTAGGAACTGTCAAATGCACAGAAATGATATATGGTCATGGATTGCTTGCCGAGCGCAGGCATCAGTTAAAGGAACGTCAAACATGCCAGAGAACATGCCGAAAACTCCGGGACAAGTTCAGTTGTCACTGATGACAGTGTCGCCAGCGAATCTGTCTACAGCACCCGAACGGGCTCTTGATCATTTGAGGCTTTTTGGAGTCCGTGTTCTTGTTGGAACTGCATGTGCAGAACAACACAGGTCAACGAAGAGACCCATACGTGGCGACCGCTTAGCGTACGGCACGCAGTCTTCGACTACCATTGTTAAACAAAATGGTCGTGTGAAGGAGTAGCGGACAGCATTCTTCCCAGTTCTGCGGGTGCTGAGGTTTAAGTGGGCAGTTGCCATTTAGCGTTTATCTATTTAGTTCTTGCCATGCTCCTTGCATGCTTTTTGCACATCACGAGTCTCAACACAGCCAATACTCATCTCCTTTCCTCGCTCGCCCTTCAAAACACCCAATTACCAGAGGCAGCAATGTAGGTTCGGCTCCAGCCAGCTCATCCGCTCGGTTGTTCTTTTCATCCATCGTGATCGCTCTTTGTTGAGCTCTCTTCTTTCACTGCGGGCCCCTTGTTCTCGGTCGCCATAACATATTCGAGAGTGAAAGTCTGACACTAAATAAAAAGAAAAAAGGCGCGAGCGTTAGGAGAAGAGAGGAAGCAGGGAGGCAGAAGCGGAAGGCCCGTGTGAACGAGGCCAGAGGAATCCGACCGCCGCGGAACGCGCGCCAGAAGCCGCGCTGCGTCACATCGTCCAGCGTTCCGCCGACGCAGACGCGGCTATTCCCCCTCTCCCTGAAGAGCAATGCCGCTCACGCTTGGCTGCCGTAATGCGCGCGCTAAACCGCTGTGGACTCTGGCCTTTCCCACGTCTACTGCTGAACGCACAAAAATGCACGGCCGGCTCTCGGTTTCGGTGTCTTGAGAGGATGACTCTCGCCGCACCATGGCCGGACGTCGGCTCTACAGGCACCCTAGCCGGCTCTTCATAGCGCTGTCGCCGTCGTTCATCTCTTCTTTCTCCTCCTCCTCTACTACCTCTCCCTCCCCGTCCCTCTCTTCTTATTTGCAGGGCTCATTACGGTTCACCAGAGGCCAGGAGGGTCCGCCGCGCCACTGTAGCCGCGCTCTGCTTATCTGTGGCGATTTCCGTTCGCCGCCCCGAAAAGTGAACGGAGGGCAAGTCGGTGAGCCTTTAGGTCTGGCACTACACCGCGAAAAGCTGTCAAACGGAGCGATCTCAAGTTTCGCGCGGTTCTGGGCTCGCTATCCACTGTCAGTTGGTCGCCTACGCTGCACCAACATAATTAGAGACAAGCTTTTACAATACGGTTTCATCCGAAAGCCAACGGCTTGCGACCTGAAAACGAAACAAGTGTGCTGCTGTGTGTACTGGGTGTGTTTATATACACAGAAGACGGCAGTCTTTAAAAGGTAACCGAGCCCGCAAATTTTGCTCAAATATAGACGCCTCTTTATCATTCTTCACTCTAACTCCAGGATCCATAATATCACAGGATTGTTTCCACCGGTCAATATTTGACCTGTCCACCGTGATTGGTTGGCTACGCCTTTCGCTATGCCAGTGCTAACATTGATTTGATTTTATCGATTATTTAACAAAAGGGCGCATATGCCAGGGCATTGGACGGCGAGGCGAGGACACAAGACGCCTAATGTGGTAACTGCCATTGATGAGGGGGCAAAATAATTATTCGGAACGAAATATTGCGAATATATAGCGCGGAATGTGCAAGTGCTTTCGATGGCCTCCATTCACGAGATTGCCTAGTGACCTGCTGCTACTTGGTTGTCGTTTAATTGGGTGCGCCGCGATTGGCTGTCCTTGAGTGTCGATCAGTAATGAACACCTCGTTGTTATGCACGAAAAAGCTTGCCGCTAATCCACTTTCCCTTTGAGCTAGTCTATTGCATGGAATGCATGTTTATTGCTTATTGTCTGCGTTGTTGTTGTGGCTGTAGGAAGAAGGAAAAGAAAATGCACAGGCCTGCTATTGGCTCTGTAGCTGAGCCACCTCCGCTGCCTCGTGCAGACAGAAGAGAAAATAGAGAAGAAAGAAAAGAAAGAGGAAGAGAAAGACGCGCGCCGTAACAACAGCGGTCGCCCACCACCGAAACGGTGGCGGGTGCAATGACGGCCTACAACAGATAAATATTCTGTGGCAGGCTAGACCGCGCCGCCAGCGGCGGCGACCTACCTGTCCCAGCCCCATCAGGGGAGTACAAGGACCCTATTGAAGGACACCCCGTTGCGTTGCGTTGCGTTTTGCATGCTTAGGTGCATAATGAGTGTGCTGGGGTACAGCAGCCAGCAGTCATGTGTGTTTACTGTCCGTCTCGTGTATCCCAATAACTAATAAACGGGGAGTCTTCTTTCCTCACTTGCCGAGAGCAGACGTGTTTCTGGCCGCTCCGCGGAGCACCGGATGTACGGCGTCGAGTGGCCTCGCGAGGCATGCGCCGAACAGTACATAGTTATGACATAGTGTCAGAAGTGGAGTGTGGTAGCCGGACGGTTTTTTACCAGAGTGACACGTGAGAACGGCAGCGAAGACTCGGGCGTTGGCTGCAAAAGCCGCCATGTCGGACAAAGAAAAAGCTCCACAGTTCAGCGGCGCAGGGCTTCAACCGCCACCAAAGTTCGAATTTGCCAACCCTAGCGCATGGAAAGAATGTGAGTTCGAAGACTATGCTCTGCTTCGGGCCTCTACCAAGCACTGGGCGAAGTTCAAGTCAGGACGTTGCAATGTGTTCCCAAGAAGCCCGTCGCGTCCTTGACACTCAAGCGCTGACCACGGAAGAATGGAGCTCGCTATAGAGGCCGTGAGAAAAAAACTCACCGACCACTTCATCCACCAGGCCATCGAGGTATACGAAAGCGTCCGTTTCCACCAGCGCGTGCAATAGGAAGGCGAATCGATTGACAACTTCTACACCGCGCTACGCGACCTTGCGAAAAAGTGCAACTACGCCTGGACGCGCAGGGCTATTGCGGAGGCCCGCCCGATGTGCCGAGTGCTCAGTGACCTAAGACATTTGCGGGTGGGCCTCAAGCAAACTACTGTATACTGTACCGTAGTGTATGTATTTCTTTTATTTTTACCTACCCTTTTCTTTCTCCCTATCGCTCACCTCTGATTTCCTCTACCTTCTCCTCGCTATCCCTTTATTTCCGCCGCCCCAGTTCAGGTGCTTCAGATATCAGATAGCAGATACCGGGGCTGGCAAACACCTTTTCTTTCCTTTGTACATACAATAAATAACTACTACAACAACAACAACAACAACGACTCAGCCGATGTGGAGGAACGTCTGGTTCGAGAAAGATTCGTCGTCGGTCTTCGTGACACAAACCTGGTGGACAAACTGTGCTGCAGTCCAAAGCTCACACTAGAGAAGGCAAGGCTTCAAGCACGAATTATGAAGACGCCGTGAAAGCAGCGGTCTTTCAGAGGGGACAGAATCCTGCCAACGTGGTTGCCGTCGACCAGAATCGTCTCAATGGGGATGCCGTCGACCGACGCAGGCGACAGCAGCGTGGCGGCGAACGGCCACAGCAACAGACAGCAAAGACAGGCGGAGAGTGCAACTTCTGGGGTGGAGACGCTCATCCGCGGTCTGTGTGTCCAGCTTGAGCACAAAAGCGCTACAAGTGTGGCAACAGGGGACATTTTGGAAAGGTTTGCCGTAAGAAGGCTAAGTTTTCACCGAAAAAGGTACGCGTGTCGGCAGTCAGGGTGGAAACAGGAGAAATTTTCCTGGCGACTGTAGAAGGCACGGGAAGTAAGGCACGTGATGTGCAGGTTCAGATTAACTCGGTGCCAGGTTTTGCGAAGGTAGACTCTGGTGCTGAAGTGTCGGTTTTGCGAGCAACGTTTCCGGGCATTCCCACGAAACTCGATTAAGTTCAAGAAGTTCTAACTGGTGCAGGCAGAACTTGCCTCAATGTGCTAATCAAGTTCGTCGCAGAAATCAGCTGGAAGGGTAGAACTTCAAACCAAATGGGTTACGTAGTCAGCCCACTCATGGACGCACTTCTCGGCTTACCAGCACTCGAGGCACTTGGATCAGTTCAGTTCATAGAGTCTGTTATCTCTGACAAAGAGCACTATGAGGTACTTTATCATAAAGCATTTGAGGGTTTAGAAACAATGCCAGGAGAATACTAAATGCTTCTCCGAACAGATGATGTTCCTCACGCTATAAGTGCTTCGCATAAGGTCCCCATACCACTAAGAGAACCACTGTAGCGGGAAATAGAAAGAATGGAGTGGATGGGCGTCATAAGAAAAGTAGATGGCCCTACCGAGCGCAGGTGCGCAGGAGTTGTGAAACTATTGGGAGAAGTGAGAGCGTGTGTGGATCTCACGAAATTGATCAGTGTCCTTCGCGAGCGTTTCACGCTACCAACAGTTGATCAGGTTCATGGGTTAATTTCAGGTGTAAAATGGTTCTCAAAGCTCGATGCTAACTCTGGATTTTACCAGGTTCGACTAAGTAGGGATTCGGAAGAGTTGACGACATTCATAACGCCTTTTGGCAGCTGCTGTTTTACCAGACTTCCATTCAGACCCGCTCGGGAATATTTCCAGAAAAGAATATCGGAAATTCTTTGCGACCTTCCCGATGTTGTCAGCCTCATGGATGATATCATAGTGTTCGGCGAAAGCCAGAAAAACCATGATAAAAGACTGTCAGCCGTAATCAGATGTCTACAGGACGCAAATGTAACTTTGAACAAACACAAATGCCTGTTTGAAGTAAAAGAGGTACGGTTTCTGGGCCACATTCTGAGCGAAAAGGGCATACCCGGAAGAGGTGGAAGCAGTAAAACTTCTAAAGCCGCCTAAGAACGTGGCTGAACTGAGAAGTCTGCTAGGCATGGCCAACCATTTGGGCCGCTTCTTACCTAATCTGGCTCAGACTACCGCACAACTATACGCACTCTTTTGTGTAAGGAAAATGAATGGCTTTGTGGGTGGGATCAAGAAAATGCTTTCCAAAAGCTAAAAGCGCTCATATGCTCTACGCACTGCATGGCAATGTATGATCCCAAAAGAAAAACGATTCTTTCGGCGGATGCATCCTCATACGGCTTGGGAGCTGTCCTTTTCCAAACGCAGAAGGACGGGCAACGACGACCAATTGTCTATGCGTCTCGTTCGCTCACCAAAGCCGAGCAGCCCTACTCCCAGATTGAAAAAGATGCGTTAGCATTAACGTGGGCTGCCGAGAGGTTTGATGAGTACATACGCGTAATTATAGTGACTTTTAAAACTGATCACAAGCCTTTGGTTTCTTTGCTGGGAAAGGTTGCAATCGGTGTGATGCCACCGAGAGTGCAGCGTTTTCAACTTCGTTTAATGCGCTATCAGTATAATGTGTTGTATGTGCCGGGGAAAGCGCTAATCTCCGCTGACATTCTGTCACGAGCTCCCGTGTTCTCGAAACATGACGGCAATTGCTTGATTGTATCTGAGGTCACGTCATATTCTAAAACATGCCTAATGGGTTCAGGGGACGACCTACTTTCAAGAGTGAGAGAATGTCAAGCACGGGACGAAATTTGTAAAGAGCTACGAAAACTGTAAAGATGGGTGGCCTAGAAAAAAAACAACGTTCTCTGCTTTCTTTCGCCGTACTGGCAAGACAGTGCGCCTATTACAGTTGATGATGGCTTGTTTATAAAAAAGCTAGGTTTGTCTTGCCTCACTTACTGTGAGATGCATTGCTCCGGAAGCTGCATGAAGGTCACTAAGGCATTTCGCGATGCCGTGAAATGGCTAAGAGTTCAATGTGGTGGTCTGGACTAAGTGCTCAGTTAGCAAAGGTGGTTAAAAATTGTAAAATATGTGCCTTATAGCAAACGCTACAGAACCAATGATTGCTTATGAGACACCTTGTTGTCCGTGGAACAAGGTTGGGGTTGATTTGTGGGCGATTGAGAAACGTCCATACTTGGTGGTTGTCGATTATCTGTCTCGATGCCCTGAAGTAGCGTTCCTGTCGTCAACAAAAGCCACTGCTGTGATTGAACGGCTGAAAAGCATTTTTGCGCATCATGGTTCGTATGCACAGAGTTTGAGAATTTTGCTAACATACATGGCTTCCGACACGTCACTGTGAGTCCTACGCATCCTCAAGGCAACGGAGAGGTCGAAAGGATGGTACAGACAGTTAAGCACCTTGTGCAAAAATCCGAAGACCCATACTTGGCTCCTTTAGCCTACAAAGCAACGCCAGGAATTCTTGGACTCAGTCCAGCAGAAATCCTTATGGGCAGACGCCTCCGGACTAAGTTCTCATGCTGCCACAACTCCGAAGCTCTGGACAAGAGATCCAGAAACATAACGGCAAAAGACCGCTCTAAACGAGAACAACAGACGCGCCGGTACTTTAACCAACACCACTGAGCTAAAGCTCTCCCGCAGATGAAACCTGGCGATCTAGTTGTATTAACTGACCTTAAAGGCCAAAGTCGTAACGCCAGCACCAAATCCAAGATCATAGCTGGTCGAAACGGAGGATGGGGTCATGATCCGGTGAAATACGAGAAATCTCAGTCGCTTGCCAAGGGAGGACCTCGACCTCGGCTTGTACGATTTTCCCCGTCAGCGAAAATGAATCTGACCACGCGTAGCGAGAGCTCTTCCGCAGAGACTGCAGGAGAGAACGCGGAAACGCAGATTCCTTGGAGTCAGACCGCGACAAGGTCAGGAAGAATAACGAGGAAACAAATAATGTTCGGCATCAATGAGGAGAAGTGAATTTTTCTGTTATTCTTTGGTCGAAAGAGTTGTGCCGCGAAATGCTTGCGCTGTTTTGTCGCCATGGATGCTGGATGTACTTGGAGCCTCTTCATGCATGCTGCGTACAGCAGCCAGCAGTCACCTGTGTTTACTGTCCGTCTCGTGTATCCCGAGAGGAACTAATAAACGGGGAGTCTTCTTTCCTCGCTCGCCGAGAGCAGACGTGTTTCATGGCCGCTCCGCAGAGCACCGGATATACGGCGCCGGGTGGCCTCGCGGAACATGCGCCTGAGCGGCGCCGCGAACACTATACAATGAGCATGGTCTATAAAGACACCTTAAACTGTTCACTCTCCTCTGGTACATTTACAAGAGCTGCCATTGAAGAATGTATTTTGCTTATCTTTATGTTCTTGGTCTACTGTTTGTTCTTTTGCTTTCGAAGTCACCCGAATAACGCATACATAACCTATACCGCTGTTTATGTATATTGCCACCTGGATGGCAGAGAAAGAAGGAGCTCGCGGTGTCATCCCAGTGATTGAGAGCGGAGACTCGCTCGAACTGGGAGAGCCTGTCTTCTACGTCTTCTTCCTGTTTATTGTAGGATGATTTTAGTACTCGCGGAGTGTGCATGGTGTAAAGAACAGTACTTTGTGCAGGGTGTTGATGGGCAGCTGCAACGGCCAACTCGGGTTGCAGGGGCGCTCTGCACCTTGCATGGCTTCTCGGAGGACAGGCCCTGAGATCGACTCCAAAGATCCGTGTTCGGGTGGCAGGCAGATATGTTCCTTCGGCTAGCACGGTGGATCGATGTCTCAACAAGCAGACCAGGTCGAGAGGAGGAGTGCGAGGCATAAGTATACTGAGCCGTTACCTAGCAAACCATCACCAAATATGGCAATTTTTGTGACAATATTACAGGGACAATATTACGGCGCGTCGAGTCTTGTCCATGATGAGCTCGGAAATCCAGGTGTACTTTATTGTTTCTCGGGTGAGGCGTATACGTCCGCACAGAGACCACAAATATACGAGAAATCCGGAAAGTGAAAACTCAAAGGTAATCACAAATTGCAGTGAGCTGAAACTGTCAACGCTTATTTGAATCTGCACACAGAAAACCGTCTAAAAGGGCTGGTCGCTATGGGAGATCGTCACCTAGCTGTCCGTGCCCCCAAAGAGTTACGAAGGAGTAAATGAATGAAAACGGCAAGATAATTTGTCCACTCCAAACGCGCAACTCGCGTGATCGTTTTCTTTGCGAGGCCTCATGTCGCGTGAGTGTTTTCCAGCCGTGTCCGGTGTTTAGCAACTCTATGAAGAGCGTAATTAGGCTATCTCATCTTAATTTAAAGCCCTGGCAAAGTCAGGATCCAAGTGTCTTAAGCGCCATTCGTTTTGCAGAGTTTCCGCACCCATACACCCATTAGCCTCGATTACCCACGAGCAGTTGTATGTTGTTAATTCGTCATCTCTATCAGCACAATGCAATCTCGCTCTTCTTCCCGCCCGCTCCAACTTCGAGGCACCGCTGGTCGAGTTCGTGCGTGTAAAGGCCCCTAATTCAATGCGTGCTTTACATTTGCTACCCGGCACTCGACCCTTCTTCCTGGTTGCAACACATGGCGGCCGCAAAGCCAAATTGCTCGCAGCGGTCGCGCCCCCACGCGGGGAGAGTACGTTCGCGTTGCGCCCAATTAACCTTTCCGTGTCTTTTGTGCACGAAAAACGGGAGCCCTGTAAGAGGTATAACCTGGCCCAGGTCGCAGGCCCCTTCGCTTTCGCCACGGTTGCTCTTTGCGTTTTCGCTACTGCGCGGGACTAAACGCACGCACGCATGTACTATGCGGGCTTACGAGTGCAACACACCGCTTCATTGTTTTCTGTCTGACGAGTCGTCATCGCAAATGAGAACCGTATACTCCATGCATCGCTCGCACGAAGAAGAAGCGTCACGTCTTGCGCCTGCTATAATTTATGCAAACCACTCTAGCAGCGACGCCGCGCTTTGGCGTTCGCTGTGCCCCCTGCGGAAGCATTGTTTTCGGCGCTCGGTGGCAGAGGTCGCTTGTTCGTGCACGCAAGAAATTGCTTCAGGTTTGTTCGCGGAGACAGCGCTCGGAAGGAGCCCACGTGTGTGTTGCTACGCTCAAAGTCTAACGGGCGGTTGGATCTGCACTTTCCTATTAATTAATTTCATCAGTTGGTTAATTAATTGATTCGTTCATTCATTTCTCTAGGCATATTGGCCTCCGGTTGGAACACTGCACCTACTGACATTTCTTATTTTTCAGCCTGCTTGTCGTTAAACAGGGTGTCTCATAGCCAAACACTCCGGCGCTCACTTGCTTGCAGAGAAGACCGTCGTGCCAAATAGACACTTTATGAGTAAAGAAAGCCATTCGGATCATAGTTCTCTTCTTCGGGGCTCTTTTTAAAACATCGACGCCCTCACTAACGCCCCTGCCCGTTGTCTTCAGCGTCCGCTTTTCCCGCACTCTTTTTCACATAGGAAAAAAGTTCGACTTTGTCAAGCCGAGGTTCTACGCAGAACTTTGGTCCTAACGCGAGAACCTAATCGCGCGAGGGAAGAGACGTAACAGGGAGTGAATGAAGCGTAAGGGACACGGCTACGGATGTGGAGAGCGCAAGTAAGAGTGACGTTAACCGCATAGTTAAACGGGCCGCTTATAAGCGTGACAAATTCTGAGTGCACATCCCGTGCCGTCGCTGTAATTTTGATTCCCATGCAGCAGGCTACGCGCGCAGTGGGAATCAAATGTCAGTGCGCGCTGCGCGACCTCTCCCATAATCCTCAGCTGCCTCGACAGCAGTCGAGGGATATCTGATCTGCGCGCTTACAGCGCGTAAGACGAGGGGAGCTAAACGAACCAGTTGGGCGGCTGTAATCGTTCACTGGGCCAACTAAAGAGCGGAAGTGCGCTTAGGGTCTTCGACGCCGTGTCGCCTAGCGGTTAAACGGGCACCCACAGGGCGGCCATCCATTTGTAACGGTCGCGTTAATGGCGCGAACCCCTGGCTGTAACTGCTGCTTCAAATCCGGTTGCTCCGCGCCGGCCGCATTCATTCATGTCCGCTCGAAACCATCTGTGAAACTGTTCTGGGAAACCCATCTCAAACTTCGTGGATCGCTACGATTGTTAAAACAACGCAGTGTTCTGTTTCTACGCAGGTGAAAGTGAGGATGGGTCCGTGATATGCCAAACTCAGTTTTGGAGACGAGCGGAACGTTTAAAGGCGTTACTGAGAAACGGTTGTTCATGCGGTTTTTGCAGAAAGCGCGGAGGGATGGGAACCTGGCCTTTCGAAGTGATTGTATATTGCTACATCGGAATCTGGCGATGATTAATCGAGCTGCCTCTGAGATAGGCATTTGATGATTTTGTGGTTCTGTGGCAAGTGGAGCTGCAAGTCGCCGATGCGGTCAATCCAATTCGACAGTTTTAAACATTTAAGAACAAATTACTCTTCAGAGAGTGCAGACAAATTATAATAAGAATGACAGGAAACTGATGTAATCGAATGGTAACCAACAAAGTTCCAGTCAACAATATCATTCTCTACTGGTTCACTGTCTACTGTCATTGTCCTTGCTGATGATATCCTCGTTCACTCACGCAACTGCAGTATTTCTCGGAAGATATAAAATGTTTATCGTTTACAGGAATGTATAAGTTCGACCTCACGCCACAATCTGTCAGTCTGATAGTCCTCAGTATGTTATATTCTGTTTTGCCGTGGGCACTGTCGAAGGAGTTTCCTGAATTGCTACAGTGATACAAGAATTTCGGTCACAGTGAACTGAAACTCGAAAGGCTGGTTCCCGGTAGAGAATATTTCCTTGTCTCGCCCCAAACTTGCAATCGGCAGCCCCTTTACAACGTCTTAACGGACTTCCGTTTCCGTATATATATTTTTCTTCCTTAAGTTTCATCCACTTTACGCTCCATACACAAGTCGCTGCTTTCTTAAGTCGCGTTTCCGCCTTCGCGGCCGTATAGGAAGTCAATAACTTAAGCCAGGCTGCCCGTGCTGGCGCCTCTTATCGAAATTTAATAAATAGAGCGAGGCACCGGCGTGGGTTGCCCACTTTAGTCAAAATATAGCGCGCCTTGGGCTGTTTCGCAAACAAGCTTCGCCCACGCGCGTCGTCTGCTACGCCGCCAAAGCAGCCAAAGCAGACGGCGCAGACTCCGCCGCCGCAGCGCCGGCTCATCCGTGCGGTGGCGCCCTCTCAGCGGCGGCCGGCTGCGCTGCCGCCGTTTCTTCTTCAGTGCGTGCCGGCTGCTCGTCGACGGCGAGCGTTCCCCGCGCTTAGTGACGCTGCGCTAGGCCTAACCCGTGCTACTGTCTCCGCCGACGCGGGCGCCGAGTGCGCGACATTTGCATCGTTTCCAGTGCCGTGTGTGAACGTGTGGGTGTGTCTTCGAGCACGTGCAGGCGTCGGCGTTGAACGCACGAGCGTCGGGACGCTCTTGTTTTCGTTCGCGAGCGCCAAGAGTGGTGGGTGCGCGGTTCGGCGGTGCGTGCGTGCGCGCGTGTGTTGTGCTCCATCGCCGTGCTTCGTTCGGGGACGGGACGAACTCCGACGGCATCATCACCGCGTCGGCGCCCCAAAGACGTCCTGTTCTTTCGCTTCTCGGAGAAACCTCGAACGAGAGGTGAGTTGAACTTCTGCCGTTTTCCTGCCCCTTTTAGCGTCGACGGTTCAAAGCTTAGCGTTACCACAGCAACTCCAACGCCGCCGGGCGAGCGTCGCCTCATTTGATCTTTTGTTTTTCGCATCCAGCATCTGTCGTCTGCTCCTTGTCTACGCGTCATCTGTAGCCGCTCATCGGTCCACTTCGTTGTCACGTCATCTGTGCAGCTGCCCAAGTGTTCGTGCGAGGGAACTGGTTTTGAAACACACGTAAACTTTCATCCGAAAAGCACTTTCGTTTCGTTTGTAGGCAGCTTCTCGGCATCGCACCACATGGTCGCGCTTGACGGCGAAGCCGACTTTGCGGTTATGTCGTCGCGGGGGCACGCGCGAGGCCAGCCGGCTTTCCCATGCCATCCTTACTGGTTTCGCGTCGTCGGAATGGAGAGAGCGGCACTGCAGCGAATTTCGATGAAAACGACTGCCGCTTAAAGAAAAAAAAAAAAAAAAAAGAAAGCCTGGATGCTCTTCGCGTTTCAAGGTTGCGCGCTTCTGCTGAAACCAGGACAAAGCCCGTCTGCGTGGATTGCCTGAATGTCATAAAAAAAAAAAAAAAAAGGATTGCTTGCGCCGCTGGTCGTTTGTAAAGTTGTTAATACTGTATGCCAGCTGTACCTACTGGTCATTAAATTTCATTTCAAGATTATTATTATTTTTTTTTTTTTTGCAGGATTTTCGATCGTTTCAGGTGCAGTGAAGAAAACCGTTTCGGAATTTTTGGGGCATGATAAAAGATAGACAATAATAAAAACAGCTCCTATTTATGTCTGCAGGCACGGACGCCGGCACACTGGTGCAACAGATAACGTGACGTTGAAATACGTTTTTGTGATCGATGTCATTTTTTTTTTTTTTTTTTTTCTGGTTGCGTGTAATAACATGGGCACGGCATGGTGCGGCTAGTTTGTGTCGTATGGTACCTACCACCACATAGGGGGCGATGTTAACGTGCGATCACTAATTGGCCGGTCGCTTGCTTGACGTTTTGGTAATTGGTCCATCATCGCGCGAGCCGTACTCATGATTGGCCAGGGCCCCTGTTCTAACGGCCACCGCATTCGCCTAAGCTATCCGTTTTAGGTTAGACTTGATTAATCGTGGCGTTCTTTTCTGCACCATTCATCGCTTCGTATTGCTCTCGCCAGTCCAACGTGTCTGGTTTATTCGTCGCACGCGAATGCTAAATACAATTATCCGGGAAAGAAAACTTGGACTCTCGCCCGCAACTCCTCGCGTTCGGCCGCTTCTGCTTAAACGATCGGCAAGTAAGCCACGTGATATGCGTTTCTCGATCGCGTGTGTACAATATGGATATATATCCCGGAACTGCGCCGCGCCATTTACCGGACCAGGCTAATGCTCGGCGCTGCGTGCCGACACGGCGCCAAGCTGCAATAATAACACTCTAGCAATATAACCATGTCTTGGCGGGAACCAACGAGGCAAACGCGCCTAGCGCTCCTCTGGGGACAGAATGTGTGTTTGCGCGTCGCGTTTTACACCCGTAAACGGCGTATCGTGCGACTACCTAGCCACGGGCGATAGGCATTATATACACCGTATAGTCATTCTCAAGTTTACTCACCAGTCATCGTTTATTGCCCCATAGCGCGAGCTTTTAATGAGCCTTTGCTCGTTCGCGGCACAAACTCTTCCCCCGTTACGTGGTGGTGGTAGAAACATTTACTGCCAATATTACAGAGGTTGGGCGCGTTGCCCCCTACATGACATTTACTCAGTTTGCGACATTCGTTTCTGCGAGGCGATGATGCCTTTATGACTAGGTGTACTACCTCAGAAAAGTGATGCCGGGGATGTTTTTAAGCGAATGCCTGTTAGAGCTCAAGGCAATAAATATTGTTATTAGCTGGCACAAGTCTCCACGCAAAACTTCGCCGTTTATCGTTTCTTTCCCGCTTTCGTCGGACAAGCTGGGTCTGTTGACCATACATGGCAAAATTACTTTTGAAAAAGAATTAAATTACATTACTAATTACTTCGCTGAAAATCGCAGAAAAGTAATTAAATTACATTACTCATTACTGCTCCCCCAAAAGTAATAAAATTACATTATAATTACTTCTACTGAGTAATTCAATTACTTTGAAATTACTTTCTAGTTTCCATAAATGCAAAAACTAAGCAAAGCTATTAAACAAAACAACAACTTGTTCTCCAGAGTATTCTAGTTGACTATACCTCTGATCAATTCGGTCTCCTTTTGCCAATCCGTTACGCTGGCTTCGCATTGCAGCACGTCGTTCCTGCTTTCGCGCACTCTACTTTGTTGTCTATTGAAGAAGTGATGGCGCACTTTCGTAAAAGTAATTTCGAGAGGAATTAATTACTTTGCTGCGAAATTACTACCAAAAAGTAATTCATTACATTACTAAATTACCAAACTGAAAAAGTAATTAATTACATTACAAATTACCGAGAAAAGTAATTAAATTACATACAGTAATTTCATTACTGTAATTCAATTACTGCCATGTCTGCTGTTGACCAGCTGTACACAATGCACACAGGCAACGGGAACACCCAGGTACACGCACGCGCGGAGCTTACTACAAATGCGGTGCTCTTCCACATGCCTCCTCCGATTGGCCCTGGGGCCGATAATGGATAAGTAACATCATCGGCTGCAGCGCCCCAGTGACTTGCGTATAGCAGGTGCGTCGGCGCCATGAAGTGCGGTTGTGTGTGTACGCATATAATGGCTCCCATTCGTGTATAATTTGCCTGGTCGCGCGTGCGCGGCAGTCGCTGTTCGGTTACAGATGGAACCGATTGGCGTGCCCCCGATAAGGATCTTAATTATACACCGATTCCCTTTTCTCTTTCCGCATACAGGCCTGGCCATTTCCCGTTTCTGCCTTAGATTATTTATTCCTTTTTCTGTGTTGTCTCGCTTCAGCTGGGTGCTTAGGCAGGGGCTCCTAGCTGTGCTTTGTCGTACTTGAGTCAAGTAACAGGCATATGCTATCGATGGGCTGACGGCCGCCTGAGCATTGTCGCTCAGCTTCTGGGTTTTTAGAAAATTTCGCGTGTCGCCCGGAAGGAGCTCGCGAGGCAGCCAATCGCAGAAGGCTTTGGGGTGCTCAACTTCTGTACTGGCTTTTTTTTTTTTTTTTGCGTGTGAAGTTTGTTTTCCTAGGCCGGTTTGGGTGAAGAACCTGGTGCCTGCTGCACGCGCTCATTTCTACTGATCCGTGTGTATACGAGTCATCATCATCATCATCATCAGCCTGATTATACCCACTGCAGGGCGAAGGCCTCTCCCATATCTCTCCGAGTGCATCGAGTGCATCGAGACAATTCAGTAAAAGCTTGTAAGGGTAGTAAAAGAAAAAAAAATGCTAATGTGGCTAGATATTGTTAATTGTCGAAAGGAGCAGGAGAAAGTCACTGCTTGCAATGCAAGTCGGCATCGCAGTGTAGTAGCTTGGTAGCAGCGCACCGCTCCGCTGTGACCCTTTAAAATGCGATGCGTTAGGAGAAATTTCATGAGTGTTTTATCGTACTTCATGCTGTTTAGTGTTAGAAACGGGATGTAGCGTGATCGCACTCCCCTTGACCGAATGACGAGGCGGCGGTAACAGAGCAACGCTGAAAACGCTCCCCTCTCTCGCTGAACCCCGTCGCTCCGTGCGGTATGCACCAGCGACGTCAGTCGTTGGCGGCGGCGTCGCGCGACGGATCGCTAGTGGCTGTCGTTACCGCTCTAGTTTGGGACGGGCACGATTCAGCAGTCGACGCCTTCCGACCTTTGTCTTTACTACCGGTAATGCTGCACATTTATTGGGGTTGGGCTACGCACACACTGTCTCGCGGCGTCGCGTACCTTACTGTCGCTCACGTTCCCTTTTCAAGGCGTCGGCGACGACTTTTAGTGCCCAGTTGCCCCTATGTGACCCCCGCGTGACGCCGTCGGCAGTTTCGACTACCCTCACCTTGCTCCTTGAGGCACGCGCCTTTTGCCCTGGGGAGAAGGAAAGGGTAACAAGAACCTTACGCTGGCTGCGCAGGCGAAAGGGTGCTTTTTTATTTTTTTGTTCATAACCGTGATGGTTTTTGCGCTATCATAAACATAAAGCCTCTCATAAACAAGCTCGCCCCCTCCCCACCTCTTCGGCGGCTGGGCGTCTGAACGAGTGAGCGAGAGCGGGATTTGCTCCCCTTGCGTTTTCGCACACAGCAAGGCGACGCTACATGGGAGGTCGCTGAGGGGAGGTGGAGGCGAGGACGGAGGGCTGAATCGCCGAACAGCGAAGACTTCACAAGCAGGCAAGCGTGCATATGCTATTCTGGGACGTACGCAAAAGGAGTAATGCGCGTTTTCGGGGGTTCTGCATCCGGTTACAAGTTTCTCGGTCCCTGTTTTGGATCTACATCAACGTTGCATTGAGTAAAAAAAAAAAATAATAATAATTTTCCGGCCTGGGGGGTCACCAGGGTTCGTTCTTGCGAACTGCAAAATGTTTACAAAGTTATTGCCTTGGTCAAGATGTGAATTTTCGCCTGCTGTGAGGCGCTCGAGCAGTCGACTCTGTCTACTCCAGAATGACCAAGCTGGGTCGGAATAGGGATAGCATTTTTACCACTTGTTGATCTCTAGGCTCTGTTTTTATGAGCTGTTGGTGCCTCGTCCGCAGATAATAAATCACGCACCGCCCACGTGGGCTGTCTTCATAGTACTGTTCGCCTCCATACAGGCACGGGGATCCGAAGGAGGACACTCCGGTTTGACAGGTGTCTCCTGCCGTAGCTGTCAACTTAAATGGACCTCTAATGAGGCCAAGTGCCGCTGTCTTGCCGGCTGTCTCCGGGCAACGCGGATACTTGCCGCGTAGTCGCCCTCTGGAATTCGGAGAACTCTAGAATTTTTAATACCGGGACGGATTGTGCTGAACTGCTGAAATCCAATCGATACCCCTAGGCATGAAATTCTAAAGTCCCCATATGCACGGGAGCTCGTTTGTGCATGTGTAGCAGAGCTATAGTTTTTATCGTGAACTTATGGAGAGTAATCTTTATGCAGTAATAATAATAATTGGTTCAAAGCAAAGGAGCAATATCTGTCTCACTTGTTGGGGGGCGCTGTGAGCGCGCGAAGCGAGAGGACGTGCAGCGTATCGGCTCCACCAAAGTTTTGGCTGGAGCAACGAAATTTCGACCTCAACCCCATCAAGCCAGCTGCGACTGTCTGTGTGAAATTGGCAGCTACCTGTGGACACCACCCGCACACAGGTGGGACTATTAAGGCATTTTTAGGGCCGATCATCACTTGCGTGTCGTGGCGGCGACGCTAGGCCTAACGGCTGCGCCGCAGCCCGGCCGTGGGTGAGTCGCCCAACAGCGGCAAGATGGCTCAACAGCTACAACGTGGCTACGACCCGGCCACCATGACCTGGTCCGAGATTTCGGCAACTTCTGCGCCTGATAGCCCGGATTCTGCGCCCATCGAGAACCCGAGGCTATTCAAATTGGTTGAACGCCGCTCCCGCAAGCGGAACGCCAAGAAGGCGGACACCAAGTTCAATGACCCCTCAACACAGCAAAACGCTGCTGCGCGCGCTGCAGCACTTCACGGCGGGCCCCCACGTAACTCTGGACCCGTTTGGAAACCAAAGCCGTTTCCGCGGCTTCACCCCGAAGACATTGTCATCATCCTGAAGCCCCGGGTGACCGTCGCTCTCAAGGATGTCTTCCAACATGGCGAGCTGGGAGCAGCGTTCGCGGCCTACCTGGGCACCCAGGCCGCAGCATCGCTCAGCCTCCTCCCCACGTGGGAGCAAAATCTTATCGTCGCAGGCACCCGACAACCGCACGTCGCTGACAAGCTTCTGCGTGAATTTGAAATTGAGTCACCCAAAGGTCACCTCCCCATGTACGGCCAATTGAAACTGACTGGTGATGTGTGTCGCGGCGTCATCACCGTTGCCAACTACGAGACCAGTGAGTCACTCCAAAACAAGATCCAGTGGCGTGCTGGAGAGCTTGCCGATATCCGCAAGCTTGGAAAATCAAACGTCGCGGCGCTCACTTTTGTGGGCAAAGTGGTGCCGCGATTCATTCACTATAATTCAGAGGTGACCCTTGTACGTGCGTACAAGCGAACTGTCCCGGCCTGCGTGCGATGCGGTACCTTGGGCCACCGGGCGGACACATGCCCCTGCCCGGACAACGAAAAGTGCGGCCTGTGTGGCCAAACGGTGCCGACCGTCGACGGGGTCAAGGCACCTCATGAATGTACTCCATCCTGTGCAGTGTGCGGGCAAGCCCACCCTACCAACTCACGTGACTGCACAGGAAAATTCCGCCAGCTGAAGGTACCAGGCCCCAAGGCCAAACGCCGTGAGCCCCCAGCAAAACGGCGGCAGCCAAGGCAGCACGCTTCAGGTGGCAATGGCGGAACGCCGCCTGCTCCTACTGCTACCGACATCAAAACGCCGCCTGGGAAGAAGAAGGCGCCTCCACCGCCACCGCCCAGTGGCACGGACAACCACCACTTCCCGGCTCTCAAGACGGGTGGCGCTGCCGGCGCCCGGGCATCCGCGCCCCAACAATGCAAACAGGTGAGCAACTGGGCGGGAATCGCCTCCTCTTCTCCCCGGCCCCCCTCTTCCCCACTCACCGTCTCCGCGCTCGATGCGGAATACAAAAAGCAGATTGACGTGCTCCGGGCACAGAATGAAATTTTACTGAACAAAATTCAAAATTTAGAATCAAAATTGGCGTCCGCCGCTCCGAGCCCACAGAACTCGGATGCGATGGAGAGCGATGCGGAGCTGTCGCCAGCCCTCGTGACAGCGATCTCCGCGATGGAGGAACGCTTATCCTCAAAAATGCAATCTATGATCGAGGCCGCTATGGACCAGATCTTCACCAAGGTCATAACTGCCATACCCGCGGTCGTCTCAAAACACATCTCGGACAACCCCCGCCTCCTCCGTCGGTCGGGGCCCATTAGGGACGTATCCCGTCCTGCAAAATTCAACCGTCGGATCACTGATTCGGACAATGAGGAAAGCTGCCCCGCTCCTGCCGCAACCCCCTTGGTGCCGCAGGTAGCTGGCTCTGGGGCAGCCACTCCCTCCTCCTCCCCTCCAAAAATGTTCAATCATGGCGAGACACCTTAGTCAAAGACGCTCTTCTACCTCCAATTCGGCCATCTCAACATTAATAACACAATGGAACTGTAGAGGTTTTAAGGACCGCACTAAGCGGGCCAATTTCCGCCTCTACCTTGAAACATTCGAGTCTGTACCAGCCGTGGTTGCCCTCCAGGAGCCAGGCCTGGGCGCCACACTTTCAAATTACACGACGTTCCAACAGGATCCCGCGTCTTGTCTTCTCGTACACAAAGCATGCACAGCCAACTTAGTGGATCTCGATCTCCAACTAGATTATTCCTATGTAATGGTGACAATCCTACCACTCCGCCGCAGGGACCCGCCATTGCATGTACTCAACGTGTACTGCCCTCCCAAACTGAAGCGCGTGACATTCGCGGACCTCTTCAGCCGCGCGCTAAGAGTAGCGGGTCGCGATCCCCTCCTGATCGTGGGCGACTTTAACGCTCCCAGTCAGCTGTGGGGGTATCGCAAGGAGGAGTCGCGCGGACGTAAGTTGGCGGAACTTGCGTCCACGTTGGGCCTCACCCTCCACACTGACCCGGTCTGCCCAACACGGTTAGGAAACTCCGTGACACGGGATACGTGTCCGGACTTAACCTTCACTCGCAACATAAGACACGCAGACTGGCTCAACACCAAGGAAACCCTCGGTAGTGACCACTGCATCCTTAACATTACAATACACACACGCCCGCTCAAACGTCCCACAACACAAGCCCGTATCCCAGATTGGACGAAATTCAGGCAAAATTTTGACTCACTTGATAACACACCCATTTCCGAGCAAGGCTACTTAGCATGGTCTCAACAGCTGCTGACACACCTTCGCTCGCATGAAACACAGATCCAGCTCTCAGAGGCGGTTACGGACGTGGATAACCACCTCCTACACCTCTGGGAAGCCCGTCGCAGCCTCGTCCGCCGTTGGCGACGCCAGAAACACAACAGAAAGCTTAAAGCTCGAATTGCCGAGCTCACCCAGAAAGCGGCTGAGTACGCGGCCCATCTCGCCGACTCCAACTGGGTGGATAGATGCAACACGGCCGCGCGACAAATGTCTAGCCGCAACACATGACGCCTCTTTCGAGCCCTCATCGACCCAACCCAAACACGAACTGAAACACAGAAACATTTGCAGAGAGCCATGCATGCTTTCTCTGGCAACACGACACAACTGGCACAGAAACTCCGGGACCAGTATCTGTGTACAGCCCAAGACCCCCGTGGATCATCATACTCTTATGCAGGAAGAGAGAACACAGAGCTGGATCAAATTTTCCAGCTCCATGATCTGCGGGCGGCTCTTGCCAAAATGAAACGAGGCACTGCCCCGGGAAGGGATAAGGTCACCGTCAAGCTTTTGACGAACCTGCCCGACTCGGCATACCAGTCCCTCCTCGACTACATCAATGCGATTTGGCGCGGGGACACCCCCCTGCCAAGCGACTGGAAAACGGCTCTGGTAACCTTTATTCCTAAATCAGGGAAACCAATTGACACAGATAACCTCCGTCCCATCTCTCTCACCTCCTGTGTGGGCAAACTAATGGAGACGATGGTGCGGGACCGGCTATCTGAATATCTTGAACAAAAACATGTATTCGCAGGCACCATGTTCGGATTCCGCCCACACAGATCCGCTCAAGATGTCCTCCTGCAACTCAATCGGGAAGTCCTTGACCCACTCGAATGCCCCCATAATGACCGGGTAGTACTCGCCTTAGATCTCAAAGGGGCATTTGATAATGTAACACACGAGATTATACTCACCCACCTAAGCCAGACCGACTGTGGTCTCAACACATTCCAATACATCAAGCAATTTCTCACAGATCGTCAATCCTACATTCGCATCCAAGATAATGAGCATGGTCCTTACCTACTCGGCACGCGGGGAACCCCCCAAGGCGCAGTACTTTCCCCGCTGCTCTTCAATTTGGCTATGATGCACCTGCCTGCCCAGCTCGATGGTGTCGCTGGTGTGCAGCACGCCCTGTATGCCGATGACATCACCCTGTGGGCCACGCATGGCAGTATCGGGGACATTGAAACCAGCCTGCAAACAGCTGCGACGATAGTAGACCGCTACGCCCGCCGCTGTGGTCTTCAGTGTTCCCCACAAAAATCAGAATTTGTGCACCTCCGCCACTCGCGAAAGTGCACAACTCAAATCACTCTATCTTTAGACAGTGGTCCCATACAAGAAGCTGACGAGATACGGGTACTCGGACTCTACATACACAAACACAGACGATCAGACACTACATTGGCCAAACTCCGTAAGGTGGGGGATCAGGTGGGCCGCATGGTCCGCCGGGTTTCAAACAAACGCGGGGGGTTGCGAAGTAAGGATGCCTTGCGGCTGGCAAACGCCTTCGTGACCAGTCGGATTTTATATTCGACACCGTATCTCCACCTACGGAAACAAGAGGAGGATGCCCTTGAGGTTATCCTTCGTAAAATTGTCAAGCGTGCCCTGGACCTCCCCATCACTACTTCAAACAGGCGTCTTATGGCCCTTGGGGTGGTGAATACTTTCCGGGAGCTCCGGGAGGCCCACCTTACAAATCAGTACACGCGTTTGTCGCAAACGGAGTCGGGTCGCCGCCTTCTTGCTCGACTCCGTATCCAACACACCACACTCATGGAAGACAGGTTTCGCATCCCAGAATTGTGGAGACGCGCCCTCTGCGTGCGACCTCTGCCAGCGAATATGTCACGCGAAGATCATAATGGTCGGCGCCTGGCACGAGCGGAAGCCCTAGCCCGACATTATGGCAACAAAACAGGAGTATACTACGTGGACGCCTCCGGCCCTCACCACGGGGGATGGTACACGGCCGCTGTAGTTCACAACAGCAAAACGGTTAACGGTCTCACCTTCAGAGCCCACAGTACAACACACGCAGAAGAGGTGGCGATTGCTCTCGCGGCCTCTCATTCCGACTCAAAATACATAATTACCGACTCGCGAGGAGCCTGTCGGAACGTCAGACAAGGCTGGACTCCCTTACTAGCCTATAAAATTTACTTAAATTGCATACGGGATACGGACCCCGCACACCGCTACCTTATATGGGCCCCTGCT